>NC_088979.1:91536499-92143374 GCF_963932015.1 Anas acuta
GGAAAGGAAAGGAAAGGAAAGGAAAGGAAAGGAAAGGAAAGGAAAGGAAAGGAAAGGAAAGGAAAGGAAAGGAAAGGAAAGGAAAGGAAAGGAAACCGATATGCTCGGCTGCATGGAGGTACGATACATTGAACCTTTGCCAAAGCCAGGGAATGCTAGCACAAAATGTTTGGCATAGCCAATAAAACTGACTGCAGGAGTCCCAGAAAATTAAAGTTTCTCATTTCATATTTTTATTATATTAAAGAATAAAAATAATAATAATAAAAAAAAAAGCTTGTACAGATAAAACATTATAATCTAAGCTCAGAGCACATTCTGTTTACTGATAAACATTTGCAAGAGCTGAACTACTCAAGCTATGCAACAGAGTACAAAACCACAGTGTGCCTGCCTGGTGTTCTAATCCATCTGGGGGATGCTTAATCTTAATAGAAATGAAAAGTTGTTATGTTTCACCCATGCTTTTGTCATTCCTCTAGGTGCTTCCAGGACCTTCATCACAACAATTTCTCATGGCAAAAAGAAGTTTCTCCCGAGGAGTAGACACAGTAATACTGTTTTTCAGTATTAACATACAAAGTCAAGACCTGATGATACACAGTTGGTTTGTTCACTGTACAGCCCCTGAACATGTTCCTTTGAAGTCAAAAGCAGTGTTACTGTCATCTTGAGAAGAAGCAAATACAGAACAAAGAAGAAACAGGCCAGTATTGTTATTTGCTGGTCTCGTTACTTGTTAGAAAATGAAGAAAATTATTTTAAGAAGAAAAAGTAGAGTTTGTGGGCCATGATGTATAAACAAATGAAAGATGATCTGTTCATTGATACTACACAATGAATTTAGGGTTAATTACCATACCTAGTTCACTCAGTTTCTTAGAACTTAGGAAAAAAATCAGGGAAGAAAAAAAAAAAAAAGAAAAAAAAAAGAGTCAGACATTATGTTTTGCCTAATGGTAGAAAGCTGGAAAAGTGCTATGATAACAAGCATCTTATAATTTCATTACAAAGAACAAACCTGCTGCTGAATGTTTGTGCTCCTTTATCAAATGGACTGCCATGAGTCAAATGGGCTCAAGAATAGCCATTGAATGTCATCAAACTTTTCATTTCTAATACTCTTAGTCAGATCATTTTTCAAAGTATCATCAAATAAAACCTGTAGTTCTCAAGGAAGTTCTTGGCAGTAATTCGGGCTAACGATAAGCAAACTTCCATATATTACTTTTAAAAACAGAAGGAAAGTCTTCACATCCTGAATTAGATACACTTGAATGGGATGAAGGAACACTGCAATAAAAACACAACCACAACATTATATCTTTCTTGCACATAGGTTCCCAACACAGTTTCTTTGTATGTGGAAGCTTACTGACTTTTCGTATAGGAACTAGTGAGTCAGTTTTTAATTATTTAACAAAGTCTTATCAATAGTTTTGTTTCATTCCGAAAGAAGCTATTCCTGAACTGAAAATGTCCAAATTGTGGAGAAACACCACAAACTTAATTTTTCCTTGACACCTCACTAGACTCCCATCCAGAATGGCAGTAATCTGCACTCTTGCTTCCCATTCCACCTGGAAAGAACTACTTTGTCTGCTGCATCCTGGGCTGCGGCTGCATCAACAGAGGAGTGGCAAGCAGGTTGAGGGAGGTGATTGTGTCCTTCTGCTCTGCCCTTGTGAGGCCCCATGGAGTCCTTCTTCTAGGTCTGAGGCCCCCAGCACAAGAAGGACGTGAGGCTGTTAGGATGGATCCAGAGGACCTCCACACAGATGATCAGAGGGCTGGAGCACCTATCCTATGAAGACAGGCTGAGAGAACTGGAGATGTTCAGCCAGAAGAGAGAAATTCATGGAAATGTAATTGGAGCTTCTCAATACTTAAAGGGCCTTATAAAAAAGATGGAGAGCAAGTTTTTACACAGGCAAATAGTGATAGGGCAAAGATTTTAAACCAAAAGAAGGGAAACTTAAATCAGATGTTAGGAGGAAACTATTTACCCTGAAGGTGGTGAGGCACTGGAACATGTTGGCCCCATCCCTGGCCAGGTTGGATGGGGCCCAGAGCAACCTAACCTAGTGGGTGGCATCCCTGCACATGGGATGTCACACTACATCTTTAAACTTTCTTCCAATCCAAGCCATTCTATGATGAATACATACTGTGACTCCTATTTGCTTCCCGTGCACAAGAATTTGAAGAAGGTGAAAGGAGAGTTAGATGAGACTCAGTGAACATACTACTGTCTCCTTCAGACAAATAACATATAAATTTATACCATGTTTTATTTTAGTTTGACTTGCCTTGATCCATAAACTAGCAAAGTTTGGTCAGCTTTGGCCTCTAGGCTTTAAAATGTATCAGAGGTAAATCCTATTTATAGTCACAAGGCTGTTATTTTATACGTTAACTAAATGTATGGTACTCTACACTTTTCACATTTGTTCACATCTAATACATATAACAGGGTATCTAAAATATCCAGTTTCAAACTCTGCATTTCATGAGGCAACACATTATCCAGCCCCTGGAGGCAAAGCCGCAATGACCACATTGACAGAATTGACCAGTCTTAGCTTTGTGTATAACAAACTTCTGTATCATTCTAGGAACCATGATATTATAGCTTAGCCTACAGTCAGTCCATCTACAGCTGTTGGCAATATCTTCATGAAAAAGAAAAAAAAAATGGCACTAGCTTCTACTTAATGGTTTTATAAAGTTTAGCTGTATCTTGTAATTTTACTGCTTAAAACACTGTAGGAGTTTCATTCACAAGTTAACTAAGGACACGCAGGCAAGGCCTTTATTTGCTCAGCAAATGCACAAGCTAAGATGAAAATGTAAAACTAGAAAAAAAAAAAAAAAAGAAAGGAAACTTTTTCTGTAGGATCTAGAGGATAATATTCAGAGGATAAACAGGTAAGGACATCTAACTATCAGCACAGATGTCAGCTTTAACACGAACTGAACAAGAAAAACAACCAAGAGCCTCAGAGAAGCTACAGGCAGTAAAGGAAGTCATACTCATCTCCTTGTCATCATGCCTCTTTTTTCACATATACTACATACTTGTTCTGCGGCAACTACCTTGCACCTGCACCAGTGCTCTAGCCTCTAAATTGACAGAGGAAAGCAAGAAGTTCACACTTTTCCCTCATGTCTTTTGTACCTGTTCCTTGCATACAGTAGCTGAAATTCTGTATGTCTCAAGCCAAGTTTCATATGGCTTATGTAATTTATGGGTATGCAAAATCCAAGTCACAATCTGGCCCTGAAACAGTATTAAGTAGTCTCTGAAGCAGAGTTTCTTTATGTAAGACATTTAAAATTGAATGAGGCATAACACTGGAGAGCATATTGTAGAAAAAAATCGTGTCCTGACTAAGCTGGGGAGGAAGGAAGGAAAAGAAATGAATGGCCCAGTTAATAGGAATGCACAGTGTTTGGCAGTTATAAATAAATTGGGGATTTCTGAACAAAAATAACAAATGACCAGGGGAATGTAGGGGAAACACAGATTCAAACAGTGGCCTGGTAAAGGGAAGGCAGTAACTGTCAAGAAACTTGCATGAAGGGCACACAATACTCCAGTGAATTACAGTGTAATGTGTTTTGTTTCTGCTCAGCACATTTCACATGCCCTTCATGAAGAGAAAAAAATATCACTGCTCAGTCCACCACTGGAAGCCAATGAAAATAGGCAAAAGTTGAATCTTGTCATCTGTGTGCAGATGCCTTGCAACATGACAAGCATCCACAAGCAATGAATTTGTAATGCAAAAAGGAATCATAATTCAAGGCCTGCTCCAGCATATTTCAGGTTAGAGCTTGAAACTGTCAAAAAGCCAACAGTTTTAAATACTTCAACACAGAAAAATATATATATATTTTGAAATGGGGTCATAGGTATAGACAGGGCTGAGCTGGTGTGCTGTTCACCTGTAAGAAATACTTTTCACCTTACTTTCAGAGATTTAATGGGCATGAAGGATGGAGAACAAGTACAAGAGGGATCTGTGAGCAAAAGTAAAAAGAATAAGTAAAGGTCAGTTGTGACAGTCTTCTCAGGTTAAGACCTTATTCAAAGATGTGGTGGTTTTACTCAGCTGGGCAGCTGAGCTCCACCACAATCACTCTCTCACTCCCCCTCCTCGAAGGGAAAGGGGGAGCAAATACAATGCAAAGGGCTCAAAGGGATGAGATAAGGACAGGGACATCACTCAACAATTATCATCATGGCAAAATAGACTCAGCATAGGGAGATTAATAAAATTTATTAACTATTACTAACAAGCTAGAACAGTAAGAAAAAACAACAAGGAAAAAAAAAAAAAAGGAAAAACACCTTCCACCCATCCACCCTCCCCTACCTCTCCCCCCAAGCAGTACAGGGGAATGGGCAATGGGGGCTGCAGTCAGTCCCTGACACTTCATCTCTGTTGCTCCTTCATGGTCACTCCCAGCCGCTACTCCATGTGGGGTCCCTCCCACGGGATGCCGTCCTTCCCAAACTGAGCCTGCAGGGGCTTCCCACAGGCAGAAGCTCTTCAAGAACTGCTCCCACATGGCTCCGTATCACGGGGTCCGTCCCCCAGGAGCAAACTGCTCCAGCATGGGTCCCCCACAGGCAGCAGCTCCCCGCAGACCCCCTGCTCCTGCGTGGGCTACTCTCCACGGGCTGCAGCTCCAGTCCAGGGCCTGCTTCTGCGGGGGCTCTCCATGGGCCACAGCCTCCTCCAGGCCACATCCACCGGGGGCTCCTCCACGGGCTGCAGCGTGGAGATCTGCTCCATGTGGGACCCACGGGTTGCAGGGGGACAGCCTGCTCCTCCAGGGGCCTCTCCACAGGCTGCTGCTGCGTGCCTGGAGCACTTCCTGCTGCACTGACCTTGGGGTCTGCAGGGCTCATTCTCACTCCTGTCTCCCAGCTGCTGTTGCACAGCAGTTTTTTTCCCTTTCTTTAATCTCTCCCAGAGGTGCAAAGAACATCAGTTATTGACTCTGCTCTGGCCAGAGGTAGGTCCCTTTAGAGCTGGCTGAAACTGGCCCTTATCTAACATGGGGAAGCTGCTGGATTCTTCTCACAGAGGCCACCCCTGTAGCACCCCACTACCAAAACCTGGACATGTAAACACAATACAAAATACAAAGTAGTATGGTGTTGAACAACATACATGCTGGGTTGAAAGACAAGCAAAATTGTATATGTAGCCTCAGTGGTTTGCTGTGCAAGCATCATGCAAAAATCTGTATCATCCATTCAATGAACAGCTCAGCTCAACTGAAACAACTTTCAAAAGAAAATCACAAAAGAAAAAAATACTTCCATGATGACTGTGCTTGTCCATGTGGAAACCCTAACTACAGTTAGAAAAGTATAAAACATGAAATGAAATTTCTTCAAATGAGAAGAAATCAGTTCAAGAAGTAAACCATGTAATGGTAACTTTTATAAAAAGGATAGATCCGAACCCCTCTAACCTTCAAACGTATTAAAAATTGCTTTAACAGCAAGGTCATTGAGGCATCTTCAACTGAATTGGAATTAAAATTGGAGACTCATAAATAGTGTCTTCACCAGAGGGTTTACTAGTTGTAGAATGTTTCTCATTTTTAGTTCAGATAATATTTCATAATACTTTAATGACTGGAAAGCATTCCCAAAGTGAACATGATGATCTAATGACTTTTACTCTGCATGACTAGAAATTGCCCATTGCTTAGATATCTACCAAGCAACAGAAAAGCAAGTTAAATACATGGGACTGCAGTAAAGCCATTGTCCCTAAAGTTTGGTTACTTTGTTATGAAATTCACAGAACATCTTTATGGGCTTCTAAGCTTATACTTTCAATATTCTTAATAAGCTTCTAGGTTTATTCTTTCATCTTCACAAGTCTTATGAGGAGTGACTGAGGGAACTGGGGTTGTTTAGTCTGGAGAAGAGGCGGCTCGGGGAGACCTTATTGCTATCTACAACTACCTGAAAGGAAGCTGTGGGGAGCTGAGGATTGGCCTCTTCTCATAGACAAATAGTGATAGGACAAGAGGGAATGGCCTCAAGTTGCACCAGGGGAGGTTCAGGTTGGAAGGTGGGAGAAATTTCTTCTCAGAAAGAGTGGCTCTGCATTGGAATGGATTGCCCAGGGAGGTGGTGGCATCACTATTCCTGTAAGTATTTAAGAAAAGGTTGGACATGGTGCTTAGGGACATGGTTCAGTGGGTGACACTGGCGGTAGGGGGATGTTTGGACCAGATGATCCTGGAGGTCTTTTCCAACCTGAATGTTTCTATGATTCTATGTTACACTGATGAGAGGCTAGAGCCTGAGCTGGAAAATATCACGTGGAGCATGTGGAAAAAGGTAGAAAAGCCTGCAATTTGCAAGGTCCTGCAGTTTTTCCACCTAACCTAACCCATAACAGTGGCCTAAAAGAAAGCTGGAGAGGGACTCTATCAGGGAGTGTAGCGATGGAACAAGAAATAATGGCTTTGAACAAATGGAGGGGAGATTTAATTAGATGTGATGTGAGGAAGAAACTGTTCACTCAGAGCACAAAGCGCACTTGGGAATTAGGGCTGAAGATGCACCTTAATTCTGTTCTTTTCCATAAATTAATTTTAATTTGCTAAAAATCAGTGTTAAAAATAAACCCAGGGCACAGGACGGGAAGTGGAGGACAGTACCTGTGGCCAAGGGGCAGCCTTTCTCTCTGGCAAGCCAAATGGCTTGGGAGAGACAGCCCCAGAAAAGGGGCCCTCAGCCCCCCAACCCTCCTCCTTCTTCCATGTGAGGGCATCTTCCAGGCCGCCCCCAACACAGCTGCCCTTGGCCACGCATGGGCCACTCTATCACAGGGGCTTGCTGAGGTCACAGTGGCCACCACTGCCACGCGTCTGCTGCGGGCCCTATAAAACAGGATGCCTGCAGCTGGCCCACCACGCGCTGAGCTTCCAGGCACTCTGACAGCCACCTTGCGTGGCAGGAAGGAGAGCCGAAGCAGCCAGGTGAGTGACAGGCCTCCTTGGTGTGAGGACAGCAATGCAGTCCAAGAAAGCACCGAGAAGGAGTGCACCCAACAAGGAGACGTGTCAAGGGCAGAGGGATAGCACCCATGGCACAAAAGACACCAGTGCCCAAAGGACTTCTGGTGCGCAGCCCATAGACACTTACAGGCGGTACCAGCGGCACTGCAACAATGCAGGGAACAGGCCGCCCCCTCAGCTATACAGCAACAGGGGGCTGGGGCCTTCCCAATGGCACAACGGTGGTGTGGGGCGAAGGCAGGAGTGCCAGACAGCCAGCCATGTGGAGGAGAGGCATGCCTATCATCCAGAACACAGCGTGGGACCCAGCCGTGGCCATAAACAAGGCAGCAGTGTCGAACCCATGCATGAAAATCAACCGGAGAGTGGCATGGGACCTCGACGTGTGACTGGACGACCCACAGTCTTTTCCAACCTTAATGATCCTATGATTCTATGATTTTATAATATAGTTCAGATCCAGCTACAAACCTTTCCTTACTGAAATTATTAGTATTTTCATTTTTAAGTCATATCATGCAAGAACTTTAATGAAAGTGTTTAGCAAAGAACATTTTCTCATTTTCGTATTTGATTTCTTGATTATTCAATCTGTCATCTGAAATAAGTTCTTCTTAGCATTTAATAAAAATGAAGGCTCTATAAGGAGTATTTCATCACCACTCCAATGTGAATGGAATAAGAAAAAAAAAAAGTCAATGTGAATGGAATAAGAAAAAAAAAAAGTTAACTCTCACAGAGTATATGGAGTGCTACAATTGTAAAGTACAATAAAGCTGTGAGTTTTTGTGAGCAGGTAGGAGTAGGCTACACTAAGGAAGTTTAATTTTGAATGTCCATAAAAGTAGTTTGTTGGGTAAAAAAAGTAGATTTTTCACAAACACTTTTTCTAGTAGATTATGAAAGCACATCTTTCTTCTAGAACTTACTTAAAGTGTAACTGTATTTGGAGTATGAGGAACTACATTGTGTTAGTTAAAAACAATTCTCATAGTTACATTCAGAAAGAAAAATGGCTCTGTCCACTGCTATAAGAGGATGCCCTGTTGTTAGCTCCCCTGTTGTTAGATCCCCTGTTGAAAGTAATTATTGAAGCAGTACATATATTAATACATATATTAATAACACTAATAATTTTTAATATATATATTAATTACACACCTTTTTAAGCACAGGGAAAGGTTTTCTCCAACCTAAATAAGGACACCTTATCTTCTCTGTATCCTAGTCTATTGTTTCCTTATTTATGGTGTGCAGTGACACTGGTTCAGACCTTCTATATTGATGCAAGAATTCCTTCCTTTTCCAGTTTTTTTTTTTTTTTTTTTTTTTTTTCTCTGTCTTCCTTTCTGACAAATTATGATGGTCATCCTACATCTTGTGACTAGCCAAGGAAGCTCCAACCCTCTTTACAGCCCTGGTAAAACTGTACTCACAGGGTGACAGAAATAGCAGTGTATACGGTTGTTTCACAAATGGTACTGAGAAACCAAAATAGCAATGCAAGGCAGCAGTGACATCAATGTGTATAAATACCTGAAGGGAGGGTGCAAAGAGGACAGAGCTAGGCTCTTTCTAGTGGTACTCTGTGACAGATCAAGAGGCAGTGGGCACTAACTGGAACATAGGATGTTTACTCTGAACACCAGGCAACACTTCTGTACTGTGCAGGTGATGGAGCACTAGCACAGGCTTCCCAAAGAGCTTGTGGAGTCTTGTAGATCTTCAGAAGCCACCAGGACATGGGCAGTCTGCTCTAGGTGTCCCTGCTTGGGCAGAGTGTTGGACCAGGTAACCTCCAGAAGTCTCCAGAGAAGAACCTGGCTAAACAACCATCATCTCTTCATCCATTAGTCTATCTATTACAATCCCTGTAAAGGCATATTAGTACAAAACTAGGAGTGTAAGACATTGAAACTTCCCAGCTCTGATGGAAACTTAGTAATGTGGATTTAAGCAGAGAATATAGTTTCCATGTTCCCACTTTCCCCCTCTATGAAAAGGTGATAATGTATTTCTTCTACCTCCTAAATTATACACACATTCACCATTACATATCCTCAAGAACCCCATCTGGTCTATAATATGCTAGTGTTCACAATTAAGTTAATTGGAAACACAAGGTATCTTTTAAATAAATGAACATCACTTACCACAGGTTTATCTTTGTAAACAGTTTATTATTTTGCTGCATAAACTGAGATGCAATTTCTTTCCATTGACATACTCTTTGCTGAATGGATAAAGTGTGACTCTCACAGAGCAAAGGAATGACAGACCCTCTCTCTGACACACCAAATGTTTGCTCACATATTTCAGGCAAAATGCAATGAAGAAAACCTCTAGGGGAGTTAGGGGTGGGGGATGTCCGTGTCAATATGTTGTAAAACATAGAGATTATGGAGAAGAAAAGTTCTTTCTAGACCAATTATGACCAAAACAGCATTCTAAAACTAGGTCTAAGAAGCAGGGAAGGGAAAAGAAAAGGGAAAGAAATGAAGCAGAATAGGAGAGATGTATGAGTAGCAGAATTCTGAACAAAGAGAATGGAAAGAGTAAGTAAAATAATTTGATCCAATCTGAATTTGCTGTCATGTTTCTGTACTTGAAGCATGGAACACTGAAGAGTCAACAAGATACTGAACCACTATTAAAAATTCTGCTTAGGCTTCCAAAAATGTTTAGACCTTAGTGGTTGTTCCATTCCCAACTTTTCCCCTCTCCAGTTACCAATTTGAAAGTTACACTCTGAAGCCAGGACAACAAAGAACAGAATTGTTCAGAATGGCTTTTTTTTTAAGAATACAAATAACACGGCTACTTAAAGGAAATCAAAAACACTGTGTTGACCCTAAGCTGGGACTTTTACACCCTTCCACTGACAGCCTTGTACTTGGCTAAATAAAAGAGAAATAAAATGTCTAAAAGTAAAGCACACATTTATTTTTAGCATGCTTTTTCACTACCTGCTTGAAATAGTCACTTGTCTCCCATCTTGTACTTGGACTGAAAGTTCCCCATAGCAGGGACCATTTTCATTCCCCGTTTAGTACAATGGAGTGTTCTCCACAGTGGTTGTAGCAGTCAAGAGCTACAGTATAAAGGTATTTAGAACTCATCATTATAATGGCACTCATTCTCAGAACTGTTATTAAGTGTTAGTAGATGCTACTTACCCCATGCTATTTGGTAAAAAGCCTTTACTGCAAGGTCTCATGCAAGCCCTGGCACTGCATAGCAAGGTTCCACTTCCAAGAAAGACGTATGAAAAAAAGGAAGGAGTTGATTAACTTTCCATCAGGTTGACATTAATCCACAAAGAATCTACTCCCACCAATATGACTCCAGATGTCAGCCTGGAAATGTTGAAAAGCTTCAAGTCTCAGCCCAGTGTTAGGCTGAAACTTGGCAGTTCCAGAGGGAAATCAGGATATGGCCAGATGGGAAGAGAGGTGAGCCAGAGCCAAGAGTCCAGAGAAGGGGAATCTGGCAGACAGGAAACAAAACCTTGGTTTATCTACATAGAAACCATCCTGTAATATTTCCATCTGTCTTCCTCACTATTTTGTAATTTTTCCACATTAATCATTCCACCCAGAACAGGGCAACATTTTACCCCAGAGCTGAAGTCTAGTGTTCAGTGCTCCAGTGGAGAATCAAATGGAAAGAGCCAGCTGGTGACTTGGGCATAGCTTAGCAAAAGTACATGTAGAATGATCACAGTTTAATTCAATTGTTGCTACCTTGTAAAAGAGAGAGAAAGAAAGAAAAAGAAGGAAAAAAAAATCCAACAATCTTGATGTTTACCTCTGCACTCTAATGTTCTGTTACTCATTTTGCATATTTCATATTGCTCCCAAATTTTTTTCTTCAGTGAGCTTACAAGACTTCTCCAAGTCACAATCCAGTATTGGTTCACCCTTGGCTACTCTACCTGGACAGTGCACATTACGTTTTTTACCACTTTGGTTCACAACCAAACACTCATAAAACACTACGTACCCATTAAAGGACCAGTATGGTTCATGTATGATTCAATCACAGCTCATCAAAGTCCTTTGGAATGAACAGAGGGAAAAAATAAAATAAATAAATAAATAAAAACACTTATATTTCAAAACCATCATGCCCCATGCTCCATGAAGGGGCTTAAGTGGTCCTAGAAAAAATCTGCAATGTGGGTACAATCTATTCTGATTTCCCCTTTTTATCAGATGCAACTAGTGCAGAAACATCAGTTAAGTTTATGTTACCAATTGTCATCTGGAGATCTGGAGCAGCCTTCCCCTCCACTGATTGATACAGAGGGAGTTTAAGGAGACCAGGCTCCTGACTTAATCATCTAAATTAATTCCCTAAAGATGAACATTGTGAGTACTTCCTGTGTGTGACTAATCTCATGGCATTTTTTCCAATGGAAAAGAACACTAGTAATTCAGACAGGTTTTTGCACTAGGATGCATCCAGAAAATTACCTGACGATGAAGTAGAATTACGGTGTCTTTTCTTTATATAGGGCGCTCTTAATGATAAGCTTTATACAAGATTCTCCACTGTAAAATTTTAGTTGTGTTCAGGAAAATACATATTTCATATATATACATATATACATATATATATATAAATATATAATATATATAATATGTATAATATATATAATATATATTTATATATTTGGTTGCCAAAGACAGTATTATTGTTGTACCTGGCACATGGCAAGCCAAAGATCTTAAAGCATGTTTCAGGCTACAATGAGAACTACCCCTAATTCTCTTGAATCACAAACATGCTGCTTGGGTATAGAGTCTCATTTCTCTCTGAAGAGCAAAACCTATATGAAATGCAGAACAGATAATATATGCTTTTCTCTCTATCAGAAGATTCATGGGAGAATATGGACAGCTTTTAACACTGCTTTTAGAATGAACAACAAACTTCCTGGTAAATTTAAAATTTTTAAGCACCAGTTCTTTGCTTACCCAAGCTTATATTAGGAGAATGTCTAGCATATTTTAACAGTCACTTTTGCAGTTCTGAAAATATTTCCAAAGAACAGATTTTTATTTTTTTTTCTTCAAAAAGCTTCTGCATCCTGTGGAATGCTGCTAATTCTTTTAGTAGTGATTAGGCAAGCAAGTAGTTACATTAAGTTAGCAGAGCTGGAAAAAAGAAGCAAAACAAGTTCACTGAATATAACAGCATGTATAGTTTACACTTCACCCTAGAGAGATCTGTCAGCGTACACACTTTGCGAGTGTCACTGTTAGACCAAAACATTATGATCAGTTGTCTCAAGAGTAGTGGTGAAGAGAATTTCTGGGAACAGAGAGCATAAGAAAGACAAAGCGCACTGCAAGGCACTGCAGGAATCACAAAATCACAGAATGGCCGAGGTTGGAAGGGACCACAAGAGAATTAAGGCACAACAGAATCACAGGAACATGAGATTTTGGAAAGACTGGAATTTGGTAGGCAGACATCAGAAGAAGAATGAAGAATAGATCTACAGAGCTTGATGAAAAGGCAAGAATAAAACTCTGAAACAAAAACTGAAGGGAATGGGGGCATTTCAGAAATGTGCAAGTATTCAGAAACAGATGGTCCTTGAGAAGAAAGACAAGACTAGGAAAAAAAAAAAATAGGATGAGCAGATGTTATCAATGCTTCATGTGAATGACTGGTAGGACTAAATTCTACCCCAAAACTGGGATGATGGGAGAAATTACATCATCACCAGGAAAGGTATGCGTCATTACCAGAATACACTCACATGTCTAGAGTTTTACTTGGATAACCAGAACCAAAGACAAATTTGGAAGTCAGATGGAATGCAGAGGAGTCAAAATAAATGAAGCATAACCAGCCATACTGAAGCAGATGGTTTGAGATGCTGCTGGACAGACTTGACTCCTGCCTCAATGTCACTGAGAGATTAGTGCCATGGGGATGCAGAAAGTGACTAATTAGAATACTTCTCTGCAAGTTCCTTGATTTTTTGACCTTTCGTGATCCTTCATTTGCAGTGAGAACAGTAAGATTTAAGCACATGGTTGGGATTTAGTGTGAGTAGGTTTCTAGAAAAGGGGACATTTTATCTGCATTTCAAATTTACACAATGAAATCTTAATTCTGCCAGGGACTAAACAGAATTCCCTCTTCTTTATTTTATTTTTCAAGGTCCTTCTTTTCTCCTCTTTTTCCTTTTCAAAGGCCCAAATATTTTCAAAGCTTTATAAATTGATTCAGCACTGAATTAGCTACTATTCAATGTTCACCTGTGAACTGACATCCAATGCTCTTGAAGTGACAAACACAAGTGGAGCTGTCAGAAACTGTCATGCCTGGAACTCCCCTACTCTTTTTAAGCTCAACGAGCTGTACTATCCAAAAGGAATTACTGAGTGAACTCCCGGACCTCCATTCATTACCTTCTTTCTGACCATGAAGAACAGTATGTGAAGCTTATGCAGTACTTTAGACCAAAAACTTCCATAAGAAAAAAAAAAAAAAAAAAAACACATGAGTAGAATCAGCCTCCATTGTCTGGTTTCAGTTCAGGTCACAACCATAAGCATGGTAACATGGTTGCTCTAATTTCAGTTCTCTGTGACAAGGCTGTTACCTGTGCACTGAGGCTTCAGTTAGTTAAAGTGGAAAGTATCATTTATTCTTCCAGAAAATATCTGGATTAGTTAGTCCCTTAAACTAACACACTTCTCACATTAATCTTTTGTCAATTAAGGAAACATGTCAATATGACTCCAAAAGGTACACAACAATACTTTCCCACACATACTAGATTTTTTTTCACAACCTGCGTTCATTCTTATTTAATTTAAAACCTAATTAGAGGGCCAGAATTGCTACAGCCCTTGGGAAATAAGAGTTACAGGCACTGGCTGGATTTTTTTAGGATATAACTAGATTCAAACTAATTCAGGGAGTAGCAAAATCCGTATTTTAAAAATAATTTCAGCCCATATTTTTTATTTTTTTTTTCTCAGAAACTCATCTCAAGGATCTGTCTCCCACAACAGCTATCTTTATTGACCAAGAATCTATGCATCAGGATCAGGACACCGCCTTGTGCCTATGCATTGCTCATACTTTTCTTCCAAGTCCCCACTGTCCTATAGCAGAAGGTTCTGCAAAGAATAACAAGGCTCTGTTATGAAAGACCACAATAACACAATAGCAAACCTTAAGTCCACAAGATTGGTCCTCATGCCATGGTATTGTGACAGAGAAAAGCAGATATAAATGACTGATGGCAAGAGTGAGTATAGCAGAAGACCAAATACAGTTCTGTGCTTGTCATTACCAGTTATGTCATTGTTTCAATTGAACTAACATTTCTCAAGAGACTAATTGTTATTTGACTCCCTCTTATTCACAACAGGCTGCAAGGTAGACCAGAGCTCAACACTCACTTTGTATAACCATGGGTAGAAAAAAATCCTCTCAAATTGCAGTAGGTCTGGAACATCAACAGTTGCCTCTCTGGGATGGAATTGTTCCCAGACCTTTTCCAAGTCCTGTGGGATATTTTTATTGGCTGTGATGTTCTGCTGTTTGAAAACATCAGCGAGTAAATGATTAGAGAGAGATATCTTAACACAGCTTAAGTCAAACAGAGCTTCACAGTGGCCTTCAAATATGAGCATATTTCATCTTGAAAATTTTCTTATTCTTTATTTTGACTGGAGGAAGAGGAAAGTAACATAACAGACACTCAGCTAGGCAACCTGAATTATGTAAATGTGTCAAGTATTTTATATCAGTCTTTCTTAATTTGATATTAGAAAAGAATATCTAAAGTGCTACCAGTAAGCAGACAGCCCCTGGGTTGGATCCATACTGTGAGGAAGTTGTTCCTTGCCTTGTGAGTGCCTAGGACAGGACTGTATAACATGCTGATCTCTAAAGAATTTGCTTATCTAGTGGGAGGTCAAGAGGAGGTGAGGAGCAAAGCGGGAGCACATACTAGCAAGTAGCTCCAGGCCATAGCCTGCTAAGCAGTACAGCCTCTTCTGGGCAACACCAGAGCTAATATGCCCTGACAGACAAAAATCAGTCCCATGCAGAGCCATGAAAGTGACTTTGTGCCAGGCATTCCTGTTATGTTATTCTCAGGCTAGCAAGTCCTGCCAGAATCAGTGCTGGGAGGTTTGTGCAGAGACAACCAAGAGGAATAGCGATGACTGTTATTGTAGTGCTGTTGCTGAGCCAGAGAAACTCATCCTGATAGTCTCCATATAGGCAGCTGTGGATCCTAGTAATTCTTGCACTTGCAGGATTTTGCTATCAGTCAGATTTTGCCAGTGCCTCAGTACCATCGACTGTGGAGAGTTGGCATTCTCTTGCATTGGTCCATCTCTCAGGGTAGTTCCCTGTGAAGAAAGAATGTTATAAAGTACAGTGAAGTCATCTATCTCTGCCACAGAGAATCTTGGCTCTTGTAGTCTACTTTCAGGGAGATTTTTACTGCTTGAAAGCCAGGGAACAGAAAAAAGAACCCAGACTCTCAATCAAATATGGAAGCTTCTAGACTTAGTTTCCTCAGGTGTATTATCTAAGCTGAAAGAGAGTAGAAATTATACTAAACTTCTGCACATTTCTGCAGAATCTTTACTTTAGACAAAAATGTAAAAGTGATTGGTATGAAATTTAATTTGGATGATAAACACACAGTAAGAAAAAGCAAACAGTTCTAAAAAAAGGAAATGCACCAATTTTGAGAAAACAGGTTGTACATCCACCCAGATGTTCCGTACATTCCTTTCCATACATGCACAGAAAAAGAACATAACTCATAAAAATGTAGCACTTCTATTACATTAGAAATCACAGCCTCTTCAAAAAAGAAGAAGAGTGTAGTTGGAAAAGGACAATAATTATTTAGATTTCTGAATCCAGGAATTAAAGGAAAAAAATAAAAATAAAAATAAAAAAAGGATGACTTAAAGCTGAGCTTTTCATAGGAGACTACAAAAACTAGGGTTGTCAGTTCACACACACACACACAAACACACACACAAATATATATAAATCCCAAACACTTCCTAATGGCATCTATATTTATCTAAATGTAAGAAAGAGTCTTTAAATTCTGTAAGGGCAGGGATAGGACTGTTCTCTCCTCTTCATCTCTCCTCAGCCATATCATTCTGAGAATTAGCATATTAAAGTTTCTGATACTGTTTCATTCACAGTTTGAGTGGGCAGAATGAAAAATAGCAGTATGGCTACTTTAAAACATTTCCTTAATGTAGAAACATTAAGATTTTGAACATTTTTTAATTTTCAGGATTATTTTACCTGTTATGTCAGACTGAGATAGCCTTGCTCTGTGCTCTGTAAACCAGTAGCACTATCTGAGAGCAGACTAAAGTGTATTCATATGACTGTAAATGAGTATGCCTAAGCTTCTCTGAATTCAGAGACACAACTCTTTTAGGTTTATCATCCTGCTAGAAGAGTCAAGTCAGCTATAAGGATCTCTGAAAAAAAATGGGCATGCTGGACAACAAATAAAATTGGATTTTGCTCTGATGTGTTAAACTCACCCACCTCTGTTCTTATATGGGAAGCATTAAGATTGTCTTGGCTTGAGGTACCAGACATGAAGAGCTGTCATAACTACACCTCTGGAAACTCTCTCTGAAAATTCAGAAAGGGATGAAAGGCAAAACCAAGTTTTAAAATTGATGAGAACACAAAAGCCTAGTAGAGGCATAGATCTGGAGATAACAAAAATAAACAATATTATATGGTGCGCCTGAATGACAAATATGTTTACTAGAACACTGCCAGAAGCAGATGCATTAAAACAGTTGGACTTTATACAGTAACTGGTATTAAGGTGACTAGGCTCATACCATGGAGCTCTTGGAAAGAAGAGCTTTAACCTTTCAGCATAGATCACTCATACTTTATGAGTGACACATACAATTTAACTGATAAATTATCTACTGAAAAATCTGAGCACTCATATTAAGGAGCTAGCTACATAGACCTTGGTCAGGAAAGAGGAACAGATTTTGGGGGGATTGCTTTTGTTTTTTAACATGAAAGAATGAAGTCATGCAAAGACAGGACTTTGGTTATGAGTTTCAACTTGCTTATTATGTACTGGGAAAGCTTTCAAGGATGAGGCAGAAATAATCCCAAGTGTCAGAATACTGAGTAGGAGGCAAGTGGCAATTTGGAGCTAAAATAAGCCATTTTTTTAGACACAGTAGGCATATTACATTGTGGATCAAAAAAAAAAAAAAAAAAGCTATTGTTGAATACTAAATTTTATTGAGTTGATAGAAGTCTTTATCTGAAATTGCAGCATTTGAATGCCTTACTGGAGGCTTCTGCATCTCCCTGACTTATGCAAAATTTACTTAAAATGGGTGGGACTTGAATTTGTAATTTTCTGAGAAATGACTAGGGATACAGATTTTTTTTTCTTCACAACTGAGAAAAAGAACTATTTCAGAAATATAAGAACATATGAAATCATGTTAAAAACTGAACTGTTTTACCACCTGAATTTTTATAGGAGTTGTTGACATCCTATCCAAGTATGGGTATATTTACTTGTACTTTGAGTCTCCAGGGCAGCCAGACTTGGATCATTTTGCATTTCCACAAGCTCTGAATGGCAGATTTCAGAATGTCACATTATATCACAAAGAATGTCAGACACAAGCCATGTTTTTGGCCACTTAGGTCTGTTCTCCCTGCCTGGAAGCAAAGCTGGGTTAGCAAATAGAAAGAAAAGGGTCTTATTCCAACATTTATTAAACAACAGAATTGACCATTGTTATTCTGGGTCAGACAGTAAAGAGGATCTTATTAAGGTGTCTTGACATTATATTGTTACAGCACTGGATGCCTAAGACTAAGAAACGGAAACTGTTTCATAATGTAGGTACTTTGTGAGAAACCCTGTTAAACATTAGAAATGGTTGATCACTGTTATTGTCCTGACTGGGAATGGATCAGAACCAGAAAAACAGATGAGAACACAGGAAACTGGTTGATAATCCAGACCCTGCCTCAGAGCCTTGTCCCTTGCTAACCCAGTTGTCAACACCTTACAGCATCCACCAAATGGCAGCAACACCCTGCTCAGGACTACTTACATCCTTTTTTCCCCCTCCTCAGTGCCTCTCCTTGAGACTTGCTCCAGAACCTCTTCACTAAGGGTTAGAACCATTTTCTGTTTCAGTCTATTCAGGGCCAATTTTCCCCTGTTTTTATTGTTCTAAACCATCCTCTAGATTAAATATTTTATTATCTTTGTCACTATGACATTCCCAGCTGCAGCCATAAGTAGAACCATCTCACAGAAACTCTGTGAGCTGTCATCCTCTAATTCACCAACCCCATCAAGAAAGCAGTAGGGCCTGACACAACTCCAGCATCTGCTGTGGATCTCCTATTTCCTTCAGTATTCAGTGCTCCCTGCCCTGAGCATCACTGTACTGCAATACCATCCTTCCAACCTGTGCAGTTTTTGGTGCTAGACTTTCAAGCACTGACGATTTTGGGGTTGGCCTGCTTATTTCCTTCTTCAGTAAGTGTAAGCAATAGAAAGCTGTTATACCCCTGGATCCATCACCTCCTCCAATTTACATATATTTTGTGCTATTTTTCTATTCCAAGCTGATATTCTGCCCTGAACATCAGAGGACACAGGAGTTGAGGTCAAAGTAGGAAAGTTTGGGGCCAAGACACAGAATATTATGAGATTCATTAGCCTGAAATTATGTAGGATGGGCTCCTCAGTTTAAGGCAGGAAAGCTAGCAGTGTTAATTGATTAGGAAATAATTGGATAGTCCTGCACAGTAAACTAAAATATTTACATATTAACTACAAGTTATGCAAATAGAAATAAAATGTATTTATTCTGCAACAGTAACACAGTACTCTGCAGGGGTTAGGAGCCCTCTAGGGAGTTCATGGGGATGGGGCAGCCGTTTTCAGACATGTAGTAGCAGTAAATTGCTTAAAGATGGAGATTGAATTTATACAGAGGTAGGTGCTCTGCTGATGTCCTGTACCCTTCAGGACCTCTTTCTGTCACTCATCCTTTCTGCCATTAATCCACACTCATATCTATCTCTCCAGCTAAGACCACGAACATAGTGCTGCAGGCTACCTGTGCCATTGCCAGGATCTTGAACAAAGGTTTTCTTAAGGTCTCCCACTCAGGACTTTTAAAACTAATAAGATTGGGAAAAGGAAATCCACTGAACCTCCTCTAGAGGAAGAGCCAACAACAACAAAAAAACTACCTGTAGGTTTGCATGGCCCAGTGGCATCCTGGGCCAAATACACTGCCAGTCAGGCTGTGCAGGACCTTTAGACAGTTTTCTCCCTGCTACTGATACCAGGAAGAGAACTGAAAGCCTGAACACAGCAAGAGCAGAGACCATTCACCAGACCTATAGTGTTTGAGGGATGTACTAACCCAATTTGAACAGCATAAAAGATACATGCCAATTACCAGGTATGATGAGTGATAGACTCATGTACAGTCTCAATCTAATACCTGACTTGGACCGAGTCTTCCTGTCAGCTGTGGTACCTTTTATTCTGAGTGTCTTACCTGTGTATTAGTGTCAGAGGCATCAAGCCTACCACTATTTCTTTTCATTTACTTTCTCATAATACCTATCTAAATATGTAAACAGCATTGCCTGTATACCAGTCAGTCCAGACTGAGAGTAAGATTAACAACATGGATGAGGATGAATGGAATAGTTTTATGTATTTGAATTTTAGTAAGTGGAAAGCAAAATTCTATTATCTATAAAAGCTCTTATTATTATAATGTTACTTTACTTCAAAGTTACTTCAGAAAGTTGCAATAAAATAAGACACTTCCTCCTTTTCTACTTTACCTTTCTAGTACAGATTGGAAGGCTACTGGTCACTTGCAGTCATAGGATACTACAGACAATGGCAAAAATAAAATAAATTAAAAAAAAAAAGCCACTGTAATTTGACAACAGATAAACAATGAATAGAAATGCCATTTACTGGCTCAAAATTATAAACAGTTATAAACAGGGAGATTCTTAGACCTTATCATTTTGCAGAATCTGTGCAAGTGTGCCTAAATGTCATCATGTCCTCAATTTAATGTGTAACATTCTTCAACGGGGTGCACTAATCCACAAGATACAGCACCAGAAGACACATTCGGGTTAAAACTGAGAGGAAAGGTGCAAAGGGAGAGCAAAAAGTGTTGCAAGTAACCTCTTTAAAAAGCAAATTTCCGTGAAGCTGTCAATGAATTGGGAAGCTAGATTTTTGTTTTTACATGAGCAACCTTTGCACTAGCAATACTGTAAACCTGTTTCAGTTTTACTCTTGACACAGATGGCTAATCACAGGGAAAAACCTAAAATCAAAAAGACCTGAGGGAGGCAAATAATGTTAGTTTAGGTTACCAGATGAGCAAAGAGAAACAGACAAGCAGAAAAAGCTAAAGGAGAATTAATGGCAGAAGAAATGCAAGCCATTCAGAAAAGACTGCTGTTTCACTGAGAGCCTTGCCAGAGCCTTGGGGATTCCTGGTATACAGCAATGATGCAATCAGTATATGTAAGTAAACTTTGTTTCCTCACTAATCACACACTCCATTAAAAAAAGTAGCTTGGGAAAAAAAAGCCCTAGCAGCAAATTAGATTGAGGTAAATAGTGATTTTCTGTGGCTCTTTATTGGCAGAAATCCTTTTCTCCTTCAAAGGAGTGGCTACTTTTTCACCAAACCAGAGTTTCTGGAAATGATAGTTCAATGCCACAGGAGTTGACAGCTCAGTGGAAAATGATAAGAGGGCTAAGGACAGTCAGAAATGGCTCACAGAGTGTCACTGTTCCTGCTCCAACCTGACACTCTGCATTTAGATTTGTATCATCCTTAACACTAAAATTAAACTGTCAAAAAGTTTTCCAAGTGGTGCTCTTCCTTGTTATAAACTTTACAAAGAGGTCTTTTCAACTATCTAGTCACTCCTTCTCTTTCAGATTTAGGCTTAAAAATGCATTTTCTGTCTGTGAAGATATAATATACAAGCCATTTGCAACAGAATGGAGTTGAATGGTGTTTTTCAGCCTCTTTTAACCTAAGAAATCTTGTGACTCTTCTTGCATCACAACAGCTCATTTTATTGTTGGAATTATTGCTTTATAACACATTAAAAATAGAGAAAACCAAGTGTTCTTTCATTACTTTGAATTCCCCTCACTGCTTGATAGAGAAATGCACATTTAATTTAAGAAAACAAAGCTCTTCCAGTAATTTCATGGACCACGTGTCCCAAGGAGCATCAGTGGACCACCATCAGGTGGGAAGCACTGGAGGAGCAAAGTGTGAGCTATCTCTAAACCAACAGGCCAGCTTGATGGAAGCACCATTTCCCCAATAGCATGCAGTTTCTTTATGATCTCATCTAGATTGCTTCTGCTACACTGTCTTCAGTCCAGCTCAAAGTGCTTCTTCCCACTAACACTAGTGGGACACGCATAGTCCTAAAGTCAGATCAGGTAAAGATCAGGGCACACAACCCCCTTAGCATGTTAGCCTAAAGGAAAATATGCTTGAGTCAGAACTGCTACCTGTAAAAAGCAGCCATAATTCAGAAACTCTTTCTGCCCTTCATCTTCAACACCACACATACATACTACATACTGAGAGAAAACTTTCCTCATCACTACACTTTCTCAGCCTGGCTTCAATAACTCTGAGTGAAGTCACAAGTACCAGTTTGTAATTTCTGCTAACATGCATGCTCAGTTCAGATGAAACACCCTTTTTAACCAAATCCTTACATGGTAGTCTTAGGCCCTTTTTGTTGAAACTGCAGGAATGATTAAACTGTAATGGTGGAAGCAAGTCTGCTGTTGCTTACGTGAGCTGAGTCCTTGCTCCTGGCTGCATTGCACTTGTGGGGTTTGTTAACCTCTTCTATCAACACTATTTTTACCCCAAAAATATGTTCTTAAGACAGCAAGAGAGAAAGGTTTCTGTTTGATTTTCAGGACACTCACGATGGAAAGGACACTCACTGTGTCAGAGTCCTTTCCCGATTCAATGAATGTTTAGTTATGCAGGCAAGGTAGGAAAACTTCAGAAAAAAAAATAAAATATAAAAAATGAGTTTGGTCTTCTTTGTGTGCTTCTTACAAGCACATGCCACTCTTACTTTTACTCCATATTTACTTTTAACAGAAGGCCTCTTCTACTGCATACCTAGAGGTCAGGATCAGCCATGTCCCAGATATGTTCTGCTGAAATCTACCTATTCACTTTGATTATTTTTTTTTTTGAAACACTTTAGGTAAAATTGTGGAGAAAGAGATGCTAAACAATTAAACTGGGCTTCAAATTGGGCATAAATTACTAATTAGTTGCTACCAATAGCCATGAAAACTACTATGTTTTTATGGCCCTGTTCTAATGGCAATATCAACATTTTTTGGAAGCCACAGGATTTGCCTCACTCCAAACCTGGTCTCAGGCTGTTGGGGAGGGTGGGGAAGAAGTAGCATCTGACAAGAAAACCCAGTAAGGTTGCAAGGAGTACAAACAAGTAGGCTACACACATAATATCCTCACAAGTCTTGATTAATCAAAGAAATAAAATCTAAGATAGGCAAGACAGACAGAAATAACCACCAGAGGCTTGTGATCATAACAACAGTCATTAAACAGCATTGAATTTCAGATGTATTGTTAATGTAATGTTTTTGTCATTTTGGCTTGTTCTTGAAGCTCTGAGTAAGAAAGTGTTGGTTGGGGCTCGTGTACCACATTACAGAGGGAAACAGTAGTCACAGGGCACCCATTACACTCACCCCTATGGAAGATAAAAAATCACATCTATTCTTCCAAACTAAAAATAAGTCTGACAAAACTTTAAGATGTTGCACATGTGAAGCCAAATTCTAGTTTGTGTTGTTAACATCTTTCTTGATACACTGGTCTGTGCAGATTCCTAATTACAGGCATGGCAAGACACAGAGCTCTATTTTGTGCAAACAGCTGTTTTCCAGGCACTACATTTTGCTCAGAGATGCTCTGTTTCCCCCATGATGGAACAGAATCCTGTCATACATCAGGCAAAATTGTCGCATGGAACACAATATTTCTATTTGCTCCCAATGCATCATGTTAAGAGTGATAAACACACCCATCTGTCTGACCCTAAACATGTTTTCTCAAACACTTGGACTTAATCTCTCTCTTGAGATGCATGGGTGTTAATGCCAAAAAGATTCTTCATGGTGACAGGGTTCTAGCAGCTCTTAAGGTTCCCCTTTTCACCCTCTGAGCTAAATTAGAAGGAAAACGAATGGTACTAATGTTGGTCATTCTACATGGAAGGATGGCAGATGAACTGAAGTTCATTTTGCCTACAGATGATGCTGTCTACAGGTGACTAAACACTTGCTAGATCACAGCTCATGCTTATTAAACCACGTAGCTAGTGGACCATAAAACCAAGAAAATGCTTACACTTGTTCCCATATGCCCACAGAGATATGTCTCTGGTGATGAAGAGGGGTCACAATGCAACCTATTCCCAGTGCTCTGAAATCATCTGTAAAATTCCTTTCTGCAAGGTGGTTCACTATGACAGGCTAGGCAGTAAAGCTGTGAGTGAGAGATAGGCCTTATAGCCTGCATTTCTTCCTTGACAAAAGGATAGAGCTTGTAGCCATGGCAAGAGGTCCAAGGGTAGGAGGAGGGATTCTCCACCACAGTGAAGAATCATTGCAAAGTATCATGTGCTGCCTTCTCTGTCATAGCCAGCTTCCCCCTTCCCCACTCCATTGCTCTTTTAGCTCTCTCCAGCCACTTAAAATCCCTATCACTAATATGCAGCAACTAGATGAGGCTCTTAGGAAGAAAAAGCAAGGCTGTGACTCTAAGCAGATGGAAAAGAAGGTGAAGGGCAGGAAAGAAAATTACCTTCAGCTAGTAATAAAGGCTGTGGAAAGGCAGGGGAGAAGAGTGAGGCAAAACTGAACTGGTGATGGGGGTGTATCCTCATTACTCAAGTCTCTCACTGCAGTTCTGGAAGCAAACATATAAAATCTGTTAAAGCCAGCAATGTTAAATAGCAAATGTAACATTTTGGCAGTCAGTTTCACCACCACTTGCAAACACAAAGAATGTGATAAGAAACAGAGTAAATGAGCAGTTGACGTGTGCATGTGGGATCTTTAGCCCCTGCATTCTCCTACACGAACTGCTCCCAGAGCCTCAGGGTCAGGAAGCTCAATTTCTTCAGTTCATCCTGATCTAGGAAGATCCACCAAGAATCTCAGCACAACTGTCCAGAATTCCTCTCTAAATTCAGCAGAAGTTCACTGAACTGGCGTTGCTCTGAAACACGTTCTTTTTTTGCAAAGGAAGAATTTTTATTCTTGACCCAACTTCTCCATCTTTAGTAATTTTCCAATATGGTACTGTCTGTTCTCAGATAAACAGAAGAAGTAGCAAGCGATCATATTTCTCTGAGAAACACATGTTGCATTTCATGTTCATTTCTATTCTCCTCCACATACTTGGAGACATTTTTCTCTCAAGAATTGCTTTAAAACTGCAAAAACACAGACAGTATGTCCTGAAGCCACTTAAAGACCTTTTCCATTTTGTTAGCTCAAATAAACTAGGGCAAAGCAGCAGCGAATCACCTGTGCATTTTTGACTTTTCTAAGTATGGATCAGTAGGATATTTGTCTTTCTGTATTCTAACTTCAGCATTAAGACTTTCTCTATATGAGAAGTATTTTTTTGTTCTTGGGAGATTTCCTAACAACTTCTATTTTAAACATTACTAAAGCTTAAGGCAATGCAATTATCATTTAATAATTATGGTTAGTACTAACAGCACATCTGTTTGGTTTGAAATGGTTGGCTCTGCTTCAGAAAAGCTAGACATCCATTTTATAAACAACTTTGATACCACTTAAAACATCAGATGAGTAAAAAAGAAGCCATAGAGTTACACGATCACAGTTTAGAAATCTTCCACCTCAGTCTTCAAGGCTACCAAGAAGAATGTATGAAACATGAACCAAGAATTCAGGGTGTAAAACACTTCAAAAATAAGAAAATTAGGCAATATTTCTCATTTACAATTACTTTGATTTTCTGATTCATCAGACAGATTAATGAAGGGGAAGTTTCCTACTTTATCGATTTTGCTCCTGTGAAGGCAATAAGGACTTTTGTTTTAAAAGCATTGGCAAAGCAGTTTAGGAATCCTCTGGGTTTTTGATGCCAGATCCTCCCCTGACATAAAGAGGAACTAATGGCTGCAATCACCTTGCCTGCAGCAGCATCAATGTTTTTAAAGCACAAGCCTTTGGATTTTTTAAGGATCAGTGAGATTCTATTTGCAAGGAAGCAACTTATTAACAAGGATGGGGGCCTCAGGAGTGGATTGATCTTTCCCATAACTGAAACATTCTTTGCAGTACATTTCATTTCAAATTCATATTAGGAAAAACAATTACTGACACTCGCATGCTAGAATTGATAAATTTCCTGTCCCTTCTGGCTAAAAGCTTATATCACAAAAGATTGCACAGCAGCACACCACTAGCAAGTTAAAACAGTTTTTATTTATTTTGTCTCTGGAAGACACAATTTATACACAATTTCAGTGAATACTGCATCTGTTTTCTTTTTTTGCCTCCTGTTCAAAAACCAGTGAGTTGAACACTCTTCCTACTCCTTCTGTATAATGGGATCTTTCCTGGGATCTAGGCCTTTTGGCACACTTTAAGTCTTCAGATTTCTGAGGCTATCTAAAGGACAGAGCACTTTCTCAGACCCTACAGAAGAACTCTCTGGCCTCAGATCATCTACCTAAAGGGCAAGAGCTCAATTGCCCAGATTCCTTTTATATTCAGTGAGAGAGGCACCTCTAAAAAGTAGTTCAGACAAACTTCATCAAACCCATTTATTTCATATCATTCATTACAAAAGAAACCAAATGGGTCTATAGATATGTTCTGTACTTCTAACATAGTCTATTTTATTAGACAAAGGTCTGCTTTTCAATTTCTAGGGGTTTGCTATTTCATGGGGGGAATAGTGCTGACCATACACTGTCCAAATCCAATTCACACATACTTTATTTTCAATGGAAAGGAAACCCAGCCAAAAAGTGGGTAAGAGTGGGGCACCATGCTACATTCCAAGAGGTGCCCAACACAACTCTCAGGGGTCACTTGCCTAGTTAACAGAAAAGTGTTAGGGGCCATCTGTGCAACAGCCTCACTTTAACCCAGCTCCTTTCTCTCTCTCTCATTTTTTTATATTTTATTTATTTATTTATTTATTTTACCTGTCATGGCATAACACATTCCTGTTACAAATGTTTTGCTCCTGTACTAGAAAAGAGAGTTTGGGCTGGCTTTACTCACCTGCTCAAAGGTACAAGCACTGCAGGTTTCATAAAGGGCAGAAGACAGCATCGGACCCACATCATGATGCTTGATTTCAACAAAAAGCACAAAGAACGTGCTTCTCATGTTGTCACAGCCAGGACAGTGGCTCCTGGGAATAATCTCAACTTCTATCCCAGAGAGCTCTTTGAGGTGTAGCTACTATAAAAAAGTAAGTGCAATATTAACAGCCTCTCCCTCTTCAGATTCTGTAGACAATGCTAAATAGTATTCTGGCAGTATTTATATTGGTCTGTTTGGGTTAATATTAGCCTAGGTATGTCTTCATTTTTGTCTACATACAAAAGACAGCAATGTACACAACTCCCATGCAGCCTTTTTTTATTATTATTTTATTATTATTTATTTATTTTTATTTACAGAGAAAGGAAAATTAGCTTGTTCCTTGAAGCAGACTGTGCTTTAACTCTGCTCCAGGCTGAAGCAAATAAACTGAACCTGCTCATTATGATAGCCAAGATGCTCTTAAGAAAAGTAGCTCCTTATAACTTTGTACTGAGTAGGAAAAAGCCCTGGAAATGGTTAAATGTCATGTTAGCTTCACATAGGGAGAGCTTTAGGAACACTATTTTCTTCAGGCATGGAATCCTTTCCAAGATACTCTGAGGACAGTTCTGGAAAACAATTTTCAAGACAACATACTTAAGTTTAAATTGAGCTCAATTAAACTAAATGGGACTTATATAGATAATGATCCACACACACTATTCAAGGGACTCCAAAGCTAATTTCTAGACTGTTCCCATAAGGAAAAAAAAAAAAAAAAAGTATACTCACAGCTACTGAGAAGCAGGTTTGCAAATAACACGGGGGGGGGGGGCGGGGGGAAGCAGGCACTTGTCAGAATTCTTTTTTCAAACTTAAAAAAAAATATAAAGAAATGAATAAATGACAAAACAGTTACTCAGTTAACAGAACCAGGCCAGGATAAAAGCAAAGGGTATACAGGCTATGCAATTAGTCAGGGTCAGAGCTATGAAAATGACCCTGCATCCTATCCAAGATTTGTAGCAAACATCAGGTTTTAGGGATCTTTTCACCTTTTTATTCTCCATCTGTTTTAAAGTTTTGTTCTCTTCTGATACTAGGTTTTTAATGGAATTGGAAAGCTGTATAATTTATAAATTCCACAGTGGGCAAAAGCACAACCATAACTCTTTATTTTTAAATACAGCCACATAAAACACTTCTCAAAGGATAAAGCCCAAATTATATATCAAGTCAGTCAATCAATATACTGCAGCAGAACCTGTATAATTACTTTTTCCTGTGCTGTAATAGGGCCACATCGTGTTTTATGGGCATCATTAATTATTAAAATAGTTTCCTGCACCAGCAGGCACCTATACATAGCACCTGCTATCAGTCTTCTCAGGTCAGTCTTTCCTACTGCCTTGTGTCTATCTAGTGTCTATCCATCTAGGCCCACCAGTATTCCCCTGGGATTGTAGTCAACCTAAGCAATGTGTCTGGGCTGCCTGTTCAATCCATCTCTAACACCCCTGATTCCTTTGCAATCAAAAACAACCCATCTACAGTTGATGATAAAGAAATACTAAGGAGTTTCAGCCATGTTTATGAATGAATACTGTTTTGCCTTCCTCCAGTTATGCAAGGTTAAGCTGCTGACACAGAAGCAATATTTATACAACAGAATGACGAGATGCACACAATTTGTTTATACAACAAAACGATGAGATGCACACAATTTATCAGAAGTGGGACCAAATTAAAACCAGTTTGTAGTAGTGGGTGCTCCACAAATAGGTATTTGCAAACACGCTAGCTGGTCATTGGGAATACTGTTGAATGTCCAGAGGCTCTTGAGTTCTTAACACCTAAGACATACGAATAACAAAGTGGAAAACTGTCTCAAAATGAGCAGTCCTTCCTTTTAGAACTCACAAAATATCAATTCACTTTCCAAATGACAGTAAAAGTATTTGGGGGTGTATTTTTTCTTAATTTTTGAAATATAAATTCACCTCTTTTGCTCTTGTAATTTATATAAATTATTTATCTTTATGTTTGACTTTTCCTTTTAAATGCCTTCTCTTTTCAGCTGCACCTGATCTTCTCTTATCTATAATGAGAGAAACAGCCTCCATTTTAAATTCTCTTTGTGTCTCATCTCTAGCTGGCTGCTTCTTATTAGAATCACAAAATGTTTTGTGGAAGGGACCTTAAGACCATGTAATTCCAACCCCCTTGCCATTGGCAGGGACACCTTCCACTAGATCAGGTTTCTCAAAGCCCCATCCAGCCTAGCCCTTAAATACTTATATCACTTCCCTCTACCTGCTGCTCACGATTCTTTTGGTGCTGCCCAGGATAAAGTTGTTTTTTTTGGACTGCAAGCATACCTTACTGGATCATGTTCAGGTTTTCATCCACCAACACCCTCAAGTCCTTTGCTTCAGTGCTGCCCTCATTCCTCTGTTTTTATTTGTTCTTAGGTTTGCCCCAGCCCAGGTGCAGGACCTTGCACTTCATGAACTTCATGAAGTTCACACAGGCCCATCTCTCAAGACTGTCCAGGCCCCTCTGGATGGTATCCTTTACCTCCAGCGTGTCGACCGCACCACATAGCTTGGTGTCATCCACTCATTCATCTTAACTCTACTTGTTCATATTAAGTTGGTAATGATTCTTCATAACGGTAAATGAAAGAGGCAATCTTCAGTATTTTTGGTATTGTTAGTAAACAGCATCTAGATACTCAGTTGTATGCAGAAGTTTTAGACCCACTACTGCTTTAAGCATCTGAATTTGTACTTAACAATTTTCCCAGTATTTACTACTATCCAACCAAAAATGCTAAACTCATGATGTGAGGTAGAATTTCTGAAGATCTTGCAAAACACCAACAATGCCAACAACACCAAAAAAATTAAAAAATATTATTTTTCCAATATATTATTCCATGTGATTATCACTGGGGGCATCTTTCCCCAGTAGATCCTAACTCTCCTTTGCAGCTGCACAGCTCATTCCAGGTAAAGAAAAAGGACAAGCAGGTTATCCTGGGAAGCTATGAATTAGAAAGGGAATGACTTCTTTGGTAGGTGATATCCCTTGAACAGAGTCATTTAGTATCTAAACCTTTACTTGTCCCTATCCCTTACTGACTCAACAGTTTTTTATCCCAAAGGAAGAATTTCTGAAAAAGTAATAAGCTGGAGAAAACAGGGCTCATTTTAGAATTATGGTTTTATTAGCCAACAATGCTACTCCGCAGTTATCACTTCCACAATTCCCCACTGGGGTGAAACATAACAACCACTTTACCTAGCAACAGTACACAGTACATAAGGACAGAGAGAGAAGAACAACTGCAAGACAAATTAAGGTATGTGGTAAATAATTATCTCATTGATATTTGGCCACCATACTGGTCTTAGCTCTTCCATCTCATGCAAAGCTTCACAAAGACTTTCAGCATCCTAATAAACCTTTACTTAGGTTTTATACTGTCTGAATGATGACTGCCACAATGTTTAGGATGAACCCACTACTCCACTCACAGCTGCCAGGTTTACTTATGTCTCCTCACATAAAGCAGTTAGGACAGATTCTGCTCTTCCTTGCATCCTGTCTCATGTATAAGGTTTCACAGCTGTGCAAAACTAAGTGCAGAACACCTATGCATATTGATCAGCATGCTTTGGTCACCTGCTTTGGACCTAGACTTTGTGGCTGCTAGGTTTCCACTTACATTACAATAACTTCAGCAATTCTAAACTCCCCAAAGGCCCAGTAAATGGGCTGGCTGCCTGAAATAGTTATGGAAAAGACCTCTTAAATATCACCCCTTTTCTCTGGTTATGCTAAAGGCCTATATATAGCCAGGTAGGTTGTAGAGAGAATATTGAAAAAGGTGAACAACTTGTTTAATGATTTAAGTAACAGCATAAGATCAACCACAACCTGCAGGGAAGCACAGGGTATCAAATGCTTTCATGTGCTGTTTTATAAGAAAACATATCTTTAGACTTTCTTGTTGCCTAATGAGCAGTCAGAAAATTAAAATCCTTTTTACCATAATATTCATTTTGTTTGTTTGTTTGTTTGTTTTTAACCTAATTATCATTTTATTTATCCTGGTGATACTGATCAGTTTAGGCTTTCCAAAAACACTATCAAGTTTCTTTATAAATAAATAAATAAATAAATAAATAAAGTTTAAAAGTACATTAAAAACTCCATGGGATATACTTTTAAAATAATTTTTAGTCCCTGTTCAGGAAAAGTCATCATCTGAAATTTCGGTCTAGGTCTGAATATTTCAAAAACTCAGTGTGTGCATATTTCAAAAGCTTGGAACAGTCAGAGTCTACAAAATTAAGGGCTGTAATGTAATACTTATCAGACTACATCCCATGACACTGAAGTCATAGACAGGAAGCATTCATAGGATCAAATCTTTACAAAAACTGTAAAGCCTCCAGGTTACAATCTCCAGATCACAGTGACAAAACTCCTTAAGTAAATGAGTTTGGTATGTGGCAAAGATACTGTACGTTTGCATTAACTTCTTTGAGTTGTCATTAATTTGCTTTGAATAATGTACTCAGCGTGTTATGGGCCAGTGACAGAAAGTGTTATTTTATACGGAGACTTGTGCTAGGTAAGTTTCTTCCGTTCTAAAACATGGTATAGTATACAAAATACTTCCCATACTGAAAACAGGAAAACTTCTCATGCATGGTGACTTATTTTCATATACAAGCATATTGTGACACTAATTTCTGTTTCCAACCAGCAGCTGCTACTGTCTCAGCATGCAAAGGGATAAGGAAATGGCTGGCTTTTTCTTCTGTAAACTTTCCAGTTATATTACACAGAGCAATGCAAACCTTTTTCTAGGTCTCAGATTCTGCTTCCTCACTGGGTGACACATTCTCTCTGCACAGAACAATTCAGCAGTGTGCATGAAACAAAAGGACACCAGAGTTAAATTATTCCAAACAAAATATTGGCTGCAACTCAGCAGGAAAAATGAGATTCCCAGAAATGTTCCTATTTGTGCTCCATCATTCCTGAGTGAGTGGGATAGTGATGACAAAAAGTTAGAGCTTTCGACTTCTTTGCCTACAGAAATTCTGCAGTATTGTGCCCAAAAATAATCTATGAATGGACTGTGTAATTCGGTGCATACTGTGCACAGTCAAGGGAAACAGTACACTACCAAAAATAATAACAATTTCTTCTTTTGCAAAAGGAAGTTTTCTGACAAAACCTGTTAAATTCTTCCAACCACTCCCAGAGAATTAGAAGGTAAAACACCGGTGCAGAGTAATCACAAAGACCAAAATAATAACTTCAGGTGTATTAATCTTACCTAGTAGGCTACATTCACATAGTACCCCTAAGTGCCTCACAATCCTGAGTGTACTGATCACTGGGAAAAGAACGAGTAACCCTTATGCACATGCATGTGCAATTTTAATCCAGCAAAGTAAGATCACTTTTTTCTTAAACTAATTATACTTTTTTTTTTCTTTTTTTTTTTTTTAATTTCTTGAGTTTTTGGTTTCCCCACTTGAGATATCCAAAAATAATCCAGTTTTGATGGAGTGGCAAGCACCATCACCTTGAAAGCTAGTATACCCCAAATTGGCTCATGACAAAAGAAATGTCTGGCATATGTGCGAGTGTCCAAAATAACACAAGTCTGAGAAAGCAAGTCTGCAATAGCTCAGGCCGAACATCTAATAACCAGACTCTCACTGTCCTTCACTTTGCTCTGTCATTTCCTTGAAATGGCTACACTACCTGGAACTGAATAAGATATTTCAATTTATGAACAAGATACTTCAATTTTTAATTTACAATGTACATAGAGGAAAATAATTTTTGGACATTGTTTTCCTGGTCTTCCTTCTCTCTCTTCCTTTCACTCATTTTTACTACAGTTTTACCGGCATATGTCAAGGTCTCAGTGAAATTACAGCTGTCTGACTAACATTTTCTCTGTGCATAATCCTTATAAATTTGAAATATGCCAACGCACAATAACATAACAGGAATTTATAAATAAATAAAATTACTTCTTGAAAGGGCATCACCTGTTCTCTTTATTATAAAATACCATAATCTGTATGTTCTATGTCCCATATTTAGGAGAATTTCTTCAAATGTTTAAAGGCCATGTAATTATTTGCATTACACAGTCACTACACTGTCCTCTTCTATCCTGATTTTTTTAAGAGAGTAAACACTAAAAATAAAAAAATATTTATAGTCATCATCATTCTTCTCTCTAAGATGTTGAAGTTAGCTATGTTTTTTCTTCTCTTATCAAATTAGTGAATTTGTCTTACCTAAAGCACAACTCTCTGTAGTGAACTGTCACCTACACTATAACTCAAGGAACTTAAAATTTCTAAAAGATATTTAAAAGACATCCAATATTCCCATGTGTTTCCCATGAAAGCCCTTTAATGGAATCTCCATAGACTGACAACACTAAACATCATTCTGACCTAATATCAGAAGTGTGTAAGTAGAGGAAAATGTCAGTTTGTCATAATTTGAGTTAAAGTTAAAATATAGAATCATAGAATACCCCAAGTTGGAAGGGACCCATAAGGATCATCAAGTCAAACTCCTGGCACCACACAGGTGTACCCAAAATTTTAGCCCATGTGACTAAATGCACAGTCCAAACATTTAAACTCCAACAGGCTTGGTGCAGTGACTACTTCCCTGGGGAGCCTGTTTCAGTGTGCAACAACCCCCTCAGTGAAGAATCTCTTCCTGATGCCTAGCCTAAATCTCCCCTGCCTCAGCTTGACACCATTAATGCGGGTCCTATCACTGGTGATTAAGGAGAATAGATCAGCATCTGCCCCTCCACTCCCCCTCGTGAGGAAGCTATAGACCATGATGAGGTGTCCCCTCAGCCTCTTCTTATCCCAGCTGAACAGGCCAAGTGAACTCAGCCACTCCTCACACGTCTTTCATATCTTCTATATATGTATATATAATTTGCCTGATTTCTGGTGTGACTAATGAATGATGATGTTTTGAAATAATTCAATCATTTTCTTTGTCTTTTTCATGGTTTTCTTTTGGGTGAAAAATCACATAGACAGTACCCTGTGAAGCTCTAACCATTGCCATCTGAACTCTGATTGCATGGTTCAAAGTATGGTTTGACAGAGTTTGGCTAACAGTACCAGAAACTACATTAATTTTTTAAAGATATCTTGCTTTGGCTTAGCTAATATCTTTGCCATATATTTCCTTCTATGGGTGTTACTAAGGTAGCAACACAGCAATCTGTGCTAGAAATCTCCACTCTCTAAAACTTACTTCAAATATATTTCTCAAAGGTCACAGTTTACTGGTGTGAAATTCTTATCTCCTTTTATCTGGCTGCCACAAGCAACTGCACTGCATAATTTCAGTTGTAAATTAATCAAGTTCCATCTTAAGACAGGTCAAGTAATTCCTACCCTTAGCACCAGTGGCATCTGTTCCTCTGCTCTTTTTAAAAGGACCTTTCAAAGCAAAGGGTTCATAAGTGTACAGCTTTACAACCCATGATACTGGACTAAGATACATGTTGCATACCCAGCGAGGATGCATCTGGATTATGCAAGAAACAGATGAAAAGATACACAGCTGGTTTCAGAGATAATGTTCAAAACATCCAGTGTCCTGTTAAGGTTTTCTCTCTCTCTTTTTTTTTTTTTTCTTTTTTTTTTTTTTTCAGTATCATAATATAGGAAAATGACTTCATTTTCCTTGTTCTCCACTTCCCTGGACATTAGGTATTATCTGGATTTAGTAGCAGAACTCCAAGCAAGGGACTATTTTCATCAGCCCTGCTTCTCGAAAAAAGCATCTTGGAAGAAAGATCATTGAATTGGTGTTTGATGTGCCAGGTATCAGAGGTACGGGCTTAAACCTGGAGAGAAAGGACAACATTCTTCCTTCCCTGCCATTTTCTACATCTCCAACTATGTAACTGCACTCCCATTAACAATTTAATTGAATCAACGTAGTTCATCTCCCATGAGTAGCTTTCCCAGGAGATAAATCTGTTGATGAAAAAAATAAACAAACACATTCAAAGAGATATAGTGCTTTTATATAATATCAGGACACAGAGAAGAAAGTTTCTGGGGAAAAAAAAAAAAAAAAAAAAAACAGTTTATAAGACAGGTTGTTGTTGGATTTTAATAAAAGGTATGCTTCCAACTCAATGCCAGGCATTTTGAAAGTAGATTGTGATGGCTGATGTCCATTTGGAAAAATATTTCTTTTTAACAGAAATTACCTCATCACACAGAACACAGACAAAACACACGTTTAAAAAAGGATAAATCACACTGCCTTCAATCGAGTATCAAAGGCTGCACATCATACCCATGATTCTCCTTACTTCAAAACTCAGGTCAATAGAAGGTTTATTCAGTTCCTCTGAATGACGGCTTTGATCTTGTTAGATAAAAAGTTCTCTTTCTAAAGCTACAAGGTATCTGAAAGATACTCTTCTAATTTTTGCAACGGAAATAGCCTCACTTGCTTCTCTATCCCGTATTGTTAACAGGAAATATACACTTGACTAAATCACTTAAGGTGTCATAAGGTGAAGCTGACTATGTTGAAGTGTTTCTACAAAACTCAGATCATTTATATTTAAATATATCTTATATTTAATAATAGAAATATGTTAAGAATAAAACTATGTTTCTCTAAATCATGGCATTTAAACTCTGACAATAAAAACTAATTGTAGAAAGCATGTCTTCCAAAGATGGATTTTTGATGTTGAAAATATTATTTGAAATTCATGAAATATAAATGTAAAAAAATTGTAGAAAATACTTATCAAATTTTTCTAACACTTTAATCTGAAAATATACGGTTATGTCACTCAGGTAAATTTTAGTATCAATTTACAAATATAAATCTAAAAGTAAACTATACTGGAATTGAGTGAAATACAACTATGTTTGAAAAGAAACATCAAATTAATATACTTGATTATAATTTCATTATGTAACATGAAGAAGACAACAAATCCAGCACCAGTAAATATAGAAAGTTGGAACAATATTAACTCTGGCCATTAAACTCCATGACTTGACATCCCATTGGAAGGTCACTGTCACCATTCCACCCAGTACAACCCCTCTTTATTTTCCTACTTTAGAAAAGACAGTTTCAGACACTTTCAAAACTTTATTTAAAAGGTCATAGACTATTTGGACCCTAGTAGAGGACAGTTCAGAAGTCAGGATATTAAACAAATGTCATTACAGCAGAGGTTTTTTTTTTAAGAAAAATGCTTGCCATTAAGTCATACTCTCTCCATTCTCTTCTCTAGCCTTCTATTGTATATTCATGTGTTTTTTAGGACTTCATTAGCTCATGGAAAACAAAATTTTGTTATTTGAAGTTACTTCAGGACACTGTTCTGCCAGTCCCAAATGCTCAGCTGAAGGGATCTGAGGAAGAACTGGGCACATTTATCATTCAAGCATCTGAGTACATTCTCTGTATTCCACAGCGTACATATTTTGTTTGCATTCCCCAACATAAATATCAAGTCAGATCTACCAAAAATCAGAGCAATTATCCAGTTAATGCTTAGGGAAAAAAAAAAATAAAAAGGAAAAAATGAAAAATAAATAAATTAAAAAAAGAAAGATTCTAGTAGAGCACAAGAACATAAACAAGATATACACTAGGCTTTGTGCTAAATGAGAAGCTCATGAAACCAAGGGTCATCATTAAGCAAGACTTCCAGTGACCTACACTGATATATGTATTGCTGGCAACTCAGCAATATGAAAACCACTGAGAGTCACAAATGGAAAGATACAGGTCAGTTCAGATGGGCCTTTGAATATGGAGCATTTTATATCTTAAAGATGAAAAAGATGGATCAGATGGATCAAATCAGTCCTATGGTCATGGCATCTTATACCCTCTGTCTGACGGGAGAAAAAAAAAAAAAAAAAAAAAGAAAGAAAAAAAAAAGAAAAAAAAGAGAAAAAAAAATGTAAACTGTTTGCAAAGAATGTAAAAAGTATGGTGTAGCTGCTCTCACAGATTCTAACTGTAGTCTACAACCCTTTCTCTCCCCTTGACTGCTATACAGTGTGGAAGGACAGCTGCAACTCCCTTCTGGGGCAAACAGGCTGTGGCTATATTAACATTTTAATGCAAGGCAGTGCTGAGCTGTTAAAACAAAAGGCATCACTCCCACATCTAGTGCACTGATGCAAATTTCAAAGTAGCTTGGTGTGTGCAGACTAGGTACCCAGTAGAGGAAATTAAGCCAGATTATTTTCTCCATGTCCATATCATAAGCAATTTCCTCTTAGGACATACATGCCTATAAGTGTATTGCCACAAAATCCTCAAGCATTTACTGAGACCACATGCTTTAACAGAAAGTTCACAAAATACCAAGAGCTAAGTTCTGAAACAAACTGACATGTTAGTCTTGGTATATAAACAGCCAATGCCATCTGTACACTTGTATTTCTTGTGAGCCACAAATGATCATTTCTTGCTGACTTATGCATTCCTCTACCCTACCTTTCTCCTGCCTTGATAGCCTTTGCCTTTCTCACATTCTGTACTTTTTTCCAATCCTATTTTACATCCCTTGTTTATTCAAACAACTCTTTTTAACCCCCTTCCTTTAACACTGCTGTCTTTCCTGATGCAGAACCAACCTTTCCAGCCCATGAGACCCTGTATAGTTCTGCAGGGGTGTAGAGGAAATGACACTGCACATCTGCCTGGACCACAAGAGGCCCAAGAGCTCCTGTGGCAGCAGCTAAAGCCAGTGAAATAAAAGAAGGCTGCTGCCTCATGGTTACCACCAGGATTGAGAGGTCTGTTATCAGTGCATCTCGGATTCCAGAAGAGGAGGGTCATCTTCCTAAAAATCCATGCCAACTGAGCCCTAGGGCAGCCCATGTCCTCCTAGTACAGAGGTCTTGAAGACATATCTGTCTACAACTACTTGAAAGTTCAGACTCTATACTGTGAGCCTTGCAGAAGACGTTGCTTTTGAAGAACCTGTGACCTTGAACAGGCCTTGTCTTCTCTATTGGGCGTTGCACTTAGGGCTTGAGAAGCCCTTATATTAGCAATATGATCTGTAACTTGTAATAACTTTGAGAAAAGCAAACTGTATGGCAATCAAGGGATGGAATGTTTTGATCCTGGCTAGGAAATCACCATATACCAAGGAGTTAGTGATCCATATAACTGTAGGCACAAGCCTGTGCTGTGTTGAACTATGCTGCAGGGAGTGTGGGCTTCAGGCTGTGTTGTGGGGCACAAATCGCTTGGCAGTAGGACAAACTCAACCTGCTCATTGTAACAGAGGAGCCTGACAGCAGCTCCCACTGGGTACCAGCTATTACACAACCTGTTATGTAAAAGTACAGCAAGTTCTCATACAAACATCCTTTATGTTGCTTTCTTGCAAGCAAATTATATTTCAGTCAAGCTATTGACTGAAAAGGAGGAACCTCTCTCCACAGACAATATCTGCATAGCCTACTATGGGAACATCCATCCAGGGTCTCTGATGCTGCACAAATGTAGGGTTCCCAGCATCTGAAAGGGCATAAGATTGACTCACTACATATATTCCTCTTTTTATTCTATCATATTAAAACAGCCATTTGTGGATAGACCTTTCTTATTGAGATCCAGAAAGAACCCCACACCATCTCTCTCCCTCTCTTTCACCAGCACCACCTGCCCTCCCTGGTGCAGACAGACCCCATGTCCCAGGTTCCCCATGTGGAGTCTGGAGGAGAGGACAGTCTTTGCACTCACTCTGAGGTCCTCATCCACAGATTCTGCAGAAAACCTTGCAAGGGAACATCAGCATTAAAGGACACCTTTGTGCCTCATTTCTGAGGTGTAAGGCATTACTCCCAGTTCATGGCCCAAGACAATACCACTCCCTTGTACCCACACTCCCAATCCCAGACAGGACCTGTCCTGCAAATGATGAACGTGACAAGTACAGACAGATTGATGAGGAGGAGATTTCTACATATTCAGAGTACTAGGTGGTAATGGCAAAGGTAGCAGTTACTTCTGCTAATAGTATCCTTCTGTTCCTCTCCACATTTATGTGGGTGTGAATAGTTGCACAGTCACCTGCCCTCAGCCACTTGTGCCACTACATGCAGCACAAACCTTCTTCTGAGACCAACCATGGCCATACATCCCCTCTAGCTTGGACTGTTCTTCAGTCTGAACAGGCAGAGCACAGCCCAAATCAGATTCACCACAGATACCTTTAACCTTTACATTGTGGGCAAGCCAGCAGAAAGCTTGACTGCTGAAAGTTTTGCAAGTAGGAAAGGAAAGGCAGTCTCTGGAACCCAATTCAGACGATGGGGCATGGCCATTATGAGCAGTGTTTAGGCTTCTAGCTGAAATGCAAGATAGATGGATGATTTTGCCTAAGAGCTGGAGTATGAGCTGAGGTGGGAAGCTTTTGACTCCCAGAGGAGAGTGGAAAGACAAGGTGAGAGGCTCCCTTTCCTTTGTGTAAAGCCCAGTCAGCCAGCTCCACCTTGCTAACAAAGTTCTGGTCAGTCAGTACTCATATTTTACTGGCTCTGTGGTGAAATCATCCTGAGGGGCTGGATCTATAAATACTGGTTCTTCAGAAAGCATAATAGACCTGGTCGGAAGAGAGAAAGCAAGCATGGGGTGCTTGCTTTTCCTATAATGATTGGATTTTTTGGTAATGTAATTCCAGTGTGAAAAAATATCAGCAAATACAACTGTAATAAAAGAGAAGGAACATTTTACCCACACATCATGTTTGGTAAAACCAAAAACACAAGGATGTAAAATAATGCTTCACGCATCTTCTGCTCTTCTTCTGAAGGGATTGACCTAATTCTCCACTGTTGTGGAGCAAGGCAAGGATATAAATGACCACAAAGATGACAATGGCTTTGGCTCCCCTTGTTCTGTCTTGTTCTTCCCCTACATGAACCGTCAAGTTGTACTTCTGAGTACTCAAGAGTGACCCACTGTTACTCTGCTGCTTAAGTTTCTAATCCCCTTTGCCCCCATTCTCTGCGTCAAACCATCCTGACAAGCCTGGATGGCAAACCCAAGCCTAAGAATCACAAAACACATTTAAATCACCATGTGTGGATGGCTGTGTCTAGCTTCTATCTTAAAAGATTCCACTTATAGTCAAGTTTATGGTTTTTCAAAGTATCACTAAAAGCTTAGACACACACTTTCTACAATGTTAAACCTGAGCTTCTTACCTAACCATATAAATCTGAGAAGTGAGGAGCTCTGGAAAATATACCAAAATATTCCCAGAAAAACTGCAAGAGATGCTAACATCAGACAGGTTCTGTTGTAAAAGGTGGCACAGGTATAGGATAGATGATGTGGGTAAGTCTTAATTTAAAACACTCACTTTCCCTGGCAGGAAATTCCTCATGCAGTGAACTTTTATAGGGAAACTTCACCTGTCTATGCAAAGTGAACAGATGAGACTCTGAAGCAAGTTGAGTGTCCCAACTCTTCAAACCTGGCCAATGTTCTCAGAAAGAACAGTCAGGTACTGTGTGCAATCCACCCATCAGAGATTGCTATCTGTTAACTTCAGAGAAGTCAGTAAGTGGCACCAGATGACAGACAACCTACACTTTCTGAAGAGCCCGAGAACTAAAGACCTATCTGCCCTCAAATTTTAGTAGGACTCTCCTACAGAGCACACAGCCTCTTTGTAAAATGCCACGTGCAGAATTTGTCTCTTTAACATAAGTGCAAAATATTTTGAACCCATTTCTGAAAATTTGAGATGCTGAAAAAAAGTCTTTAAACAGAAGCAGATCTACCAGAATTCACAGACTTGTTTCTGAGCAGCATTTAGCCTTCTGCATTTTCACCAAAGAGCTTGTGTTATTCTTTGTACAGCCTGACACCTAGAAAACCCATGTTGCACATACCACAGTTGTTAAGGCTAAATTTGAACTGGTCACTTAGAAATGAGACCTTTTCTAGGCAACTTAAATATACTTGACGGTTTATTGTGTATGCAAATGGAACAGAACTGATATAACCATCAACATATTGGTGATACCAAATCACCGGAAGGAGGCTTGGGCAACTCCAGATGGTAACCAGATTGGCTACAGATAACAGAGCATAAAGCAAAGAATGACCTCATCAAGACTGAGCCTTCTCAGTCAACAGCCAAGGTACTTTCTCCTCTATCCTGCAATTGTATCAACAACCATAAAACATCATTTTTAATAGGGATTTCATCACCCCGGAGCTCAGTTGTAAATTAGTTTTAATTATTTCACTTCCAAACTTTAAAGCTTTTCCTTTTATAAGCCTTTAGTGTCTTACACTTAATTAAAAAAAAAAAAAGAAAAGAAAACATACTGTGAACAATGTCTTAAGAATGTGTTGATTCATTAGAATAATAATAATAATAAATTATTTCCTCTTCAAGATACAATTTCTAATAAATCAAGAATTTTTAAATTTTGTGCGAATGGCTTTCAAAGACATGGCAAAATCCGAATGTTTCCTTACTAGTATTAAGGTATTTGATAAGACCTATAAATATACACCAACCTGTAGCAATGCTTACAATGAGTAGATGAGTTATGCTTAAAGAAATATGCAGAAGTTGGTATGTTACCTTAGCTGTAGTCTGTCATTTATTAGTATGCCTTTTTTTCTGTTTTTATACCAAAAATCTGAAGAAATCACAGAAAAAATGAGTATCTAGAACATTCTCAGCTTGATTACCAAGTGCAGCTTTTAAAGCTTTACATAAACTTTGTCATCTTTAAATATGGACAATCCAAACCTTTCATTAAAAAAGTGCCTGAAGTAAGATGCATGGATGTACTTTGGTGCAGGCTGTACATTTTTAAGGAATAAGCAAGAAGATGATGATATAGCCTAATAGGCTCTCTCCCATTTGGAGACAGAAGAAAGATTAAAAAAAAAAAAAAAAAAAAAAGCTTCTATGCCTTTTCTGCTGACTTCTTTAATTTACTATTCAGATAGGACTAACAAATGCAGTATTCTTTGTCCTAGTTATGGCTTTGCCAGCACACAAAAGTTCTGTCTTTGTGCAAGGCATTCTGGCCTTCAATTTAGTTTTCTTAGTAATAGACAATTTAGGTTAAAAGCAGCTTATGTGTGAATAATTATTGAAAGCCACTATGCAGCCAGTAGCCACTACTTTGAAGCTGTCTGGTGGGAATTTCTGGTAAATATTGCAGACATTAAAAAATTCCTTATCCATTCGAAGTCTCATTGTAAGTTTCATTCCTTATTAAAACCAGATGGTGCACAATCTTAATGCAGGTATACAAACAGGACAAAATACCTTGGTGCAAATCTGAGAAAAAAAGCCCAGTAAATGACACATGAAGCTGAGGGAGACCTCAACACAGAATTGCACTGCTGCAATACCCTCAGAGCTCCCTGTACACACAGCACCAAATCAAATACTTTAGCTCATATAACTCCCAGTCTCTGCCAACTCATTCTCCTCTACCAACATCATTACTGGTGTCTCACATGGCCTTAGTACCAAGAAAGACAGGCAGAATTTCCAGTCTACCTTTGGAAGCCACACAGGGTCTCCTGCATCTTTGCCTCCTTCAAAGCACATAAAATAAGACAAAAAGAGCCCCAAGAATGGGTCATGACTCTGCTTGCCTAGCTCTGTTGACAAAACAGAGTCTCTGTGCCCCTGGGGTCAAGAAGTAACATGACCCCTGGAGCTGCCTGTTGATACCCTCTAGGCAAAGCAGCTCCTCTCCTTTTTTGTGCTCCTATCACATAATATAGCTCTGACCATCCATAGGAAATTACCTCTATGGCACCTGGCCTTCAGATACTTTGACTTATTAGACCATCCACTGCTCCATTGTATCAGTATCTTTTCCCAGTATAGAAAATTGGCTTTTGATCATCACCAAGGATGCCTGGCTATGAAGATGCTGTTAATGAGTTCTTACTGAGCAGTGACATCTATTAATTATTCTTAAAACTGATGTGGGCTCTACAGCAGGAACCTACCACAGCAGTCTATTCCTATTCATGCTTGATTCCTGGAAACACAAAAGAACATTCCCTTCGTTCCTCTTCTTTACTGTTTGGGAGGGGGGGGGGGGGGTGTGCTTATTTTTTTGATTGTTTGGTTTTGTTTGGCTGGGTTTCCTATTGTTGTTTTTCCTTCTTTTTTTTTTTTTTTTTTTTTTCTTTACCCTTTGTTTGCTTTGGGTTTGGCTATTTTTATTTTGTTTTCATTTAAAAATTGTTATTGATTCTGTTACAGTATGAACAATAATGGATTTGGTTTTGCAGCACACTGCTTCTTGCAGATAAACTATGCACAGCAATTGTATAGTGGCATATTACACATACACAAGAGTATATTGCTTTTGTTATATCTTTCTATCTGTCAGGTATTCCTACAGGTACTTCTCTATGGACTGTGGATGGTAAGAGCTAAGGTTAACCACAAGAATAAAAAAATGTCATTCTCTAGAGCATTCCTGTGTCCTGGGTTGTCTAGGGCACAGGAATGATCACATCTGAATACCAGATGTAAAGGTCGAGTCGATGATTCTTTAAAGGTGAATTTCTTCTCAACTGGTCTCTCTGTTCTTCAGGTCAGATGAAGAAAACTGCAGGTATGATATGTGTACACTACTTCCTGATAAGTACATGTAGAATGAAGAAAAAGGAAATCACTACATTCAGTTCTACCTGGAGAAGTTCAAGAAAAATTCAACCAGTTAACAACAACAATAAATAAATAAATAAATAAATACATAATAAAGTTTTTTTGTTTTGTTTTTTCCCCCAAAACAAACATAGTGGCCATTAAATCTCCAGTAATCTCCCACCCCCATTCACACACACTCCAAGTTAAGGGTATTTTTTTTTTCTCTACATGACATTTTAAGGACAGGCTGCCAAGCCCATCTGTCCCCTCATTTGCAGTGACTCTTGTTTGCATGAGCTTTCCACATGCTGTTCAATTTTCTGGTAGAGAACAGTTTGTTTTCTTTCTGCAATGGGTTTCCTTTCTGAGAATATTCTGCTCTCCCACCACCTGGGGAGCTGCAGCCTTCATGGAAACTTATGGGTAATCAGTATTTCTGAAAACTAACTAATATACTCAAACACACGGTAACTCACAAAGTCATATCTAGCATAATGCAAGTGATCATCTTAAAATAGAAGCACCAAAAGTCAAAATACTGTTTTGGCCTATGATTTTCTGCATCATTACTGCAGTTTTGCCAACTGCCCAATGAATTCTACCACCACATTTGCAAACAATACTTGCACTACACATGAACTGAAACCAAGGCCTTAATCCCTAAAAAGCTATGTAACAGATACGGCTATTCAAATAGTACCGATGATACCACAACCACAAGAGGCTGAGACATTGGACTTCCAAATAGTACCTTGAGTCATGCTGCTGCACAATTCCTGTTTTAATAACTTTGTTTTTAAATCTTCTGCTACAACAAAATTAAGATATTTTAATTGCACCAAAAGGAAAAACAAAAACATGAAGCAAACCAAAAAAAAAAAAAAGAAAACTAATGTTATCACTACACTATCAGAAGAGCTGGCCTATAACTTTTTACCTAAACCGCAGGAGCAAAAATTCACACATCATATTAGAAAGCCACTTTAACTCCCATAGAGGAAAATGAATCCCTCTTAGAAATAGCAACACCTGAAAAACCTCCTTTAGAATAACAAGTGGAATGCACTTTTATATAATCAGATTTTGTAATATCTCATCCTTGTCTTCAGTGTAATGGAATATGCTCCATCTTTTTAGGACATAAAATATCATCTAACTACCACAGATGACTAGATTCTCACAATTCATTTCCTTTGATCAGATCTATTAATAATCTGTTCTGTATGTGGGAAAACCCACTGACAGAATTTCAGGAAATAATTCAGATTTATTATTTTCTGTCTCAATCCTTTTCTTCTTTTATGATTTGTCCTTTTATTTTTTTTTCATTTTTATGTGGATATTATAAAACGAAAGTCAAAGAAGTGCTTTATTATACTAAAATTGTGCATGTCAAGTTTCAACCAAGAAGGAATTCCTATAGGCAATTTAACTGTATATTCAATCTTTTATTTTTCAGCATGCTTATCGTAGTTTTTTGGAGGAGGGGAAGGGGTGTTTTAATATCAAGAACATTTATCAAAATAAAAGGGAATTTGTTTCAGAAAGTAAATTGCACTACACAGACTTCACCATAGTAGAACCTCCAGATACTTCACGTGCTAACATTGTACTTCATGAGCTAACATTGAGTAATTCACTTGTGGATTAGAGTGTAATCTTCTTCATTATTACATAAATTTCTACTTCACTAATTACAGAAAAAAAAAAAGCAGAGTACTCTGCTTTACCCACTTAATGGCATTTTTTCTATAGCACACTAGAGATGTGTCTTTACAACATATGCATTTATGTCTTCTTTATAGAGTACCGAATGCACTTTGTCCATCTTCAACTTGATAGTTTCTTGGCAGAACCTTCCACACCTCTCTTTCTCTGTCTCCTTCCCATCCAGTATTTCACACTTAATGATGTTGTTTCCTCATTGCTAGTCACACAAGGATAAATTGCATTGGTTGTTACTTTAGGTTTCCTTGATACTCTGAAAGTTAGGTTTTTATCTGTCAGGCTAAGTTGAGAAGTCTGCCATTTGGGAAACAGCTACTTTCAGGCTTGCATTCTTCAACACTTTACACTAAACACCATAAAAACCTGAAATAAATTTTAGTTTCTAGGCTAAAAACTATTTTCCTTTGTCTTGTTAAAGTATGAAAATGACAGCTGCTTTCCCATATCCTAGCCACTGAACATATGGAAAGGACAAGGAGGCTTAAATCATATCAAATGAGATTCAGGTCTGACCTATAGAAGAAAGGCTTTCTTATTCTACAAATAGTGAAGCACTGAAAGATGCCACCTACAGAAAATAAAGTTCTCACATTAGGAGGTGACAAACACCAATAATGGAAGATTTTGAGGGAGGGGTTATATCTTTTATTATACTAAGTGATATAATTGTAAAAACTGGCCAACTCTTGAGGCACATTAGTCCTTCTTCAGATATAACAGCATGACAAACATAAAACTAAGCAGAGGATGAGACATCATTCTGTGTAAACTAATAGACTAGATAAACTTAGGAAGTAAATTCCATCAATGAAAGACTGAAGGTGTAGCAAAGATTGTATATGAGGAAAATTACAGACAATCATGAAAAAAATATCTTGATTAAGCATTCAATTTTATTTATCCATGTTACAAAATTTATTCTTTATATTTTTTGCAGTTATTTTCTGTAAATCATCATCAAAGAATCAGGACAGAAAGGTCGAAGATGGAGTGAATATTTTTGAAACCCTATTTATGCAAATAGCTACTCATTTGTTCTTTATCAATTGCCCATGTGAAAGTGTTCTGCTGCATAGAGGTTGTCCATTTTCACTCATACTTTCCAAAGAAGTGGTGAATGAAATATATCACAAAAAAAATATTCTTGTGTATGGCTGAAACAATTAACCTTAGAGCAGAAATTTTACTGCAATGTCATTCTTACAAGGCTGTTACATTTAACATTTGTTGATCTGCAGAAAATTCATTTCTAGTGATGTATTTGCTTGGGTTGAGTGGTTGGAAGTGGGAGAGGGAATCCAGGGTAATGTTTTTTTAAGCCTCATTTTCTTCTACATAAATTGTAATTGCCAGTGGCTTCTAACAGAGATTTCAGCATCAGGTCATGTGCAACAGTTGCTTGGAAGTTTTGTGATACGTTCTTCCTTGCACCCAAGTGATGGGAAGTTGGCTTATTCACAAATATGACTTAACTGTCTGGAAAAATGCCTTTGGTGTAAGTCCTCTATGAGTTTCTAAGGCAGATGGTAAGATCAGTTTTTCATGGATAGGTGTGGCAAAAAAACAGACTGCCAGATACAATCAACAACTTTGGGGTGTTCAAGATGGTTTCTGATTTTGTGCTGAAAAGTGTTTGGGTCAATAGGATTTTGCATATAGTAGATTTTAAATTCCAAATTTTATGATGTTCATGGTTCTGAGAAAGTTGCTGTGGGCAATACTCCTGAGACAGTTTTATGTCAGTCAGTATTAATGAGATACTACAAAAACAATGAAAGATCCCTATCCAGGTGAGTAAGGTGGTAGAGACTATCTATCATGGCTACAGTAGTGTTTTAGTGATACAAGTATCTATAAAGTCTTCCTAATATTATTCCCAAATGCCAATTAATTAAAGAACTTAACTCTTGATGACCTTAACTATGCCCAGAACCTTAGGAAAAAAAAAAGTTGTTTAAGCAGGACTTAACAGCCAAGAGCTTGGACTAGATGTTCTAACAAGGTCTGTCCCTGAATCATGCTTCATAGTTCAGTGTTTCACACACATAGGAAAAACGTAAAGGGAAATTCTCCATACTTTTATTAAAAATGAAAATATTCAGTATTACCTGTATCCATATGCAACACCTGCAACAATATTCTCGCCACTTCACAGGAACTAAAACATCTTCTATCAAACTCTGTTTCCTTATAACACCACCTTTTCAATAGATATTGGATGAAATTAAAAATGACGCTGAAAATCAAAGAAGTTGAGAAATAGTAATGTAGTGCTCATATAATTGGAACTTCTAAAAAGTTTTTAAAATACTGAATACTGTTAATTGTTTTCCAGACCAACAAAACTAACATAGAAAAAGAAATAATCTTAAGAATGCACAATATTTCACCCTAGACTCCAGGTAACAATAAAGCTTGTCTATGTCTAAAATAGATTTACTTAGTCATCTTTCCCACTTCATTTTCTGTTATTTGAATGTTATATTTACTATCTCCAGGTGAAAACTAGGTATCATCCACTGCACTAGAAGTGAAGAAAATCATTTACTATGAAGATCTGAGAACAGATTTCATAAGGTTTTCTGGCATAAATCTAGCAGACAGCAATACAAAAGGTGATACCATGCTGATGACGATCAGGGCTTTCTTGATAGATTCTCTTTAGAAATCAAAACTCAGATGGGGAAGGAACACAAGAGAGCTAAAGAGCATTGAATTTCATTGCCACTTAATGACAAAGATGCACAGTTATGTTCTTGCCTAGTTTTAGGATACAAGCTCTCTGTACTGCATAATATGTCTGCTTGGAAGGAAAGGAGCACAGGCACCTTCCTCTAACAAAAAGGACAGTGCCATGCCTCGCAAAGCAATCAAGTAGCATGGAGGAGCAATGCACTGTACAGCAGTGTGATAGGAAATCTGTCAAGTTTTAGATATGAAACTTACAGCCTTTGTCACATAGTTAGTTTATATGCTGTAAGTAGATTGTGAGTCATGATGTTCAGGGTGAATACTTCTCCCTTCTAGGGCACAAATGAGCAGACATTTCCATGGATGCCATTTTGGAACCACATAATCTTCAGATAAATAAACATGAAAGGAACTGGTCTGCTGCATGAGGTGGACTAACAACTCATGAAGTCTAACTGGGCTAAATGTACTGTTTGCATATTCGCAAAATGCATCTTCAGCCTATAACATGGGCATAAGTGGGTCTTTGATACTAAACTGTGAGGAGCTGTTGACTGCAAGTGGCCCTGTAGAGGTATCTAGGTACATCAGAGCACTAGGTCATCAGCAATGGCATGGGGTTCAACAAATGGAAATGTTGAGTTCTGCCCCTGGGACAGAGCAATGCTGGACCCAGGCACAGGCTAGGAGCCAGGTGGCTGGGGAGCAGCTCTGCAGAAAGGGAGTGCTGGTTAGCAGCAGGCTCAGCATGAGCCAGCAGTGTGCCCTGGTAGACAGAGGGCAAAACACTTTTTGGGGTGCATTACACACAGCACAGCCAGTCAGTCAAAAGAGGCAATTCTGCAGCATTCAGTGTTGGTGAGGCCTCACCTCGAATACTGTGTGCAATTCTGGGCTCCACAACACAGAAGGGATGTTGAGGTCCTTGAAAGTCTCCAGAGGAGGGCAGCACAGCTGGCAGCAGGACTGGAAGGCATGTGCTGTGAGGGGATGCTGAGGACTTTTGGGCTGCTCAGCCTGGAGAAGAGGAGGCCCAGAGGCAACCTCACTGTTCTCCGCAGCCTCCTGAGGAGGGGAAGCACAGAGGGAGGCGCCGGCCTCCGCTCCTGCAACCCGATGGCCGGGCACGGGCATGGCACAGAGCTGCACTGGGGAGTTCAGGCTGGGCATGGGGAAATGTTTCTGTGCTGTGAGGGTGGTCACACACTGAAACAAGCTTCCTGGGGAGCTGGGTGCTGCCCCGTGCCCATCAGTGCTCAAGAGGCATTGGAACAATGCCCTCAACAATATACTTTAACTTCTGGTTAGTCCTGATGTGCTCAGGCAGCTGGACTCAATGGTCTCTGAAGGTCCCTTCCAACTGAACTATTCTAATAACAAATTCTGTATCAGACAAAAAAATATATAATAAATAATTACGGGCAAACTAGTCACCATTTACAGAAAAGGTGTGGGCAGAGACTTGTGATGTGTCAAGAACTGAATGTCTCTCTCTATCTGAGGGAGTAATCTAATCTCTTTTGATACTATTGAGAGAAGAATGTCTCAAATACAATTCATTTCAGCCCATGATCAATATCTAATGTAGATCAACATGAATCCTGTCCCCAAACTACCTGTTTGTTTTCACTGAAAATAAAGAGAGCTTGGAGTGAACAAGCTCAGGGCAGAGTTTAACACTATAGATGGTCAAAGCTAGGTAAGATGAATCCCACAAAACGTAAGCTCTGGAAGATGATCTGAAACATTAACTGGTCGTAGTTTATTTACAAAGGTACAACGTCAAAGAAGAAATTCAAGCACAAAACATACCACCAGGACCAGATGACCTCCAAGAGTATCTTCCAACCTAAACCAATCTGTGATTCTGTGGATTTTATCCACCTTAAAGAACTCAGATTACATTCAATTTATGGTGGTATTTAGGATGCTAAATAATCATAATTTAGTAGAATGTGTGCAGATACATCACAGTGGCACTTTCTGTGATAGTATGATACAACTATTTCTGCTGATGTCAGTAAAGAAGTTCTGTTCAAATATTTGAAAAGATATCATACAACTTTAAAAAAATAAAAATAAAAGCACTGTGAAGACTTTCTGAAGGACATGTAAGCTAAACTTGAGAACCTGCAATCCAGAAAATCCTACTCTGAGAAAAGTCACATACTTTTAGAGAGTAGAGAGTCTGTAGAGAGTCTGAAAGTCTCTATCTCCTCCTATCTCTGGGAGTGCCAGTGAGGTCAACAGACACTTCTGTCCTAATTAAGGGTAATACTCATGGCTCTGCAAATACAGCTATAATTTCAACTTTGCCTTTAGCAACATTATTACACTTTCTTTTCTTAACAGTAGAGAATAAAGCAGAGAAAAGATCTCTAAAAGGAGCTGGGGATCTTCAGCAAAGCTCCTTCATTAGTATGAAGGAGCTAATGCATGAACCCTTCAGGGAGCAGCTAACCGATACCTGCTGATTCATTCTGACAAATGCTATCAATTCATTGCACATTTTCAAGGAAAGTGATGTAGGAGTAGCTTCAGGCAAGCAGGAGTAGTGAAAAGTCCTATATTGAATGGAGCCAGGATGAGCTGCTGTCTTAAGCAATCTATTCTTGAATATTCATGTTTCATAGTTCCCTGTCCTACACATCCACCATGTTGGCAAGTATTAACTCTGCTCTTCATGTGACCCAGTGACTCTATCCCAGCAGTGCTCTAGATAGTCAATCATCCTGTTTGATAATATGCCAAAGTATTAAATAAACATAATGATGTAACTTCTGTCTAAAAGCTAAAGCATGGGGAATATCTCTCCAGGGATAGAAAAAACTCTCTAAGGAAAGCCTGAGGGAACTTCAAGCTCTAAGAACAAAACTGGCTATAGCTATTAGCTTTTAGAAGAAAACTGTAGCTTTCTTGTATATAAAACATAGACTTTCTCCTAAGAGTAGCACAGAAAGAGAATGTAACTTCTGTCAGGGAACGTGGAATGATACAACCAGCAACAACTTACCTTGTGCATTCCATGCCTTGAGGATTAAATAGATAAATATTAGCATAAAAATATAGATATGTTTGGTAGTGTGCAATGAGTTTTACTTACCACATCTCATTTCCTCTCAACTCTCATTTGTTCCTTCTCTTTCCTTCACTGTAGAAGAGAAATGTCTGTAACCATAGTCAGGACTCATTTGGAAGTCCTGCTCAATGTCCTACTTCACAGACTATATATATTTATGTGTGTGTGTGTGTATATATGTATATATATATATATATGTATGTATATATATATATAATACTACTAATAAAGCATGCGTGTGTATATATGTATGTGTATATATATATATAATAATAATAAAGCTCATCACACTTGGACACAGTGTTGATGCTATTGGTGTGCTCAAAGGATTACAGCATATTTAGGAAGAATACCACAAATGATTCAGGCTGTTTTAGTCAAAGCCTATTCCAAAACATCAGTTCATAAAGGACAGGAATAAACTTCAGTCCCTGCTGTGACAGCCAAGAGGTGTAGATAGAACTTGCACAGCAAATAGCTCTACAGCAGCATTATAGCTGTGGCAACACAGGACACAGCACAGCTCACTGAGCAGCTACCTGGCACATATCCCACTCTAAACTGTAGTTAGCTACCAGTACCTGAGCCTCTATGTTCAAAACTAGCACAACTGTGTTTATTGGATTTCAGCTCACAACTCTGCCTACAGTACACCCGAAGGATTATACTTTTGTAACACCAAAGGAATGGGAGGAAACCTATGATATTTAAACACTAGCAATACCATGAAGACTATGTAGTATTTAATAATACAACAGCAGGGGAGATCCTCTCGGTTACACAGTAGGATGTGACATCATTTTTAAAGGTCTGATGATTTTTATGCCTGATTCAATGGATAATGATTCTGTGATACCCTTTTCCATGACTGAAATACCATTACATGGTTATTCTTGTGAAACATGGGAACATATTTTAACCATTTTTTAATGCTTAAAAATGTTGATATAGTATAGTTTCCAGTCCAAATATATTATCCTGTAATTCAACTCTGGACCTGCATACCAGAATGTTGAAGTATTTTCATTGCTAATCTGACAGTGAATATACTTCAACTAAGTGATTTACCTATACATATTACAAATTATTAGTTGTCAATTAGATGCACTGGTAATACAGGTAATTATATATTTCAAGTAACAGACCTGTACTTTGACAGGCATTTGCAGACTAATTTGCACTTCTGGCAGGCTTCTAGAAATAGAGTGTTCAAAGTAGCAGTAACAAAGTAGTTTTGATCCAGTTCTTTTTCATATTCTTCTTTTACCCCATGACTTTTTTATTCATATATTTATGTTTAATGTTAAGAGGGATTTTTTAGACTTTCAGAAATAGTGAGACTGTTCTTTGCAGAGGTTTCTGTAAAGTTTCTGCTTGTCTTAAGAATAAAGCAAAATGATTAAAAAAATTCTCATCTTCATTAATTTGTTTTTGAGCATAACAATTCATCCTATGCCAAAGGCCTGGCCTGTAAAGAGTAGAACTGTTTGGTGGCCTTGTTGAAACTTAAATGTTTCACAGACATATGAAGGAATCGTCAGAAAATGGTTTTAAAGCCAGAGGGGACCAAGAGAGCAACTAGTGAAATGCAAGAAGCCTTCTTCCATCAAATGGCCTTACTGCAAACCAAAGTGCAAAATTATAATTCTGTTTCCAAACAGCACTTGGAAGTCTTTGGTCATGCAATAATAACAACAGGCATTGAAATGAAAAGAAAATGCAAAACTTTAAAAGCCACTAAGAATAAATTCTTGCCTTCTGAAAGTCCATGGCAAAGATCAACGTTTTTGTATGAGGCCAGTGACAAAGGGCAGGATTTTAACCATGATGCATGTACAAAATTGATTTTTTGTTGTTGTTGTTCTGTTTTCAAAAATTCCAGACAAAGTATTTCAGAGGTCTGTGGTGATGTCCATGGACAGAAGAGTAGCAGGAATCCTGTTCTATGAAATCCTAAATGGAAGGCTTTTTAGTGACTTCTGACAGTGAAGAAAATCTTGGCTCTCAAATGTCTCTTAAGACCTACAACAGAGATAAGGAAATAACTGGGAGTCTATGATGCATAAGAATTTATAGATGTCTGTGGCATATAATTTTTGCTATTGTGTGAGCAAGGGGACAGGAATGTCTGGTATTTTAAAAAAATAATTAAATAAAAATTACTACAGAAACACTTCTGTCCTTACCAATTGCAGCCTTCATCCAAATAGCAAACTCTTCACCTAAAGCTTCTGGTTTTGAGATTTATGAGTGAAACCTACCTACATAAATCTTAATATACTAATTTATGGTGTCTGTATTTAATATGACATGACCTCTCCACTTCAGAGACTATTAAATCAGTCTTGGAATGAAGCATAAACCTTTCCAAAACTACAAAGCTTACTAGCAGAGCTTCATTCAACAATGAAAGGCTGATTAGTTGATTAATATTTTCTGCTCTTTATTAAGACCATACAGAGCTTCACAGTGAGATACAAGATAGAGGAAAACTCGTGACATACACCCAAGTGGCATAAGATAGAATTTTTTATTATTTTTTCCCCCCTTAGAGGACTTTTGTAGCTGGGAAGTATAGAACTTAAACAAGGCTAGCTGTTTTGTGTTCCTTTCTAAAATGGATGCCATCTGTCTGCATGAAAATGCTTTTACATAGGTTAGTGGGACCCAAACTTAATTACACAATTTGAAGGGGATTGGGACTAAATGATATTTAAGACCCCTTCCAACAAAAACTATTCTATGGATTTAGGTATTTTTCACAAATCCATGCCAAGTTTGCAGTAAGGACTCCTCCAGCATAGGTTAGCCCAGAGAAACACGAAGGTGTCCTTCATCCTTATTTTACTCTGCTTTGAGTCAATATTCCATGAAGGCAAGCCACACTATATTTATGCCTACCAACAAAGGAAATGATATCACTGTACAAATAAAACTTTCTGTAAAAATACATACTAAGACTAAGAATCCATACTTGATAAATGCTTTCATAGTTTTTGTATTGCCTTTCAGAGTGCTTATAAAGGACAAAAATGGAAAAAATACATTAGAAACCAATATGCTTCGCATAATCTACAGCTGCACGAATTCAGCTGACTATTCAAGATCACAGTCACACAGAAAGGGTGAGCAGAAGTACCAACTTAAGATGACTCTTGGGCTTCTGCTGCCACTATTAACATCATCACCATTACTGCAATAGTATTCAAGTCACTTGCTGTGCAGTGCATGATATCAATACAGAACAATAAGAAGAGTCCCATGAAACTTCCAATTCTAACTTAAAAGTGTCCTTTGAGTCCCAGTTCCCAGAAGTCATTTTCTCTCTCTCCTTTCACAATGGGATTGTGGAACACCATTTACAGCATGCCATGCATACTTTAGATGAAGCTGTAGTTTCACAATATAACAGATGAGTTATTCAACTTTACTCAAAAATCAGGAGGTGCCAGGGCACCAGTTGAATATTCCCTACCCATTCCTTCATCACTCACCAAGACACAGTACTCTGGACTCTGATGAGGAGAAAGAATTACATATTTTCTGTCCAAATAAGAAAGAGCTTCACATGTGAAATATAGTCAACACAGCAACTTCTCTATGTCAAAAGCTCCTATGCATTTGATACTATGTTAGGTTCCCTCATATGATATTAAATGGGGATTTTGTGATCCCTTATCTAATATAACGAAACTTCCATTTAAGACCATCCCAAAACAAACTATGACTCCCCATTACATTTATTACCCTTCCCAACACAATTCAGTTCCCAATTACTCCTCATTTAGTCTCTAATTCCCTAATTAGAAAGCTCCCAGGGGTAAACCTGTACAATATATGAATGGATTTTATAAAATTATTCACTTTAAACATGCTTAATTAACAAATTTTTTCGTCCAGCAAATAATCTGTCACTAATTAGCACAGAAGTACTTATATCACTATCCAAAACCAGGAAAGCTACACCACAATTTGCGGGTTCATCACTTCACATTATTTTTGCAGCATATCACTGTCTCCTATATTTTAAGTTAAGAATTCATTTCTGTCCTTTGTTATCACAGCATGTACTACCCAAGTCTTTGATTTTGGGGGTTTTGTTGTTTTTGTTTGTTTGTTTTGCAAGGCAAATTAAATAACAGTTAAGTAACAAATGCTGTCCCAGGAGTCTTTCCTCTCTCACTGCACTATTTGATGCATCATAAATATGGCATTTCCTAAATGTCCACTGCCAGAGTTCACAAATTTAATATTCTTTTAGCATTGTGTGTTGCTCTATCATCTTCGCTGTGTTCGTAGTATACCATTTATACTCAACATTCAATTATTTTCACTAGATAAAAATATTTTCTGAGAGAAGCAAGGAACAATGACTCTTAAAACAGAAAATTCCTCTGCTGATCATCAAAGGCCAGCTGTAAACAGCCATCTTTGAGAACGCTCAAAGAAAAGATTGCTTTTATAGTGGAAAGCATGAGCTGACCTAAATACAAGGGAGACCAGCAAATTTCCCTCTAACTCATATGGGTAAAACAAGCATTAAAGCACACTTGCAAGGGAGTTCTAAAAATCATACATAGATGTTCCACAGAACAGAAGCCCATCCATTTTCAGCCACAATCCCTCCCTTTCACCCTCTGCTAGGATACACATCTTTGCACGCTGATAATGCTGGTCAGCCTTTGGGTTACAAAAAGTAAGAATCACTCAAATTGCATAACAGGCAGCTACAGAGTTGTGCCCATGTTCATTACAGAAGTCTTTTTTCCACCCCTATTAGTGGGTTGTACCCTAAAAAACATAGACAAACATCAAGATAGTTATTTTTAACATAAATAACAAACAGAATGGTTAGGAAAAGAAAAATATGGTAATATTTAAGTTTTCTTCAACCAACAGCACAGGTGCTATTTGTTTCTAATCCAACCCTGTTAATTTCAAGAATGATTCAATCAAGTCACGGAAGAGCAATACTTTTGCAAAATCAAAGCCTGACACCTTTTAAAATTTTGACTGGCGTCACAACATTCTGTGCTTGCCAAGAGATACTGGCAGCAGAACTTACCGGAAAATGGAAAAGCTAGGATCCCAGCACCTGGGAAGCAGAATAAAAATTATTACTTATGGAAAGGACAGGCTGAGGACACACAAAACAAGAACTGACAAGTATAATCTAACTTTAGTAAAGGGTCCTGACTAGCTTTACCTTACTACTTCCATTCATTCAAGCTTACCTTAAGCTTCTTCTAGCATCTGTCTTAATTTCTATGAAATTCTCATTTAAAATCTTCAATAATTCAGCTGTTCCATTGTCAGCCAATCAATTATTCAGCTATTGATCTGACCCACATGGAAAATAAAACTTTAATGGATGGACAGTTTACCTTTCACAAACAAAAGAATGTGAGGTGCTGATTACAGCTTAGATTTGGTCTCTGCTCAGGCACAATTCTCTGGTGGAAAAAAAATAAATAAAGATAAAACGGTCTATTTCTTTTGCCCCCTCTGCAATTGTCTGATTAGGCCTCTTATAGTTTCAGAAAAAGAGAAACATCTGTAAGGTTCTTACTTCTTGTCACCAAGAGTAACATTCAGGTGATGCTTATCTACCTCATTTGCTTCTTGCTTAGGAAATGATTAGGACTGAAATGCTGTTTTGTGCTGGAGATAATTAAACATTCTCCTGTGAAAACTATAATGGGATTTTTAAAACTCAGTTGCATTATTTTTGTTCTCTTTTTCTTTTCTCTTATGAGTTCTTTACTTCTGATCTACATCTTTCTTTTCAAACCTGCTACCCACCAGTATCTCCTCCTGCCGTTCTCAGTGACCATTAGGATGAAAGACTCTCTCTTTCAACTTCCTCCCACAAGTCTGATGCTGATTTCTACAAGGACCATGCTTGCTTCTGAATAGCTCCTACAGCTAGACACTAGTATCCTAAAGTGCTGAGACCCTGTTAACTAACTTGACCAATCAAATTCATCCCAGAATTGATGGCCACAGGTAATCAAATTTTCCTGCTGCTTAAATGCTGCCACCACCAGTTTCATATCCTCTTGTTGAAAGAAAAAAAGTAAAGCACACAGAGACAGTTACTGACACAGCAGCATGGCCTTACATATTTTGTTTTTGTTGGTTTTTGTTTGTTTTAATCAAACCTGTTTTCTACTGTCATTGTCACTAACTTTTTATTCTATTCCATTTCTGAAAGGGAAACCAGAAGTAAAAGCAAAGGAGAATACTTTACACTCTTTCCAGAGATGAAGACAGCTACTTTCAAAACATTTTCTGATGAACCATGGGTATCACAGTTTTAATAGTTTTATGAGAGGAAGACAACAGAAGAAAAGTGAGAGGAAAGTGTGTCACAGAGAGGTCTAAACCAGCAGCCCCACTGCACAGGGATGATCACCCCAGTATAGGTGCTAAGAAAAATCTAAACGGGGCAAGGTGACTGTAGTTCCTCCTCCAGTTCCCAGCAGAGTTATCTGGTTCCCACCATCAGCTCAGCCTACACAAACGTGACCATTACTGCTTTTCTCATAGGCTGATGAAAGACCTGCAAAGGACCTACATTGGGGAGGAGGTATGAGGAACCAATTTGGTAACTCAAACAACTTATATGATGTATATTACATAAACACACACCTGTAAGGGTGTTTAGCTTCACCATAAGGTATTTTTCCCAATTACAGTTATAGGAAACATAGTAGCCATTGCTTTCCGTAATTGCTGAAAAATACTACTTATTCCACAAAACAGACATGTTATTAAATGTATCCATCATGAAAATGAGCTTTCAATGCAGTGAAACATTTCTAATCAATAATTTGTAGCTTATGAACATTTTAAATCGCACCACTGCCTAGTCCTACCACATAAATCCAAACCGTCACTTACAGTGAAAGAAAAAAACTCAAGCTCTTCAATTTTGAGTTTAATATGTATGAAATGTATGTAAGTTTGTGCAGATAAATATTTTTTTCTAGTAAAGCATCAACACACAAATAATAAATCAACTTTAGCATGGGGAAAAGAAAAAAAAAAGAAAAAAAAAAGGATTTATTTCATCAAATTATTAGGAAATATGCACTGAAGAGTAAAAAGATTGGTTGTTTCACATTCATGCTGATAGAACTTGAATCACAAATCTGTCAAAGATAGCTTATTAGTTACTTTAAATAGGCATTCAATAATTGAAGTACCCCGAGGAATAATTACAAGCTATATTAAGATGACAGGAATTTAAATTCATAAAGCTAAAAGTACATGTCATGAAGTGTCAAAGACACATTGAATGAGTCCCAGATTCCTTTGCATCTATTCCTACTCTTGCGCTTCTCCTCCCTATTATTTGTGTACAAAGAACAAGCACATACTTTCAGTCCTTTTTTTTTCTTTTCTTTTTATTTATTTATTTTTTTTCCCCCCAGGTATTTGGAGAAACAACCATACACAAGCATACACACAACCTGAGAAAGAAGTGTCAGTGAAACCTCCCTGAGAAACACATTACACCTATACATATCATCACCTGGGAAGTGCCTTCACCAGAGTGAAACTGCTCAGAAACACACCTGTGTGGCAAACAGAAAGCAGATTAATGGACAGAGATGCTCCTTACACAGTGTCTCCTAACAATCATGCTGTTCATGCTAAATTTCTGCAATTGCAATACTACTGTGTTCCACGGTACATAAAATCTCAAGCACCGTCTCTGAAAAATACATCAGGAGACCATCTCGCTTGAAGACAGGCAACACTTCTTCTCTCCCTCCTTTCTTTCAGCTTAGAGAAGGCATTATTAAAATCTCTGTAGAAATAATGACACAGCACAAGGTCTTTGGTTTGATTTTGGATGTCTCTACTCTCACTCATCTGGGGCTTCTTTCTTCCAAACGTCCCCATTTTTCCACAGGTTGTGAAGTGACTACTTTCACTATTACGTCTCCCAAACACTCTCACCAGTGAGAGCACTTACAAAATGGCCCACACAGAGGTTCCCTGGATGTTCTATATTTTTCTTCATTAACATCTCCATAGAGAGGTTAACAGACCAACACTCCACCAAATGGAAAACAAACAACCTAACATAGGATCTATTTCCAAGAAAAAGGAAAAGAAAAAAAAAAAAGGTGGGGCAAAAAAAAAAAAAAAGAAAAAAAAAAAGAAAAGGAAAAGGAAAAAGAAAAAGAAAACACGTGAAAATCATAAGGAGAAAAGAAAATGCGACACACTACCATTGCTATTTAGTGGTAAACCACTACCTCCACAGTTCATTACTGTGAGAAATTAAAGCTCTTTTCTCTCTGCAGTTAACCCCTATCTTACAGCAGTTAGATTAAAGTATTGAAAACAGGAGAATAAAATGGAGGGGAAAAAAAAAGTGAGAACATAGAAAATATTTTAACTTACATTAAAACTAACACTTTACACTTACACTTTACACTAACATATCTGAAAACAAAATTATGTTAGCAGGGTCTATTGTTACTGCACTGGGTGTCCTAAAATAATACCTTGAAATAGAAGCAAGGAGCATCATCAAGTTCACATAACCTTTAAGATAATTTTAGGTGACTCTGAAAATCAAGTTACGTCTATGTAGGATTTCACATACATATTTTCAGGCAGAAATGCAAGCCACCCAGATTGAATATTTTGACCTATTGATAAAACCAACTGTACCACATACAGAAAAATGCACCTATAAAGGATGCACAACGTAGTGTAATAACAGTGCTTTCCAGAACACTGCAATCATAGTTGTTTTTTGATTTATTTGGCTTTAAACTAGGCAGTGAATCTTTTCAGAGTTATATATCTTTTTTTTTTCCCTAGTATTCTTTATTGTATTTTATCCAAGGATTCATGTTCTAGCTTATGCTGAAAGTTGTGTCCTCAGTCTAATAATTATTTGTGTTAATTAGCCTAATAATTAGTTCCCAATGAAATGAAACTTCTTGTTTACATGGTATTGTGCCTTTGAGGTACATATGACAAAGCATAAACATAGTACTATTTAAGTGATTTAAGTAATCACTGTTTAAATGATTTAACAGGAAAATATATTTTATCTGATATGAAATTTGTTTCTTTTCTTAGCTTTTTTTTTTTTCCTTTCCTTGTCTTTTTGAGGAAGACCAAGGTTTGCATTTTCAATGAAACACTCCAGGTAAATTGCCATCAGATCTAGGTACAGTAGTGCACTGCTGTATTCAGAGTACACTATGCAGTACAGTAAGTACCTAAAATACCTTACACATTTACCTCCATAATTTTCAAGCAAGGCTGAAACACTTACCTTTAACTTACCATATATTTTATGGCAGAATAAATATATTCTGATACGTATATTCTTATCCCAAATATGTATTGGTTTGCAAATAAAACAAGATTTTTTTTCATAACAAGTTTAAGATATTGAACATATCATGACCATATTGTGACTATGCTGCTAACAATCATAATTTCATACGCTGTGAGATATGCCTGTAGATTGCAAACACTGTTACTAATTAAAGGGTAGAAAATACTTCAATCTAAACCCAGTATGTTTGGAGTATTTTTCCAACCACTGAAAAAAAAATAATAAAAAATAAATAAAATCTGTATACAGGATTCTGCATACAGTATTCTCTATAAATTGTTATTTTGTATTTACAAGTCACTGTTCAATAGGAGGATCCCTGAGCTACCCTGATAAACATATATCAGAAAGCAGGCTGTGTTGAGAATGCTTTGGGTGAGAAAAGCTCTTTTTAAGCCATGCCTGCCTCTGAGAAGTTCAAGACAGGGAAGTTATTTCCTCAAGACTTCAAGTAAACCAGGCATCCAAGAGAGTATTCCCTCCTGGGAAGCTGCTACTAAACCCAGGCATTAGGCATACATCTGTAACTACTGAATTCAAAAAGCAATGTTCTACATGTTATCTTTGAAGTTTATCTCAAAGCCCAATGGGTATAAACATAAGCAAGTCTTATAACTTCTCCCCCACCATACCTACCCCAGGCAACCAACATTTGCACACACAGAGCCTCTCAAGATATCTTATTCATGTCTAAATATACATGCAAAGAGTAAGAAGCATACACTGACAAGCCAAGAAACAGATTAACCTGGCAGTCCTTAGGGGAAAGAGAAAAAATAAAATAAAATAAAAATAAAAAAGCTGTTTTCTTTGGACAGATACTTAAGCCACCACTTCCTCAGTGAGTTTAATAGTTTCCTCCCACACTAGGTTTATTTTTTGTTATTTTAATTCTTTCCCGTGGCACAGTCTGAAATACTGTGTGCTTGGCAGCCATTCTTTCACTGTCCAGCTGCTTTCTCTTGCCATTGACACTGGTATGACTTTTCTATCAATGAATAAAATTTACAAGCACTTTACAAGCAAAATTACAAGCAGTCTTCCTGCTCGACAGGAACAGTATTGAATTATGATTTCCAGAGGAGTATCTTCCACAAACAATGTATGCAGTTTCTCATTTCCTCTTGGCAAGAATGGTATATCCAATCTTCACTAATTGCTTCCTGTGGACACACTTCTAAATAATAATTTATACAAAAATAAATAAATAAAATAAAATAAAATAAAATAAAATAAAATAAAATAAAATAAAATAAAATAAAATAAAATAGCTGATTATTTTAGCCAAATCTGTCTCAGTTTAAACTTTCTTTGGAAAATAACCTGAGACACAGCATCGCGGTAGAACCCTAATGTTGTCTCCTTCTGTTGAATACAGCAGAATTTTGTTCACATCTAATTAATCTCTGTATGACACCAGGCTTAAGTAAAAGAACTTGGAATAATTTCCTGTTAGGTCGAATTTGAAAACTACACCTAAGTTATCTTTCCAAAAAGTTAACTTCTTAACCTAGAAGTAACTAAGTCACAACAAGACTTATATTAGGCAACTCTAAGTGTAGTGGGTTTACATGGCAAGGTTTTGGTAGCAGAGGGTTACCAGGGTGGCCTCTGCGAGAAGAATGCAGCAGCTGCCCCATGTTAGATAAAAGCCCATGTCAGCCAGCTCCAAAGGGACCTACCGCTGGCCAGAGCCAAGCCAATACGCCATGTTGTTTGTGCCTCTGGGAGAGCAGATTTAAAGAAACTGCTGTGCAGCTGGGATAGAGGAGTGAGAACCAGCCTTGCAGATGCCAAGGTTGGTGCAGAAGGAAGGCAGGAGGTACTCCAGACACGCAGCAGCAGTTCCCCTGCAGCCTGTGGAGAGGCCCCTGGTGGAGCAGGCTGTCCCCCTGCAGCCCATGGGTCCCACATGGAGCAGATCTCCACGCTGCAGCCCATGGAGGAGCCCCCGGTGGAGCAGGTGGATGTGGCCTGGAGGAGGCTGCGGCCCATGGAGAGCCCCCGCAGCAGCAGGCCCCGGGCCAGAGCTGCAGCCCGTGGAGAGGAGCCCATGCAGGAGCAGGGGGTCTGCGGGGAGCTGCCACCCACCTGTGGGGAACCCGTGCTGGAGCAGTCTGCTCCTGGGGGATGGACCCCGTGGTACGGAGCTGTGTGGGAGCAGTCCTTGAAGAGCTGCTGCCTGTAGGCAGCCCCCATAGGCTCAGTAGGGGAAGGACGGCATCCCATGGGAGGGACCCCACAGGGAGCAGAGGCAGAGTGACCATGAAGGAGCAGCAGAGACAAAGTGTTAGGGACTGACCCCAGCCCCCATTCCCCATTCCCCTGCACTGCTTGGTGGGAGGACTTGGAAGAGGGCGAATGGGGGGAAGGTATATTTGGTTTCTTTCCTTTGTTTCACACTTCTCTAGCTTGTTAGTAATAGCTAATTGCTATAACTAATCTCCCTATGCTGAGTCTGTTTTGCCCATGGTGATAATTGTTAAGTGATCCCCCTCTCCTTATCTTAACCCTTGAGCCCTTTTTGTTGCATTTTCTCCCATTTCCCTTTGAGGAGGGGAAGTGAGAGAGCGGTTGTGATGGAACTCAGCTGCCCACCTGAGTAAAACCACCACAGTTAGAAATATTAATATGAGAGACTTTTCTCCAATACATATATTGTCAATATCCAATTTGGTCTGAAGCTGCAAAATTCAGACTCAGAGCAAATAACCAGTCCGGAATGTGCCAGACACTAAAGAAGCACAGGCAAAAGCTGATAAATCAGTTCATATCAAATGATTAATATTGATACAAATGTATCAATATTAAATACCTAAAAAGGTGGCATCTAATGGATTAAGCACCTGCTAATAGTCAGGGTATTTAAGACCTATTACAGGCTCTGGCTATAAACTGTTAGTTGATCCATGGAGAGTATAGCCACCTCAGTGCTTCCTATCCCCCATCTTTATGCTTCAGCCTTTCTAGACTGTTTCCAGGATGAGGTTCCATTTTAAAACGTTATGTTTTCATACACATATCACATAAGCTACCCTTAATAATAATAATAATAAAAAGCATAGATTACAAGTGTGTATAATTGATATAAGGGATACCCAAGAGATGACTCTTCTTCCTATCTTCCCATTCCTAAATTGCTACAGTCTTCTTTCTCTTCCCTGTAGCCCCTTATTTCTGTTTCACATTATCTAAAGGAAGTATTACCAAGAACTACTTTGTAAGGGCACAAACCAAACAGATGAAAATATGTGTGATGAACCAAACGCCTGCCAGCTGCAGTTGGATTTCTGGTTTTCATCAGAGCATTAAGAATGGAACATGTGTAGCCAACAGAGATTCTGTTTTAAATGCAAGAACATACAATATCAAGACAAAAATATGGTCAAGTGACTAATGTTTCTCAGTACAGGGTGAGACGAGTATCCCAATGGTGCATTCCTCCACTGGGACTCTACACTGCAACATGCCTCCCAAGGCTGCTCCAACTGAACACTGCAGTGACACCACATTGATCTCCAACCATTTTATAACTAAGATATTTTCTTTCCCTAACTTACTGCCCAATTCCCATAACATAGAGTAAAAAAGGACTCACTTCAGTCCAACCACTTTTATTTGATGACTGATCTGAATGCAAATGCCAAGACTTAGGCAATGTGTGAGCTTGGGCAGCTTTGTCTATACAAATATACACAGAAACCCAAGCTTAATATTAAATTAAGATTATGTTGGTTGGATAAATAGAAGTAGATGGTATGAGTCAGAAAAAATACTTTTCTCAGCAAGAGGCTGTCTTACAAAAAAGATCACTGCAGAAACCTGTGTGCTGACAAGCAGCAGAAAACAAGGTTTAAAAGGGGGGACTTTTTTTTTTTTTTTTTTAACATCTGTGAGACATTCAAACTGAAATTTTATCAATTAAAAATAAACAAATAAATAAAAATCTCCTGGGAGGTTAAATTCTTTAATTCCGCTTTAGGATGATGAGCTCCAGGAAAATGCAAGGCTGACTATACACACTGCATAGAGAATTTCACCTCTTGCTTTCTGAATGCTGTTCACTTAGCTCTGGTTTTGGTTCCATAGTTTTCTGCTTCCATGGTGATAAGATTTTGGGGGGTTATTGTTTGAATAAATTCATTACTCCTCCATCACTTAACAGCTATACATTCCAATTTATTTATTTTTCCACTGGGAAACACCAAAGAGGTTTAAGACTTCATTTCTGACAGGCATCTTTTTGTAAACTACTATTCATGAGGGGGTGGACTGTTAAATAGCAATTTCTTAATTCTATGAAAATATATCACCCTTTTTTTTTTTTGGTAGGAGGAAAACAAAAATCACAATTAGTGACAACTTAGTACTTGCAAAGCCAATAGATTTGTGTATATCAATTAATTTAATATATTTAATATGGAGGTTATTGGTGACAACCAACATGGCTTCACTAAAGGCAGGTCCCGCCTGACAAATCTGGTGGCCTTCTACAATGGTGTTACAGCATTGGTGGATAGGGGAAGAGCAACTGACATCATCTACCTGGACCTGTGTAAAGCATTTGACAATATCCTGCATGACAACCTTGTCCCTAAATTAGAAAGACATAAATGCAATGGTTAGACCTTACTGGTGGGTAAGGAATTAGCTGGATGGTTGCACTCAAATACTTGTGGTCAATGACTCAATGACCAAGTGGAGATCAGTAACAAGTTATGGAACTCAGGGGTCAGTACTGTGACCAGCACTGTTTTATATATTTGTTCGTGACATGGACAGTGGGATTGAGTGCACCCTCAGCAAGTTTGCCAATGGCATCAAACTGTGTGGTTTAGTCAACACGCTGGTCGTAAGGGATGCCATCCAGAGGGACTTGGACAGGGTGGAGAGGTGGGCCTGGGCAAACCTCATGAGGTTCAACAAGGCCAAGTTCAAAGTCCTACATCTGGCCAGGGCAAACCCAAGCACAAATACAGGCTGGGCAGAGAATGGATTGAGAGCAGCACTGAGGAGAAGGACCTGGGGGTGTTGGCTAATGAGAAACTCGACACGAGCCAGCAATGTGTGCCTGCAGCCCAGAAAGCCAGCCATATCCTGAGCTGCATCAAAAGAAATGTTGCCAGCAGGGTGAGGGAGGTGATTCTCCCCCTCTGCTCTAATGAGACCCCAACTGGAGCATTCAGCTCCAGGGCCCCCAGCGCAAGAAGGACATGGACCTGTTGGAATGAATCCAGAGGAGGGCCACAAGGATAATCAAGGGGCTGGAGCACCCTTCCTATGAAGAAAGGCTGAGAAAGTTGGGGTTGCTCAGCTTGGAGAAAAGAAGGCTCCAGGGAGACCTTACAGTGGCCTTCCAGTACCTCAGGGGGGGCCTACAGGAAAGCTGGGGAGGGACTCTTTGTCAGGGAGTGCGGGGATACGACAAGGAATAATGTCTAAATTGAAAGATGGTAGGTTTAGATCCACAAAGAAACTGTGGAAGTGTTCAAGGTCAGGTTGGATGGGGCTTTGAGCAACCTGGTCTTGTGGAAGTTGTCCCTGCATGTGACAGGGGACGTGGAATTAGATGGGTCTTTAAGCTCCCTTCCAATCTAAACCATTCTATGATTCTATGATTCTAATTTTTAGATCCAGTTTATTCTTGTTATAGTTTGACCTCCAAAATTATACAGATGGTTGCTATGTAGTGAGATGAGACTTACACAGCAGAATATACTAAGAGTTAAAAAATACTACAAATAACCATAACACCAAATTTCACATAATTAAAAATGACAAAAGCCCAGATCTCTTAATTACTTTACATTGTGTTTCTATACAGTTTAATAATGTCTGAGGACAGCAATGGTCTGATCTTACCCCCATTAAATGCTACAGGAACCTTGGCACTTATTTTAGCAGAATTACAATCATGCATTTAATGATTTCTATATTTAGATTTTTATGTTTAAGCCAGTGGATATATTGTAAGGCCATGTACAGTTTGTTTAGCTCCTTTTGACGTCCATATACTTGAAAAGCATCTGTATCTTTTTTTCTTTTATGGCCTCACTCAAACACAGTAATCATGACAAATCTGAAGGGATAGACCACACACTACAAATTAATCAAGGTGCTGTAAGCAGAAACAATCCTCATTCTAAAAGATCTGTGGTTAACAACATCTAAATCACTCAAACACTCAGCTTTTACAAATTCATTTAATGGGAATGTCACTGCAATGCAAGAGTGGGCTACCTCTGATTCATTCTAATTGTATGAAAGTCACGCACTTTGCTCTCACATATGGTTAGCAGCCTACAGTAATTGTTCCAACACTCAGCAATGAGTTTATTTTATACTTTATTTTGCATATGAACACATAAATCCATAGGACCAATTCCAGGCCAACAGACTTGGGAACCTTATCAAACCACACAGCTGACAATCTGATTGCAGGAAGTGATCTGGCCAACACAACAAACATTCAAAAACTGACTATGAGGGAAGCAGTCACCTGGGAGGCTAATATCACTTTCTCCTGCCTTTTTCCACTTTACTTCCCCTGTCTCCTTCGTGTCCAACTATCTACCAACAGGAACACCCAATGGACTCTCACCCTGCACAGGTTTTCAGAGTTGATACTTAGCATTGGGTTTTGCAGACAGGGAAATACAGTACGTCAGTTTATGCCTCCAGTTCTGGGAAAGGACAGAACTCTAGCTGACGGGCCTTTGCAAAAAAGCAGACTTATCTAATTCAAAAGGAAGTATTTTCTACTTGGGAAGAATCAGAGTGGTATTTTCTGGTTTTATACTGATACAGTCAATTCTTAGTTGTCCCCAGGTAACTGAAGATATTAGACAACAGCTAAAATAATTAATTATTTTTAAAAAGTCATTGATATTTGATACATGGCAGTGAACGTTATGAGGAAAAATGGCTGAGGCACTGTCTCAGGTAAGATTCTCTAACAGAACAAATCACGAGCTAAGCGGGAACCAGTACACAGCATGTCTTTAGATTCTGCAGTTCATACATTCACAGAATGGTTGAGGTTGGAAAGGGCCTTCAGAGATTGCCCAGCCCAACACTCTGCTCAAAGCAGGGTCAGGTACAGCAGGCTGCACAGAGCTGTGTCCAGTAAGGTTTTGAATATATCCAGGAATGGATACTCCATAGCCTCTCTGGGCAACCTGACCACCTTCAAAATAAAAGTTTGTTGTTTTTGTTGTTTTATGTTGAAATGCAATTTCACATATTTCAGTTTGTGTCTACTGTCTCCTGTTCTGCTAGCAGGAAGCGTGGTTCCACCTTCTTCTTAAACAAAAATATCCCCATCAGGTATTTAGGCATGTTGATGGGGTTCACCCTGAAACTTCTCTTCACCAGGCTGAAGAGTCCTAGCTCTCAGCCTCTCCTCTTATTACAGAGGATCCAACCTCTTAATCATCTCTGTGGCCTTTTGCTGGACTTGCTCCAATATGTTCATGACTAATGCAGCCCTGTACTGATACAGCTCAGGATGCTACTGCCCTTCTTTGCTGTAAAAGCATACTGCTGCATCATGTTCAACTTCTCGTGTAACAGGACTATAAGATACTTTTCTGCAGACCTGATTCCTGCAGAGTCAACCTCCAGCCTTTACTGCCACAGACAATGTTATTCCCTCTCAAGATATTCTTCCAAGACAAAAAAATCTGCATTTCTTCTTTCTTGACCTTCATGAAGTTCCTATCAGTCTACTTCTCAGACTGTTCTAGTCACTCTGAATGGCAGCCCTGCCCTCAGCATATTGGCCATGCCCCCCAAATTGATGTCACCCACATACTGCTGAGAGTGAATTCTGTCCTGTCACATAGGTTGTAAATAGAGGTATTCAACAGCATGGATCCCAGTAATTGATCCTTAAGGGACACTACTAGTTACTGCCTGCTTGCTGGACTTTGCATCACTGAACTGGACTCTGAGCCCAGCAGTTTAGTTAATTTCCACCCATTTTACTGCCAAATTACCTAGCCCATATCTCACTAACCTGGTGATACAGAAACAGTTTCAAAGGCCTTGCTAAAGTCAAAATATATAAAATCCATTGCCCCCCCTATTCTTCAGGGCTGGTATCATCATTACAGAAAGCAATCAAGAGAGTCAGCTGGGATTTGATTTTTGGGAATGCATGTTAGTTGCTCCTTTCTGTCCTTTATGTGTTTTGGATAGGTTGCCAGAAGCATTTGCTCCATAACTTTCCCAGGGATTGAGGCAAGCCTAACCTGGACCCTCCTTCTTACACGTTTTTAAGATCCATATGACATTTACTTTTCCATTCATCTGGATTCTTCCCCAGTTGCTGTGACCTTTCCAAGAAGAGCAGACTTTCCTGAAGCATCCAGAGCAGCCATTAGAATACACGTTTCTTTTTCTCCAAAAGCCTTTGAGGACATCAGCAGAAATGTTCACCATACTTGACATATGTCCTCACTGGCCAGTGAAGTCAGTGCCAGGTGCTGCTCTTCCTAACAGTGCATCTTGCTGCCCTCAGGCCACCCCATTTTAAGCCAGCTCCCTCCTTGCACCTCACTGCATCTTTCCACCCAAGAACCAAAAGACTGCATATTCTCTTTCTCACAGAAACTCTTATCACCTCTTCCCCATCAATATTCTTTCTTTTCCAGTCATGGAGCAGCAGTTCACTTATGTGTTTTAGCAAATACACATTAACTAAAATGCAAACAGTTTTCTCTAAATTTCTACTTCATCTACTTTAAAGTTTGTTGTTTCTAATTTTAGAGCTGGAAAGCCCAATTTTTCCATACATATTAGTTGATCTGATAAAACCTTATACCTTTACCTTGCCTATGGTATCAACATGGTAATTTTCACTCCATTGTTCCCTTTGTGCATAACTCTTATCTTCCACTTAGAAGTTAAACCATTTTACAAGGGATCTGTGCTACTTCATGTTTCTGCACTGCCTGGCAAAACCGTCATCTTTTATTGTTCCTTGTATTGTTTTATTGCATGACACTAAATATAGTTCGTAACAAAAATAGTAACTACTGATGATTCAAATGACTAAGAAAAAAAAAAAGCTAGAGGTGGGCTAGCAATATAAAAATGATAAAGGCAACGATCTGGGTGACTCGATGTCAATTACTGTGTTATCATCACAGGCAAGTAGAAAAGAGACCAATTTGGAATACAGCTGCAATATAATGATAACCCACGTTTTATGGAAAATAGGTCTTAAATTTGGATGGGACTATGTATTTGTCTAATAACTGGTAAATGTGTTAATAAAGCTTTTTATACACACTGTGAAAACTATTTAGTTGTTTCACATGATAAATTATGCACAATGCATAATTGCGCTAAATAGAGGAAAGATTGCTTGATGGACATGTCTCAACAGTAACTGTGAGAGAAACTGTGCTGTGAGAGTTGTTGTTGTTGTTTTTTTTGTTTGTTTTTGCCCAGACTGGCAGGGATTACTTCTGAACTGACCACAAGTCCTCTTGCAAGCCCATGTCTTTATGAATAACCCAGAAGAAAAGATTCAATTACTGTTGACATAATTTGCAGATGACAAAAGGGCAACAGAGTGCAAATGAATTGTGGTGACAGTTCAGATTGATTTGAATGGCTTTGGTGAGATAGGTTCATTTAAGTAACATCAATTTTAATACAGCCAAATACCAATCTAGTTAAAAAGAACATATGACAAAGCACATAATAGATGGAGGACTCTAATCTCAAATTTAGAAGGATGCTGGGGATCATGGTAGATTACTGACTGAACTCAAGTTCCAAGTACAATGCTATAATAAATGTAGATGTCCACACTACAAGTGAAAAATTGTAAGTGACTTTAGAAAAAATACAAGAAAGATACAAGCTCAGAAAAGATGCAACTATGACTAAGTGATTTAATCTGCCCAAAAGAATGCTCAATTAACCCTCTTGATCAGAGTAGAGATGCACCACTGTCTGGAAGACACTTCTGATAGAAATCTTAGCATAATGAATACCAGGTAGAAATCTGGATTAGAAACGAGGCATATCATTGCAACAGTAAGGGAAAATAACTTCTGAGGAGAGCTGACTAGAAATGCATGTAAGTATCCATCCTATGTAAATTGAGACAAGATATTATTCTGTAGAATATGTCCTGACAATTTCTGTGTTTTTGTTGTTTGGTTGGTTTGGTTTTAAATCACAAGTTTTATGCAAGAATTAAGTTTTACATCCTGGATCACAGAGGATTTCAAAGTATATGATCCCTTCTGGCCTTAAAAGCCTGTAAATCTGAAGTCACTCTTCAGGTCTGTGACAGAATGAGCATTTTACCACGGTTCAAAAAATTTTCCCCAGAACAATCTTTCTTCTGAGTCAAGAAGCTATGTGATGTCTTCTGTTCACAAAAGGTGAACTGTTCTGACAGAGGTCATGTTTTCACATTTGTTTTCTTCTGTTTAAGATTTAGCCAACATCTGAGAACAGGTTCAGCACAGTCATTAACCTCACATGCACCATGACTCTCTCTGGCTGCTGTAAGCAGCTCGGGTCAGTCGCACTCAGGTGTGACTCTGGCATTTGTATAATTGCCTTTAGACTCAGAACTTGATACTACACGAACCTCAGCTCTTGCTCTATTTTACTTTCTTCTAAAGCAATATCTAACTGTGAAACATTAACAGCCCATAGAGATTTAATCAGTCAATGACATTTCTAGTCCTAGCTCTCTCCAGCCATATTACTGAAAACAGATTCTAATACAGTATATTCTAGGCAAATACTTCAGACACATTCTTGCTTATCATTGGCAATGCCAGGCACCCATAATGAGACTACTGGTACCAACACAAATTGCTTATTTATGTAACCTTTCAGCAGTCAACTTTGTGCAATTATTATATTTTTCTTTTGCCTCCATAAGTACAATGGCTATCTCTGATATTCCAGGCAGATATTTTTCATGTGTTATGTGAAAATTGTGGAATTTTGCAGTTCTGCAGTGTATTACCATTTTACTGCTATAAAAATAACAACTATTGGAATTCCTACTTAATATTTTCTGTATGAAGAAATGTAGAAATGAAGAAAAATTCTGGTAGGGTATAACTAGTCTACCACAGACAAGCCATATTCATCAACTTGAAAGACTCTTTATTATGTAAAGTGTAGCACCCATCTCCTTCCTTTATTGTCTAGGCTGTTCATTAATAGTTTAGAATACCTGAGATTTACTAGCAACCAACATCATTATTCACTTGTAAAATTACTGCCTGTCAAACGGCATAGCTTGTGGAAAACTGGTAAATGTTGACCAGCAGAGCTGAATATTGGAACTACTTGTCTAGTGAGTATTTTCCTACATTAAATGTGAGAAATTTTTGTTCAAACTTTAAAAAAACAAAAAATAGATATGAAACTGCAGGTCACAAGACGCATTTGGAACCACTTGGCTGTATCCTTCCTCTTCATCCTGATGTTTTATTCCTATCTCAATTCACATGTATTGTATAGCTACCTTACCCTAGTACCCCAACATCATGACTTGGGATTTGTTGTTTTCACTGTGTTCTGAACCTGGAGCCAAGCATGGAAGCACCATTAAGCTTTCTGAACACAGGCAAGTGATGAAATTGTTGTCCAATAGCACTTTGCAAGGAGGAAGTGATCTGGAGTCTCATTTATTGCCATGATAGCCTTTCAGACATAGGGTTGAGTATTGTCTCTTAGTTTCAGTCACTTAACAGGGGATAGAGTGCTTCAGAGTTGATCATTCAACTAGAAATCAAGACAACTCAGTCTTCATTTAGTTTATATTAGGATCTTAAATGATTGGTTATATGTTCAGTTCTGTATCTGTGCAGGATAATCCTTATCTGTGATCTAAGTGTAAGAAATTGTGAGTAGTTTGGGAACAAGGAAATTCCAGGTATAAGAATGAAATAGATCTTTAATGTTCTGAATCTGGGTAATTCCAGGCGAATAACTGGAAAGCAGTACAACGAATATGTCATCTTATTTTAAGCTTTTATGGGCTGTCAATGTAAAAATAATCATTCTAGACTTACTTCTCACACCAAGTCTATTTTAGCAGCTCTGTGAAAAGTCAACTACCACTGAAATCCCTCCCAGTAAGTCCAGTTTCAATGCATGGCAAACTTTGAGCAACCAGGTTTGCTTCCTTAGCAGAATATATCCATAGCACGAGTTAAGTGCAAACCTCCATCAAAATGCATTCCCACAGTTTTGTCCCTGAGTCAGAGAACTGCAAGTACAGTACATTCTGCTGTTTCTTTAGCTGCATCCATGCTGTTGATTCTCCCACCAGAAAAGTTTTCAAGAGCACCAAGCTGTTGTTATGACTCATAGTAAACACCAACGCAAAGCAAGCAGCCCAATGTTCTTCCCTCATTTCACTCACACACATTCAGTTAGAAGGGAAAAAAAGAGGGAGAGGGAGAGAGAGAAAGAAAGGAGAAAATAACAAAGATTCAGTTCTTATAAGCTTGTAAGTCCATGGTGAGAAAAGAGAAGGCTGGAGAGGGCTAGACAAGAGACGAACAAAAATACCATAGCAATTCAACACATGGTGAGGAGGTGGAGTGGGATAACACTACAGAAATGAATGCTTATGACTCTTGCATCATCGCCCCCAAAATAATCAGCCAAGAGGGATAATTACCAGGTTTATCTTAAGTATGTATACATGTATATGTAGACAGGGACAGAATCAAAGGAGCAGATTAAAACCTCAATCTCAACTGAGAGATGGGTTCAACCCATTACTTGGTAGCCAAACATAAGCTCTAGGTGAGATCAAACTTAAAATTTGAGTCACAGGATTTCTGACAGCACTACCTGCCTTAAAAGCATGAATTGAGTGAGTAACGGCACAGAGATAAGATCAAAGCCTGCAACTCTAAAACTGTTTATAAAAAATCCTCAGATAGCACTTCTGAATGTAAAGGTTTAAGAATTTCATCCAAACCCAAGCTTCACCTAGTATATGAGCTTTACACACTACTAGGTGAGAGGCACAACCCTGGAACTGAGGATTTAGCTGGAGAATGCTGATAGGGTTTACAGAAGAAGTAAAGACAAAGACCCAGGGCATTCTGCAAGTCAGGACACATCAGCAATGCCAATCCATATCTGCTTCTGCAACTACTCCTGCATGGGTCTTAAACAGTATGGATAACAAAGTCTATGGCAATAGCAGGTACTCGTCACCTTCGACAGTCAGGCCACTTTTTTTTTTTCCTCAAGCCAGATTTAGGAATGTAACTTGAGGCTTGAACTTTGAACCAATTTGTGAAACTGAATACTTTTGCTTTTTCAGCACACAAACAAATGAAAATTAAAATGGAAAATAAATGACATAGCCTTGCTACATACAAAAGCTATCCTGTTTGCTCTCTGATTTAATATCATATGTTGTTTTGGAAAAGAAAAAAAAAGACAGATGTAGTTAAATGAAGTCTGGCAAATGTAGTCTGTAAGCAAAAAAAAAAAAAAGTTATAAATTCCTTCAAAAGGTTTATCTATTTCAGAGTGATCGCTGCTAATTTTAAATAAAGCAATTAGAGGATAGAGCTAGCCAAAAGTTATGTATTGGTATATCTGAAGCATAATTTTAAATCATTATTCTCTCTGCTGTTCACCTAAAGATCAACACATTCAGGTAATGCTGAAATGTTCATCATCATGTTCATCCTTAAGCAAATTCAACTTGGACTTTATTTTGGGAACATTGTTCCCTTAAAAATGTGGTAGAAAATGTGGGTCACTTTTGTTTTTCAAATCAAATACAGAAGCCCACATCATGGTCTGCTTTTGTAGTAGTAGTTTTAATTTGTTTGTTGCTGGTTTCTTTTTTTAAAGACTATTAGTCAAATTAAAATTTGCTCTTAAATCTCCAGGCTGACAGGACAAATCAGTCCATGAGTGGTCCTCCACCCTTTCCAGAGCCAACAAGATCCTCAAATGTGCATCAGTTCCATGATGGCTTTTACACAGGTCAATCATCTTTATTCTGTAGGCAGTGAGAAAGTCAGAAGTGAACTTGCCTGTACTTCCACAAAAGTGCTGAAGTGCTTAATAAAGAATTCATCTGAAAGTCCAGTCAGGCAATTACTAATTGGCTGGTAAATGTTCATTGTGTTTTGCTACTGGTCAAATTCAACCTCCAACATTCCCTTTCTAGAACAGGTCTTAATTTGGGAGAAGTCATAAACCACATTTGACAACAGATGTTATTCCTCCAAAGGACTAGATACAAAATAGGATTCACAGCCAAAAATGTGCATTGAAGATTTCTGTGTTCAGAATATCAAGATCAAAAACTAAATTACATTTAATTGTGTTTACATATTTGAAATGCACACACTTTCTGTAAAGATAATTTTGTTTTCCTCATTTTCTCCACTGGAAATAGCCATTTAAAAACAATAATAATAATAAAATCCCATAGCAAATGTTCCCATCAACACTAAGTTCTTTCTCAGTATAGTTACAATCAATATCAGTTCATTCCTGCACACTCAGCACCAGCAGTAGGTGGGCCACATGCAACTGCTGAAAATGTCACTCTTGGTTAATGTTTGATAGCAAGTATTGAGCTTCACAGCAGGAATAACTATTACCAACAAAGGACAATGGAAAAAATGATTGAAAGCTTCCTGTAGCTTAGGGAAAACTTCAGAAGTTTCAAAAGGAGGGGGAAATAAGAGCAGAAGAATCACAAAAATGGCTTATAACATAGTCCTAGTCAGAAAGGCTAAAACTGAAACGAAATCTCTCCATGGAGTTTTGCGGAGCCATCTACCAAAGGTTTTGGGATCATGGTCTGGAAGAATGCTAAGAGTTTCTGTGCAGAATGCAGAAGATGTAATGTAGCTGTGGCAGGGAGCCAAGGGAGCTATCACCAGTCAGGAATGACCTCACTTCATTTCTGAGTGGGTACAGAATTCTTGCAGAATTTGTACAGTTCTGATCCAGGATTTCATCTGTTTTAATGTATTCCCAATTTACTATTTTGTCTATGCTATTAACTTGCCACCTAACTGCAAGAGGAAAGTTCCAGAGACCAAGGCAAGGCATGAGTGTCTGCAACCCAAGCAAAGAGGCTGCTGGGATAAGCAGGGAGTTGACACTCCAGACTCTGAAGTAACAGAAAATAAACTTACCATGGATTGGAGAGGACTGTCCAGAACTTGCTGCTACCTAGGAAGCTACTGAGCTGCCTGAAATCAGAGGGAAACAAGAATCCAACTGCAATGACACCGTGCCAGTTTCTATTCCATCTCTAGTCACCTTCAACTCTCATTGTTTGAACAACAAAAAACTGACGATTCTAATTTATATTCAGATAAAACCTGAAAAAAAGTATATATATATATATATATATATATATATATATGTATGTATTCTTCTTCAAGAGCTCACCTCTGAAGAGTTTTAAGCAGATCCACCTCAAAGTTCTTGTAAATTCAAGGTCAACTTTTGCAGTTACATCAGACATGGAATTACCAGAAGGCTACAGGAATTTTAGCTCCTTTGCTTGCACTGTCTGTTGGGCTACGCAATCACATGGGTGTTATCACCTGCTCTCCCAGCCATTTAGATCAGGGTGGTGACTAGTTAAATACCAGTTAGGAAACCTATAGTAAATGTATAGGATTTCTACCAGGGCAGTATGTCCTAAGCAGATATTCTTTCCTGTTACATCACTCTAAATAAGAAAAGAAAAAAAAATTGCTATTTCTGTCACTTTCACAGTCAGCAACACTATGAGTAGTTGTAGCAGCATCTTCTGGAAGGAAGGAAACTAGATAAAATAGAGCCAGCAAGAAGAAAAGTTTAGAATTATACAGTGGCTAACTGTATTTAATCAATTACCTTACCAGGCTAAGAAAGAGATCTGGCATGTGGCCTGCACTGCAGAGACTGCAGTGGCATACATCCAGTTTTTTATATATATATATATATGGCATCTAAGTTTTTCTTCTCTCTGCTCCTCATCTCACAGCTAAATTTGTCATTGAAGGTGATCCCTCTCTTTCTCACCTCATATATGAGCACAGGTGAAAGATGGGGTCTACCACACAGCTGAGTGAGCCGGTACTGATGGTACTTTCTTTTATTACATGCAGGAGGGCATGCCTTTTGGAAATATTTGATGATTAGCCAAAGGTTAACATCTCTGCAGCTAACATAATTACAAGTCAGTGTTATTTCAGAGAAGAAAACATAAATAAACAGCTCCAAATACTCTTTCAACAACTAAATTATGACCTTAAAGATGGGAAAAAAAAAAAAAAAAGGAAAAATGTGAGGAATCTGTAAAGAAAAGAGATGTAACTGGGGCTGATGGTCTTGCATTGCCCTCAGTTTTTCTCAATGCCTTCTTCTGTTAGTATTTCAGCAGGTTTTGATATACATACATATTAGTTGCTTAGCTAAAAGAAGACACAGAAAGGCGTTATTCTCTAATTGCTGGCACCCTAGATGGTTGTGTCATTTGCTCTTCACACAGGAAACAGATCGACAAAGCCCCACATGCAATCAAGTCCCACATACTTGTCTCTACTCCTTGTCACACATGCGCTGGCCAAGCGTCAGCTCTGACTGTCTTCTGGCAGTGCCTACACAAAAAAAGCACATGAATGCTATTAAAAGACACATGTATTATTCAGTGGGACACTGCCCAAACATCACACACTAAACTGAGCAAAAAGAGTGCAGGAAATGCACAGGTCAGGCAAAAGCATTCTTCTGGGTGTCCATATAAAGACAGAACCAAGTACTGTAGTTTAATAATCTTGTACATAAAGTGAGAAATAATCCATGTAACATCTCAAGTACTTATGATACTTCACTAATCTAGTGACCCACTTAAAAAGGGTCTTATGAACTATCTGATCTTCTGCTCTTTCCCCCCCCCCCCAACCCCCCTTTTAGGCTTGTTTTTTTTTTTTTTTACTACACCATTAACAGAAGCATAACAGGAAGTTCAAACAAATCAGCCAGCTGAGCTCTGATGGCAAGCTAAAGGGCCTGGATACCCATTCTCAGTAAATGGTCCACCACTTATCAGCTGGGGGCTTTCATTGTCCTCTTACAGCACAGTACATAACTGTGCCGTGAGAAGGGAAAACAAAACAAAACAAAACAACAACAACAACAACAAAAACTTCTCTACCCATAGGCTTTCACCATGTACTATTCTGAGGGGGCCCTATGAGCTGGTTCTCATCACACTTTGCAGTGTAGCACTCAGGAGAGCTTAGCATCTTTGCACAGCACATCCTCTACATCGGCAGCTGTGCAGGCCACAGTACGCACTAAGTAACGCAATGCAGAAACAAGCAGCTACACTCTCCCTCTCAGCCTCAGTTTTAGAACTTCGGTTTGCTGTGGATTTGAGCTGTTTCATGAATTTTGAAGCCAACACATCCTTCACAAGTTACTTGTTGGGGACTGGTACTCTACAGGGTCTGATGAGGGATCAGGAAAAGGCAAGGGCACAGAAACTAAACAGTCCTGTGTCTGAAGTAGGAACCACAAACCTTGGCACTCTGCAAATAATTACCTCACAGGGCTTCCCAAGAAAACCGGTGCTTATGCACAGTCTCCTCCAAAAGTTTTTTGCATACATAACATATATTTTTAAACTACCAAATTATATGCAAAGTAATGCTTCCTCTTTTTACTGAAAGCCAGACTACTAATAAGATGATTTTCAAAACACAGGTCTGTCCTTTGCTCCATACCTTCTTCAGCCTCAATCTGTTGAGCTCAGTATCAGCATTCATGAACATTGTTCTCAATCTATACATTTTCCTTATCTGTTTGCTTTCTTTGACACTACTGTGCCCCGGTTATCAGCCATCTATTATAATCCTACTGTCTTCAGAACAAAACTGGTGAAACGGTTTCATTATTGCATTCCCTGAAGCTGTTGCTTTTGCTTCTGGTCTTCTAAACATTCAGTTATATTAACACTGTGTTATGAAAGACACCAGATGGACAGTGCTGGAAAAATCATATCCTTGTTTTCACTAATAGATGCCTTAGGTCATCACCCCTCTCCTTCTCTGTTTCAGGAAACATTATTACATTTCTAAGAAAAGTCTTAGGGGTGTAGCACATGGAACTTTCCCCGTGTTCTGTAAGCAGACAAATAACAGCTGACCACAAAATGTTTTCTACAATAAAGGTGTTTCATACTTCAAGCTACTACCAGTGAGATAAGAAGTCTACTGTAAATATGTCCAAGGTCTAGGTTTCTTGAGACTTGTACTCATTAGCCTGCATTTCACAACTGTTTAGACTGATATCTCTTGTGATTATTATTCATCATAATATTAAATGCTTTTGGTTTGGTTTGTTGTTGTTTGGTTGAGTTTTGTTGTTGCTGTTGTTTTGTTTTTATAGAATAGGCATCAGTTTAAAGATGAAATTGTGAAAGCCTCTTGCTAATTTTCTTTCTCTAGATCTTGCAAAGAAGGATAAGAGTAGGGATTTCTAGGAGCAAAGGATTAGTGACATTCACAAATAAAATGAAATCCATCTCCACTTCTGTGGAGGAAATTCCCTTTGCCCAGTGTTCTGTCTACTCTGTGCCTTTTGACACCACTGTCTTTTCTGAGGCTGACGTGCTTAAATGCCTAAATGCTTAAATGCATGAAACACTGAAATAGGTCAGGTGTTTGGCTAACATGATTCTACTGTGTTTTTTTTTTTTTTTTTTTTTTTTTTTTTTTTTTTTTTTCCCCCAGTGGAGAAGACTAAGGATAGTAAAATGACAGTATGTTTCAGTATGTTTTTTTTTTTTTTTTTTTTTTTTTTTTTTTTTAAATCAAGTTAAAATCAGTTGCTGAAAACCGAATTTCTCTTAGGATTTCTTTCAACTGAGTACAGGAGACGTCTTTTTTCTCATCAGCAAACTAATACAGTATTTTCTGTTTAATAGTGACCTCTAGTGAAACAAAAAGAATTTTAACAGAAGAGGTGAACATTTTTTAGCAGGTTTAAAATGAGGTAGCAGAATGTATTGAAATGATTTGAGCCAATTTGTTAATGCTCTTATTACCACCAAGGGACTTTGGTATTAATGTATGCCTCTGCTACGTTTCAGGTAAAAAGAACTCTTATTATGGCAGCTGCTCCTTAAATCCTTGCTAAAAATTTAGATGTAGGACATAGTATTGTAAGGCAGGTTCACCTGAATGAGCTAACAGAAGCATCCTCCAGCTGCATACACTTGTTGAAATCTAAGACTGCTATCTCTACCACAGTAATGAAGCACTTCTCATGCTTTCAGGAAAGATAAGGACTGATAACGCATCGTACCCTAAATTCTTTCATCTTTCCTCAGGAAATTTTTAGGCCTAGAAAAAGGTAGGCATCCTCTACAGTCAATACTGTAATTTAAAATAAACAGTGTCTTCTCCAAAGTCCAAAACAATCTTATAAAAATCTGTTTAATCAACCTTATTAATTACATTTTCATGTAATTACAACAGCTATTTTTGCTAACATTGAATTATTTAAACAGTCATGAACGGAGTAAACTAAAAAGACCAAAAATAAATACAGATTACCATGTTAAGTTATTTATGTATTTGTTTATTTATACAGCTGTACATATAATCCATTCATTTTGCTTTGCTGAAGTAGCTGTAGTGATAAGCCCAGCCATTGTGTTCTGGGGTTTGTTTGTTTGTTTGTTTTTCTCATGTCGTGTCCTCTTATGCTTATAATTCAAGTACACAGAATAGATAAGTAAAAATCTAGACTCCTTCTAAAGCAGATATTTTCAAGGCAGCATTATATAACACAGAGGAGACTGTAGAAATTAAAGCTAATTAAAATGTGACTCATTGAAGTTCCCTCCTTCCTGACAATTTGATTTGCTCTGAAATGCACCTTTCTTACTGCTAACACTTTCAGCTGTGGCACAGGGGAAAAAAAAAATAAAATCTGAAATTGATTCCTCAAGGTAAAGAGTCACATCCTCCTTTAATCAATTACCAAGCTGGCTGACGTTTTAGTCTTTTAAAACAGTAAAACTAAATACTAAAACAGTAAAAGATAATTCACAGCCCCCCTCCTTTAACCCAATTAACTTGCATCAGTTATTCTGAAAGACAACAGAAAACCTTTAGAAATGTCACTAACACTACTGTAAAAACTGACAGTTCTCTAACAAGGATGATCAGGCTACCTTCCAACACTCAGAGGACAGACACCAGAATAATGACCTCTGCAAAGCCTCTAGGTGGTGAAATCAATTTCTTACTACATGCCCTTGTAGTTTCTCCAGTCAGGGACAGTGGGATCCAGGCTATATTGCAGTGGCAGAACTCACATCCTTTGGACCAGTTTCTACCTGAGGTCTCTATGTGACAGCACGAAGGCATAGGCAAGTCTATACAGCACACAGCTGGCATGCCACCTGGGAAAAATAATAATAATACAAGGCACCTGGAAGTTCAACTGCAACAAAATACGTGTTAGGTATCTGCAGCTGAATCAAATACCTACTGCAGTAGGAGGCTCTGCCAAGGAGCCTTCTGCAGGTTCACCCTGTGCCATATTCTTGTGGTGTCAGCGCACACGCACATTTTTACACGAGTGCCCAGGCCAACAAGCATTAACTGTTTTCCACTCCCTTGGCATTAGCAAAGCATTGCCCAGACTGAAATCGGTTTTGACAAGCAGAAATACTCAAAGACGACAAGAAGTCAGCAGGCTGAGGTGAAGGTGTTGTGGAGGTGAGGTGAGGTGAAGTGGGGGGAATGCTTGCTTTCAACTCTTTAACTTTCTCAAACTCGTGTGAACGCTTTTTCTTTACCCCCACCTCTTGACTCACGTTTGTATGTTGTCAGTGAGGAACAAAAAGCAGTGGTTGGCGTGTAGAAAAGAATAAAGCAAGTGCTTAATACCTGTGCATTCAACCTTGGCTCAGAAAGCACTGACACTCGTTTCCCTACAAGGAGAGCAAAGCCAGCTATGACAGCAAAGCCCCAGAGCCAAAAATAAATAAATAAATAAATAAATACACAAATAAAAGTTATGATTATGGCTTGACTTTGTCAGGTTTGCTACCAGCAGCCACTAAGCTTTTCCAGACGAAAACGCAGCTAGGGCTGGACCCCGGGCGAGGGCACTGCCCCGTCCCCGAGCAAATGGCGGCGGGGCCCGGCCGTTGCCCCCTCCCGAGCGGCAGCAGCGCCCTCTGCCGCCAGCCATGAGCGATGCCGCCCAAGGGCCGCTCAAGGGCCCGGCGCTGAGGGCGGGATGGCGGCGCCTGGGTGGTGCTGAGGGGAAATGGCGCCGCCCTCGGCCTGGAGCCGGGCCGGGCGGTGGCGGGTTGACCTGTCCGCCCGACCGCAGAGCTATGTCGTCCGCGGGCGGCAGTGTGCCTGTCAGCTGCAGTGCAGCAGCGGGAGGAACCCTTAGATCCAGGGCTGGCTTCTGGCACTCTGTCGCCACCCCACAGCTTTTCCTACTCCAGGAGGTAGGCAGGAGAAAAGCCCACAGTCCTCCCGGTGTTGGTCCTCTTCCGTGTCCTTTGTCCTTCCGCAGAAGAAATCCAAACCTTCATCAACCTGAATCTTCTAGACCCTCATTTGTCATTTTCCACCAGGGACCAGCCTACCTGGGACTGCTGGTTGCTCCTTGACTGACTTCTTCACAGAAAGCATTGAGGGACTGCAAGGAGCACAAACCTAGCAATGCATTTTTTATACCAATGTGACTTTTAATGTTTCACTGCTCTCCTTAGGGATTCACAGTGTTTTTTGCTTGATCCCTCAATTTCTGCAAGTTAAACTTGTGGTCCACGTAAGACCTTCTGCTTTCTTTGCCTTTATAACATCATTTTACGCATGTCTACAGATAGTTTCCCTAGCTCCATGCAGTCACATCATAAAACTCAGCCTTTGTTCCTGTTTTGCTGTATGCTGCTCATACCTGACAGAAAGGCTGATCCTATGGAGTAATTCTAAGCCTGTGCATCTCCGTCCCTTTGTGAGTTCAGTATTGTTCCCAGGAATATAGGGTCTCATGTAGAACTGGCTCTGTCCAGGCCATGTTGCTGTTTGTTTGCTTGTTTTTCTTTTCAAAAGACATATTTGTGATTACACACAGGAGACAGTGGAAGAATAGCTTAAAAAAAAAAAAAAGTCATAAAATGGAGTTCACAGTTTGATTCTGACATACCATGATCTGGTACCTAAGGTTACCTAAGGATTTGCTAAATTGCTGAGCAGCCTGTTGATGCTGTGTGCATCACAGTACCTGCTTATCCCACATTTCTCCTTGCTGCATGCATTTCAAACAGCCAGACTGAATTTTACTGTAACTCATCCAATTTCTGTTTATGCACTAACCTTAGCCTCCCATGCAAATAAGGCTCATTTGAATAACATAATAGATAATGTCAGAGGATCTGTAAGAAGTCAAATAGAAGTCTCTTCATCTCAGAGAAGGAAATCCAGCAATTGACACACAGCAGATTGTTAACAGCATGACGTCTCACTGCTCTGCTATGTAGACATGCACTCAGCAGCAGACATTGTACAAAAGGAGATGCCTTTCCCTATTCCACTCATCTGCACCTACCCAGTGCAAGTAAGCACTCATTCTTGCTTGGTTTTTATTAGCGTTAATAACACTAGCTACATACAGTGCGATGATGAGATTCAGAACACCTAGGATTTTATGCTATTTCAATTTGAAATGTAGTTATGCAATAGAGGATTTAAGATTAATCTGTTTGAAATGCTAGAGATGTTAAGTGACAAGAAGCTGGGAACAATGATTTAGAAATGGCAGCTCAATTATGCAGCTTGGAGAAAAACAAACAGAGACTGAAATTGAAACTGAAATGCTTGTAATTTGTCCTATTTTGAACCAAAATTTGGATAGCATTCATTTAGTGGTGAATGGCCAGACTCAGCAGCAAATAGCGCTTTATAGAGAGCAGTCTGAAAGCAGTTAACAAAAGGGATGAGTACAGACTTGCTGTGCATCAGAGGTTTCAAGACTGTTGCAGGAGGAAGACAGCAGAGGAAGGACATTTTGAGAGGTTCTGCACATGGTTTTGAACAAATAAACAAGTCCAAAGGCTCACATATGGCAAGGGTTAGCTGAGACTGACTTTCATACAACATTCCCAGTTGGAAGGGACCCAGAAGGATCCTTGAGTCCAAATCTTGGCCCACACAGGACCACACAAAAATCAGGCCAATGTGTTTGAGAGCATTGTCCAAACACTTGAACTCCAGCAGGCTTGGTGCTGTGACCACTGCCCTGGGGAGCCTGTCCCAGTGCCTGACCACCCTCTGGGTGCAGACCCTTTCCCTAACACCCAGCCTGACCCTCCCTTGTCCCAGCTCCATGCTGTTCCCTCGGGTCCTGTCTCTCCCCAGAGAGCAGAAATCAGTGCTTGCCCCTCCATTGCCCTTGTGAAGAAGCTGAAGGCCTCCTGTCAGTCTCTTCTTCTCTAGGTTGAACAAACAAGTGACCTCAGCCTCTTCTCTTATGTTTTGCCCTCTAAACCCTTCGCCATCTTCATAGTCCTCCTTTGGATGCTCTGTAATAGTTTTATGTCCTTATATTGGGGCACCCAGAACTGCACACAATACTCAAAGAGAGGCCGCACCAGTACAGAGCAAAGCAGGGCAATCATTTCCCTCAACTTGCTATCAAAATCATGCCTGATGCACCTCAAGGTACAGTTGACCCTTTTGGCTGTCAGGGCACAATGTTGACTCATGTTCAAATTGACATCAATCAGATCGCTTTCTGTGGAGCTGCAGCCCAACTTCTCATCCCCTAGTTTGTACATATGTCCAGGGTTGCCCCATCCCAAGTGCAGAATCCAGCACTTGCTCTTGTTGAACTTCATGCAGCTGGTGGTTGCCCAGCTCTCAGATTTGTCAAAATCTTTCTGCAAGGCCTCTCTACCCTTGAAGGAGTCAACAGCTCCTTCCAGTTCAGTGTCAGTTACAAACACCTTTGAATCCTGCATCCAAGTCATTTATGAAAATGTTAAAGAGAACTGGCCCTAAAATGGAGCCCTTCAGTATGCTACTGGTGACTTTCTGTTTGTACAGGAAGAGGCAAAAGTAATGGCCACAGATTGACTTAGTCATGAGGAATGATAATGTCAGATCAGCTCCTTGTACACACTGAGGACTAGGCTGAGTTCGTAGAATATTTTCTGAATTTGTTTACCTGACCTTCAAGGAAAAACGTGAGCAGGGCTGACTCTTTGAGCTTTGCCAAAGCTGGCCCTCAAGACCAGACTCATCATCTGCAACAGGCAGTAAGACTCTGAGTGCAAGCACCCTGTGTAGCCTACCCATACTTGGGTTGAACAGTGTGGGACACTTTCCCTTAAGGAGCAACACAACCAACACAACAGACGGGATTGTGCCACCTCCCTCCCTATGTCTTACCACCACCACAGCATAATCTGTGAATGGACACTGTCCTAGTGAATAGATGCATTTTTTCAAGCTCCTAACCATCTCTTAAACTGTTACTTCTAAACAACAAAAGCATAGTATTACAGACTTTTTTCTTTATAGTTATAATTACTGACAGCAAGTATCAGAAATCCTTGGGGCTGTTCAGATATTTTTCCTGTCTCAGTTTACCCATATGCTTTTCAGCCTCTGTGTCTGGCTGGGAGAAAAATGTTTGCTGGGAGAAAGGAGGTTGAGATTTTTATATGCATACCAGAGGTTTCTCTTCTCAACCTCAGACATCCTGTGATTCTGTGAAAGGATGTCTTAATTTATACCTCATGAGCAATTCCAATGGCCTACTTCTCCTCTGCTTTTATAATTCTCATAAGTAACTGAAAACAATAAGGAAAAACCCCAACAACCACCAAATTCTGATACTGAAACATTTTACAGGTACTCTTGCTGATATAAATCACTACCCAACATATTCTAAATCTTGCGTATTTTATCCCATTTACAAACAAGCCAGTCAATTTCTCCCCAGGGAATGTTTACCTCTCTAAATGTTAGATAGGATGGTATTTTCTTCTTCTTTCAAGATAGCCTAGAATAGCAGCAGTATTTAAACACACCAAATTACAGTGCCTCAGAGCAGCAAGAAGAAGTATTTCAGTGGTTTGATTTAAGGAGCTGCCTACAAATGGGAACACTGCAATGACTAGCTGAGGTATTTCTAATACATCTATTACCTTGACACAACAGCAAATATAGATGTTCCTCATTTCACAGATGGAGAAACTGAAGCACAGAAAAACCCATTAGTGATGTGTGATCAATGAGTCAGAGTAAAGAAAAGGAAAGGAAAGATAGCAGGAAAATCTATATGTCTGAATAGAGTGAGAGAACAAAGAGCTGTAAAAAGTTTAGCTGAAAGGCTTATAGTGATCTTAATGGGTACTTAGCCATTTAAATGCACAGAAATGACACGCTTAGAACAGAAGACTTTGGTTACCTGCATTTTTAACTGACTAGAGACAAGTGATTCTATTTTCCTTCAAATCTCTCATAAATTACCTGGCTTGGATATAGGGAATGAAAAGAAGAAAAATAGCTCCAAAGCAGGCAGAATATGAGTATCTTGACATAGCATAACATCTACAGAAACAGCTGCACTTGGTTCTCAGATAAATTCACTGAGAATGGTACCGGGTTTTGTTCCAGTCTTTTTTGTTCTTTTCTATGTAATGTAACTTTCTATAGTTACAATCAGATTTTAGATCTTGGTGTTCTACATGCACTCCAAATATCATTGATCTAGGACCTCTGTTTTTATAGTTCTTGCTGCACTTCAGATAAAGTGTGCAGAATCAATATCAGATCAGAATTCCCTATGCACTGGTAGAGGTAGCAGCAATATCTAGCCATCATTTTATAGTGAATAAAATCAGATATGGAAAGTTACAGTGACATATTCCACACTCAACAAGAAACAAATTGAAAACATGAACCAGAAGACCAGTAGTAGGGAAGAAACTGAACTGGTACCTCTTAGACTCTTAGAGTGATTTTTGTTGTTGTTGTTGTTCATTCATTTGGTTGTTGTTGTTGTTTTGTTGTTGTTGTTGTTGTTGTTTGTTTGTTTTTGTTTGTTTGTTGTTGTTTTTTTTTGTTTTTTTTTTTTGAAAGGAAGAAGTTTGAGGTCTTATGATATAGGAGCAGAGAAATAAAATGCAAATACTTTTGCACATATAGGAGACAGAACATGGAGCTAAAAAAAAATGGTCAGAAGATATACAAAATCAGTAAAGCCATATGAAAAATGGTCTTCCCCTCCTGTGAAAACTTCTAAAGCTTTGCAGTTTCCTTTGCTAAATCATAATAAATAGTCAAAATTTCAACAGCATTAACAAATGAAACATATGAAAAAAAAAATGAAAAGAAGAATATATGACTAGACAGAAAGGCTGCAGCATACATTTTCTGTCTCAATCATTTTGAAATGTCATTTTTTTAAAAGTGGCTTAATTTTTCTGTTTGGTGGCATGAAACTGCCAGTTATCTGTCCTGGCTATTTTCAGTATATGAACCATGAATCCCTGGTATTACCCTACAACTTTAATATATTCTATCCATGGATAATGGTCTTGTAAAACAGTTCCATCAGTATTGTGACATTTTTGTTCTTGTGTATCTGGAATAAATAACATTTAAAAGAAAAGAATTGACTACTTGACTACTCATTAAACATCTCTCAATCTGTCCCAGGCTGCAATAATGCAATTCCTACAACAACAAAACATATTTATCTTCATTGAAACTGTGCATCAGTGAGGAGCAGAAAGTAATTGAAATGCAATTTGCAATAAAAGAATCAAAATGGTTAATCGGGATATATATCAACCCTTTAGTGGAATTAATAAAAAATAGTAATAATAAAAAACAACAACAGAGCAGTCTAATAACAATTTTGTAGGCCGATATATATAACTCCTTGTTCAATTTTAAACCTATTTAAAAAAAAAAAAAAAAAAAAAAAGAGCAGCGAACTGCAATCAAAATTGTATTAACACTCCAGTTACAGGCTATAGCCCAGCTGTCTACAGGAGGCAGGAGGGATTTCAATCTGTATTGTCTGATTTTCATGCAGAGGATAGAATAACATGAAGTGTGACCTTTCTTGGGATCATCAGAAGTGGTCAACAATTTAACAGATTGGTTATTCTGATGCTTATGAGCAGCAGGCAATCAGAAAATGCAGTCGCAAGATGGCAATTCAAAGTCAACAGGGCAGGGAATAAATTACTCAGGATGACAGAAAAGGAATAAAACTTCTCATCTATGTCTTGCCTATTTACTGTTTAAAACTAAGCTGGTGATTCATTTAACTTGTAATTCCTTCAGTATTTCTAAACCAGACATTTAGGGACAAGGACTAATAAAATACTGTTCTGCAGAATTATATGGCAAAAAGTAAAGCTATTGTTCAGTCCAGATCCCCTTGGCTGCAGTGCCCAATGCAATGTGCATTTACTGAAGGCAGGCCAGTGATCTACCTGTTCTGCACATGTCACAAGCTGAAGGCAGTAGCAGAAGATCAAAAGTCAACTGCAACACGTCACAAGAAGAAAACAGGTGAGCACTTTTAGGTGAAATTGCCAGGCTGCCTTAGGACACAAGTAACACCCTTCTGTTACCCAGGAAAGCATAACCCAGTTTCAATAATCCCTGACCTTCTAACCTGAGAAAAACTTCCTCCTGCCTCCAGAACTAGTGATTACTTTAATCCAGACACTTCCTAACATCCTGCCTCGTAACCACATCAGAAAACTGTTATATTCCAGGCAAAAGGAGGGGAGCCACCTCCATGCCCTGTCAGCAGTGCCCTGACACACCACATCACTGTGGCACAAAAGGAATGAAAACAAACATCAACACTGTGTCCTTCCAGAACATCTGAAGAACACCCTTCACCTGCTGCATCCTATAATCACATTATTCTTCTGCAGCTACCTCGGACTGGTGACTCACTGCTATTGTATGCTCAGGCAAGATTTTCAGGTGTCTTTTCACCACCTCTTACAATTACAGTCTTTGGTTTGCTGCAAAAGTCCTCATTATTAGTACATAAGTGTACGGCTTTGAACACCGTACTATCTCATTTCCATCCCTTTTCATATAGACATTTTGCTGTCTATATTTTTATTACTGCAGGGCAAAAGGACATCTGTTTCTTCTCACCATCCTCTGGACTGGCAAGAGCAGTCTGTTTTATTGTCTCTGTGACATTCACCAGGTTTCTTACCACAGGGGTACTCATGAGTATGACATCCCCTAGCGCTTTCATTCATTCAGACGAATAAATCCCTGCACACGGACAGCAGGAGTAACAGGAAAGCAAGAAGAAATGAGAAACACTATGTTTATGGGATCAGGGTTTTTTGTTTGTCTGATTGTTTGTTTGTTTTCTGTCTACTCTCTGTCTATTCCTCATCAAATTTCCTGAAGCTAAACAAGCAGTGTGTTTCAGCCATGTATGGAGGGGTTAAAATCAGACAATGTGTAGTAATTTTCTTTCACAGCATGGTGTATTGCCATCTTGTGGCTGTTTTACCTATACTGTGCTGAAAATGTATATAAAATAAGTGTACATTTTGTGGTTTTATCTTCTGTAAACAAAACCATTTAAGAAATGTGAGAGAGGTCAACTACAGGTGGATGATTTTTACTTGAGCTTTTCTGAAACTTCACTCTGGATTAGTGCTATTCCTACTTTATGTGTGCAGACTGGTTTTCTTAGCTGTAACCTGTATACTGATTACCTAACTAACATCATTCTTTCTCATGTTTTCTCTTTCATGTTTACTGAAACATAATTCCATGACAATTTGTGTTAGAGAATCTTACTCTTACCTTTTAAAGTATTTTTAATGCATTTTGCATTTGATTCTGAAAAGAAAAACTCCACTAACCAGAATCTTTTAAATTGTTGAAGTAAATTTAGCAGGAATTTTTATATGATCAGTGGGTAAAATAAAAAAAAAAAAAAAAATTTAAAAAGGCACCAAGAAATTATGAAGGTCAACTTTAATGATGGCATGATTCTATTATTCTACATTGTAGCAGAACTGTCTTATTTTTATGTCTACATGACCTATTCAATAGGACAACTTCTTTCTTAGATTTACCTCCATAGTATACATACATAATAAATATCTGGAAAAAAAAAAAAATAATAAAAAGAGGTCAGCATTCTATATATTTAAGATTAATTACAGTGATTATTGCCCATATAGAACTAGATCTAGTTCACATCTCCTTGATTCAGGAAGAATCTCACGCAGCGATATACATGAGCTCAAGACAGGTTTCCCTGAACAGGAATAGACTTGGGCAGGTACTTTAATGCTTTCCTGGATTAATGCCTATAAAGAGATCTGTGTTGATTATGAAACTGTTCTACTTTGGTGACAGGGAGAAGAATAAATCACGAAGTGACTCTTAGTGATTTCATCATTGCTTTGATCTTGTTCTCTTTCATAAAGATATAAATCACAAGTAACAAAATTGAGGGAAAATCATTGGAAGCAAATGACGTTACATTGTTAGGAGATAAAGACGAGAAAGTCACTCCCAGTTACCACCTCCCTTAGGAAATCTGGATTTTAAAGCCTTTCACACTCAAGTTTCCTGAATTTAAATATGCAGCATTTAAGAAACCATAACTGAAGAAAGTTGCTGCTGTAACCCAGGGCAAACATTGGCAGTGGGAAATTGTCTGTTATATGGTGCAAGTATTATAAGAGAACAGAAACAAGTATTTCCTTAATCCATAAAAATGAATATTGGAACTTACCTGACCAAATAGCCCTTTCTCCCCTCCTATACATGCACACACAATTTGTATCAAAGCCTGAAATACTGAATATCAATAAACCAGTGAGGAATATGGAGTAGGACTAGAAAATTAATAATAATAATAATTTTTTAAATAAATAAAAAAAAAAAAGTATTTTCCAGCCTTTCCCATTGCTAAATGAAGGCTGTTTGTGACACCCCCACCAGATCTGCTGCTTCTGAGGATGACTGAAGGTTCTGCCCTGCAAGAAGGATGGGTAGAGTTGCACACCTTCAGTGTCTGTGGGAGGAGTACTGAAAAATCTTGTCAGCCCTCACTTTTCTGTAGTCAGCTCCATGATTGTGGTTCAGTGTGTTACTCCTTTGCTAGCACGGACAAGGCCACATGACATTCACTAACTTCCAGAAGGGAAAAGTGAACAATCCATGGGGCAGAAGATGACTCTGGCATAAGCTACTGTTTCTTATATGCTAACCATTGACACCAGTATGCACTTCCGAGAGCAGCTCTTCTGTAGTCTTGCAGCTGCAGCACACAAAGTGCATGCAAAGCAAAAAAAAAAAAAATCATCCAGAAAAGCACTGCTTATCTTCATAGGAAGCAGAGATGAATCGCTTCCTTTTTATAGTCCTCTGTCCCCCATTTTGCTTTTATGTGAGGCTGGGGCAGAGAAAGAATCACAACCTTCAGTTGCTGGGAAATAGAAAAAAAAGTGCAGAACATATTTCCAGCTACTCTTTCTCCTTTGGCTATGTCGCTTAAAGCAGAGTAAACAATCCCAGGCCTCCATCCCCACAGCCTCTTCTCCTTCTCTGTTGTGCAACCACAAGTGCTCAGGATCTGAACTCAGATAGGCAGCCAATCTGTCTGAAAAATAACTGGCAGTTATGTGCTGCCTATTTTCAGCCCTGGCAGGTCTCTGATGCTGTTCTCTGCTCATCTGCATGAGCAGTAGAAGAGACAGAAGAGGTAATGATGAAGTAAGCAGCCATGGGAAAAGTGAGTGGGTAGCAGACAGAAGCTGTTTTTCTTTCATGCAGGAGTACCTGCAAGGTGCATTAAATTTCAGCTGTAGAGCCCTTCCATTTTCAGAAAGCGTTAAGCATCCTGAAAGCTCTGTTTTGGAGAGTTTGGACCAATTGGGGCCATGTTTGTAATGCAATTTGGGCAATACTGAGACAGATTTACACAAACAGGGATTCCAGAAGTGCCTCGGCACTTGTCTCCAGAGGATTTGAACATCTGTTCTGAAGTGTAACTGTAGTCCTGTAACAATTCCTAGGGCAATAACTCTATTTCCTGAACAGAGCAAATCCAGGTCCTTCTGCGCTATGATCACAAGTCCTAAGGGTTTGTCATCTTTCCCTAAATACACAATTAATTCAGCCAGGAGCAACAGCAGATACTTCTATGCCCACACAGGGAGCTGTGTTACACATAACCAATCACTAAATTTCACATTCAGCACTTTAAATGATGAGGGGGGAGACGAAGCAGCTCACTGAACTGAATGAGCCAACCTGTATTCCAGGTGCACCTCTGCTGGTTGGTGCCAACAAAACACGCAGCAGAAGGCTGCCCTGGAATCCTAACTTGAATAGGATTTGTCTGAGAGCCTGTAGTTTATGGTTGGCTTGTCTAATTGTTGCATTGGGCTGGATTATGTATTCGAGGTTCTGGTACAAGAGGATGCTGCTTGGTGTTTCCTAGAAGCTGATGGCCACAGGTGGTAGCAGAGAAACTGGCTCTGGTGGTGTTGGTGCTCCCATTCTTGATATGGGTTGACTGCAAGTGCCCAGAGGACTGTTCTTGTTCAGTTTCTCCTTTTCTGCTTTGTATTTTGAGAAACACTCTTCCTAAGCAACTGCAGGCAGGGATTTCCCTTGGCTTTCTCCAGGAGCTGCAGGAAGCCCAGGCAGAAATGTCTTGGGACACAAAGGAATTGTCATCAGAGAAAAAAGGCTGTGCTCAAAGGAATATATGAATCTGAAGTGCATTTCCTTTAAGGGTATCTCTTTGGCTGGAGTATGTAATAATATGGAATTACTGATTTCTGTCCAGAAAGTCAAGCATTATCTACTAGTGAGAAATATATGACTGCTTTTTTTCCTTTTTTTTTTTTTTTTTTTTTTTGTGATAAATTAAACCCTTGAGCATTGTTTTTGTTATTTTTATGTTTTGTTGAGGGCTGATTTTATTTGTTTGTTTGTTTATCTGTTTACTTTAACCCATATTAAAGGAAAAGAAGGTATTGATTTGATCCAGCAGGCAGTAAAGCAATTTACCAAAGCTGCAATCTCTTCCAGTCCAGTCTCCTTCAGCTTTCCTATTTCAAAAGTATTAAACATTTCTCTATGCCTGACAGTCAGGGAGACACAAACACGGAATGCAATGAAATTACTTCTTGGCAGGCAGGTGGAAGAATAGAAGGGTTTTAGTAATACCTCTTCTCCGATGCATGTATGAAATTAAGCACCCTGGATATGCTGTGTATATCCTCTGTAGCAGAAAGTGTTGAAAGTGTCTCTAGAAAATTATCCCCAGTGAAATCATACAGGAATAACATGCAAACCACATGGATGGGGAGATGAAATATATCAGAAAAATAGCAGGAAAAAAAAAAAAAAAAAGCATCTAAACATGTAAGAGGCTTAATTCAAAATCATTTTTGAATGGTAAAGCTACTGGAAAACAAGGAGGGGGACCACATATTGAAATCTCTAGGCTTTATTTAAAACCAAAGTAGAGATAATAAAAAACATTATTTGGGGGTTGCTATTAACAGAGAGTATCTATGTTAACTGCACTATTAAAATCTTACCAGCAAAATTAATTTAGAATTTTGGATGTTTGAAACAGTGTACTTCTGTATGAGACTGCAGCACTTTGTAGAAATACAAAAACTGATTTTAGGTGCATTAACACGGGTATCTGAAACACCATAGTAATGACAGCAAGGAATTCAGTGGGGAGTTTTTGAGTTTGCTGAAATGTTAGTCCAGCCATGACAAGAAGAAAATCCTAAAAGCAGCAGGAGATTTTATGTATAAAGGCTGTTGAATCATGAAGATCAGAAGACAGGCATGGCAGTGTTTGGGGTTTGCTCTTGAGATTTGGGCTTTAGAAATACTGCAGGTAAGACAACATAAATGCAGTTTCTCAAGACCAAGGCCAGCAAGGCAACAGAAAAACTCTGTGTTGCTTCTAACAAAGTTCTCTGGTATCCCCAAGGAAAACTTTATATTCTCTCTACATTTTCTTGACATGTACTCTGTGCTGAGGCTATACTGATAAAACAGTTGCATAACAAATGCAGATTTGCTTATGGTACACTGGAAGGCAAGAACTGACAACATGCTAATCCCCACAAAGATTTTGCACTAAACCGTTGACATGTGTCACTTTCATTCACTCTATATTCTCCGTTCTTCTTCCCACCAGACCTGCCTAGATGACGGATGGACTTGGTTCCTTCTCTGCTGGTGTGTATGATGGCTTGGGCCGCAGTGTAGGAGTAAGACTCCCTGAGACTCCCTGAGTACCTGCCACTTTTCTCAGATTAGGGTTACAAAAGAAGAGGTGCAGCCTTACCACTGAACAAGACAAAACTACCATGTTACATGGCTTTGATTGTCATTTACAGTGAGCAGAGCTCCACTAATCTATCAAAACCAAAACTGCAAAACGAAAGGGTAACTACAGTATTTGTCTGCTTCTTGAAATGACACTTACTGCTGCTGGAATTCCATGTTTATCACATCCCACAGACTGCCAAACCAAATCTGCCCTACTTTGAAACAAATCATAAATTCAAATTGTTTTAATCAAGTCCTGAAAACCTCACCAGGAATCTAACAGTCCAGGTGGCTGGCTGCGTCAACAGAGTCTTCAGAGGTTTGGAATTAGAACTGAGTGAGCAGAGCCACTACAAAGGACCCCCATCCTTCGTCTGCCAAATGCCAGTGAAGGGTGGGGTGGGTGGGACAAACAGCAAGTTGTTGTGGAAAGGTGGTAGTTGCTGGAGACTGTAAATGTGATTCTGAGTGGATTGATGGATTAAGTACCAGGATGCCTTTCTCTCTTTTTTTTTTCCATCTTACTTTTCAGTGTAGAAAAACCTCTTGGGTCCAATCCTTAAACCAATCCCAAACCTTAATGAAGACTGCCATCAATTCAATAGACTCAGTACGACTCTTTTTAAATCACTTTGTTCCCTTCAGAATAATGCAGCCAGTAATAATACTTTTCGACACCTTCCTAATGTCATGACTGTTACTGGTCACACTCCTATACAACTGCCTGAAATTGTGTGTCTCTTCTGTTTTAGCAAAACAAAGTGATCTCCTGAATGCTGTAAGAGGCTAAGGTTTAATTCTGACTCTGTGTGCTAATACAAGGCAAGGAAAAGTCCATGGGTCAGTCACTGGGTAGACAAAAATATAAACAAAAGAGAAAATAAGATGATTTAATTAATCACATCATTAAATTATCCTAATTAAATCATTGAAATGTAAACAATATTTGTTGAAGAAGCAGCTCAGGACACAGTTGGATCTGCTGCTTTTCCACTGCCTCGCTCCACGATGAGGAAGAAACTATATTTAGGATTTAATCCCCCTTGGGTTTCAATGGGTCCACATCCTTGGTGTCCTAATAAACACCTGCATTCCCATCCTCAGATTTCTAGTGTTTCTTAGATTAGTTTTCTCCAGACCAAACCACTAGGAAAGGAGTAAGTCTAATTCTGTTGCATTGACTTCAACCTTTAATTGTCCAGAGCTATACACAGTAGATGTGGGAGGAGAGAGGCAAGAAAGTCAGTCTTGCGGTTCTCAGGAAGCAGCTCTCCTGCTTCTTTGTGCTACACCACCAGCAGCCCATGTTGCTCAGAGCTCTTGGTGGTCAAAGAACAGCCCATACACTTCTGATACTTATGCAGGGCCACTTTGCCCAGAACATACCTCACCTGAGCCCAAGATCTTTTCCTTCATAATAATGCTGAACTTCAGAGCAATAAATTACCCCTGTTGTCTCAGTTCTAACTGCTTTTTCCAGGTCAGAAGTTTATATTATTATGTTTTGGCAGCCTCTCAAAGGGGACTGCTGCCACCCATTATGCCAGGCATACATTCAGGGCTGTCAACAATAGTTCCCTTCTCAGCTCAGACCTGGTACAGACTTCTTTCCCAGTGTTTCTCTCTCACTCTTTCTCAGACTGTTTTCACATCTACTGACATGCAGACTGGCATGCTGCATCAAGCTAAGTGCCAGTTTAGCACAGAATCTAATAGAAATCATTAGCACAGAACCCAATAGATATCATTAGCCAGTATTTCAGGAAAGTGTGTAAAAAAAAGAAGTATACCATGATAAAATAGAAGTGATAAAATAGATGCTGTTTTCCAGAAGATAGCTGTTCAGGAACTGATTACTCGGGCTTTTTTTCTGAACTGGAATGGAATGGAATGAAATGGAATGGAATGGAGTAGAGTACAGTATAGTACAGTACAGTACAGTAGTTCAGCTGGAAGGGACCTTCAGGGCTAACCAAAAGATAAAACATATTATTGATGGCATTGTCCAAATGCCTCTTGAATATTGACAGGCATAGGACATCAACCACCTCATTAGGAAGCCTCTTCCAGTGTTTGACCACACTCACAATAAAGATTTTTTTCCTAATGTCCAATCTGAATGCTTAATATACATAGATGGAGAAATCTGATTTCATCTAATATCTGTACTAGATATACATCTCTATATTGGAGAGGGACTCTTTATCATTGTGATAGAACAAAGAGTAATAGTTTTAAACTAAGAGGGGGTAGATTTAGGTTAGATATTATGAAGAAATTCTTCACTCAAAGGATGGTAAAGCACTGGCATAGGCTGCCCAGAGAAGCTGTGGATGCCCCATCCCTGAAAGTGCTTAAGGCCAAGTCGAATGGGGCTTTGGGCAACCTGGTCTGTCGGAAGGTATCCTTGCCCATGGCAGGGGGTGAAATTAAATGATCTTTAAGGTCCATTCCAGCCCAAGATATTCTGTGATTCTATGATTCTATGCTCTATTTTTAATCATCTTGGCGTCCTTTAGCAAGGAGTGCTATAATTTAATTTTGAATTGTGTGAAAAAAGGCTACCTTTTGTTTGTTTTAAACATACAGTTGATATTTCATAAAATGTCCCCTCAACCTGAAGGACACCAAATTGAATGTAATTGTTGCCTATGCACATTCTCTAAATCATTTATCGTTTTAGAGACTTTTATCATTGTATATTCTCATCCATTCATTTTTCTGACTGGAGAGCTGAAGTCTGTCTTGCCGTTCTGCATCATTGATCACCTTGCGGCCCTTCTTTATCTCATCTCTAGCTTTCTTATACCTGCCTTGAGGCCACAGAGGAAAAACGGTACATTCATTCAAGGTGTGGGAGCACTGTCAACTTATGCGGTGGCATAAAAACATTTCCTGGATTTACTCCATTCCTTTCTCAATGATTCCTAATGTTTTGTACATTCTTTTGACCTTCTCTGAGTTCTGAGCTGATGTTTCCAGAAAGCTATCTACAGTCACTCCAAAATGTATTTCCTGAATGGTAATCACTAATTTAAAGGCTGTTATTATGTGTGAATAGTTTGAGTTATTTTTATTCCATTTGCATTACTTTGCACTTATGAACATTAATTTTCATTTGTCATTTTATTATCAATTTACTGAGTATTATGAGTCTCTGCTACAGCTCTTTGCAGTCAGCTTCAGATTAGACTGTTCTGAATAATTTGTAATCAGATGCAATCTTCTCACCATAGTATTTATCCACTTTTCAAGCTCTTTTACAAATATCTTCTATTCTCTGTTTCTTACATAGATTTTTCTAGAACATGCCCGTCACCCCCTTCCTAGCCCTTTCTAGACTTCCTCCTCAGAACACCATGAAAAAGAAAAAAAAATGTGCCTGAATCTCCCATTCAGTTAGCATCTCTACAGCAAGCTGTCTGTGTGGGATTTGTTTCACCTAACTTTAGATGGTGACATCTATTTGTGAGCCAAGTTCTCTCTATAATCAAGTGGAGAGGAAATAGGCAGTGCTACAGTGGAAATGATCCAACCCTAATGTAAATGTCTAAAATGCATCAGATGATTCATGTCCTAAAAGTGTTTATTCCTCCTCATTGACTCAAAGGGAGTCTACAGTGAGTGGAGCAGATGTAGATTATCTACGTCAGAGGCAGAGAAATCATAAATTAGAGGAGAAGAATCCTGCTTTTTCCCCACAGTTTGCTGTGATCACATAACGTTTCTGGTGAACTAAAACCCAAGAACCATAGTCTTTAAAGACCTCAAACTTGCAGGAGGGAAGGGCTGGACTTAGCAGAAGTCTACAGGGCAACATCCCTAGTGTTTCCCATACAAGGAAAATGAAGCTTCCTCTGTGCTGTATGCCACACAGCAAGTGGCCCACGTGCAGTAGCCAGAATCTTGCCCGGCTGCCTGCAGCCTTCCTGGAGCAGACTGGCCTAGCTGGCGACTAGCCTGGCTAGTGGCCAGGCAATATTCCACCTGCTCTGCCCTTTGGTTCTGCATTACTCTAGCTCCAGAACACTGTGGTGCTACCACGGGTACTTTCAGAATTTTTTTACAAGCCATGTCCATCCTTTGAAAGACTTGAAGTATCTTCTCATTTCCTTGCATCACTGAATCATTTCTTTTACAGAAATAACAAGCTTGTAACCAATGTAAGTACTTCAGCTTCTCTTTCCTATCTTACTCACCATCCTTTCCATCCCAAATCACCCTTCAGAGCAATCGAGAGTCATGCCTGGTAGGGGATCATTCACTTGGAGCTTCCAGACTGTTCCCTCCACAAGTTAATGACAAAAGCTAAATTTCTAAAAAAGCAATGTTCTCACAACAGTCCACTGAGGTAGCTAATATAATCCTGAGACACTTGGCAGTAAAGTTACCTCTGAGATCTGCTTTACTGCCAATAATATATAGGGAAAGTGCTGCACTCAGGACATACAAAAGTCTTCTAAAATCTGATCATTTTCCCTTACGCAATATTCACCAGGGCACAAGTATCCAGGGAGCAGCTTGTTCTAAAGCTTCAAAATGTTGCTGCAAATTAATGTGCACTGATTGGTACCCTTAAGCAACTGAACTATTCTAAAAACATAGCTTATAAAAATATTTTTTTCTCTGTCAAGGAAATATTCAGAAAACACAGCCGATAAAAAGTCTTTTTGTATTACTTCTTATATCTCCAATTAGTCTTCATAGCAGTCTTCTGACCCTAGCTTGGATGAAATACAATCTGACATAAGGATAAAGAGGCAATAATATGTATAGTATATAGAGAATATCACTGTTTATCTCACCAGAAATTACAGTATACTGGAATGGATAACAATACAACCTTGGAAAGGTCCAGATTAACCCTCTTCACCTGGAAGACCTATATCCTCTCCAGAGAAACCACTTGGATGTGGTGTTTAGCCTAGAAATGTTAGAGGAGCACAGCTTTTCTCTCAAAAATAAGCTTAAGCTGAAGGAGAAGACATCAAAGGATTTTTTAAGAATATTCAGTGAGCATTCTAAGGTGAGAAAGACAGAAAATCATTAACCTAATTATCTAATTATTAATTGTAATCTATCAGTTAACATTAACATCCTGTACATTTTTCCACCTCAATAACGGGAGAGACTTAGCCAAGCCCCTTATACACTTCCAGCAGCTACCAGTGTTGTGGGATAAAAAGCACCAGAATTCAGTGTAAAGCCCTACCAAATGCCTGATAGCTAAAACCATAAGGAACTGTGATAAGCAAATAGAAGCTGACCTAGTGAAAAAAAAATAAAAAAATAAAATAAATAAAATAAAATCAAGTGATTGCAATAACAAACACAATATGAAAGTGAGATTCATCTGTGCACAGTGTTACAATGCAGATGTCTCCAACTGGGTGTTCACCTTTGGTCCCCTTTAGAGTTGGTAGAGAAAAAATACGGATATTTCTGGGGTATAATTCATCTGTTCCTAAATTAGACCCTTAGGTTAGGACACAGCTCTGGAACCCACCATATCCAGACTGATGCCTTCTGAGTGGTGTCTCATCCCTGGATTCCTACTGCCCATTTTTACTAAGGAGTTTTCTACTTATTGTTGAATGTAAATGATGTGCCTCAAGAGCCCTATTATTTATCTACTTGTTTAGAAAATCTCATTGAGCTGCAGCCTTGTGTAACTGCTTAGGCCCTACACAAATGTTAACGGAGTACTCTTAAGCTTGTCTAAAATTGATTCTTCTGTGACTTGTAGAGAAGACATTCATTGGGCTTTTTCTTCCCCCATAATTATTTTTTGTCTTCGGAAGTTAACTAACTTGTACTAATAAATCTGCAACGTGGCATTGTTTATATTTTATATATCATATATATGGTGTAATGCATATGATAGTTTTCCTCATTACATGTCTGTTTCAAGAGTGTAAGGTACAGCCCTTTTAGCTGATTATGTATGCTATAATTCCTAGGGTCAACCTGTATGTTGCAAATGCCCTCATGCCAACAGCATGGCATGGCAATACATGGCAGTACCTAACTTTCAGACGGTGCCACAGCTCCCTGAGTGATGGAGAACTGCTGTAGTAGCGCTGCTGTCCTCTCCCATCAATCAGCATGTGAGATGCCTTCTGAATTGCAGGAGGAAATGGGAAACAAGAGAACCCTGGGCTGGAAGCAGCCACAGTCAACAGAGAGTCACCGCACTGCTTTTGCTGCTGCTAAACATCCCTGTCCTGAACGTGCTCTGAACCACTCCCAGATCAAGAGATGCTGATTGGAGTGAGAAGTTTCTGTCTTCAGAAGCTCCCTCAAACATCTTGCCCAGAATGCTGAGCATTTCTCTTGAAAAACACCATTTTTTTATGGATGCAGTATATAAAAGAAAATGATGTAACAGTTAATCCACGTAAATTCATGCCCAAAATAATGTTCAAAATTTTCCTGGTGTGAACATGTTCCAAGCCAATGAAGAGTCAGGCATAGAACTTGCAGATCTATCCTTGGTCCATAATTCAGCATCCTGCCCTTTCATTTATGTAAATACCTAGAAAGGGAGAGGTAGATTTTTAATTTCTACCTCTTTTCTTTTTTTTTTTTCTTTTTTTTTTTTTTCAGCAGAGGCAACTGAAATGTAAATGAATGCAAAGGCATGTAAAACAAATTTTAGGAAACCTTATTTTGGGTTTTGGAGGGGCTCACTGATACCGGAAAAGGAAATCTTTTTTTACTAATCACTCAGATGCTGCTTTTCACAAATTGTAATATATTTTGCTAACCAGGAAATGCAGGCATCTCATTTTTAGTGCTTCATTCCCTAGTGCTCAGAAATAGCTGCATCAGATGAGATCTTGGAAAAGTTCCAAAGTTTCCTTTAACTATAGAGAGTCCAGGATTTCACCACAGGCTAGATTTTTGGAACTGCTGAAGACTCCTAACTGGGAGAGATTAATGGAAAACTAATTTAAAGAAAGAAACAGAAAATCTGAAACTAGCCATAGGAATCTCAAGATGAGCAGAAGCACATGCGTCTTGGTTCAGACTCGCCTCTTGAAAATTTGCCTGCATTTACAGGAATTTATAGCTCTTCAATCTCTGTGTCTGTGATCTACCTACTGGATTACAGAGACTAAAATATGGAATTTTTATCATAACAATAGCTACAGTAAAAAGTGGCTTTTGTATCACAATGTCTCTTCTTGTAATTTGAGTGCCTTGGATTGCTCAGTGCAACTTCACCTCATGCTGGCTAGACATAGAGGACGGGAGAGGATTTTGCCAAAGATCAATACAAAAGCTTAGACAAGACATTACAGGGAGCGTCTGTCTGCTTTGGTATCTCTCTCTGCTTCACCAGTGGGTATAATGTGTTTTGATATCATGCCAGCTCTGCCATCCTAGAGAAAAGGTCACAACCAGTTCAACTCTGAGTGCCTCTTGCTAATCCACCATTAACCACAGAAAATTTAGGCAATTATTTCTGTCTACTTCTTACAGCATTTCTATCATGAAAAGAATATTCAAGTTCTCTTACAGTTCAGGTTAGAAATAAACAAGAGACAAACCTGTTTTCTTACCTGCACAGCCTTTTATGATCTCCCAGGAAAGAACTTTTGCATTTTCCCCTGTGCATGTTACAAACAAGTAGGAAGTCTTCTATCTGGAAATGAATTCACACCAAATACACAAGAAAAGCAAACATAAAGATCACAAACTCTCAGAAAAAATATTGCAGTAATAGACTGGATGTAAGAACCTAAAACATTTCAAAGAGACATGACTGATACAAAGTTTAAAAAACATATAAAATTCCTTTACACCAAGAGGTGGTATTTATTCTATGTTGGATATTTTGTTGACTTATTCCAAATACATGGATTTAATTTTTTTTTATGTCTCTTGACTGTTACTTAGTAAGCAGCAGTCTTCTGAGCCAGCTACAGAAATCAGAATTCATTGAATAAATACTAGACAAAACAAAATGATGTATTTTTGGCATTGTCTCTTTAAAATGATTTTCAGTGAGCTTGACAAGATAATACGTAATACTATTGATAAAATTAACAACAGATAAAAGAAAAAATAAGTTGTGGGATAAAGAAATAAAAGATCATTTTTCAGATGAGGTTTGGAGCCAGCAAGTTAGGCAAGGAAAGGGGAAATCAGGAAGACTTCCCTATCTCACAAGATGTGCAGAATGAAAATGTTCTTGTGCAGTAGTACATAAAGAAGATGAGAAGAAGGAGGAAGAAGGCAAGTCCCACAGGAAGAGAACAAGTCAATAAAGAAAAACACAGTTAGGTTTGGACGGTCAGGTCCAGACGCCCAACTAGACTGGAAGCTCCTGTGTTACCAGTAACGTGCTGCACTCCCCTCCCTACTCCCCTCCCTTCTTTTCTCTCCATTCTGTAGCACCCTTTACCCACTCTCTAACTTTGATAGTCCCCATATCTTCATGAACTCTTTGTCCATCTCTTCCATCCTGTCTGTCCCTTATGGCCCAGCACCACTGTGACTGGGAAATGCCCATCCACACAGCAGCACCAGTAAGACCACAGGTGAACTGCTGCAGCACCCAGCACACATTTCCTCCATGCTCAGAACATCGTTTACAAGAAATTGCATTTTTCCACATTGATCCACTTTCTCTTAAGTCCTCAAGAAAATTGCCAGTGAAATAAATGATCCCTGCTTTTACAGTTCTCCTAAAAATCTCCTTCTTCTGGCACCTTCTATGCAAGGCCTTTGCTAAGTAAATAGATGGTTTTCTCAAGATACCTTTGTGCTAACAGTATATGTGTCCCTTTGTCAAAATAAGTATGTGCTTGCTCCCCAAATCTTCTTTTTCCATTCTGGTTTGTTATCTATCCTTCTTCATGGCATTGCTGTTGAGTTGTTTGGGGCAGGGGCACTATATTTTCATTTCTGTTGCAAAAAGCTTACAGCGCTCTTCATCACTATAAAATAATAATTATCCCAGCATTTATTGCTGGGGCAACGTTAGGAGATGCTAGAGAGGCTGCTGGTTTTAACTCCTGTGAGCGTGGCTTCTTAGTGTTGTTATTCCACAAAGTGTTTCTTCAAAGGAGAGTTTAAATGGCTGGGTGCCACAAAATTATGCAATGTCATTAAAATGTAGGTGTAAAGTGGATTAGTACTTCATATATGAGCTGGAAAAAAACTCAGACTATTTTCTTCTACTGGGATAAAGGTGGTTCAAAATTTTGAAGCTGCCATGAATGTTCTGTTGCCATTTTAGAAGCACTTGGACTGTGCACTTAGTCACATTGTCTAAACTTTTAGGTAGACCTGTGTGGTGTTAGGAGTTGTACTTGATGATCCTTATGTGTCCCTTCCAACTCAGGATATTTTATGATTCTATGATTTTCCTGTTAGGATTTAATGCCAAAATAGCTCTGGCAATTCTGTTGCTACCCAAACACTGTATAGGCAAAGGATCATAACAGGAGACATGAAAGTGGGACACGTATTGCTGTCATACCCCAAGCCACTGCAGCCCACTTAAACTGAGGAAGCTGTGCAATTAGTTTAATTCAAAACGATAATTGACCCAACTCATGACTGTTCCTAGGATAGAAAGAGTAGGAAATACAGTTTGGTGCAGGCTCTGTCAGCTACTTCAGGCTTTCTGGGTATCTTGTTTATATATTTAAGTAAGCACATTTAAAGGACAAATCTAGAGGGTAATGAGCTTTTACAACTCCCATTGAAATTAAAAGCAGCTGCACATGATCAGTTCCTGAGGTTTTGGAAGAAATATATTCATCCCATAAAAAATACATTAGATGACCATTAAAGTTTTGAAACATGACAATAAAAGCAAATAAATTTATAATTAGGAGTGCCCCTCATTCAGTAGATGCAGTCTGGCGTCTCCTTCACTATGCAATCAATGCTTTGCTCTTACTTTTTATTTTCTTAAATTTGCCTTCATGTTTGTGTTCAGAGTTCTTCAAGATGAAAAGTACTACAAACAAGCCAGCTGCTATTGCTGCTGACCACAGCTTGATGTTGAAAACTTCTGTTTTCCTGGGTGTCACACTGATTTGAAAGGAACTGCTTACAAGAGTGAGAAGGACTTCTCCTGCTAACATGTTTCTCTAGAATAAATAGAGGGATTTGAGCAAGAGATCTCATCCTGTCTTTTTAGGAACTCACAAGTGCAAAACTATTTCACAACAAAGGCACAGAGTTATGATGGTGCTAGACGGTAGGACAAAGCCCTGTGGTACATGACTGGTTGCTTTGGAAGACAAAGCTTTTATTTATGTTGATTGATAGATCATAAAACACACTGGCACTTCACACCCGAAGATACATTCCATGTCATATAATTTGAATTCTGGTAAAATGCATTATATTAAGAGAATTAAATTATTATAATTAGATCAATAGAGGCACACAGATTAGAAAAATAATTATTTCAGTGGGCAAAGATTCATGAGATTGCTGGCCTAGAAAGAGTACATAAAATCAGTATTAGCTATATGAATATTTCTGTATAAATACTGGTAAATAGTGCTGGAACATAGCAGTTACACAAACTAATGTCTCTCTACAAACATTGAATGGACTGATAGGATAAGCTTATTTGAACAACCATATGTTTTAGCACAGTCATAACCACTGAGCATGGAATCTAAGATATGCACATAAAATGGAGAGCAAAAATCTTGGGATGTGGGGACGCATATATATCATAGATGTCCTGACAGATAATGATCTAAATATGAGTTTCCTTGTGTCTGCAAATAGGAGCTTCAATTACCGTATGAGTGAATGTAATAATTTGTTAAGACTGAGGAAATTTAAAACTCTCATATCTGCACATCAGAAAAGACATTGACAGATGAGACAGAGCTTGAACAAAAGATTCAAGATGCAGAAAATATGTTTTCTTGTCTCTCACAGTATAAGTTATATTTTTCAGATTAGCCTGTTTTGAATGGATTAAGAAGTGTCAGCAAGGCATCAGAGACTGAAGAAAGTCATCACGGTGTAGGATTCCCTGATCTTCTATCAAAGTCATTAAGTAAAGTGCCTCCTGTAGAAAAAAGTGATGCAGATCATTCAGAAGTGGTTTCAGACTGCATGAGTCTTTATCTATATAGCCAGTATTTAGTAAGTATTTTAGTCAACTACCACAGTGCTATCACTGAGTTGCACATGAAGTACCACATACACAAATAAAGAATGAGGAGACATCAAAACTGCCAGTTGGGCAGCTATCAGTAAAAAGTATTCTCACATCCAGTAGAGAAAAAGAAAGACATGAAGGTGCGTTCACAATTTCATCCGTCCCTTATTTCATTGAAAATCTTCCAACTGGGAAAGCAGTGGCAGACAGAAACAGTGGAGACTGTGGAGTCACGCAACAAGGACAGAGAAATGAAACTATGAAGGATGCAGAAGGGAGTGAATAAAAAGAAGAAAAAAAAGAACAAACAAACGAGCAAAAGAAAGAAAGAAAGAAAGAAAGAAAGAAAGAAAGAAAGAAAGAAAGAAAGAAAGAAAGAAAGAAAGAAGAAACAAGCTTAATCCCAAAAGTATCACGAAGATTCCCTCATACTGTAGAGGAGTTTCACTATCCTAGTGTTATTAGCAAGGAAAAAGAGAAAACTTGCTTAAGCAGTTAGAAGAGTGTGACTTTGATGGAGTCCATCATGTTTCCTTGTCTTCTGCCTGTGTCAGTTGTAATAAGGGTCACAAAGCAACGAGGGGTTGAGTATCTCAGCAATAGAGCGGATGTTCTTGGCTACCCTCACACTTCCTCTCCTCTCTTGGTCTCGGTTTATTCTTGTATTTCCTCTGCAAGTCTGGGACCTTGACTTGGTGTTACACAAGTCACCCATCTGGAAGCCTGTTGTGCAGCCTGTTGTGCAGGCAAGGCAGAGATGCCTCTGCTTTGCAATTTGCATACATGTGAAAGTAAAAAAGAAAGAAAAAAAAATGGCTCAGACATTGCGGCTGTGAAGCATTGGCTGGTTTGATTATTTTTACACATGCTTCCCCCTCCATTTCCTTGAAGACTTGAAGAGAGCTATAGAATATTTATACTCTTATCTACCTTTACAGTTTTTCTGTAGGAGTGGTTTTACTCCTGTCATGGAGTTTGATCTTTTTGACTGATTTCTTTTCCCCGCTGTCTCCTTTGCAGTAATGAGGATCTACTTGAAATACACATCATCATGTTTACTGTATTTATGTGCTTAGCAGTGCAAGGAAGATATGGCTGAAAAGACATTTTCTTCTTTTGTTTCATGTGTCTTTTCTGTTTATTACTTTTGGCCCTCAAATTTGCTGCTACATAAATATTTCCTTTAGGTAAATATTGTGATAAATTCTGCCCTTTCTCACCACAATCAGGAGAAAGACGGTGATTTTCTTAGCTCATATTCCTTTATCTTCTAGCTTCACAGGTTTCCTTCTCTCTTAAACCAAGCCCTACATGGCTGACACAATCATTTATTTCTCTAGAAGACTCCCAGTCTGGGACTGTTAAAGAAAGTAAGCAATTATTCAACAACAAATGCAGCATCTCTTATGTTTTCACCCTTTCTGCTCATTTAATGTACAAAGCAGCTGGGGAAAGACAAGTTGCCAGTCATGGCTGCAAAGGAGATTTTTTTCTACAAGAAAGTGTTACTGCTTTCCCACCTGCTGCAGTCAGCCGTCCCAAGGGGAAGTTAGTAAGCCAAGGCAGAGGCGATGGTTGAGAAAAAAGAAGCCCGTGCCAGGGGAGAGAACTGAATTGATTCTCACTACCTACATTGAGAGCTTGCCTACGCTCCTTATCAACAATGTACTCCAGGTTCTGTTTATCAAATTGTTATATATTCTTGGAAATAATATTAGTATCTCAGATTGTCAAAGGCCATGCCATTACTTTGATTTGAACCTTTAAAAATTGAGATTGACATTTCTGTCTTCAAAATTTTGAGTTACTGTCTCATAGTTTGCACAGCACTTGGAGAAACATTTCCAAACTTTAGCTGCACAGTACAGAAGCTTGTCAGTGAGAAGGTAATGTCCCAGGGGAATTTCAAAACCCAGCAAGCAGGGGATTCAGCGGGCTTTTTTTCTGGCTTTTTAGTGTTCTTCAAAAGTTGACTAACATTAAAAGAGGACCTGTCTCATTGGCATACCACTTCTGTGGTCACAACACAGCAGTCAAAGTAAGCATAGACACTATTAAGATTATAAAATGCAAAATCAAAGTTTGGGTAATACAAATAGCTCTCAAAGGATCACATATCAGCTCAAAGATAAACCAAAATATTTGGAATTTAGAATGCTTCTTTCACACTTTGCCGTTAGTGTAAGTCCCATCAAGACTGCTGAATTTATCCTGCATTATGATGGCAAGTTATGAGATGACTAGGGTAACTCAGAATGCTTTCTGAGTTATATTGGTAAGCTATTAAACCTAAATTTTAAGCCTGCTGTCTGATTTCAAGACACTTACTCTGGATACTTCCTCTTACTTCAGGAATTCACTTCTGTGTTGGATATAGCTAAGGCAAAGTGTGGTGATCCTTTGGAGACTGTGTGCTTTTAGAAGCCTGCTTCAGAAAATATTTGAATGAACAAAATAACTCCAGTGTATTCTGGGAGAGACATCTTTTTTTCTTCTTTGCTATTGAAGCAAAACAATGTAATATTCTACACTCACTTGCGTGCAAGATCTGTGGATAATGCTGAGATAGGATCATTACAAATAATACATTATATCAGACAATTTTATCAATGGCTGTTCTCCATTGGTCAGAGGAAATTTTTCATTTAAAGCTTTCAAATAAGTTACCAAGACTCATGTGATTACAGAACTGGGGATGACCTTCTTCCAGCTCTATTTCTACATCACTCAAATACCAAAAACAGAGAGTAAACAGTACATTGGCAGTGATGATCTTATCTGAAAATAAGTGCTCACAAAGAACATTTCTAGAGCAGGTGATTGCTCTTTACTTCTTTTTTTTGCATGGGCTTGTTTAATTAGATAGCAGGTCTTCTGTCAGCATGTGTTTTTTACCTACATTGCAGACAACAATTTGAGGAAGATGTGTTCCTCTACTCACATCCATTCAGTCCAATCTGTTTTCTTTTTCGGTTACAACCACTTGGTTAATGATTCTCTGCCTCCCATGTTAATACTTATTTTACAGTGAGAGTTCCTCTGTTTGGCATCAAATATTAGTTAAAAAATATTACCCTACTGCTGAATTCTTCAATATTCTTCCATATGGATGTCTTCTTTATCCATACCCCAGCATACCGAAAATCAGTTATTTGTGCACCAAATCTATATCATCATCAAGATTAGGAGGAAATCTGTAGTTTTCTGTGTTGCCTGACAGTTGCTTTCCATGGACGTTAACGGTCTGATAAGTCTCTCTGAACAGAGAGAAGACCATGCTTTCATCAGTGTAGTTTGTAGCAGTACCTTGGATTCATTTTGCACTGAAAAGAGAGACGTGCTAGTCTATCCTCTCTATTAAAATTCTGACTTCTGTTTTACTTCAGATAACAGATGCAGCACAGTCATACTGTGTTTTTTTCCAAAAAGAATGACTATCTGATCTTCATTAATACTAAAGCTCCTTGCAAATTTCTGTCCAAAATAAAGAAATACTAGTGAAAAGGTAAATGTACATTATGTCAAAGAAATGCTGGATACTCCAGTATACTAGCAAACTGGTATACTGGAGTATCACGTTGAATCTAGGTTGTTAACCCTTCTCCTTTCAACTATAGCTCCTTTCAAGACATTCAGAATATGAAACCAATGAAAGCAGGTCTCCTGAGAATGAATGTCTGCCATGAAAGACAAAATGTAGTAAAGGAAACAGTACAGTTACACATGTATATATGATGTGATGGCTGCTGTCTTTGGTGAGATGGGCAGAAGTGAAATGAAACAGAATGAAGATTTTAAAAGGTTTCAGAATCTGTGTACCTGGAATACAAGTACTTCCCTGGAATATATGAGATGTCCACTGTTATTCACAGCCCAAAGGCCCATTCAGATTTATAAGCATATAATTTGGAAAACATGTATCTCTCACATGTTCTCTCAAATGAGGAAATTATAACTATAATCAGAGATGTCAATGGACAGGTCTCTGATTTCTTATGTGTGTATGTAATCTTGACAGCCTACTGTACTGAGCAATTTAAGAGCTTACAAGAGCATGCTAACCTAGAAATGAAATTCTAGAATAATGAACTCTGCCTTCAGTTAATTAATGTTTTTTGTTGGAAATTGCAGGCGTGGAACAACAACAACAACAACAAATTATGACAGGCGAGTCACAGTGTCTCTGAGATGTCTAGTGACAAATATGCTATGAGCTTGAGAGACCCACATAACAGGATAATCAGAAAGCATTTTTCAAAACCTATTAAAAATGCAGGCAAGGACAATGGGACATGACTGTTTCCAGAAGTTGAAACATACTTTTCCAGCGGTTCATTTGGGCAGAAAACCTGCCTTATGCAATGTGAGTAGTTTCTAAAGAAATATATATATTTAAATGCATGCCTTCAGTAAATACTGATCAAAAAGGGCTGGAAAGCATCTGAGCTTCTAATATTATGGCGTTTCAGTCAAAACATCACTGTGCTCTTTCATAACAGCTATGTTTTTCATTAATGACCAATAGTATATATCTGCAAAGACTTGACCTATGTCCAGAAATCTTTTCTGGTAAACCCAAGCTTACTATGGAATTTCAATAATACAACAAGCATTTTTAAGGGTATTTCCACAGAACTATTTTTTTGGTTTGTTTTGGTGTGCAATTTCTGTCAAGGTCAGCTTTTCTATATCATTATAAGCCATCATGTCTTTTAGTTAAGTTTTGTCTTAAGACACAACAAATCTGGTCATTTTCTGAGGTGTTATCTACTTGCTGAGATCATTTCTCACATGGTCCTTTTATAATTATTACCCTCCCAAATACTGATGTCACAGTTTAACATAATTTTTACAACAAACATTATTTCTGCCCCATTAAAGCAGTGCATTTATCAGTGACCTACTCCATATGAAGGTTTGTCTTTCAGCCAAAAAGAATAGAGGTATTGGAGCTAAAGTAACAGGACACTGGGGCTTAAGTTTACAGCCCATGCAGTCACTCAAACTAGGTCATCATTGCTGAGAGAAAATCAGCAATTAAGTTCCTCTGAGAACTGGCTACCAGACTCCTCTGCAAAGCCACAGGCACCATATAAGCATCTTCATCATGCTATTTTCGTGTTATCAAAGATTAAATAAAATATGGTACTCAATGCCTTTTTTGCCTCAGACTTCACTGGCAAGAGCTCTAGCCACACAACCCAAGCCCCTGAAGGCAAAGGCAGCGACTGAAAGAATGAAAAACTGCCCACTGTAAGAGAAGATCAGGTTCAAGACCAGCTAAGAAACCTGAAGGTGCACAGGTCCGTGCGACATGGTTAGATGTATCTGCAGATCCTGGGGGAATTGGCTGATGTAGTTGCTAAGCCATTGTTCATCATATTTGAGAAGTCGTGGCAGTTCAGTGAAGTTCCCACTGACTGGAAGACAGGAAACATAACACTCATTTTTAAAAAGGAAGACCTGGGGAGACACAGGACAGTCAGTCTCACCTCTTTGCCTGGTAAAATTGTAGAGCAGATTCTCCTGGAATCTATGCTAAGCCACATGGAAAATAAGGAGGTGATTGGTGACAGGCAGTATGGCTTCACCAAGGGCAGGTCCTGCCTGACAAATCTGATGGCCTTCTACAACAGGCTTACAGCATTGGTGGATAGAGGAAAAGCAACTGACATCATCTACCTGGATTTGTGCAAAGCATTTGACACTGTCCCATATGACAACCTTGTCTCTAAATTGGAAAGACATGGATGCAACCGTTGGACCTTACCAGTGGGTAAGGAATTGGCTGTACGGTTGCGCTCAAAGGGTTGCAGTCAGCGACTCAATGTCCAAGCGGAGATCAGTAACAAGTGACGGACCTCATGAGTCAGTATTGTGACCAGCACTGTTTTAATATCTTTGTTGGAGACATGGACAGTGGGATCGAGTGCACCCTCAGCAAGTTTGCTGATGATGCAAAGCTGTGTGGTTTGGTCAACACATTGGAGGGAAGGGATGCCATCCAGATGGACCTGGACAGGCTGGAGAGCTAGGTCTGTGCAAACCTTGTGAAGTTCAACAAGGCCAAGTGCAAGGTCCTGTATCTGGCCAGGGCAAACCCAAGCACAAATACAGGCTGGGCTGAAAATGCAGCCCTGATGAGAAGAACCAGGGGGTGTTGGCTGACAAGAAACTTGACATGAGACAGCAATGTGTGCTTGCAGCCCAGAATGCCAACCATATCCTGGGCTGTATCAAAAGATGCATAACTAGCAAGTTGAGGGAGGTGATTTTCCTCCTCTGCTCTGCTCTCATGAGACCCCCATCTAGAGTTCAGCTCTGGGGCCCCCAGCACAAGAAGGACATGGACCTGTTGGAGTGATTCCAGAGGAGGGCCACAAGGATGATCAAGGGGCTGGAACACCTCTCCTATGAAGAAAGGCTGAGAAAGTTGGGGTTGTTCAGCCTGGAGAAGAGAAGGCTCTGGGCAGACTTTAAAACAAGTTTCAAGTACTTCAAAGGGGGCTACTTGTAAGTTGGGGAGGGACCCTTTTCTAGGAAGTGTAGTGGTAGCACAAGAGGGAATGGCTTTAAACTAAAAGAGGGTAAATTTAGATTAGTTATTAAGAAGAAATTCTTGACTCAGTGGGTGGTGAGGCACTGACACAGGCTGCCCAGAGAAGCTGTGGATGCCCCATCCCTGGAGGTGTTCAGGGCCAGGCTGAATGGGGCTTTGGGCAACCTGGTCTGGTGGGAGGTGTTCCTGCCTATGGCAGGGGGGTTGGAACTGGGTGATCTTTAAGATCCCTTCCAATCCAAACCAATCTATGAAGTTATGATTCTATGATATTGAAATAGAGTGAAGTGAACAATGTCCTGGTTAATGTCAGAAGCAAGCCCACATCTCAACGCCAGCTCTTCTTCAGAGCTTCTGCCTTGGGACAGCTTTAATTCCACATGCAGCACACAGCATTTGTATACAAATAGTTTATGAAGCTACCTGTACCCCAAAGTTTGAAAGAAGATTGCAGCAGTGCAAGTCCTGTACTAATTAATTTTGTTAGGGAGGTTAGACCAGATGACCTCCAGAGATCCCTTCAAATCTCAACCATGCTGTGAATTATTATAAAAAGACCACTTGGGAAGGCTGTCAGCCTCTGAATCTTCCTCCTAAAAGGGATGTGCAAGTAAGCAGCCCCAGTAGGGTGGGAAATTTTTCTCCTGGCAGCAGATATATAAGTGCACTGGGGACAGCTGAGAACCGACGACTCCCAGCAGCTGCCTTGGGGCCATGGGAGCAAATACAAGGATCTGGGCAGAGGTAGGAGAGGTCATGGGCCGGTCACCAAGGTCATGGGTGGAGCAGTGCCTGCAGCCAGAGGCCTGGGCAAAGCAGATGGACATCATGTGGGGAGGGTGTGAGCAGATGTGCTAACACACGGGCATGAAGAGCATTGTCCACCACATCATGGAGGCTTTCAGGCCAATGTGTGCACAAAAACAGCTATAATGTGATTAGTCCTTTAAGTCTTGATCTGGGCACCAGAGTATCAACCTTAATATGTGGTGAAAAGCACAGATAGGAGAATCTCTTTAATCTAGCTCTTGCAATTGTTTTTGTTTGTTGTGGTGTTGTGTGTTTTTTCCAACAAGATGATTTCACAACAAGAAAATTGAAATTCCAGTGTGAGAAATGCAAGAAATGTTCCTGAAGCCAGAGGAATCATTTGAGTTCAGTTCCATTACCCAGATATCTATAATCTCTGATCTTTTTACTGGGTGGATTAGGAGGTCTGCAGAGAATGTACAAATTAGAATGAGTCAGAATAAATCTGGAATACTCAAGTGTTTAGCACGTATTCAGTTACCAGTACAAACATCTCATATTTCACATTGTTCTCCCACAAAATGTAAGTATGTTGCATATAAAAATGACAAGTTTTAAACTTTAATCTCCATATTGTTCAGCTAATCCATAAAATTACTCATAAGTGTGGTAGAATGCCCAGTATATTTAAGTATTGATTGCATATATGCTCACTGATCCCTTTTATTTAAAACGTTTTCTGAAAAGTAAGCTGCTGGCAGTTGTTAATGCATGGTCACCTTAAAGTACAGCAGTCTTAACACAAAATTTTCTGCCTGTACAGATTGTACAGCTGTTGTAAAATATAGTATTGGCAAATGGCAAATTGGAAGTGGCATACCAGTGGGAAAAACTGCTCACATTCCAGAAGAGAAAAAATATCTATTCACCTCCTGTTTAGTATTAATTTTTAGCAAAACAAAATACTATCCTGCAGTGGATGGTAATTAATATTAATTTTAACTGCAGTAGCGATGGAAGGAAGGAAGGAAGGAAGGAAGGAAGGAAGGAAGGAAGGAAGGAAGGAAGGAAGGAAGGAAGGAAGGAAGGAAGGAAGGAAGGAAGGAAGGAAAGGAATAGAAAACCCACTTCCAGAAAATAAATGTTTTGCAATGAAACCAGGGAGGATGGAAACAACCAAGCCAAGATCGTGTCGTGCTATAATATTTGCCTTGTGATGTCACTTCACTAGCATTACAGTGAAGGAATGGCCCCATCAAGTTCTTTTTGGGCTTCCTTCCCACCCCTCTCCACCACTACACCCAAGAGTGACACTCTATGATCCACCCACTTGGAGCTGGAAAATCAGAGCATCACACCCATTTACCAGATGTGTCATCTCCACTGTGTCCAAATGGACTCAACCCTCCTACGAGGAAGGCTTTGGGAGTTTGTGCTTAGTACAGTGGTGTAGTGACTAGAGGGAAGCCTCTTCAGAACATATTATATATTTGTCCCTGGCAACATAATGGAGAGCAGTAATACTGAAATAACAAACCCTCTGCACTTATTATGATACCCAAATCCAGATTTTCCTCTAATTCTGACTAACTTGGTATTTTAAATTACATTTCAGGATTTACATCCCTTTCCATCAGAAATTTGGGAGAGACAGACTGTGCCATTTTCAAGACAGGCTGAACATTAGATCTGTTATTCATTTCAAGATTTCTTTGTTCCCAATATTTTCCGAGTATCATCTGTGGTAAAAATTTGAGTTACGGCATATGATTAAGTTAATTTGAGTGTATTAACATTGTAGAGCACACAAAACGTTTTATCAATGTTCTTCATAAATATCAAGCAATTGTTGTAGAGTTGTTGCCACATTTCTGTGTACCCAGTAAGAACTCCAAGAGTTAACCCTGCAGTTTCTCAATAACCACTAAATCTGTGACCTCCTAGGAGTTATCTAAAAGGTCACTTTTTTTTTTAATTAATATCTATCTATAAAAGCAGCAATAGTAGAATATTCATATAAGTAGATATCTCCAAGTTTTTTATATTTATATGTTATAAAGTTCCACTATAAATAAACAGATAGATAGATAGATAGATAGATAGATAGATAGATAGATAAAGTTACCCTATTGTCATGCTTAAAGTCATAGATAATGTCATGATTATTTTGTGGGCTTCTCTTCTTTCCCCTCTGCTCACAGGTGCTAGTATAGAAATCTGTATTCTTGCCTTTGATACTTTCTGTTTGTTTTGTGGATTTTGGAGATAGTTCAGGAGTTTCATAGAGTTTACTCAAGCTTTCCCCTGCAATTTTACAACTTATTTAGATAATCCAGTAGGTAGATTTTGTATGTACAGTAGACTTTTCACCCAAAACCCTCAGTATTTCCAGAAGGTCCATCTTCTAAAGTCATCTACTGAATTCACCTTACAGTAACATATATTATCACTAAAATGTGTCCCTCAAAATGTACCAGATCTACAGCTTAAGCAAATCATTTACTTCCAGATACATATATCATTTTTTGGTGCGACATTCTCCATACATATTTTACAGTATGTTGTGGCAAAGGCCAAAAATGCACATGTAGCTTCTAATTCTTAAGTTATGTTGAACTGCTTCAGCCTCTGCTTGCTGAGAATGGAAACCCCTGCACTGGAGAGTTGTTGTCCACAGGAGAGAGAATACAAAGAAGCCTGAAGACACTTTAATACGACGATTTAATTACTTGCTCCTCTGTAAAGTTTAATCATTTATGATAACTTCTAAAGATTTGTTGTTGTTGTTTCTCATTTCATAGGTAATAGTAATAATAAAATGAAATGGCTGAAGAGACAATCCTAGTATGTTGTGGGGTTTCTTTCTGACATAAGAACAAAAGAGGAATCATCCATATTACTGTGGAAGAAGGTTCACCAAGTCATTTGTATTAATAAATGGAAAGAGGCAGGAAATGAAGGTTCTATCAAGTCAATACACATGTACCAAAGAACGTGTGGGGATTACTCACATAGGTATGAATAACACATTTTGATGTCTGTGCCATTTCTCATTAGCCCAGGATGTCTCACATATACTCATGATTATGGAAATAGAAATAGATTGTGAGTCAGAGAAGAAGTTGAGTCAGAATGAATATGTGAAGTCAGTAGAATGGAATGATCACGGCCATTAACTTTGCCTTGTGAAAGGTGGTAAGGCAAGACCAGTCAAAGAACCAAAGCAAAGAGGGCACCCAAAGGGCGACTGGATAAAATTGCCAAGATGTGTTGACAGCTAAAATGACAGGTATTTCTATTATCCTTAACAGTTACATCTGCATGTTACAAAACCTCAAATGACAGTTTATGTAAATGTTTTGGGCACTTTTTGTTGACGTTATGTCCCTCTGCACTTGTGTTCATTATCTAAGACATGTTTGTATCTCAAATAAATAATACAGGTTATAAATGCTTCCTCATGACAAAGTAGGAATTCAATAGGGGTGTTCCCACAGAGTATGTATATGAGGAATATATAGATATCTGACTTCCTGATTTTTGTTTATTCACATAGTTTGAAAGAGCTAGAATGCTGCAGTTACAAATTCAAGAGGAGAAATGTAAAAAAAAAAAAAAAAAAAAAAAAAAAAGTAGGAAAATGGGATTCAATATATATATTTATTATTATTATTTTATTTTTAAAAAATATTCATAGCTTTTTGGTTTGGCCAGTTCAGATAGCATGAGACTGATCTATGCAGAGTATTTTAGTGTTTACAACTCTGGTTCAATGAAGGTTGCATTAAGGGAGAAAGAAATGTTAATAAAATTTTATGTTTTATCAAAACATACTTCTTTTAGTGTCTTGGGTTTGGGTTAGTAATTCTGCTAACACAGAATTTTGCTTCCCAACATGAACATAACTTCTTGATAAATAAAGTTAAATGACCAAATAATTTGCAGCTCTTAAAGTGAGAGGTGAGTTTCAGTAATTCTGCATAGTAGGAAAAAGTCATCCTATAATGACCCTATAAAAGTTACCCTAGATTTTTTTTTGTAAGTAGATGTTAGTTCAGAATATGTTAAAAAATTTCAGAGAAGTTCAGATGAATTGGTTAAAGATGCTGTCTTATTGGAAAGACAAAATTAGCAAAGACAGTCATTTACTTTATGAGATCCATTTTACTTCACTGAGAAAATAAATGAGCTTTCAGGCACACAAGTCCTTGTTCAGGTCTGAAGTAGCAGAAGGAATTTTCAAAGTTAAATGTAAACAGAGAACAAGACTCTAAGTTTATATTACTTATTGAACAGTTATACCTGAAAGAAAAAGTTGGAGACAGCAGAGGAGCTATGGAAGAACGAGTATGGAGAGAGTTGCTGATTATCTCCTGTGGGTCAGAAAGTAAAAACGGTACTTATAATCTGATAAATATGTTTAGCTCACCATGACCATTACTTCTCTTCAGAATTAGGCATTGATCTTTTCCCAAACATATCCATCCTTGGAAAGAAGAATATATCATCAATATGGAATTGAAAGCCTGTCAAAGTTCAGCCAAGTTTTGTTGACCCAAGAAAGGTGATGAACTGATCTTTTTATTATTTTTTACATCTGACCTCTCTAAGGAATATATTTTACAGCTCACTGGTGAGGTCAGTCCTACCACTCATCTATGCATTATTCCATAGTTATGACATAATAAAGAATAAGACCTTGACCTTGCGTATTTATATATCTCTAACCATAAAATTAGTTCTACTGATATCACTGAATGGTAATAGCTTAGCATGTGTGTACACTATTGCCAATTTTGAAGACTTTGTACAAATATAAAGTTTTTATTTTTTTGTTACAACATGCTCAGGAAAGTTTAAGTTAATTTTAAATAAAAGCACATTAGAAGCTAAAAGACCGATTTTCTGCATGATTGTAATCAAAAATTATCTTTCCACATCACAGGTCCCACTACCTCAATTGATGTTAATTAAAAATCTTGCTTACATCACCAAAAGAAAACCCTTGGACCACACTGATGGGAACTTGCTGTCTAATCTTAAAACTGTTCCTTCTACTGATTTATTGAAGGTGAGAATGGCTGCATGTGGACAAACCCAAACACTCTCCAGTCAAGATACAGCAATTTCAGATTGGGAATCCTTCTGTGGTTTCTACCACAGGAAATCCAGCTATCATCCCAAGCCAGGGAGACTAGCAGAGGTCTGTTCCACAAGTGTTTCGGGTCTAGCTGCTCTGCACTAGTTAACATATACTTCTCTGTACAGTAATCAGTCCCAGTTGACTGCCGGAAGAGGCTCTCCCCAGCTAAAAACAACAACAATAATCAAACTACATTAAAATTTTTCCAAATGCCAACCCATGCCTCAGTTTATGGTGTTTGCCATAGCATATGAGGCTCCATATGTTGTTTTTTGTAATATCAACTTTGAATTCCCCACTTTTTCCTGCACGATGTCTCTTTTCTTCTGTGTTTTGGATTTTGCAGTATCAACCACATCTGAGATTTTCTCTGCTGCCTCGCTTTTGAAGAGTGCTTTGCAACGAGAGCCTTTGTCCAACACAATCCAAGTGTTTAATCATCTTCTCTGCAATCCTCAGAAATGCACAAGGACTATAATCAGTAAGTCTTACTCTGGACCAGGTACTTTGGTACTTTCTTTTGTATGGTAATTTATAACTTTTATGCCTGTCGGTAGTTTTCTGTCAGATGTTTTGCTCTGAATCCTGACCAAGTTTCCCATCAGGGAGCTTTTGTACCATTTGCTATAAACCCAATTGTGAGAGTGGCTCATCAGATGTCAGTCAGTCATTCCTGAAATCAGTAAGAACGCCAAATGCAATAGGACCACCTATCATCATAAATGCTACTTTTGTTATGTTTTGATAACCCTGTGGTCTTCTGTTCCATTTCTTTTTTTTTTTTTTTCTTTTTTTTTTTTTTCTGATTTGAAGTATTCTTCAGAAAGGCTAAGAAAGAAGAGTTTCACTTCACCTATTTGTTCTTTTTTTTTTTCTAATAACACAGCATCCTATAGTATGAGAACTAAGCAAATATCATCTGACTTCTGTAAGAGCATCTTCAAGGTACCTCATCACCAAAAACTTGCTCTAAAAATGTGTCTTCAATCTCTTGAAGCTGGTGTTGGTATTTTTTTTCCTCTCTTGGCCTTACAACAGCTATTCATGAAACTATCTTTACAAACTTATGTGAGTTTTTCTCATATGCTAATATTCAGGGAGGGAAGAAGACATGAAACAAGAAATGAAGTTTTTATTTTGTATCAGAAAGATTGTGGATTATTATCAAGCTAAACACAAAGTCTAAAACAAAATTTGACTAAAGACTTCACAAAGATAATTTAGAAGTGGGAAGTTCCTTCATCAGCAGTATCCCTAGAGCCTCTGTGCAGCTATCAGCTAACTCTGCATATGGTATGTTGTAAATAAAGTATCATATTAATCCTTTTCTTCCTGTAGCAGAACCAAGTGATTAATGCAGCTCTGCTCTGCTCTTTACCCTTCACTTTAATGAGTCACACAGGCTGGATAATGGTGGCCTTGCATCCTTTTCAGTTAGGGTTTATTTGAATACTTGTTAATTTTTCAGGGCCACTATAATCAGGATGTTATGTATTAAAGGGGACATGCAAGATTACAGCTTTTGACACTATCTCGTCTTAAATGTTATGTTAAGACGAAATCATCTCCTGTTTTCCTGAGAAACAAGGAAAAGCTTTATTTAGAAGAAAAAAATAAATAACTGGTCTTGAACTTACTCAGTTAGGAGTTTGGGGAGTGGATAACCAAGAGGATTCTTCATTCAAATGCTTATCTTCTCAGCTCATGAGCAGGATGCTCCGGAGCTCTGTCTGGGGCAAGAGAGAGCATGCTTTGGCAGCAGGAAACTGCTGTTGTAGCCTGAGTGCTAATGCAGATCCTGCAGTCTTTCCACACCTATAATGGATAGGTGCTATGTACAAATGCATGTGTCACTCTACCCCTTACATCCTGCCTTTAGCCATGCATCTACAAGGGCAACCTCCCCTCAGAAGTAAGCAGTCAGATTCACAGAGGTCCTTGACTGGATCCTGTACTAAGAGTGAGAGAGATGATAAAAATAATTCACACTTCATAGTCCTATTAAAAAGAAAAAAAAAAGAAAAAAAATTATCAGCCACACCAGTCCTTATAAATGTCTGCAAATCCTATTGATTTGCTGAGCTGATGTGGCAGCTGCCTATGGTATAGCAGGCAGCAGAAAGCACCTCCAGCGCTCATCCCAACCCTTAGGTCATCCCTCCTTTGTTGAAATTCAGACTCTATGAGCATTAAACATCATTCATTGTTTCTTTTTTAATTTGGGTACTTAATATCCAACACCCTTCAAACACAGATCTAACCACTTACGAGAAGCAGAAAGTACCTTCTCCTGTACAGGCCCTCCTCGCCCACTTTGTCAGTAGTGAAAACAGGACCAAGTGAAATCTTTCTGTGACTTCAGTTTCCATGGTTGCCAAGGTTCATACTCATCTTATTAAATGCAGGTGTCTATACCTGCACAGCCCTGGGTGCTTCCAGTGCACAACCTCTTCCACCCTATACTACATGAATGATACAGTGTCTATAGCTTCAAAGGACCTTTGGTGAGATGTACTTGTCTGGACTGCAAATATCTAATATTTGAATCTTACTCAAATTGTCCTCTTACCTCAGTCACCGCTTCAGCATAGCCCTCTAGCCAAAAATTAGGCTGCAGAGATAATCTATTTCATCTATGTCTATCTAGTATTTCTATGACTATCAGTGATAGTCAGTCCAGCACACTCACAAACAGGCATACTTAATGAGTTATCCAAATAACCTGGATGGCAGAACATCAGCAGAAATTTAAAACATGTAATATATATACAAACTTTTTAAATGATGCCAGAGGTCACTTTTAAAGAAAGAGTCATATAATTTCAATATATGGGTGAAGAGATTTTAGCCAACTTTTGATCCAGCTGCAAAGGTAGATAACTCAGAGGAAACTGAGTAAATGGAATATATTAGTGAACTGGTTCAATTGGTACAGAGATTTTGAGAAACAAGCAACCAAAACCTAAAGATATATCTAGCAAAACTGCAAAAACTCCATAGCAGAAGACTGAATGGGCTGCTCAAAGAAATTCCATACCCTGACTATTTATGGCTTCCTTTTATCCTGAATTCTGACTTTCAACTAAAATATGAAGCTGCTAACATTCACTGGGAGACAGGAGTGGGTGGTCTTACTGAATGCTATCAGAGATCCATACACACAAAAAAAATAATAGAGGATATGCGTACATGCTCTACTAAGGCATAAAAAAGAGACTTATCCCAAGTTAGCACAAGCAAACTTGGCTTTGGTAGTATAGGTTGGCCACGCCTGAGCTAATGAGTCTGGTGGAGACTAGTATGGACAGAATATGTCATGGCATGAGCTGGCATCTCCAGATGACACTGTGCTGAATGATTCAGATGTAGCTGCTTTTCATTTCAGTGAGACATGGGTTTCTCAGCTAAATCTTCAACCATACAGTAGGGACAAGACACAACCCACCTACTCCTCCATTTCCAGAAGCAAAGACATGCACCGAACCTTTCAGACCATGGTGCTGTCACTAGGATCCAGATGCACCAGCATGCTCTTGTTTTAACTTGTCCTTGGCACTGTGAACCTTCAGATGATTGAATAACATGCTGCAGTTGGGCTCAGAAAGTCCAGAAAGGAATGGTCCCTCTGAAAAATGGTGATAGCAAGGACAAGAGGCACTTCACCTCTCCCCACACACAGACATAAATAAGCTAATATTCCTGTGAAGCTGCTGTAACCAGCTTTGCTTTTTCTAATAACTTTTTATGGTTTTATAACTTGGAAACAGAAATCCCATTTAATAAAGTAAATCTCTCATAAAACACAATATTTAGATGTAATGCACACCCCTTGTCAACCCCCCCCTTTTTCCACTATTGTATCACAGTTTTTCCTTTCTAAGTGTAGCTACTCCTGCCTGCTGGAGCATGGGAATGGTGGAGAAGTGGCTGTATCTGACTCTTAGAAGGAAGTCAACCTTGCAATTAACTGCTTTCAGATCTAAAAAAAATAATAAAAAATAATAATAATAAAATAAAAAATAATAAATAATAAATACATACATAAATAAATAAAAGACAATATTTACAGATCTCATTCAGGGGACTCTTTGTAGTCCAGACTGTGCTTACAAGATTCCCTGTGTCTATTACCATTCCAGAAGAGTTTTGCTCTGGTCTTCCCCTTCTCTAACTTTTTTCTACCTGCATGGGAGGAAGGGAACAGATCAACCTCAGAACATGTTTCTTCTCATAAGTCTACACAGAAGTAAATATTCAGATATTCCACAGATAGTTGGAGGAAATGTCAAGTTCTCTATTTTTCTAGTTGACAGCACGGGAGGAGCAGCATGAGGTGATTCTAATGTTCAGAAGTGAACCATGCCAGGAGGCCAGAGGTAAACAGGGTTTCCATGCCAAGCGAGAGACCATGCAGCCAAGCAGACTGAACTCGCCTGGCTTCCTGTTTCCCAGAGAACAGAGCACAAAAAGGTTGATGTGACTGAGGCAAGAAAGGACACAGATTCTCAAGACAGGGGAAGTTGGAAACTCCTGTCCGCAGAAGGAAGGCTTCCTTCCCACATTTGTTGCCCATTTGCAACAGAAAAGGAACAAGTCCTGCTCAGGGGATGGTTGGGGCTAGACATTTCTGTCATCAGATCAGGACCAAAACTAAGAAATAATTTGTCAAGTGTTACAGCCCAGTTAGTTACCATGCTGTAGGAAGCAGAAGAACCTCTCTGCCAGACAGACATATCATTCCAGCAGATTCAGTGCTGAAGCAGATTTGCCTGGAGCTCAGATCCATGACAAAGCAGAGACATTTCTAAGGCTGCCAGCTCCAGCAAGCTCCAAAAGGGAGCTGCCACTGCCCCGAGGCAAGCCAGGGAGCAACACTGCTTGGGCCTCTGGGAGAGCAGTTTTAATAAAGGGGTAAAAACTGCTGTGTGATAGCAGCTGGGAGAGAGGAGTGAGAATGAGCCCTGCAGACCCCACAGGCCCCAGTGCAGCAGGAGGACAGGAGGTGCTCCAGGCGCACAGCAGCAGTTCCCGTGCCGCCTGTGGAGAGGCCCCTGGTGGAGCAGGCTGTTCCCCTGCAGCCCACGGGTCCCACATGCAGCAGATCTCCACACTGCAGACCATGGAGGAGCCCCCGTGGAGCAAGTGGATGTGGCCTGGAGGAAGCTGCGGCCCATGGAGAGCCTCCGCAGGAGCAGGCCCCAGGCTGGAGCTGCAGTCCATGGAGAGGAGCCCATGCAAGAGCAGGGGGCCTGGGAGGAGCTGCCACCCGTGGGGGACCTGTGCTGGATCAGTTTGCTCCTGGGGGATGGATGGACCCCATGGTACAGAGCCGTGTGGGAGCAGTGCTTGAAGAGCTGCTGCCTGAGCCCCCGCAGTCTCAGTACAGGAAGGACGGCATCCCATGGGAGGGACCCCACGTGGAGCATGGACAATTCAGCATGGCATAGAAGAGGTTAAGGAACCCTGTAATGACAGCCTACTTGGAGGTCAATTACAGAGATGAAGGAGCAAATTCCTCTTCATATTGTGAAACAGAAAATTTGACCAAGGGCAACAGTCAGAACTTGCTGGTCAGGAGAATCAAGTTGGGCATTAGGAAGATTAGTTGAAAGTGCAGTACTGGCTCAGGATATCCAAATAGGTGTTGATATCTCTGTCCTTCATGATAAATTTGGACAAAGCAATGTCAGATCTTTTCTGGCACTAGTGGTACTCCTGCTCTGAGTGGGAGGCTGGGTTTCAGGACCACCAGCGCTCTTTACCATCCAGCATTATTGTGATTCTGTGATTCCTGTCCCCTTATTTGCTTTCCTGGCTGGGAAGCTAAGCTGCCATGTCAAGATCTAGCCTTTAGGGTGCCTGAGAGAGTTTTTACCTGTTTTCACTGTGTATTGAAGGCCAAATCTATCACTACTACATGGATTGTCACTACTAGTGGTCTTGGGGAAGAGGAAAGAGAAATGAGGCATTTATTATTCTATTAAAGTATCTACAGCCTTGCTTGGTACACATTTAAACAGACGGTGGGAGATCTGTGCCTTAGGAAGCAAACAGACCATTCCACACCTGGTTGATAACTGATTCTGGCTTTCACAGGACCATTGATTCTTAGGTTTCAGCTGCAGTTTAAATATTGCTGTATTGTCTCTGGAAGGGCTGATTTCACAAGTGAGATCACAGTCTCTCAGTAGGGGAGCTATGTTTTTTAATTTAGCATGTTTAAAGCATAGATAAAAATGAAAGGGGAATAAACAAAACAACAACTACCACTTTGTTTTGATCAAGATAAACCAGATAAAAAGATCTACCTCAACAGGAATTAGAATCTTGAGGACATAAAGAGTGGATTTCTATCATGGAAAAGACCATAGATTTGTTTTTGTTTTCTTTTCAAGCTAAATTAATCTCTAAAGTCAGCAGTTCTAACAAAAGATTCCCTTCTTCAAAAACTTACTTCATGTGACTCCAAATTTTTATTTCAGTAAACACCATTTTGGACCTCTTTTTTTTGTAGAAAAACAGAGTGCATTTGAAGTGATAATTTTTTCACTCAGAAAAGTTTTTCTCCAGAAATAACTCCAAACAGCAATCCACTAAAATCTGAATCAATTTAAAAAATACATTTCACCAGCTCACTTTTCTTTCTAGACACAGCTGTTCAACAAATGTTGCTTGAACAGCACTCATGGCATCTAGATGGAGAGTTATGAGGAAATATGTCTCGTCTTTATGTTACAATCAGGACAGTTTAATTGTTAGAAAGCTTTAGCTACAGTAAGTATGTCGTCTTCATCAGGAGACAGAAGTTGAGGTATCCTACCCTTCTGTTTTATGTGGTCACTAAAACAACATAAAAGTGGCCAAATGCAATTAGTAGAGATAGATCTTGTGCAATACATTAATGCCTAAGCATAAACAGTTCTTTCTTTCCCCAATGCACTCCGAAGCTATAGCCTAACTTTTGAAAAATATATCAATGTATGGCTATTAAATGCAGTGATAACCTCTTGCAGAGTAAATCTGCTTTCCAATGATCATTTTCTCCTTTTGTGCCAATATCGAAGAGTGAGAGTAGAGTACACTACTCTTCAAGGAGAGGACTCTTTTTAAAATAATATTCACCAATAATATTCTCCACCTCCACTGCTAAATTTCACTGACCTGCAATTAAAAGATATTTTAAAATAATATTTTATTTTGCTCCTTCTGTTCATGATCTATTAGTCCTGTACTACATTCTGAGATCAAAATGCAATCTAAGCAGAAATGTTTACCACAGTCCTTTCCACCTCAGTGAAAGATGTCTGTCTCTCTCTTTTATTTTCCAGCCATTGCCATTTCAGCAGAGTGCCTTTATGGGATAATCAAAAGAAAACATCCCGGAAATTTCAGTCATAACTTTGGGGTTTTTTTACCCTCTGTCTCAAACAAGGGCCAGATGCACACTCTGAGACTGAGTCATAGTGAGGGATTTTTTGGTTATTTAATTACAGTTTTTAATTAGTGTGAGAAAGCTTAACTGATCCTAAATAGTGGTAGCAGTTGACAAATTACAAAAGCACGCCATGCCCACAGAAAAGCTAATGCTGCAAGGAAGGCACCAGCAATCAACACTCATTTGTAATCAGTTACATTTCAAAGAAATAGTTTTTCCAAGTATCTTTGTGCATGTGGGATTAGTATCGTCTTTGAAGTTTAAATCATTTTTAAGATCCTGCTAGAGGCAAATTAGATAAGAAGGTGGCTGTGCAATTAAATTAACACTTTGGAAAGCTCACACAGTTGTAAGATCCAACCACTTATCCTGATAAAATGGTGCCAACACTTTAAAGAGGTGTACCGTCTTATTTTTTACCTATAAATTTTGTTGCTGACAGATTTGATAGGTGCGTGATTCAGTGCTTAGCACTGGTAATGTGATTCATCCCAGTTTCTGAATAGTTGTCCAAGATGAACGTTCTGGTGAAGACTCCAGCAGTATAAATCGACTTCTACAGGACTTGGCCACGCTTGCTGTGCTCAGTCTTGATGCTGTTTTCCAACTCAGCCCCCAGAAACAAGGACCAGGGACATCTGCTTGAGGTAGTGCCAGACCCATCAAGTCCTACACATGGTCACAAGCTTAGTTTCTGTACTGCGTTTCACACCCACTGGCCAGGGCCTTGGAACAGCTGTGCCTGGTGCCTGGCTTCCCTGGGCAGGGGGCCTGTGCCACAGCTGAGGACAGGCACAGCTCAAAGACAGATGCTCCAGCAACAGCCTCTCCCACGGTACACGGTTTCCCTCTGCCATCTTCATTGCGTTGTCTGGCACACTCATTGCATGCCTTCATCATTTGATTAAATGCCTGCCCCCATCAGTGAGCCCAGTGCGTGATTCCTGCACATCACGGCTTTGCTAACTCAAGAGGTCTGTTGTGGTGGACTGCCAGATCCTGTCTCTGCATCTCCTTTTAGATTATGTGGGTTTGGACTGTCAATCACTTGCTGACAAAGAATCAATTCTCTCCACAGAGCCAAGTGGTTTTGTAAAATGCTTTCTGAATCATATCAACCAGATGCCTTTTACAACACTGCATTTGTGACCAAGACTTGACAAAAGTAAAGGAGTTTCAAAATAAAGTATGTCTTAATCGTTAAACTTCTTGAAAAGTCAGCTAACTGGATGGAGCAATGGTAGGCAACTGAAAAGGGGGTGTTGTTTGGAACTGTGTATATAAATCTTTGTCTCAGTGAAAAACTCCAGCAAAAGTATTCTCAATTTTTTAAGAAAAAAAAAAAAAAAAAAATCTTATCTGTATTTGCAAGGGGACAGAGCTAAAGTTTTGATGCCTTTCATGCAGTTTTTGGGAGCTGAGCCCCCATAGTTTGATCAGCAAGCATTCAAAGTGATTCACTCCAAGAGAAGTTAGACACCCGTGTTCTTTTAGGAATCTTATTATTCACTTCTTAAATGTTTACCTGTTCGGATGCCTGATATTTTTATGTCATATACTTTTTATAAGCTTTTGTAAGCTAGTGGACAAGAAAGGATCAGATCCAAACTGTTAGCCTCCTGCCTTGTAGGCTGGATCCTTGTAAAGGGTGTCTGAAGCCTGGAATCAAGTTTACCTTAGCATTGAAATCTCCTGAAAATGAAAGCATGAAACAAATGTTCCCTGAGAGCTTAAAGACGGAACTCAACCTGACTGCAAGGACACAGGGTTATTACAAAGACTCTCACAGAATTCAGATTTTCTGTCTGGAACCTGTATCTAACAAGGTGAACAGAAGTGTTACAAAACCCCACAGAGCCACCTGTACAGTTAAGTTTGAGGTCTGTGAGACAACCAATGTGAATCGCTTCTCTCCATCATTACATTCAACACACTCTGTAAGAGGAATTGATGAGACCTTTGAGGAGTACTTCAAGGTTTACTTTGCTGCAGTATCTGTTGCAGAGGACTGCATTTTCCAGCATATTGTGCTGCTTTAAAATGAATTCCAACCAGGTAAAAAGGTCTAACCTTTGTGGTGTTACAATTTTAATAAATATTTTTATTGTTGGGTACAAGTTTCCCTAATACTCTACACAACCAAAGAGAAAATGGAGTAGCTGCAAGCAATGTTAGCTAACAGCTAACAAAAGAATCAAGAAATTCACCTACTAGGCATCACTCACTCATCAGGTTGGCTTTCATTCACCTAAGACACCCACTAGTGATTAACAGTACATCACTTGCCCCTAAAAAGAAAAAGTATACTTTTGAGAAACCATCTGTATTGTGTCTGGTAGGATGCTTGTGGTGGAGGGAGGAGTAGGTTCTGCAGCTCATTCCAAGAAAAACAATGTCTTTGCTTATAGAAAAGAAAAAAAAAAATTCAGAAAAGCAGAGAGAGAGGAACAGAGGACAAATGCAATGACACTGCAGCAGCAGCAGCAGCACAGCTCCCTGGAAGCTGGACAAGGTTAGAGGAGCATCTCTGGTTTAGCAAGCCAATGCTGCAAAGTGCTAAGCTCCCCTGCTGGAGTTAATGGGCACCCAAAATCCTGAAGGAGGACAAATATTTCTAAACTAAAAACTCTTTTACTCAGCTCTTTCTTTTTGCTGAGGCAAAAAAATGACTTAGTTCATAATCAGTGAAAAGCTGATCCAACAGCTTATGCAAGTGAGGTTCTTGCCAAAAGAAGGAGTGCTGGAACAAATGAATAACTTAAGGAAAAATGGGAAAACAGTGGTAACATCTAAAATGATTTAACAAGGTGTCTAATCCCATAAAAATATAACATTATTTACTAGACTAGAGAACTGAAACGTGTGTTTACATTTGGAAATAAAAAGTGAAACCTAAATGTCACTTTGTCAATTATAAAGCAGTTATGTTTATTTCGAAGCAAATAAAAAAGGAAGGAGGGAAGGAGAGAAGGAGGGAAGTAGGGAAGCAGGAAGGGAGGGAGGGAGGGAGGGAGGGAAGGAGGGAGGGAGGGAGGGAGGGAGGGAGTCGAGGAAGGAAGGAAGGAAGGAAGGAAGGAAGGAAGGAAGGAAGGAAGGAAGGAAGGAAGGAAGGAAGGAAGGAAGGAAGGAAGGAAGGAAGGAAGGAAGGAAGGAAGGAAGGAAGGAAGGAAGGAAGGAAGGAAAGGAAGGAAGGAAGGAAGGAAGGAAGGAAGGAAGGAAGGAAGGAAGGAAGGAAGGAAGGAAGGAAGGAAGGAAGGAAGGAAGGAAGGAAGGAAGGAAGGAAGGAAGGAAGGAAGGAAGGAAGGAAGGAAGAGAGGGAGGGAGAGAGGGAGGGAGGAAGACAGGCTGGTTATGTTGATATGGCACAACACAGTATATCAAGATGACTAGACTAGCCCAAAATTTGTTTTTTAGGCCCTTGTGACAATGCACACACCTCACAAAATCTGTGTTTGCAGTCCCTGTGGGAGTATAGACCAGGAAGACAACACCATTTTGTCTGTGTAGGCTTTCACCTTGCTGGACATCCTCTCATCTTCAACTTCAATATAATTTCCTAAGGGCTGCTAGCATAGACCTAAAAATAGAGACTCACTAAGTGAACCGGCTGCTTCATAAAAACATAGACATCTCAGACAACACAACAGACGAGGACTGATTTGGCAGATCACTTTGCAGATCCCTTTGGCAATGAAGCTTCCTGGCCAGGGACTCCATCCCCTGGGAAAACTGACCAGGGTAAGATGTGCCAGTCACGCTGCGCTGAGATCTGCTGGAAGTTGTTTGGGAGCAAAAGATGAGTTTGACAAAGAAAAGACTGCAGAAACTAAGCTGCTTTAGACAAGTACCAATACAGAGAGTAGAAAAAGAGGTGGAAAAAAATGAAACGTATATTTTGGCATGCATATTCATATTTTTAATAAATTTTTGATAATATTTGTGTGAAAGGCAGACATCATTTTTTGATACACTCCATGACTCATAGAGTTTTCAAAACACTCAGAAAGTTGCCCTTTTATGTACTTTCTCCATTTAGGTCTGAGAATCACAGAACAGTTTGGATTGGAAGGGACCTTAAAGACCACCTAGTTCCATCCCTCCTGCCACATGCAGGGACACCTTCCACTGAGCCAGGTTGCCCAAAGCCCCATCCAACCTGGCCTTGAACACTTCCAGGGATGGGGCATCAACAGTCTCTCTGGGCAACCTGTGCCAGTGCCTCACCACCCTCACAGTGAAGAATGTCTTCCTTACATCTAACCTATACCTACTCCTTTTTAATTTAAAACAGTTAGCCCTTGTCTTAACACTACACACCCTAAAGAGTCTCTCCCTGTCTTTCTTGCAGACTGCTTATATGTCTTGCCTATATGTTTCCCAAAACCTCCTCTTTCCCTGGTATGCCTCCACCTGTCTCAGCCCTAAGAACTGAAGTCACAAGATACCTTGGTTAGAGGCTGGAGAAGGACCAAACATTATGGTAGGACTCAAGGCTCATTAGAACAACATTCTTCCCCTCCTGCCAATCCAGAGGTCCCATGAAAACCACCATCAGATGTAGGAAATTGCACATACATGTACGACCTTCCTGTGCAGTAGTTCTACTTCCTTTTCCGGGCAAGTAAACAGCTAGCATCCAGCAGCCAAAGTTTGGTAATATCCAACTTGGGGATATCTGGAAAACAGAGAAAAGGGATTTAGATAAACTTGATTTTTACAGTAAGCAAAGATATCCTTACAGCTATATGTACAGAACCTACCTTACTCCTCTGGCCAAGAGCCACCTTGTCTGCTGTTTCCAAAGCATAAAAATGTATTTCATTTGAAAGTAATGTAGAAATACTGCTCAGGCATATCTCCAGCTTCTCCCTTTTTTCACTTTTCAGAGTTAACATCGTGCATAACTGGCAATACCAGTTTTATCTGTGGAGGTGGCAGCTGGGGAGATTACTGGGAAAAATAAAAAGAGCACTGGAAAAATGGCCTGAGGAGCCAACAACATTGACAGTCACAGAAAGGTAGGCAGGTCATGTTTTTAGGAGGAAGGTCAGAAGAGCGGGTTTTGGTGAACTGTGGAAAAAGCCGCACACTTAGCAGCTGAGGACACATTGTATTACAGGGGGTAATCAATAACAGCATGCGAGATGTGTTTCTCATCCAAGTCATGTTTCGCTTTGTGCACTTTCCTTCTGTTTGCAGCAGTATGCAGACTGCTACAGGCTACTTGAGTGTTTTCTTGTATCTTCCCATTTCCACAAGATCATTTCAGCAGAGGCATTTCCACTCTCAGCAAAACCAAGCTGTTCCTATTTGTATCAGGCAAACCAGATGGAGAAAACAAATCATTAATTTATGACTTAGAAGATACATTTTTATGACAGGACTTTGTAGCACACCACACTTCTTTTTCAGTTCAATTTTTCTTGACATTTACAAGCAGCTAGGAAAATAAAATTAGAAATGGGAGATTCCTTGCAGCAGTGGCGGCTACGTAATTCCTCTCCGGATGCAATTTCAGACCCTGCCCTGCCAGCAGCGGCTCCAGGTAAGGCTGCCTCTGCTCCCTGAGCAGCTCACCTCTGCTCCCAGCCAAAAAAATCCACCTCCTCAGGTCTGCTGGGATAACTGTGTGTATAATTTCTTCCTATCCTGCTCAGTCAACATGAAATCCTCTACAGAGGTAGCCTGCCTCCTATAACTGGACCGTGAAATGAGCTGGGTTGCCTCCACTGGTGGCTGTAAGGGAGCAGGGCACTGCTGGGGAAAGCAGGCTGAGGGTGAAGGGCATTTGGGTGTTTGGGGACAGCAGCACTTTTGCTCATCTGGGCAGCAGCAACAGCAGCACATGCCTGGGCACAGCAGGGATCAGCCTGGCACAGAAGCCACCTATCGTCTGCAGTTCAGGATCACACCTGCCCGCGATGCTGGTGTCAGCTCAGCATGAACAAGCCTGGCTGTCCCTTGCCTTTGGAAATGCTTGGGAAGGCAGCCAGGTACCTTCCTGTGCCTTGGCTGAACTCTGATCATTGCACAGATCCAGCCCCGGCGACCAGCCCACAAGCATCACGCTGTCTTGCTATCAGGGGCACTGACGGTGACTGCCACGTGCCCACAGCTGCAGCCCCACAGTGGCAGGATCACTCCCTTACCAACAACCCAGATGTGCCCCTCGTACACTTAGGAGATTTTCTGACAGCTCATGGAGGAGAGGTCTGACCAGAAATATTGCTTGCAATGCTTTAGTGAGACAGAGAGCTTCACAACCTCCACTGCTAAATAATAATTAGAAAAAAAAAAAAAAAAAAGAAAAAAATGCATTCCCTCTTTCTGCTCCCACAATGCCTCTAATAGGTTCCCAGAGCAGATGACCTGTGCATCTCCAAGTGCTTTGGATAGCCCTTCTAGTTCCTGTATGAATCCTTGTGCTTCGCAGTCATTAATCACCCAATTCATTGACAGTGCTGACATGGAGGAGAGGTTTAGAAAGTAAGCATGCCTTGGAAATTGTGCCTGATTGTTGGTTTTGTTTGTGAAACTGCTCAGATTGTGGGAACAGTGACAGGCTCTGAGAGGACAATTTAATGTTTTTAAGTCAGATGAAGTGGCTGCTGCTTTTAGTTAATTGCCAACTCTGTTTTTCAGTACTAAACAGAAAACAAATTCTATTCTGTTCCCCATAACGAGCCAATTCCAATTAGGGTAAGTACCAGGGGATAATTGTAGACTACCTATGGTTAATTAGGGCTCCACTGTGTGTTTATAACACTCCAGGGATGTAAATATTTTATGATAACCACAGCTTCATACATTGTTACCACTTAATTTAATATATTACATCATTTTTACTGTGAGGGGGGAAAGAAAAGAGGCAAGCCTTGAAACACAACCTCAAAAGCTGCAACCAGATCTCCCCGGTAGCAAACCACCCTGCCTGATAATGGTGTTATGCTGACAAACTCCCTTTTTTAGGTCATCTTCTGTTCATTTATCCAGAAAAACGTGTGCGCCATTATTAAGGCTGGCTTTGAACTCATGAGCTTTATGGAGAGCAGAAAAGCAAAGGAAGCAGGAACTGGTGCTGGCCTGATCCCACAGTGCTGCCCAGCCTGCCCGAGGCCAAGTGCAGATGGGGTGGTGGGCACCTGAGGGCTCCCCCAGAAAAAAAAAAACAAAAAACAACAAAAAAAACCCACTGTGAGATACAAGTAATGCTATCGGGATGAAACAACGAAAGAATGATAAATATATGCAAGTTTTACATGGTATGAAATGTTTCTGGCTGGTGTTGGAAATGCAAGAGATTTTCATTTACTAATTATTACACCAAAAATGTGACATCATGAGAGGGGAGAGAGAAAAAGACAGAGTTTGGATTCTGGAGAAATTCACAGGAAATTCCACCTGCAAACAGGAGAGACACCTTGAATACAAAACCCACAGAAACCCCTCAGTTTGTTAACTAGCCACTCAGAAGACTGTCCTGTCTGCAGAAATCGGCATCTAATGAAACAAAGAGGGTTCCCCAGGGCACGTCATTGTGCAGGGTATAAGCAAGCAGTTCAGTTTGCCAGTTGTGCCATATAACTCTGAACCTGTTAAAGGCTTTCCTTCATTTGTAGAAGTTCAGAGTCCCCATCCCAGGCAACAGGTAACATTTTAGAAATTGGTTCTTTTTTTTTCACTCTACAAGAAAATACCCATGTCTAGTATGATTGTGGTGTGAGTGTTCAATGTAATTTCCAACTTTATCAGTACTTTATGATAATTTCATTCATTTATAAAGTAAAAGTTTAGTTAAAATCTTGTTATATAAACCTTTTTACAAAGCAAGCCCTAACCACAGTAACTGAATTAATAATTCTCATTGCCATTTTCCTTCAAGATCACCTCCCACTCAAGACACAGCTGCGACAGCTGCTGATTTTGTTCTCCACTTAAATTCTTCTGTTCTCTAAATAGTGCTACAACTAATTTGGAAATGTCCTGCTAGAATACCTCTGGTATTCTTCAGATGGGAAAATGAGGTTTGCAGTACTAGTGGTGAAAGCTTCTTTGTATGTTGTGCCAATACTGAAGGGCATTTCTGCTGCTGATCTTCATTGACTTCAAGCCAGGACAATAAATCAGACTCATATTGTTATTAAATCCCTGAGTATAACTCAGCAGTTAGATGCAATGATGAGAATTATAGATACGCTTGAGAATGATAACATTTTATTCATGTTATGCAACTAACCCATCAATGTCCAAACTGAGGAACTAAATGTGCTTTATCTGCCCAGTTTTCCTACTTTTGTGGAAAGGGGTGGGAGTGCTGGAAGCAGTTTGCATCTCCTCTGGAGATGGCCATGATGTGCTTCTTGCCCCATAAGTATGGAAGCAACTCCAGGCCCCCTATTTAGACATAGCCTTGAGTGTATCGGGCACGAATTATTGTTGGTGATAAAAGCACAAGCCTGTGTAAATTTCCCAGCTTCGGCTCTTATCTCTCACAATGGATTATTTCAGAATAATTTCACAATCCCTAAATATAGTATAATTACACTTATAATTTCAGTGGTTATAAAGAAATCTGCAGAAACACAGCATCTCTTTGAGTTATACCATACCTTCAGCCTGAGTCTGCAGGCAGCCTGAAACAGCACTATTTTCATCTTTGTGGTACCCAGTTCATCTTAGAAACGCCAAATGGTGATAATTTAAATGAAAGTTTTTTTTGTTACCTTTTTTCTTACTGACTTTAGCAGAGTTTGAGCTGCTTTTTGTTTGTTTGTTTTGTTTTTCAATTAAAAAAAAAATCTATATCAAAAGTCTTAGATGTTCTCCAGCTAGCTGCCAAAAACTACAGCCCATTTTAGGCATTTTAACTGAGTTAGGACTATCATCAACTGAATTTAAGAGACACAAAAAATTGAAGTTGTGGAACAATATTAAAAAAAAGAAAATAAAATCATGTACTGTATTATATTTTAAAATGACTGTATTTATGCAGTATTCAAACCATGGCAGACTATCCACTGTGCAAGTTGTATTATTCCTCTGTTTTGTATTTATTTTTTTTTTTAAATCCCATATTTAAAAAAAATGCAGTTAATGTTCCTGCTAGGTTTCTATTGGTCCTAATCCAGGCATCTCACAGGTAGTTATAATCTCATTTGCTTTCAGGACTTGAATGAAGGCCAGCTGAGATTCTGGCGTCCTTACCTACTTGCATATGGGAAGGAGGCAAGGACATCGTCGTATTTTCACAGAATCACAGAATCACAGAATTTCTAGGTTGGAAGAGACCTCAAGATCATCGAGTCCAACCTCTGACCTAACACTAACAGTCCGCACTAAACCATATCCCTAAGCTCTACATCTAAACGTCTTTTAAAGACTTCCAGGGATGGTGACTCCACCACTTTCCTGGGCAGCCTGTTCCAGTTAAGAAGGTTTTCTAAAGGTTGGCAAGAAAGGAGTTAACCAGGGTTTGATGGCTATCCTTTGTGGAAAGGGCATACTGCAGGAGAGGGATGCTGCAGAAAGGCAGAGGTCAGGCAGCAGGAATCAGGGCAGAGGCACCTCAGAAACCACAGAGCCACAGAGAGCTGCTCCGTGTTCTTGCTGATCATATATTTTTGTTGCCTTGTGGGTTCAAGCCCTGTAAAAAATGTGGGTCTAAACTTCAGCTTCAGAAGGTATTTCATTAAATTGGTGTTTCTTGGCTGCAAACTGTAGCAACTGAGCAAACTGTTTTATTTTCATTGCCGAAGAAAATGAACAGATGCACTGAACACTTACAGCTGCATCTTGAACAAGATTAACTAGTTACCTGACTGTCATGTTCTTCATTTCCACTCCTCATGACAACCTCAACATCAGTTGTTTGTCAAAAGTAAGGCTTATTTAAGTATGCAAATGAGAAGAGATTTATTTTGAAGCTAAAACTAATAATTCTTCCAAGAAAGCTGGAAGCTCATAGAGTAAAGATAAATCCACCTGATCTAATCACTTTCCCCTTTCTTGAACTCATCCTACTCTTTAATAGCTTAAATCACCTCTGAAGGGGAAAAATAATCAATCCACAGGCATCTTCAGAGCAAAGCAGAATTATTTTTAGATTGCACTTTGTGGCTAAAGCTGTAACATATTGTTCTGCTCTGAGAAAGCACTCCATAAACATGGCATCATACAGGTCTGTTGCAGCAGATTTATCGGCAGTTCATTTCTGGGAAACAGCAGCAGTAATCACAATGAATTAAACTTTTGAAGGATATGCTTCCTTTGAAAATTATTTTATGGTTATACCAATGATAAAGGCCAGTAAACAGCTGAGAAGTTACACTCTCAGGAGGGTAACTGCTGTACACAGTCCTCTTAAAAATCAGAAGGAGATGGATAATAGAATAAATGACATATGGATACACTTTCAAAGGACTTTTAAAAGTACTGAAAAAAAAAAATCTCACGCACAAAATGTTTATATATAGTAAAGAAATGCTACAAGAGAGATTTTGGAAGCAGTCAGCTGTCATTACTGAGAAGCTCTCAGATCTCATTCCTGGGCAAATCCCTCTATAAAAAAATGGGTCACAGGTAAGCAGACCGCATTGACTTGGGACATATAAAAGAGAAAGGAAGATGGAGAATTCAAAAATATGAGCCTGATCCTGGTTTATATTTTCTCTCTGTGCTCAGAACAGTACTAGAATATAAACACAGGGGGCAATATGGCTTTAAGGTAGTTTCTACTTCTTTTTAAAGATAACTTTGAAAAGGATAGAAAACAACAGACATGGAAAAAAACAGAAACTCAGCAAAACGTGAGCCCCATATTCTGTGCTCTCCTAGTCCATGTAACGCCAAGTGGGCAGCTGTCCCATGCACTGACAATTCACTCTTCCCCAAAAAACACCCTGGTCAGGAGGCAGCTCCTTTGGACATGCCCAGGAGCAAACTGTTCTTCACAAGTTTCTGTTTCATGCCAGACACTCTTAGCACTATTTCCAGCCTTCTCTGACAAGCCATGCTACGGAAGCACTAAACCTCTCCCAATCTGTTCTCTTAAGGGGAGACAACTCTGTAAAATATGCCTTTCTCCCACAGAAAAAGCTGCATAATAACAGTATCCATAAGGTATTGAGCCTAGCAGGGCAAGGCAATTATAGATAAAGTTGAAAATACAGCCTGTAGTGGACTTGATTCACAAGCTGTGTTTATTGGCTCATTTTAATTAAAATGAGAGATAGCTGATGAATTACAGAATCTCTATACGTCCTACTGCCTGCATGGCTTAACTTGCCAAATACTTGTAGCTGTTGGGCTATTGTTTGCAAAAGAGCGGGTGTGGGTGAGTTTTATCCTCCTTCATGCTGAATGAAACGTTCCCTTTGCTCTCCCCTGCAATCCATAATGCGCTCTCACTAAATCATCAGAAGGAATGAATACATTTGTCTTCTCAGGATCTTCCTTCCTGTCCATGAGTCTTTATAAGCTTTCCAAATGCATTTCAGAGCAGATGCCAGCACGGACCTCTAGAAGCATCACTTCATTATTTCTCAATTACAAAAGCCATATTTCTGAAATTGCTTGGTTAACTTGATTATAGACATGATTTTTAAAGGATTTTTAATTATATCTCTTGATGTCTTATGTGTCTTTCCTTTTAATAGGAAACAAGTTTATAAAATTAATTTCACAACAGGCTACAACAGCAGTTATATTTCTCAAAAGACCAAAAAGAATGGGATGTTTTTGCCTATACAGTAACACAGCTCCAACAGAGAAATGTGCATCAGTAGCTCAAACTACAGCCATGGTAGGCATTGCAATCATCCTTTTATTTCAGGAGAGACTAAAACTTCAATTGACTTTAAAAAAAATGTATTTGGTTCCTTTGTATTTCAATGACTGGTCCATACAGTCCAAAGAAAGAAGAGGAGTTGGGTATACGAATGTCAGAGTAACTCAAATCAAGAATTATATTAACGTAGTCTAAACAACTACCTGGAGAAGGAAGTTTTTTCTAAGGCAAAGATTCAAGATGTAATTTGCATGATCACACTAAGAAGCTACAGTAAGCTTTATAATGAACACCTTCACTTAGATCTTAGAAAAAGAGAAAATGAAATTAAATGCCTCTTCTTTCATATAGTTGATTGTTCATAAATCAGTAATAACTGCCTTAAATATTAAAGATGAAGTGACTTCAAATCTGTTGTACCTGAAGCAAGGTAAGAATTTTGTTGGTTATTTGCCCCTACTGCTCTTTTCCTTAGCTAAAGATCCCATTTTGCTAGTCATATTAGAACATGTAACTGTGAAGCAAAGCCGTGGACCTACCTGATAAAAAAATGTGTTGCTCAGCACTTAGCTAGAGGCATTGCACCTTCAAAGGAAAATTTTTCCAGGAATTTAAGTCTTGGACCTAGAATTGGACAGCTGAATCTTTTCATCATGAGTTCACTTGTATATCATGGCAATTTCATAGTCTTGTGCCATTTTCTTTTCTGAAGGAAGTCCTTCTGTCTTTTCATATTATTTCATATGTCATTGAGATCATAGTTCCATTACACAACAACCCATAACTCAGTCAATCATCTGAATATTTGTGTTAATTGCTTATAACAATGCAATTCTGGACACCATAATCTATACAAATAATGATTTGGAAAATCCACCTTGTGTCTAGATGAAAATGAGGGATTGTGGAAAATTGTTGTGTGAATGTATATTTGTTTTTGCTGTCTGTAAATGTTAGGGATTTTTTTTAGATGTGGAAACAGTCTATGACAACAGTCTAAGTGAAGCCAGCTAAACCAGTTTTCTCCTTCTAGAAAGAATGTAGTCTAGAAAAGAGGAAGAAAATCAGCACCCAAAGAAAAAGGCCATTGGAAAGGGAGCTTCACAAAGCTATATTAAAATGTTGTGCACTGCACATATTCTACGGGATTGGAGTCTGTATATTCTAAAAACCTATTAGAATATCAAGGACTCTCTTATTCATTTTACATCTTCTGCTGTGACCAGACAATACTTTCTTTGTAACACTGATACTTTTTGCTCCCTATGCACAGATATTTATCTGCTTATCTTTATAGACCATTTGCAACTATATATGAGCAATGTAATTCATATCATTTCTAATTGCTTGCCCACAGAAAACAAGATAATAAAATAAAATAAAATAAAATAAAATAAAATAAAATAAAATAAAATAAAATAAAATAAAATAAAATAAAATAAAATAAAATAAAATAAAATAATAAAATAAAAAAGCAGGAAATCCTGTTTCCGTTAAAGTTAATAAGTACATCACTACCATTTCCAGCAAAGACAAAATTTCCCCATAAAAAGTGCACATTAATGAACTTAATTAGATTACTTGTCAGAGTCACACAACAGTATCAGTGCCTTTACCCATAGTTTTAAGGGGAAGAAAGACCTTCTCCCACTCATTTTTAAATTTGCTTTGGGGAAAACTCTCTATGATGCCATTATGGAAGTTTTAGGTATTTTCTAAGAAGCTGGTTTACTTTATAAAGTACACAAATCAGTGAAGAAGCCAAATAAGATTTATTAGAAAATCTTATTTCTTTTGCATTTCATCAATAATCTGATGTCATATATACATATATGTATATATCCCATCATTACTATAAAAATATTTCAACACTATCAATTTGCTACAAATCCCCTGTTGTAGTGATGTGTTTACTGCCAACAAACCCAGCTGATCAATCAGTTAATAGCTGACAAATTTGGGTTTCATCAAATGAGGAGCAGAAAGCAAATTGTGGGATTAGCTTTAAATGATTCCTGTGGTGTTCCCTTATATCTGAGTTTTTGCCAAGTGTGTATGCAAGCTGCTGAGGCCAAGTCACTTGAATCAAATTCATCCTCTGCCTCTCTCTGAGCATTCTTACAAGAACAATCACAGACCTCTGCTCCCACGTGGAATGAATCAGGAAAACTCCCTGATCTCAGCAGTGGGAGACATGAGATTCATGGAAAGGAATGAGCTGAGCAACCCAAGCTCTCATGTAATGCCTTGATGTGTCAGTAATAAGCAGGACAGTCTAGCCAAAGGTGACATGGTGTGGACTTTGATTATGTCCTATTTCACCTTTTCTGTAGCTCCTATCTCCTCCCCTGTGAAATAGCAAGCTAACTTAGATGACACAACTGGACTAGAGGCAATTTGATCTTATCTAAAGCTGTGTAGCAGAAATCAATGTACCAACAGTGCAGTTTAGGACGTCCCACTGAGCCTTGTCCTCAACTACCAGAGAAAAATTTGAGACTCCAGATTCACAGCACTAACAGGCACCAGTAACAGAAGTGCCTTATGTGCATCTGCAAAAGGGATAAATTGTCTATGAGCACAAAAGCTGGAAGTATTAAAACAGACAAACACATTGTATTACTCTGAAGCCAGGTAATAGCAACTGTACAGGTCTAGTGAAACCACCTTTAAAAATGGGTTTCAGTTGTAGGTGCATTGTTCCAGAGATTAATGGAATTAATGTGATGAAAGAAGGGACACTCAGAGACAGACAGACAAACAGAGGGGAAACAATCAATAAAAATGAAGTTGTGGAGAACACAGAGAGCTGAGGTAAGATATAACCACAAGGATAAGTCAACACTCCAGAAAGGGAATGTAGGTATGCTAAATTTTAAGCACAGAAATATGCTTAAAATGTTAGTACTGTAATGTGAAAATTAACAGTCAGTTTTAAAATGTCTAGTTTCTAGCAGTCAATTTTATTATTATTATGAATTAGTGTCCAAAAACAAAAACAAAAAAATGCTGAATGCATATTTCAAAATTTATTAAGCAAGACATATTTTGGTGACCCTGAAGTAATGTCTGGAGTAGACTTTCAATAACATGCGGGTAAAAGTGATGACCCAAAAGGATCGTTCACTGATATTTTGTCCAGTTCTGCTATATATCCCTGAAGTACCAAAGTATTTTTAAAATACACTGTACTATCCCTTACCTTTTAAAGAAGTCTGACATCATGTGATAAATACCACTGGGAAAAAAATGAATGGGTCAATTAGCCATCCATAGCTCCTTATTATGTGAGCATTTTCAGCTTTTTATGACAACATGAAAGCCGTAAAAATGACAAGGCTCATTTTATCGATATTTATGGATGGATGGTCCATCAAGAGAAAAAACAGTTCCCTGCCATCTGGGATAATATGGCTTACATTTTTGCAAAAGCTACAATGTATACTTTTCAATATTCATACAAATACTGTACATCATCAACAGTAGGGGCTTATTTTGATATCAGTAATGTCTTTATAAATAAAGTGAATATTTTTATATATCATATATGAGTATATATAAATGTATATGTACAGCTGAGTTAAATACTATTACAAATTTTGTTTGATTTCTTCCTGAGACAGAACCTTTTATTGTGTCCAAGACAGAACTCAGCCGTATCAGTCTATTTCTGTGCTTCCTATAACATTTATTTCTTAACAGTTAAATAAATAGATTATTCTTTAATCTGACCAAGCCAATATTTAAACACCACTTCACTGTGGACAGTTGATTTGTTCTCTTTTCTTAATTGTCATTAATTTGTTTAATGGATTAGAGATTGGGGGGAACAGGGAGAGAGTTAGGGAATAGGATTTGTGTGTTGATCCCAACCAAGCTGCACTGCTTCAGGGTTCCTCAGTCACACTAAATTATCCTGAAAACCAGCAAGCAGAAGGTGAGTTGTTTCATCTATATTCTACAGTTGGAGTGACCTTCATGAAAATTAATAGAAGACACAAGTTAAGAAAAGTAGTCAGCTGTTAAAATGCAGAGGGAGAGGGGATGAGTAGGCAAGTGTCCTTCAGACAGACCTCAGTAAAACCCCATGGTGGTTACTGACTCAACCAACAGCAAGAAAAGTAGATTCTTGGCTGGGAGGAGTAGTCCTTTTGCCTCCTTCTGATTTACAGAATCAAAAATCCATCCCAAGAATTCAGCTGAGCAGCTTTTGTTTGTCTCCCAGTTCAATTCAGAATCAATTTATGGTTAATATAACTTTCTCAATTAGACACGTGTATATTTTTACTATGCAAAGGCATTTGGGAGAACAGTTGAAGAGAAGTAGGAAAACTGCCTGAAGAAGTCCCCAGGTTAATATGGAAAAAAAAAATGTAAAACTATAGCAGTATCTGCCTCCCTTAACTGTCTCTCATCTTTTCTGCTAAAGGCATAGCTGAGCAGGTCCCAGGGGTTTAGACAGGTGGAGTTGGATTCTCTGGCTTTCCCGACAGCTGATTATTTTGCACAGTCACTGAAACAGCTGATGCTTTCAAAACCAGCAGGTTGTGTTAAAAAACAGATGGGTATTTTATGCCTCCAGTTTGCCTTCAGTACAGCACAACTCACCATGTTATTTTCCCAACTGGAAATGATCATGGATTATGGTTGGGGGAGGGAGGAGCTGGGAGGTTCTCAACGTGCCATGGATTCAGCAACAAAGAGCAACAAGCAGTTTAATAAAGATAGAAATGACCATGAAATATCAGTTGCACAACTGACATCTCTCAGAGGAACCCTGATAAGGAAAACTGCTTGAAAAGCACTGTGAAATCTTCCAGTGGTAACACAAACTGTTATTACTAGTATAACAGGTTGGATAGCTGACTCACTGGAACGACTCACTGGCAGTGCAATTTTTTGTGCCTGATGGCAGCCCTGGGACACCTCAGAAGACCCTTTGCCTTGGCAGGAAGCTGAGGAGGAAGTGGTGTATGGGTCTTGCTGTCCCACCAGGGCACTTTGCTCCCTGCTGGAACAAGGCTGGAGGCTCACAGACAGCTTCTGCCGCACTTCTACTGCAACCACTGCATGCCTGGAGGGCTGCACTGACGTGCTCGGAGGAGAGGACACCCAGAGCGAGTGCTGTGGGCCTCGCAGGGAAGGTTCACAAATGCCAGGTATACAGTTTGGCCTGAAGGAATTAGATGACAAGGAGATATTTTGGGAGACAATGAAGAACCTTGTGCTGAAAGCTAACTCAGGTCCAACATCAGTTCCCAGGTGGGCAGAGAAGTGAGACCTTCTTTGGCATTCACCAGTATAACCCTTGACAACTGTTAAACAGAGCTGGCCAACATCCTGTCTGAATGCATTAATAAAATACGCCCTGGCATTGCTAACAACTATGTCAGCAAGTTATTGTTCTTTAAATGCCGCAATAACGTTCGTGCGTGAGGAGCATGGTGCTAGGCAGAGGTTTCAGCCTCGGCCAAGCTTATCCTTGCTCTGACTTCCCTGATAAAAGGGGACAGACAGCAGGCATTAATTGTGCCTGGTATGTCCAAGCACTTTGGACGTGAATGCAATTGCTTTCTTTGACTGGAGGAGGAATGTGGTTTATGTAAGAACAAAAAAACGGCATACCCTCTCGCAGACTAATAAGTACATTGTGTGCTGAGACAAAGGCTGCAGGAAGAGGAGGCAGCAGGCATAGCTGCAATCTTCAGTGTCCTTGGCCATGCTTCCAACATGTCCTTGACCATGCTTTACACGCCTGTATAAGCTGAGCACAGCTGACGAAATCTGCAGCTGCAAGGATGAGCACAGCAGGACTACACCAGAGGAGCAGAGCACAGCCCCTGAGGGCACCCAGCTGGGCAGGGTGGAGGAGCCTGCATCCCAGGTCACCGTATGGACCATCTAGGCATGTGGACCACACGTCAGTCTGAGCTCACATTCAGCAGTGTGTAGGATCTGCTCTCAGGCCAGGTCTGCTCCCATCCCCATAAGCAAAGAAAGGTTTAAAGGAAACATCAAAATTCCTCTGCAGAGCTGAGGGAGGAAGGGAGGATAGCACAGTCCCATGGGTGCAATTGGGCATTTCTGTAGTACTCTCATATCTTCTGGTAGACTCCCAAAAGTGACCATCACCTGCATTTTTCTTACATGAGAGCACTAATCCCAACAACCGAATAAGCAGAGGACACCTTACTTTGCATTTTTAGAAGTCAGAACGACATGCCAAGAAAATGAGTATGAATAATTATTTAAGAAAAATTACGGGAAGCTTTGCCAAATGCTACACATCAGGAAGCACTTTAATCCACATGACCAAAAAGCACTGCATTCATCATTGCTTTCATGATAACATCCTTGCTTATGCCTGAACAGCTAAAATACAGTGTTACATCCACAAAAGGATTGGTGACAGTTGTTTTGCACCATATTTCCTACACTGTACCTGACAGACCATTCCTTTGCACAAAGGTGCTTGAGTTGATCCTGACATACATACAAGATGTTAGCAATTCAATATTGCAGACTGAATTCATCCCCCTGTGATTAACAAAATCATTTGAGATTGAAATGGATTTGAGGATGAGGAGTGTAATTCACACTGCATTATAGTCCCTCAAACACAAAGCTTATGTAATTCTTTATAAAGTTTCCTTTAGGCACCCAATGACCATAAGTGCCACCCAGAAACTGTGACTGTCTTTTTCCTCACTTGACCTACAAACTGCCAAAAGAAAAAAAAAAAAAATCCCCAGAAATTACAAGCTAAAATTAAAGCTAAAATAATAGTTGAAAGGAGAGGAAGAGATTGAAAAAAAAAAAAAATCTTTTCAGATTCCATCTCACAAGCAAATGTTTTACCCACATCTAGTGTCTTGTGTGGGGTAAGGTGTATTGAACAAAGTTTGCAGCGTAACTTACTTCTAGGTCACATCTGTACCAACCAAAAGGGCTAACCAAAAGTCATGGTGATCTAAAAAGCAGTGTGCCTCAATGGAGTCATGAAGGCCACTCCCAGAGCAACCAGCCCTGAGGGAGGACTCATGAAAAAGACAACCCAGCAGAAACCTCTCTCCAGGTTTTTTCCCTTCAGGCTTCTCACATGGAGAAGTAAAGAGCAACACAGCAATCATGACAGCTTCTCTGTTTCTACCAGGCCAAGAAAATGGGCCCAGAGGAGTGGATTTACATATGTGGAGGACATTTGGAGGCTCCATATGTCACTACCAGGACCCCAGAGTCTTTAAAGTATGTTTCTGGAAAATGCCATCACCACCATTGCCACCATGGTGATGGCTGTAGAGGGGATTTGGGAAACCTTCCTCAGAGAAGAGGAGCCTTGGGATAGACCTCTGGTGTGTTTGGTGAGACCTGAGAGAAACACCTGCAGCTGTCTGTTTGTTACCCTTATGAAATTTCCTTACCAGCAGAATGAAGGGAAAACAGCTTTAAATTTTTCATTACAGACCTCCCAAGGGGAGCAGAAGATCTCACTGGTACAAAAAGGTAAATGCATGCAACAGTGATATTATTCCTTTTTCAACCCTTACAGTCACAAAGAAACTACAAAAAAATACTTATCCCACTGTGTACTAAATAGCTTTTTATGTAAGGTGTTTTAGCATTAGTGTATGAGGTGCCTGGAAATAGCAACTGGTGCCCAATGAATTAATCAAATTAACCAGACCTGATGTGAGGATGAGACGGAAGCCTTTCCATGTCCCTTCAGTGAGTGTGGTGGTCTCCAGCACCATCCCCAGCTGCAGTTTGTCGGCTTCCCAGTCAGACACAGCAGGGGGGACAAGGAAGGACCGCCAGTGGCGAACGACAGGAAGCAAGCCCAATTCCTGTTGCTTGCCAAAATTCCCAAGTTCAAATAAGGCCTGCACATGTGGGAGCGTTGGGCCAAGACTAGAAAGCCATGCAGAAGGAGAAAGGGGGGCAGCAGGAATTACAACACCCAGGAATGAGGCATCCTATCCCTGAGGGCTGCTGGCAGGAGGAGCTGCCCCTACCCTCCCTGTGCCTGGGAGGCTTTGCTGGGGGCCGGCAGAAATGCCACTTCTCTGCTGGGTCTGTGCTGCTGGGGAGGAAGAGTGTGTGTGTGGTCTTCTGGCTGCTGAAGCGCTCGGTGTTTTATTGCTCCTTCGCTTTCGCACAACTGAATTGCTGCAGCTTTGCTGGCGTCTGGGCCAAGCATGCCTCAGCTTGCACAAAAGGAAATTAACACTGAGGGTTTCAAGCTGAGGCCGTTTCTGTAGTAAGGGGAAACTTGAGCATTTTGACATATTCAGCTTGCCTGTGCTATAAGCTTAACAGTGGGAAAGAAGTCCCTCACATTAACCCATGAGCAGCTAGTATTTATTACAGCTATGGCTTCGTCCACGCAAGGGGGTGAATTTTTGATACTGGCACCAAGGGGCCAGGATTCCCTGAGGGCTTTAGCACATGCCCATTCATTCTCAAGAAACACCATCTTTTCCTAGTGGGGGCAGGCCTCAGCCAGGCTGAAGCATTAATGAATTATAAGTCTGTCAATGAGCCTTGACAGTCACTGCAGCCAGGTTGCTTGCCTTGTGCTGAGCGTTAATCAGCTTTATTTATTTTATTTCTTTATTTTAGGAAGGGCTAATAAAGTTCACCTATGCTAAAACCTGTAGCAGTGAGCTGTCTTCACTAAGCAAATCCATTAAGCGTTCAGATGGGTTTAAGGGTATGAAGCTGTAACACCACTGACAGAATATAACCTGAAGGGCAGGATGCATCTTCATCCTTCAGGTACTGATTATGAATGTTACTGTTCTTAGAGAAACAGCCAGATGCCAGTAAAAAGCCAAAGCACATTATAGTTTTACAGCTAAATTATCAAAATAATCCTAAATATATATATATATATCTCGTAATATTCACCAATAAAATGCCAATAGTTAAAAGTAATAACAAACTAACCATTTTGCCACAATGCCACAGGCATTGAACTTACCCAGTTCAGGGAGATGCATTGGAACAGTGAGGGAAAGGTCACAGAAATATACACAATGTGTTCCTTCAGAAATTTATAGTGGCTGGAAAAGAAGCTGCAATCATACCTCACTATGTAGGATGGAGAGACTCTCCAGCTGCCCCAAAAAGGATAAATAAACTTGTGCTTTCTGTAAACCCTTGAGATCCATCTGAAGTACTAGCATGAGTTCGAGTTCTCTGCGAGGCATCTCTGTGTCTGTCTTGTGGCTCCTGAGGGTTTCAGCTGCAAGTCAGAAGCTCAGACTGGCTCTTCTGGGAAAGCAGATATTTAAGCTACAGAGAGAGAATGAAGAATTGGAGCCTGGATCCTATGACCAGCCCAGTGAGACTGTGAGCTCCTGAACATAAAGGGGCCTAGCTGACAAGTAGCTTAATGACACCATTACAGGTACGGAGCTTGAGTTTTCTTAGGGATCCAGCAGCTTTGTCCAACAGTTACAATCTGCTAAAGAGTCAGCGAGGTCTTTCCAGCCAGGCATGTGTCAAACAAACTCCTAGCAGAGAGGTTTACAGTAAGATCCCCCAAGCATTCAGGCTATGATTGACTATTAGAAGGAAATATTTAATCCTTATGATAAAGTAATTACCAATAGAGATGTCACAGTGGTGGGTTAGGGTCTGCCAGAAGCCACAAGTGTCTTTCTAATACCCACACCTTGCTGCCGATCAGTGCTGACTTTCCTTCAGAAAGAACAAACCAAACCTACTGGCGTAGCTCTGAACTTGACATTTTGCAGGTGACAATAGAAGTGGTTATTCTGGAAGAGACTATGGTTGATATCTTCATTGCAAAACTGGAGATGAGGTTCCCAGAAGCAGAGCAAGGAAGCCTTTCTCTAGCCTCTGTTGGCCAACAGATTGCTATGAGTCTATTTCCATGTCCTTTATCTTCCAATATGGCCAGTAAATGTAGAGCATCAACTACTCCAGTAGCACCCCAAGAGCTGGATGCCAGCCTCTCCTAACTTCATCAGTAGGCTCTTACAGTTTTTCTTCCTCAGTGTAAATGAAGTATTTGGGGTTTACCTGGAAACAGTCATCTTTAATACTTAAGAATACATTTCATACTGACCTTCCCTGAGCTACTGGTTCCTTCTACCACTTCCTAATTCAGATGGAAAATTTCTCACGAGTATCATAATCAGCTCCTAGAGACCTATCTGTCCAGATACAGGTGAGGTATTCATGGCTTATCTTGGGTTGAGGGGCTATCTCAACTATTCTGTGCACTTCCTTGTTACACCATTTGTAAGTCTGATCCTGCTACTAATTACATATTAGTTTTTACCACGTGTCATTAGACAATCTCTACAATTACTTTGGCTTTTCATAAAGATTACACATGATTCATAGATCTTATAGGTGGCAGAGTCTACAGAAGGGCTTTTAGACCAAGCAGCTTCCACTCCATCCCACTGAGGCACAGGACAGCAGAGTGCTACACTGACTGCTTCAGAGATAAGGAAATGATACCCATGAGAGCCACAAGTCTGACGTCTGCAAACACTCATCTTCTGGTTTAATAACTGCCCTACAGTTGCTGAGACTAGTGTGGCCTGAATGACACAAGGCAGAAAATAATTACTTCTCCTCCTGTGTTTAAAAGTTACAAGAGAGCTCAGCTTGTAACATTTTCAGCAGAATCAAATGGCAATCATAAATAGAGGCCTGAGTACACAGACCTAATTAGTGTACAAGGCTGTTTCTCCAAGATTATGAAGTGCAAAAATCAGTCATGCTTCTTGGCTCCAATTCTAAGCTAAACTGCTCCGGCAAATACTGCTTCATTATCCTGAATCTGCTGACATATTTATATTGTTTACAGTGTGATTTTCCATGTCCTTTTTAAGCAAGTTGAGAAGACTGTCACACACAGCTGGATCTGAAAATACATTTATATTTTATATTCAGAATATGAGGGGTCTAAATTCATGAGGTATTTTGTTTGCAGATTACTTTAGGAAGCGTATCTGTGAAACCTAGGCTTCCCAAAGTGAAACTGCCCAGGACTGCTGGGGAGGCACAAGGGATGAGGAGGAGGTCCTGAAGCACACACTGAAACCCAGGGAATCCCTGAGGGCTGTACTGCTCAGGTGCACCTCCACATCCCAAACAGCATAAGCACTCTGCCCCACAGATTTACACAAATGTCAGCACTGGATCCCTTCGGTCACACTTGAACAGAAGGGGTAGCTCATGCCTAGTCACTTTCGTCACCCATCTCCACCATGGTCAGAGACCAAGACCAGTTTCAGGGCAGGCAAAGCCAGTAGGCACCTGCCAGGGCACCAAACCCATCTGCACCCTAATGTTGCCCTGCTCCGGGCTCTGCCCCTCCATAGACGGTACCACAATTTACACAGAGTTGTACCTGTCATGCTGTAAATGTGATGGCAACACACTGGGGTGTGGAAGGAGCAGTGAGTATCAGTCTCAGTATCACTAGCTAGGGCACCAGGTCCCAGACACCAGCTAGGACACCAGCTCCCAGGTACCCAGGCACCCATTTTATGTTGCCACTTCTTCACTTGTCCTCTCATTAACATCTATATTAACATTAACTCTATTTAACATCTGCAACTATGTATGAATGTTCATAAAATGTATTGGTGACCATATATTTCGTGAACTCTATCTAAAACTAAATTTTTGCTTTATTTGGCATTTATTTTTATCATTCTCATTTCCTTTTCTTCACATGAGCGTGTGACTCTAGCACATCCCTGGTAGTTAATATTTCCAAAATGCTGTGCTGTATATCCTCAGAGCTCCGATAAGGGGAGCTCAGCCTGATTTGGCACGTGTACTCAGGAGGCTGACAGGAAGACACGTTTGGCTCCTGAAGACCCCAGCACTTCAGGTACTGCAGGATGTGGTCATCCCACCCAACAGGCCCAGCTGAAAGGCAAAGCAGTCTGGGCACTTGTATGATACAGTCATGAGGCAAAGCTCTTACTCAGAACAGCAGTACTTTGAACAGTGCAGCCACAAAACAAAACAAAACAAAACAAAACAAAACAAAACAAAACAAAAAACTCCAAAGAAGGAAGTGCTATCACGTTAAGATTGTTTCCAGTTTTAAAATTTGCTGAATAACTTTTACAGTCTGTAAAATTTTCAGCTCTTCAGAAAGACTCAGGGTTTTGCCACATTCATTTTGATCATCTCATGGCAGCCGCCTGAGTCACTGAGATGGCGATCTGAAGGGAAGCTGCCATTTCTCTGAACCACTGCATCTACATTCCAAGTGTGTGAATGTGACTTTTTCAGGGTTCTCAGGTGGGAAAAGGTCTGGGATAATGCTACAGATACAGAATAATCAGGGAGCCTCTCTAAAGCACTTCAGGCACATGCAAAGAAGTGAAGGACTGTTAGAGCCCGGATCAGGAAAACACTGGGGTTATGGTGAAAAAGAAAAATAAACATTGATAAAATCTAAAAGTCAGAAAATTAAAGATAAAAAAAGTTTGTGTGCATTAAAAAAAAAAAAAAGCACTCAGGCACTGTAGATCTACACCGTAATCAACACTGTTTGATGATTGTGTGATTTGCTGCCTACTGGTGCTGTCCTTTTTATGAACCATTCCTTGAAAATATTGCAAATTATTTAAAAAATACATTGCAAACCTATTTTTATTCTCTATTTTCCTGCTGGGACACTTGCTTGGTTTTGAACATGATACTGCAACAGGTAAACTGAAAATCTCCTGTACATGGAGACTGGTTTTGATGCATATTAATTACTATAAAACTAATCTCCTGTCAGTTCAAGACTTGTGGGTGCAGGTTGCAGAGTGAAATTCATTCATGAGATGTCCCTGTCACTCACTGATCTGGCAATTCTCAAAGACATTACCCATGACAACAAAAAGCATGTAGATCTGTGCCAAGTTACTGTTTACTTCCATAGTAATTATGTGGGGAAAAAAAAAAAAAAAAAAAAAAAAGTTAAGTATTGTTGAAGTGAAACATTTGTCTTAAGAAGCTAGTCATCTCAAAAGAATAATGGAAGTAGCACTACTGTTCGTTACCATAACTGAAGTATCCTAATGAAAACATAACTCACTGTACCTCTATATTAATCATAAGAGTAGACTTTCAGAACTGGATCAAAGCCAACCAATCCACTACCTGATGGTGACCAAGCTCACGTATGTGGGGAAGTTTATAAAAGCAGGATGAGCAATTGAAGACACTCTTGCAGAACACTCTCCTGGCCTCTGACAATGTGCTGGACAATCATATCCAGAGCCAGAGATCCATGTTTAATCTCAGCACTAAATAGGCTTCGGTGTTTGTTTTTTGTTTTTTGTTGTTTTTTTTTTTTTCATTTGTTTGTTTTATTTTTCATGAATTTGTCTAATCATTGATACAATGTAAATTTTAGTATCTATATTATCACCAGTCCAGGTTTCTAGAGCTGAACTGTTGCCTTGTGATTTCCTTGGATTATTCCTCTTATTTCAGAAGAGAAAAATTATTGCTCCTTATTGATCTCCATCCCATATGTGATTATTTAACTGTCCTTCATATCTCTCTGAGTCATTTTTTCCTAGCTAGAGTCCTAGTATGTTTGATTATTCTTGTGTTGAAGCCATTTCATATCTTTGATTGTCTGTGTCACTTTAAGATCTGTTCCTTTTTTGCTTCTATTATATATATATATTATGATATGTGGACCAAAAGTGTCCACAACATTCAAGATATTGTAGCCTAATAATGCTTTAGAGTTTGTTCTCCTTTCATTCCCTAGTAATTTTCTTCATATTGATTGCCACTGAGCTGACATTCTTACAGAACTTGCTATTATAACTTCAGAATCTTTGTACTAGTTGATAATAGCTTTTTTGGAGTCTGTAATTGCATATATTAAATTAGGATTTCTCTTGTGAACTCTTTATATATTTTCATACATTCTCTTCACCCCTGCCCCTCCCACCCCTCCACCCCCGACATGTTACTCAGTATCACAAGACATAGCAATTCTTCACCCTTACTTTTTGCTTTTTCCAAGAGGAAGGGTTCAGAACAGTCACTGAACTTTATCACTTCATTTTCTCCCCTTTTCAATTCATTTGTGAAGATGATGAATACCAGCAATATTCCTGTGGGACCACAGTGCTCACTCTGGTGAGAAAGGTATCTACTTCTTCTTTTAATCAGTTGCATATCCATGTCAGTTCTATCCTCATCCCAGTCTTAATTTCTCAGAGACCCTTTGATGAATTACCTCATCAAAAAATGCCTTCCAGGATTCCAAGGAGACTATACGGGCTGTATTCCCATACCGATGTGCTTGCTCAGTCCTTCAAAGAGCTCTAGTAGATATATGAGGAATTAAATTCCCTGACAAAACCACGAAGAATCTTGCCCAAACACATAATATTTTCCTACATATCCAGTAACTCTAGTATTTTATTAATGCACAACACTGGTCTGTAATCTTCTAAAATCCCTGCAACTCCTTTCAAAAATTAGCATTGCAGTTGCTCTCTTCTGTTCCTCTGGTATTTAAGTGGTTGGTTGTATCTGAAAGATTTAAGTGGGTGTATACTACAACTAGTAGATCAGCTATTTCAGTAGCATCACTCTAGAGCTCTCAGGTGAAAAACATGTGGTCCTGCTGATATCTCTCTGTTAACTCTCCGTGTGGTGGCCTCTTAGTGAAATCAGTCTTTTCATGGGTTTGCCATTGCCACACTCAGTCCTCCAGAACTGCTTCAGGTTCGGGGCATTCTGCAACCATTCTTTATTACTATGAAAGTAAGCAAAATGAGAATTGTGAAAAGAGAAGGAGAGGGAAAATACATAACAACCTATCCCTGGAAGACCACACCAGAATGCTCCTTTCAAAGACTGGCCACTCACAACCTTTATATTTAACTTCCCATGGCTTCCTTGAAAGGCTCTGTGGAAAAGCACAAGAGGAAAGAAAGAGCCTATGTTCCCAAGAGCCTCTTTTCCCATTCAGTTGTGTTTCTTTTTCCGTCTATACTCTCCTGGTTCAAGAGGAATGAACAAACAAAAGATTATGGTGCATATGGTTTTTAAGTAGGATGAGCCTTCATGAAATGAAAGTTTCTGTAACAAAGGCTTTTAGGCACTGGGGCTTTTTATGTATTGCTCACATATAATTTAGTAATGAGTAGTTACCGATGTAATTAGGCAGTTGTGGACCCAATTATCCAATTACTGCAACTGACTGCACAAACATAGTAATTGTACAGCAGACACACTCATGTACTTTGTATTTGTGCTTTTGTAAGTCTGGCATTACCGTTTCAGTGTCTTTCCAGAGTGGGGACAGTTCACCCCATTTATTGTCACCTCTGTCCTTGGGCAAGTTGTAACATACATTTTGGGGAAGAAAAAAAAAAAAAAAAAAATGTTCTTCGTTTTCACAGAAGGCAGCTAACTGTAGCACTATCATGAGATATCTGGCAAGCAGAAGCACTAATTCTCTCAAATTCAGATGGCATTTAAGTTAAATTTGCTAGATTCTCTGAGTTTCCTATCCTTGAAATTCTCTTTTGTGATAAGATAATTCTATTCCTTATAGATGCTGAAAGTCATAGCAGCCTCATCATACAGAAATTTGCATGCAGCTGAAATAAACCTGCAGTGAAATCTGATTTTTTCCCCTTTATCTTAATGGAATGTTAGAGTCTAATGTATGTCACAAAATACAAACCCAGACCTAACTCACAATAAATTTCAGCATTCTTCATGCTATTTCTCTTGACACACAGGTTTGGCTTGAGAAGAGAGAGGTGCATGTCAAGTCTGTGCCTGTGAAATAGCGGTATAAAGAATTAGTCAAATTTTTCTTCAAGACTTAAGTTCATGTGCAAAGCTTAACAATAACAGCAGATTTTGGGGGCATTTTCAAATAAATCAGATCAAAAATTCATGTTGAGAGAGAGTGGAGTACATATTCTTCCACAATTTAAAGCAATGTGTTTTCCTTTGCCATTATATTTCTAGCTGTGAATTGTTGTGTGGGAAGTATAATGGCTGGGACAATTACTGAGTAGAATGGAACTGCAGGAAAGGAGATACTTTTTGTGGGATGCAGCAAAGGTAAAATCACAGGTTGTTCTAAACTGCTCGTATAGAATGTACCTTATCAGCATAAAATACATAATAGTATTTTTGCTTTGATACAGCAATATTCTTACAGTGTAAATCTTTTTCCTATTACTCTCACAGATTCCCACAGTGCACAGCTCCCTTTCATTTGTCCCTTATCCTAAAAACTAGCTGATCAAACTCCAGGACCATGTTTATCTTGCTGGAGGCAATTAGCTGGGACCAACTGTCAAAGCCACAGCCGGTTCCTAGCACACGTGGGTGCAGCTTGTCAGTGAGTCTAAGCAACAGCATATGCCTTCCAGCAGATAACGATATGGATCTTAAACTGGAATCAAGTTTTGTTTAGTAGAATAACACATGGGGAACCAGACTACACCATAACTGAATACTACGATATTTCGATAAGTGATTCAACGTCAGGCCTATTTTTGGTTTTGTCGACTGTTAGCACAGCAGCTGTCTTTAATACAAGCTCCAGTTTATCTGTGCCCTCCCGGTACTTGGAGGTTTGAATACTCCTATTGAATTTAGTTCCATTTCTATTTTTAAAAGCTCATTTAGCAGATAAGTACATCTGAAAGACCAAGAAAGCTCTGGGTTTTGAATGGATGGATTAGATTAAAGTGTTGGGCATAAGTGAATATTTTATTCAATTATACAACTTCCCCTGCACATCAGTGTTTTCAACACTTTGTCATATTTAGAATCTGTTTAGCTGCAATATTATTAGAAACACTAGTTAAGTGTTACTTATGAAAGAAAAACAAAATAACATTACCAATTTGTGAGCCAGAAACCTCTACCTCCTACTGAATGAGAATTGTCAAATAATAAAAGGCTCTTTGAAATCTATAAAAAGACTCCTGTAGCAAAATATGTTCTACACCAAAACCCTGTAATTCACAACAAATTCAAAATGTAAAATCAATAAGGAACAAATGAAGATTAAGCTCATAGCAATCTCTAAGTACGGGTCAGAGATGGGAACTTTTCACTCTAGAAATGGTTCATCAAGATTAAGAAACTTTGTATTTGTGTGAAGACACACTTCTAAGGATGAACTTCATTCCCTCTTGCTACCAAGCACACTCCCTCACCCTGACAGGCTGTGACGGCCCCAAAAGGGAACCACTAAGATTGAAAGCTTTTCTGTGCAAGTTCCTCTAGGAAGAGAAAGTGTTATCAGGCCTGACAATGCTGTAGTAGCTTACTGGGAAACTGAGACAACCATCTGCTAGAAGGGAAGTTCAAACCCAGCATGGTGATTCCTTCTGAAACCGAGAAGTAGAAAAGAGAAACAAGCTACAGGAGCTTGAGCCACTTGTAAATGCAGTGTCTTATAATAAACAGGGAGCTTATTGATAGCACATAAGTTATATCTTGGAAAGAAGTAAGACAAAGGAAGCTTTCCATCTTCTTAAGCGTGTACCTGAGTAGGTGACTCAGGGTGGTTTTGGATATGTGGTTGTGCTTTATGCTTGTGCATGATTTGGACTGAAAACTTTGTCTTTTAAGATAACACACAGCTCCTGAGTAGTAGAAGAGCTCATATATTTTTGCTTGCTTTTAAAGTGTGAAGTTCTAGACAGTGGAGGTGACACCCTCTTTAATAAATGGTTTCCCTTTTCTTAGAGAAGGGAAATTGAACTGGAAGCTCACTATAAGAGTAATTCTGAAACTCTCTCTCTTCCTTTTTGGAGAACACTCTGCAGTGCCAGGCATAGGAAAAAGAGAGAAAGAGAGAGAAGAAATAGGAGATGGGAAAAAAAAATGTGGAACTGATATTGAATATTTTAAAATTATCCAAGTAATGTCTTAAATGAAAACAACCCTTGATTATGTTGCAGAAGCTGCATGTGGATAGCCCTTCTGGGTAGAAAATTCTTCTTCCTAATTGTAAAGAAAAACTCTGTGCGAGTAATCTAAAAGGAGAATAATAGTATTAGTCACTCCTCGTGCTCTGAGATTAACTCCTTTCAAATGACTGATTACAGCTCTAAGTACAATCCAAAACTGGTATTTACAAACCAGATGAGAAAGTGAAATTTTAGCAGTTCACTTTCAGATCCTAGCCATTTTCTTCCTACTTAACCAAGAGGGGCTTTTTATAAGCTTATAAATTTCCGCTTTACATAGTTATTCACCCTATACAGTAAACTTTCTCTATGAATCATAATATGTTTCAGTCAATTTGACTACTTACTGTCTAGGACTCAAAGTTGTACTGTGTATGGCACCCCATTGCACAGCCTGCCTACTGCAAAGGACTGTGAAATGTCCTGCCTGGCTCTTAAATCTCATCAGGCATCCCTATATAGAGGTCAGGCCATCATTTTGAGTCTTTTTTGCCTCCTGTGATGTGTTTGGCCTCCATGTAGACACAGAATCCATGGGAGGAAACAAGGCCTGTTCTTGCACTGAGCACATGATGAACGGGGAACAGGAAAGCCTGAGTTGCCACATCCACTTGTCACTCCCAGACAGTCTTGGCTATTCCCTGGCAAACCAGTTCTTGGCTCTGAATACCCAAGGTCAGCAAGCAATAAATTATGTTGTGAGAAGATACTGACAGAAACACATGAAGAGAATTACACAGAAGATCCATTTTGAAAAGAAGACAGGAGGAAAGAAGAAAGAACCAGGAGCAAAGAAGGTTGTGAGGCACAGATACCCTTCTGTCATAGAATCAGAAAATCATAGAACCACATATTTGGTTTGAGCTGGAAGGGACTTTAAGAGTCACCTAATGCCAAACCCCTGCCCTGGGCAGTGACACCTCCCACCAGACCAGGTTGCCCAAAGCCCCACCCAGCCTGGCCTTGAGCACCTCCAGGGATGGGGCATCCACAGCTTCTCTGGGCAGCCTGTGCCAGGGCCTCACCACCCTCCATGTGAAGAACTTCTTCCTGTCAGAGGAAATCTACTCTTTTCTTCTTTTAATTATAGCTTGTAAATTTAAGCAAAATAACCCTGAAGTAGGAAACTTTAATGAAATCTTTTTTAACAAGCCTGCATGTTCTCTGGCTTCTCGAGAAATTAAGTTGTAAAGTCAGCTACTGCCTGGTCTATCTCTAAACATCTGGAGGTTGCACATCACAGGTGTGCAGAGCAATTTTCAGGCTTCTATGAAGATGAGATCGTCTCAGAAAAGCTTCCCACCTTTTCTCTTTACCTTTTTTCCCTTGTGCCTGAATATGAGTACTGAGTCACGGCAACCTTAGGCATGAGTTGGAAGAGAGATGTGTTTGTCCAGCAGAGTTCACATAACTAAATATATGCTTAGTCTCTTGCCCGTATGAAAGCTTTAACTGCTGCTTAGCTCATACCCTGCCAAATGAAATCCATAAGGACTAATAACACCAGTGCTCAATGATGATGAAACTGTGTGGTCAGACTAACAAAGCAAGTGCTCATCCTGTGCTGAACCTGAAGGAAGCAGGCTGAAAGCTTGTTAACATGGATCATGTTACTGGAAAGGACATTAAGATAGTTTTAAGCTTAAAAAAACACAAGACTGAAACTCTGTAGTAACTGCATTTCATTACAAGCATTCGCAGTATTCATCTGGTAACCTAGGTGAAAGTGATTTGATCTCAGTATATATGTTGACACCATATCACCCACATTAAAAGGATGTACATTTAAAGAACATGTAAATTGCATGAGGACAGCAAGATAGAAAGCACTAATACTGAGGTTATTCATTTAGTCTTAAATCAGTGTGCTGCACTGATTCTTAACTGAATGGTCATATAACATTTCTTTATTTCCTATTTCCTTCTGTGTATCAAGACTTTTATTTTACATCCTCACCTAACCCTAAAGCCAACATTTTTTTTCCTTGAATTGTTCCTTAGTGCAGTTATTAGCATGTCAGTGAGTGTCTGAATATTAATATCAAATGGAAATAAGGAAAAGGAACAAACATACTTTTTTAATACTGTCTCCTTTTTGTTCTTTTTAAATTACTACCTCAGTATTCATCCCCTAACTTAAATGTATTTACTTGAAATACACTCGGGTGACTCAGTGTCCAGTTCCCATTCAAACCAATTAGCAGAATTCCAAGTGATGTAAATGAAAGGGAAAATGAGGCTTGGTTATGTCTCTCACTCCCAGCCTTATGTTCCTTTTTTCTCTTCCTTCTCAGATATTTCACTTGGTTTCTGAATGAGATGACATCTGACCACGCTGTCTGTCTGCCCACCTTCACTCCCATGTCAGCTTTTAAACATTCTGACTAAATGCACCTTAGTTTGAGAAAGCTACTATAGCAGATAAAAGAAAGCTGAATCAGTCACCCCTCTAATGGAAAGGTATCAAAGTGAGATGCATTGCTGCTCCGGGTTTGCCTGTGGCTGGCTCAGAGCCAGCCTGTGCTCCCTCTTGCTAAGGTGATGCTTTGGAAACACAGGAGGGAAATGTAGACAGCAAGGTCAGTAGCTGGGTATCAGAGAACAGGGAAACGTGAGCAGGGTGAATGTGATAGCAGGCTTAGATAGATAGGTTGCCAGACTGTGGAAATTAAAATTCACAAGTTACAACTCACAAACTGAATGCCCTGTAATTCGGGGGTTGGAGGAGGGGAAGCTGTGCTTGATTATGACTTGCAGTCCTTGTGCAGGTCTAAGGTCTGAAGATAAAATCTAGCTAAGTCATATAGGTATTCAGCTGAGCTAAAACTAAGCATAAACTCTGGGACTTGGCCCACTGATGGTAAGATCTTGTTTTCTCACAGCATTTCCTCCCCAGATATCAAATGAGCCTTTCACCGGGCTATCCGCTTATCTCACCCACGGCAGCTGTGAAAGCTCGTATCAGGTCCAGCTTCTACATGTAGTGTCATCTGGTGTTGCGTCTTCCCTCAGAGATAATTTCAACAAGACTTTAATTTTTGCTTCAGAAATATGACACCTCAAATCCAAGGTCTTAGAAACGAGGGCTGCTGTATGTAATGACTAATAAACATAAAAGTAGGACACGAAATATGAAAATCAAATCCCATGGCCCACTCAGTTGTGGGAATTTCTTTCCATTATAATAGCCAGTGCAGCTGATGTATCTCAGCTACAGCTAAAATTATTCACATGCATGTTCCATTTTCTTCTTCACAGCAGCTTTGCTATTAAAAAAAAAATAAAAATAATAAAATAAAATAAAATAAAATGTTTTCCTCACATAATGACCTCTCAATCACATTGGCCGGTACCTTCAGGTAAGTCCTACCCAGCCCCCTGGTTTTGAGTACATCCAACTTCTGTCAACCCTACAACTTTTTTGTCCCCTCCCCAGTGTTGTCCGACCCTCCCCACCCCAAATCATTTCAGTACCCAAACAATCTCTGCTTGTGAAGGCCAAGGAAAAAAAGTCATTGAATACAACAGCCTTTCCTGCTTCATCAGTAACAAGAGTTTCTTCCCCCCCATTTAATGGACCACTGTTCTTCATGAGCTTGCTTTTCCAGATGGCATTGCCACAGGATCTCTTTTTCCCTTCAGTGCCCTGCAGGAGTCCTAGCTCCAGCTGGTCTTTGATTTTGACATGAGGTGCCTAACACTGCTTTTATACTCCTGTTTTGCTGCCTGTCCTCATTTCTACCTCTTCTCCACTCCCTTCTTGTGTGCTAGCTCACTGAAAAGCTCCCCATCTAGCTACACAGACCTCCTGAAACTCCCAGTCTTCCTGCATGGCAAAAGAGTTCATTCCTGAGCTCTCAGTAAGTCACCCCTAGAAAACTCCCAGCTCTCCTGGGTGCCCTTCCCCCTCACAGCAGCTCCCCATGAGGACCCTGCCATACGATACCCGAACAAGACCCCATTTGCTTCCCCAAAGCCCACGGTCCCAACCCTGCTGCCCACCTTCCAGCCTTCCTCTGGACCCCCACCTGCAGCATCCTGTAGCTGCTGCAGCCGGGGCTGCCCCCTGTGAGCAGAGCTGCCAGCAGCTCTGCCCTGCTCGTGAGCAGCAACTTGGGTCAGCCACTGAGCTTGTTCAGCTCCTCAGGCATCTCCATGAGGACCCATCATTGCCCCTGCAGCCCAGGAGCCTCCTGGGTTCCTGCCAGCCTTTGTGTTACCCTCCCAGGAGGAGTCTGAAGGACCAAACCCCCACCGCAGGATGACAGCCTGCAAGGAGGAGCCTGCTGCTAGTCTAACTGGGTCTAGCTGATGCTCGATCCTGGGGAGCACACATCCTGCTGCTGTGGGGGAGCATTCTGTGTCTGCAATGCCAGGCACTGCCAGCCACAGCCCCTAGTACACTCATAAGTCCTCATGGTATGTCGCCACTGAGGAGAGCAGCTAGTCTATTTTTAGGAGACCTGTGAGAGTCTTTCTATTGACTGCAGAGAGACTTAATGCAATTAAAATGATGCTTAAGAAACTCAGACCTTCAAACCCCTGTCTGAAAACAAAAAGAGCACCAATCCAATTTACTTATTATATATTGCTGATGAAGTTCAAAGATGTTTTATGTGCAATATAGCTTTCCAGTTTGTTTTCACTTTAAATTCTTTTCTGACCTGACATCCCTACTCCATTCAAAGGCTTTTTTTTTTTTTAAAAAAAAAAAAAGCTTTGATACAGCATCTAAGTCTTGGGAGGGAGTGTTGGTGGTTCAACAAAAATAGCATTATACAGAGATTTTTTTTTAGAGTTAAATAACAAAATGACCATGTCTGTACTATGGCACTTCTAATAAGCACAACTAAACTTTGTTCAATCTGTGATTATGAAACCTCTGTTTAGTGAAAGCTCAGATCCATTTGAATGCATTGTGGGGGCAGGGAAGAGTTTTCAGCATAGTGGTAATGGAGCTGTATGTCCCTGACAACAATAGCATGTCTGAGAAATCTCACTCAGGGATAAAAATGGTATAATTATGGGGGGAAAAAAGATACATGGCTTGGCACTTGCAGCAGTTTGTCAGGCTGGGTGGCTAAACCAGTACAGTCTGCATCAGTGAGACATGACCTTAATACAAAGTTGCAATACATTAATGTTTTTTATAGTACCTGAAATCTTCAGTGCTGAAATTCAGATCCAGAAATATGGGACATGATGAAAAAGTGGTTACCTTTGAAAGTGTTCCCCTTTGAAAGCCTTTGAGACTCCTTTTTCCACAGTAAAAAAAAGATCCTTGTACTAAGAGTGCAGAGTTGCTGAGTGCAGTACACATTGTGTGTTCTGTCAAAAAAAGAATATGGAGAGTGCTGAATTTTAATGCTACCATCTACATTCTTTCCTTTCTATACCATTCTTTTTGATCTTTATAGTCTACACTTTGCTGATTTTCACTACCAAAAAATCTAATTTTAGAATTAGAGATCCTTCTTCCTGAGAATGAAGAATACATGGAAGTGAAGATAGTAAAGTCAATAGATAGAATATCACAGAAATTTAGAGATGGACAACTTTGCTACCTCAGGTTCAATACACCCTATTCCAGTCACAGGTATCAGCTATCAGAAAGATCTCCTTCCAGAGGTCAGAAGCTGTGTGATACTTTGCTGTCTGTTGCAGTAGAGTGAAAGTCTGCAGTCCTTAAGTATTGTGAGTTTATGGGTCATGTAGGAATGAACAGATTTTTTTCCCTATTGTCTTACTCCTTTGCTTTCAAGATTCTAGGTGAATGGCATTTGCAATGCCACCTCTGTCACATAAGCTCTGTTTATAAGACATTATGTTTTTATTCCCTGCCTTTCCTTAGCCATCTTTATCTAAATCGGGTTCTAAATGCTGGCACTTATGCTTCAATACCTGAATCCTGCCAGCAGGAATTTGATTCTGGTATCTATAGGGGTATATTATCTTCTAAATAATTACCTGCCTCTCACAGCAAGCCATTAAAATTCAATTTCAGTTTAGTTTTTGTTCCATCTGTTACAGACACTCGGTGTATTTGCCCAAATAGAAAGGCTAGAGTTTAACCCAATGGACTGAGTGGAATTTCCCAGTGTATCAGGTTCTACCTATCTGGTATTACAGGCAAATAACCTATATCATCCTTATCATAAACCTGCCAAGTTGTGTTTTAGAGCTGTTCAGATGCTGTCCTCCCTTATTTCCATGTCTGTTTTAAAACTACCAAGAGTTTTACTGATCTGATGGTTATAAACCTCCTAGCCATCAATCCACATTTATTCAGGGCCAATATCTACTCATTTGTTCCTGTAGCAGTACTGTTCTTTAGCATAAATGTCTCCCTCTGTTCCAGGTGTTTTACCTGCTATGCATGCACAGAGAATAACCGTGACATCTTTCAGCCTTTGAATTTATAAGCTGATCAAGCTTTCTTCTCTAAAACACTTTTCATTACTGTCATCACTTCTCTGCACCTGTTCCAGTCTGAATGCCCTCTCCCTCTGTCATTGATGCTCAGATAAGTATTGGCAGAGTCACACACACACCTGCATGAGCATGTCTCATTTTTATTAAAATCACCTCAGTTGGCACATCTAAGCACTGCACTTCATGGAAGCTTCTCATTAGGGGCTTACAGTCAGATTCTGGTTTGTTAATACAACTAAGCAATTTATTCCCTCCACCATTCCCACTCCTACAACAGAGCACAGGATACTTCTGCAAGGAGTAATTTCATTCATACAATTTTAGCTATCTAAATGTTAGCGGTCAGGCTCATCAACTTCAAAATAGTTGTCTAAGGCAATTTAGGCAGATAAATCCCACTCTGTGATTCATCCCATCTATCATGCTGTTCATCCCATTCATCTTCAGTGAAATCTCTAGTACAAACATGATATCTAAAACTAAAGGTCATGCAGACTCTGGGACATGTGTGGGCTACATTCCCATGTAAACATCCATCCTTTGCCTAGGACCTCGGGGCCATTTGGCTGTGTCATGCTAGCCCTCTAAGTCCCATTTCTGTCCACTGTCTCCGCAGTTCTCTCTGAGCTTACATCATCCTCAGCCAATGCAAACAAGTGAAAACCAATGCTCCCAGACTGTCAGTTAGGCTCACCCACCCTATGTAAACACTAACCCCCTTGGCCTTAAATTACCCTACAAGGAACAAATACATGAGACGTGTTTTCACAGAAGGCGTTTAGACTGAGTTAGACAGATGTTAAACTGGATTAGAGAAGGATGAATTGGAAGATAGAAATGGGACGTGGAAAGGAAAAATATGGGCACTAGATGGGGACCATTTGTCCTCCTGGTCCTGGAACAAATGGATGGACAGACAGCTTTAAAGTTTGGCGAACTACTCTGGGGAATCCCTGAGAGTACAGACTGTGGGACAGCTCATGAGCAGTGACCTGACATAAAACCAAGCATAAGCTACACATATATCTACACTTCTTTGTTTGCACATAACACAGTATAAGAAAGCTCTCAATGATATTTGCCACATTCTACTTTACAGTTTTCAGTCAGATGGCGATGTTTATCTACATTACCATCAAAACATGCTAAAGATGTCCTAGAAAAGCCAATAGTTTTCAATCATGATTAACTCTGACTCTCCATCCTAGAGAAAGTTTTTTGAAAGTGTGTTGTCTCAATGCATCTGAAAAGAGGGCATTAGATATCTTTTACAGAACAATAGAAGCTCATAAAACCGGGATAGCTCTGTAATTTTTATTCTGTCATGGCCCATGCAACCACCTGGCACAATTACATCATAAGTGCTATGATGAGCATTTTGATGCTCGCATCTATTTAATTTTGGCAAGTCCTTGATTGCAGCCTTTTGTATGGAGGCAGTTCCTGGTGCTTAAAAGCTGCAGCTAGGAATTGTGATAGACAGTAAATCTAACTGATTTTGAGTTGGGAACAATAGCTGTAATGAAGATTTGCATTTTTAAAGGCAAGTAATTAACACCAGTATTAGCTTCTTCCTCTAGCTAAAAAAGTCAAGCTCAACTACCTTTTGCTGAACTTTTGTTGAATTTTGTATTTCTTTCGCTTTGCTGACAAGTATAAAGCATGCAGATCAGCTTCTGCCCAGGTACTATTTTGTCTATTGCTCATAGAAATGGTTAGTGTGTGAGAGAGAAGCAGCAGGACAAATCAGCAGATGTGCTAGGGATCAACAAAATACATAGTTTATTTCAGGACCAGATAGGAGGTATTCACATTACAAACCTGGGCCTTCCTCTGTTTTGTAAAACAAAATTACACTCTCACAGGGCAAGAAGAATTTCTTTTCCATAGTTTCTTCAAGTTATATTTTACATGAATGTTTAACTAATATATACAGTGCCAAAAATGGAAGCGGCTGAGTTATCCCTTATGTTCTCCCAGTCTTACGACATAGAAATCCAATGAAGCATGCACCTCGATCCAATTATTACAATTTTATAAACATTGACAAATATGAAATAGATTATGATTATTATTCTAGACAAAGTACTAAATCACATGGTTTTGAACAGCTTAAAAGCTATCTACTGCCCAAAAGGCTATATTCTTATTTCTCACTATGTTGTTTGATTCTTGTGGATAACATTTCTTGAGCTGAAATCTTCTTTAGCTTTTCTACCAGGCTCAGTAACTGTTAGTAGTAACACTGAAGAATGATTTACTCAAGTATTCTCTGGGTCAAATCCTGAGGTTTCTAATTAAGATTTGTTTGGTACTTCATCAGACAAAATGATGAAGAGCTTCCCATGAGCTTTCAGTGGTCTTTGCATTTAGAAACGCCTGCATATAGGCCACTTTGTAGGATGCAGAGCAGCTAATACGAAGAGCTCACCAAGGAGTATGCCAAGTTAAGAAGCAAAGCTAAGAATGAACATTTGAGATGCCAGTGTGGGATGGGAAACAAAGCCTCTCCTAGTTTTGTTTATGACACACTGCTCTTGATACCTGGAAATTTCAATTCTCTCTGGTAAAGTCCTTTACCAGTCCATGAGTAAAACGAAGCATTCCTTAACACTTAAGCATTGCCATCTGGAAAAGAAACACTGGGACATTTGCACAGAAACTGTGTTTGTTGGTGTAGTCATTTAAGCCATAAACTAACTACGCTCCATCAGCCTAATGCCTTATCTCACCCTTGTGGATGACTCAGTACAGTATTTAGAACAAAATTAATCTGACCATGAATTCACCCTGTCCTGACACTTCAGGGATTCCTAAAACAGGATTCAATCAGACTCCTTCAATCTGCAGCATTAGGATAAGTCTTCTCCACACCATCCTAAAAATGACCATGCTCATGTTGAGTATAGAGACGATGTCTTAACTACATGGTGTTATACTAGGCAGTTGTTTTGACAGCTATTTCAAAGCTCCTAGGTTGAAGGATACTATGCAGCAATCTTCTAAGTCTGAATGAAGATTGCTGATTTAAAAGTTAAAATTTTAGACTGAGTTTTGCTACTGTAAGGATTTATTTGAATTATGCCTATGGTTTCAATGGGAAAATTACTGTATTCATTGTTTTAATGCAATAGTATATTATCTTTCCATGTATTTAAATTAGATATTGTCATGAGTTTTAACAGTTAGTTTTTAAGAAGATACATTGTACTATTGAAATTAATCCCAGTTGTAGGGGAAAGAGTAATAAAAGAATATTGCCATACAAAAGAATATTGCTAAAGTTGTTGCAACATCAATTTCTAGAATTCCATATTTATTTCCTACAGAAATACTCAGACCTATAGACCTATTATTAAAATACATGCACATAATTAAAACTACTCCTACTACTACTACTACAAAAAAAAAAAAAAAGTTAATTAGAATTCAGAAATATGCCAGCATGTTTTTGTTTTCTATTTTTTATTTTTTTTCTGCATTGTCCTGAAGCCTAACAAAAAGGTGAAAAAAACAGCAAGAGTAGATCCCAACCTAAACTCTAGAAGGAGAAACTGAAAACAAATAAGGTAAAGATAAAAAATATGATAGGTCTGATATTAAATAACTTCTAAAGATTACAGAAAAGTAAAATGAAACTAAGGCAACACTACTTAAACATCCTGAGGAAAACCACAGGGCTGAAACAATATGTATCTTTTTGGTATTATTTCTTGTGTATGTTCTTCCTTGCTATAAATATTTAGAGCCTTTCATTGCTCTTAAATGTGCCTTTTTTTTTTTCTTTTTTTTTTTTTTTTTAAAGATTACTACCACAATTCCATTTTGCTTAGGAGACAAAGGTAGATAAAGGTTTAAAAGCCCAGGAGATGCAAAGTGGTTAAAAAAGGTGGAGCTCCTCTCATCTTCCACCAGCAGAGGATTGGGGCCCCGGGTAGTTAAATAAAGAAGGAGAGTCAAAAAGAAAGTTATGTTCTTAGGAAGAGTCTCTGCTTGCTGCTACTTTGCCAGTCCAAACTAAACTGCAATCCCTTTTTTCAAAATGTATGTAAAGTATGTAATGTAAACATCAAAAAATATTCATCGTGGGCAAGGTAAATTCTGCCCCAACCTCACAGGCACACGGAAAACAAGAGATAATGAAGTCAGAGCACTCTCATGTTCAAAACTGGTTCATTTACACACCGACTTCTTCACTTCAGCTTGAAGAGACATTAGGGGGCAGGCCAAGAGAGAAAAATAAAAACATGGGAGCGATGGATCAGCAGCCAGCCCATCTCTCACTGACATCACTGCTTCTCAGCCTTACCGCTGAAGTTAAGGTCATCTCTGCACTGTGGTCAAGTATGAAAATGGAAAACCATTCAACAGGGCAACTCTTCCAAAATCTTGCAAATCCTTGCTTTATACCACATCTTCTCTGTGACAACAGAGTGCAGTTACTTCAGACCCTTTATTTCCTTTCTTCTTCCCAGATATGAGTACCTATATCTGCTACAAAGGTGGTGGATATTTAAAACAGCAATCTCATGGCCAAACAGATGAAATAAACATAACTACTTCACTTCAGACCTAACAAGTGAGTCAGCAGTCAGAGCCTATTTCCCCTGCTGAAGTCAGAAAACAAATTATGTTGACAGTGTGCCTGTAATGGTGATGCCATCACTGTGAGAGGAGTTATTTTCAGTCTGCACAGCACTAGTAGAGGAGAAGCAAACATGAGAAAAGGGAAGATGAACTTTCTCTCATGCCTGCTCCTAATATATTTGCTTGTACACCCACTCCTTCAGAGTAGGTATTTTTTTCAATTGTCATTATGTGCCTAAAAGTACACATGCATTTTTCAAAGACTTGCAATTGAATACGATTTATGTATTTATTTATTTATTTTTAGGGAGCTACATATACCTCAGGCTTAGAGCAATTTCATCTTTGTATTAAATGGGAACACCTCCTTCAAGTACTTCAGAATTTCTAAATAAAACTGGGAAGAGCTTAAACTGTTTGCCAAAATGTACAAAACTGACCTTATTTAGGGTCTCTTAGTCTTTAGATACCCACTGTGTCAGCCCTGAAGGACAACACAGAACATAGTTCTACATCTGCCAAAATCTCTCCAAAATGCACTCACTGCTTTTAAAGTGGAGGTGGAAAGGCTTCTGCTTTTTGACAGTACTAAAGCCATGCTTTGAAGAGTTTACTGTCTCACTTTGGAAAAATACAGTTTCTGGGACAGCAGCTGAAAGACACTGTTGAGCTGGATACAAGAAAACTTGAGGGAATTTGGGGAAAAGCAGGGCTTTTTACGTGAGAGGCCTGAAGCACAGAGTGACATAAAAAATGCATGAGGCTGAGAAACACAAGAGACAAAGCAGGAAAGAAGGATATGAAACCATGAAAAAGGTAAAGGATAAAATAACTGCAGTAAGCCAGGGACAGAATTCTGCTGGGCCACAGAGCTGAACCTGGATAAGGAGCAGAAAGAAGTGAAGGGGCAAGAAAATGACAAGAGAGATCAGAGGAGCCTGGCTTTGTTGGTGAGTGATGAGAGATGAGGAGAGCCTTGCAACAACAGGACTGCAATTTCTGGCAGCAGCAATAGGCAGGAAATGCTGAATTGCAAATACACAGCTCATGAAGGCACACGACTTAATGAGAAGCTGATGACTTGACAATGAGGATTAGAGAGGTTTCTTGTACGGCAGGTGGGAAGTTATTAAAAGAAAGTGTTTGGGTGGGAAAAGGGGAAACAAAGTTTTGGACACTGCATGCAATGAGGCGAGAATAAGGATGACTGGACAAGGAAAGAGTAATGTGCTATGTGAGGAAATAGATGTGCACAAGATGGGTGGGTGAACAGGGAGAGCAGGTGATCTGCTTCTTCTGCCAAGTGCCAACTTGGGGCTGCCTATGAGGGATGAAGAATACCTCAAGAGGAACGCAAGAGTGAAGTTAAGAGAACCAGGACTGTACTCAGAAGATAAAATGGGAGAAATTTGCAGAGGATTAAGAGGACTGAGAAAAGGCAGTCAGAGCTGGCTGGAAGGAAATTAGTGACAGATTTCCTGCTTGTCTCCAAGGAAAAATAAACCCCGTGTGGAATGTAACCCTTTAAACAAGAGCATTGGTGTGTCACTAATGTAAAAGGAGTTTTTGTGGACTAAAGTGGACAAATTTTGTAATATAGACAAGTGGTTCTTTTAAGGAGCTCATAAAGGATCTCTTTGTCTTTAGAAACTATTAAAACAAAAAAAAAAATCTGTAGCAATGACATTAATAATTAAAGAATCCTTGCAACAGACTAATTCAGCGCTCTCTGGAGATGGCCATCTTATTGCAATTTGCAGTCTCTCTTAACCAACGTCATTAGTAGTGGTTCTAGAAAGCACAAAGGAACGAGACACTGAAATACTGCAGGAACACTGTCAACACTGATCAAAGCCCTTGTCGTAGTTTTTATTCAACTAGGGCAAGCAGCTCATTTGTGCACAGCACAGAGGCATTCATTCGGCTAAAGCAGGCAAAATAACGTCATTCCTTCCTGAAAATTGTGATTTTTTTTTTTTTAAATAGCTTCTTTGAAGCCAGACAAAGTTTCATTTTTGCTACAAGTGAATCGGTAGGGGAGGAATATGATCCTGACAACCTGCTTAATCCCTTCTACTGTCTGTGGTGATTTAATACCAAAGACTCTATTAACTTGTAGGCCCACTGATGGCTGAAAATTTGCTTCTTACTGCAAACATTTAGCTGAAGCCACTGGACATTTTATCTGGGTGTAATTGATTTAATGAGACACTGAATGGATGTTTGCTTCATTAATCTTGTATCAAGTGGCTCTAAAAAAGAAAACATTGGCATATCTCTACAACTGCTTAGAGCTTCTCTATGGTTTATCACTGTTAACACATCAGCATTTCCAATTTCCTGTGATTCACTAAATACTGACACAAAAATTCGTATATAGAATTACCTGGCTATTAATTTTCAAGGCACGAATGATCCTTACATGATCTCTAGAATTGTTTTGGATTTCTCCTCTTCCCTGTTTAAACAGCCCTCACCTATTCTCAGCATCCCTTTTCTGTTTCCTCCTATATACTGCTCTACCTTCGTTTTCACTTACTGGAATGACCAAAAAGTCAAAAAACTTCCACAGCCTCCCCTCCTCCACCTGAAATATCTTGTGTGATCTAGGAGTAGGTCAAGTCCATACCACTTATTAGCTTAAGCACACCGTAACTCAGAACCTCTTACAGCTCAAACAGCACAGACTTTATAGTTTCTGACTCATCTGTTGCATGCATACATTTTTGCAACACCGCAGCTCCAAATAAGGGACCACATCAAAAAATGCAGCAATCAACTGCTTTGCAACACTGCATAAATGTTGATGTCTCCTCATCTTGCTACTCCTTTTGGCAAGGCAGTGATTCTGGAGCAAGTCTTTGCTCCATCAGAAAGGGCAAAGTGGGTCAACACATCAGGGACAAAGTGTGTAACCCATGAGGGGGACAAGGATGTTTCAGACAATATGCTTCTCTTCAGTCCTTCCAGAAATCGAGATGATTTCCATCACATTCATTCCTCTCTTTCAGTAAACTCTGGTTTTGGGTGATGGAAATGAGTACTCACTGTGGGACTGCCTCATCACGAGGTCCTGAAGCTACTGCTGGAGGTCTAAAATGTCCATATTCAGAGTAGGCATCTGCCCTTTACATCAGTAAATCACCCAAGGGGCCCATAATCCTGCTGGAAGGAGAAGTGCCTGCACTGTTTGGAGTTTGCCAGCCCCTAGTTGGGTTGTGAGTAGTGAAAAAACACTTTGGGGTAAGTCAGTCATCAGTGACATTTCTTATTCACAGAAGATACATCAATTAGGTATGGGAGTGAATCAGTCACATTTCTGAATTACAGCGAGGCTGGGGCTCACAGCAGGAGCTCCCAGGTGCAAGAGAACAGGAGACACCATAGAAGCAGGTGGGAAAAATACTACGTACTGTACACCAGGTACAATGACAACCCCTGGTGATTTACATTTGATGATGCTGCAGGTCTTATTTTTGTACTGGAGAGGATTTATGGACAAGATGTCTGGCTACAGACCTGGGCCCCCCTCAGAAAGGCACTGCTTGGTTTTCTACAGGGAAAAAGACGAGGCACAACTGTGAGATGCTGGTGAAAGAGTGAGTGAACCATCCAGAGGAAGCACGCAGACCTTTTACTGTTGCAAAGAAACAGGGGTAGAAAACTGTATGTGTATATCTGATCACTTTAACAGGAGGTATTCCAGAAGAGATTAGCAGACTGCTGGGAATGAGGATCAGGTGTTGTTCAACATGATAAAGGATAGATGTTAGCTCAGTCAGGAGAATCCTTTTGTGTATAATTAAGGGGCAGGAAAGAGAAAATAAAGCTTTCTGGATCTAAGAGGGATTCTTGGCTAAGAGACACTGGATAATCTATAAAAGGAAGCGAAGAGTTAGATCGTTAGAGCAGATGATTTGGTGGGTAGCTTTCGAAGAGAGCCAGTAATGGGGGAGGATATTAACACAATTTAACTGGGAGCGGGCTATAGCACAAAATCAGGAAATGGAGGTAGCAATGTTACAACACAGAAGAGCTGGATAAATTGTGCTTTTCTTGTCAGTAGCCTCTTTAAATCAGACCTAATTTGATAACAATAACAGAAGGATATGTGATCCTTAAACTCCTAGGTCTGGGGGAGGAGGGAGGAGACGGGCAGTGTATGTACAGCACTGTGGCCTCCCTGGGCCTAGTGTGTTTTATAGCAGTGACTTGTGAGGCTGACAAGTTTGTTACTGTTATACTAGCCTTGTATAAACACAATAGAGTCTCATATTCTACTTCCATCAACTTTGTATCTTTTTCCTTGTGAATAGCTACCCTATGTAATACGTAACCCAGCAGAACCCTGACCCACAGAGACTGATCCTTGTTTATACCATACCATTTCCTTTTTGTGTCAAAATACAGAATCTGGAATTTGGGTATTCTTCTCGACGTCCCACCGTAACAGGGTGGTAACTTGAACTCAGTATTTGATAGCAGGTTCCCATGCAAGACTTTGAAGCTCAGCAAAAGCTTTCTCATATTCTGCGGTGAACAGGATAAGCATTGTCACTCGGAAGATAAATCTGAGCTATCCATATGTACAGAAACGCTAAAATGAGAACATATGTTGGAGACAGGTAATGAGACCGTATTTTATTGAATTCCACATTTCCACTCAGGATATAGAAACCACAGGCACAATATTTCCTGCTAGTACTGTAACCACAGATAAAACTCAGATCAGCAATACCATGAAGTCTGATCCATTATGCTTTACTCTTGTGATACCAGTGTACTGTGATATAAACAAACATATATATGCATACACAGACAAGCTAGAGTTTTAAGTGGTGAGTCAGATACCACATCCCTAATATAGGTAGGATTTAGAAGTATTCTTATTGGCATTATTGTATCTTCTACTACATTTGCAGGATCAGAACTTCAAAGAAAAGCCTGCCAGAGGAAATTGTAGGAAATGTTTGCATTCCAGTACGATTCCATCATCCAGGGGTCTGTAACAGCAAAAGCACCCTTCAGCAGATTATTATTTTTTTTTTTTTTGCAAGGCCAGGTCAGGTCTTTATCCACAACAGTTGTTCACTTCAGTTTTTTCCTTTTAAATTCTGTTATAACTCTCTGTAACCCTGGTTTACATAGATGATTCTATACATATGGGGGCAGACTACACGACTTCTGGTGCCTCTGCTACAGCAACTCACACCAGCTGGGAACTTCTTTCAGAACTTTGTTTCTCTCCCTGGTCTTCATCAGCTCTCCAAACATCAATGAAACCATGCTTTCAATATCCCAATGAGGTTAAGGAGACGTTCCTTCTATTTGCATCCAAAGCACAGAGCAACCAGTTCTAATTACCACTAAGGCTTCCTTATTCTATTCTGGCAGGATGTATTTACTCTTCCCCAATCAAGGCCTCTTCACTCTTTTGAAAACATCATTAAGAAAGATTAAGCATCCTTAGATGAATCTCATCTATATTAAGTGACTTACCAAATTACACAATTGTCCTTTGTGATCTGCTAGGAACTGAATTCAGGTGTCCCGAGAGCAAGAGACTCTGCCTCTGCTAGCTAAACAAACAAATTGTACTGATTTTCTCTTTAACTCCTCTGATGTTTTTTACATGTAAATTTGAACAGTAACTTCTGTGTATTTTTGTGCATTAAATTCAAATTATATGCCTCAGTACTATGATCATAATACCTACAACTGAATTTCAATTTGCACTTTCAGAACGCATTTACCCTTTCATATTCTATTCGCTGTAATCAGAACATACTGCACAATAATTCACACCTAATACACTACACCTATATGAGTGTGGAATTTGTGTTTTTTGTTGCCATAATTTCAGTTTGCTATGCAATTCCCTCCCTTTTCTTCATATTTTAAAAATGGCAGTTCTAGCTTCCAATTACTACTCTTATAGCAATACTAGCAAACTAAACCTTTTTTATACTTACTAATTGTTCTTCTGGTGGTATGACTATGGTGATTTACTAACTTTGCCATGAATTTTGCCTTAAATACAAAGAGGAAGTAGATGCATTAGATGCCACTGCAAATAAGCAAAGTTCCCCAATTTCTACGACTCACAAGTAATATCTCCCCTTTCAATATGGTTTGATTTTAGATTTGCTAGAATATTAAAAAAAAAAAAAAGTGCAGCTTGTGAAGCTCACTTAATTCATATGTTGACAGGTTAACAAGATTTTATACAGTACTGTAATTTCAGTGCCATATGCTACTTCTTCCTAATGAATGTGATCACTTTTTCGGGTGCAATGCATGTATAACATCTGTGTGGATGCAAAATTATTGCAACCACTTATGCAAAGGTGAAACCAACCCTTGCTGAGTCTGGTGACAGAGTTAATAGCAGTGACTACATTCAAGTGGTGATAGCTGTGCTTAAAGGAAATGAAGTTAAAAGGAAAGGTCTGCTGCCACGGGTGAAACAAAGATCTTGCTTTGGCCTGAGACAAAAGGAATGAAACATAGGAGCTGCTGTCTCGAGGCAAAATACCTTCAGTATCTTACTTCTCACTGTGAGGACAATCCAACTCTGAGTCTAGCAGGATCTGAAAGACGGAATGCCCTACATCTCCCAGAGATTAACTGGTATGTTTCTCTTCCCCGTGGAGAAAATTTCAAGATAGTTTTTTTGCCCTGAAGTCTGTTCTTGCAAGGCAGCCCCTATAAAAATCCAAATGCAACTTCTTCCCTTATAAAATTTAGATGTGTGGTGTGGTAATACTCAACCCCCCAAACAATGAAAGGGCATAATTCTGCCTACCCTCTGCACTTCTGTGCCTGAGAAAAGGTCAGATTTCTACTGTTTGCAGTCCTCTTATATGCTACCACATAAGATCTTTGCCCTTGTTTTTTTTCTGGATTTGATGACTGCATACATGGAAAGACAGAAAATGACCAACATACAAAATTTAGAGTAACACCTGAAATGTAACACCTAATCTCCTTCTAAAAAGAGTTTCAAATTCAAATAAGTAATTCAGAACAGGTACCTATGGCAGGAAAGGAATAGACAAATATGAAAGGAAAAGAGGAGATCATGGAAACTTTAATTTAGAGGAAAAAAAATCTCCACATAAAGAGGGATTGCTTGAATTATGTTAAACAAAAGCTTTGTTAATATCTTTTTCTGTTTTGGTTGCCACCTTCCAGGTGACCAGATTCTTTAACAGCGAGCCTCAGATGTATGTACCTGACTGTGTAGTTGATGCAGGTACGAAACAATGAGAGTAAAGTGAGTTATGCCTCTGAAGGAACAGAAATTGTGTTTCCAGAAGGATGTAGGGAAATTTTTTTTCTTCATGGACTTTTACATGAATTCAAAAATCCGTATTTCCTTATTTGTGTGTCAAATGCTGTATGGCTGCTGTGAATATGAGCTTTCTATTCAAAGTTCCAGAAGCCACCTTGAGACTAAAGTGACCTGGTGCTAATGAAACTACCAAAAAAAAAAAAAAGTCAGTCCTTGCTGTTAGGCTAAGCTTGAAGGCTGCCAGGCACGACTTAATTGTCCAGTTTTTTGTTACCTCGCTCTAAATTTCAAACGAACAACTGGCCAGCGTTTTACAAATTGCCTGTGTTTTTGAAGGAAGCCATCCTGAATTCTCTTCAACCTTTAACTCAAATTTCAATAGGGTTGTGTTGTAAGTTTTTTGTTTGTTTGTTTTGGTTTTATTTGTTTTGGGGTTGATTTTAGTTGTTTTGTTGTTGCTTTGCTGTGGTGGTGGTTTTGTTTGTTTTGCGTGTTTGTTTTGTTGCTTGAGGACAGCAGAGAAGACAAAAACGGTAGAATTAGATTTTACCTAGATCTACTCCCCGGTCTAACTCACCACGTGGCAGCACAAGTAATTGCACCACTTCAAAGGGGAGGGTGATGCAAGTGAACAGGCAGTGAGCAAGGGGAGGGCACAGCTGCTTCTCCTGGCAGTAGCGAAGGCTTAAAGGGATCGTTCAACTCTGACCTTTTACTCCAGACATGAAAGCCTCTCAGCTGAAGCCTGATTCACCATGAGCAACTCCCCAACTTCTCCTTCGTACCTCTTTGTAGGCAGATATTTACGCTCACATGAATATAAAGTGGGATGAAAAAAATGCTACCCAGCAGGAACGGAAGTAGCCTGTGTTCACCACAGTGACGTGTGCGTGGACAGGACATGCATTTGTGCACACACAAACAAACTGATTTTTAACTACCAGCACTCTAGCCATGCCACACACACACACACCAGAAAAAGGAGAAAAAAAAAAAAAAAGGATTTTACCTGCTATCAAAGATGGAACAGCACAAGTTATCTGTAAAATCCGGACATGCTTTGGTACAGCGGGGGCTGTTCAGAATGATGTAGCCCTCTCAAACACTGCTCTGAAAGCTCTGGCTTTGATAACAAGATGTTTGACATCCGTACCCCTCCTCAGTCGCCGGTCTAATGTTTCAAGGATTCTTCTGCGTCAGCCAAACTATCTGATGTTGCAAAAGGGTGGGTGTTTATTACAGCGCTTAACATCTTAAGAGAACCGTATGAGACTGCATACACTTCTGAATCTCAGTATACGTTTAAGTCAAGTGTTTGTGTACTAGCTAGCAGCTGAGGATAAAAAGGAGTAAAACAGGCACTCCTTTCAGAACCTGGGGGGCTTTTTGACAGCTTTATCTTCACATCCCATGGCCTGCAGAAATATGACTTACCTGCCCTGAGCTAACTCTTACTCACACAGCCCAACCACCGCTCCAGCGGCGTTGATTTAAGAGCAGATTTCTGCACCTTAATCCCTTCCCCTCTTTGCCTAATGGTCCTGCACAGCGCTACGTCTCCCTCGCTTGCCTCCATCCCCTCTTCTGTTTACACAGCCAAACTTTTAGCCTGCCCCCCATCACACCCCCCCCCCCCCGACTGATTCCCCTGAGCAGCGCCAGCCCTCGGCGGGGCTTCCTGGCAGCCCTGCGGGTCAGGCTTAGCGGCGGGGAGGGCACAACCCTACAGAGGCACGGACTTCGGGGAGCCCCAGCCCGGCTGCTTAACGGGTGGGGGAGACCCGGGGCCGAGCTCAACCCCCCCGCGGCCCCTCCGCCGCCTCTCCCCCGCCACCTGCGGGGGCCGCCCCGCTGCGGGGCGCGCAGGCGCCTCTGTTGGGGCAGGTGGGGGCCGGGCGCCATGTTGTGAGCGGAAGCCGTGCCCGGGCGGCGGGGCCGGGGGGAGGGCGGAAGCGCGGCCCCGCCTGGCGGCGGGGAGGGACGGAGGGACCGCGGCTGCGGGCACCGCTCGGCGCCGCCGCTACCGGAGCCGGAGCCAGAGCCGGAGCCGGGGCGTCCCGCGCCCTGCCGTAGGGCTCTCCGCCCCCGGAGCGCGGAGGCTGCGGGAGCGGCGCGGGGAAGATGCCCCTGGCTCAGCTGGCGGACCCCTGGCAGAAGATGGCTGTGGACAGCGCGGCCGAGAGCGGCGCCGAGGTACGGGGCGGGGGGGGAAGGGGGGGGTCGGGAAGTTGCGGGAGGGGGCCGGGAGCCGGCTCCGCGCTGCCCCCCCCCCCTCCGGGGCTCCCCGCCCGCCCTCCCCTTCCGCCCCCTGCCCCGGCGGGGAGCGACCTGCGGCCGGCCCCGGCCCTTTTGTTCCTCCTCTCCCCGGGGGCTGGGAGCGGCTGCGGAGGGTGGAGAGGGGCCGGGGGCTGCCCCCTCGGGGCCGGGGTGGTCGCCGCGGGGTGGGGGGCGGGCGAGCGAGCGAGCGGCGGCGGCTGCGGGGAGCGTCCCCGGCAGGGAGGGCAGCGCCGTGCGGCTCCTGCCCTTGTTAGGCAGTGCCTGCCCGCCCGCCCCGCCGTCATGTGCCGGGGGCAGCTGCCCCGGGGGCTGCTCCTGCTGCAGGGACAGCAGCGGCAGGAGAGGTGCTGCGGGAGAGGCGTCTCTGAGAGGCTGCTCAGGCTGAGGGTTTAGGGGAAAGACCTTCGCTGTTGCTTCAGGCATCCACGCTTCCCACCTGTGCTTGGTGTAAGTAATAATGGCAGGCTGTGCGTGCCGGAAAGGCAGCAAAAGAGGTTGCTCCATTTGAGGTGTATGTGCACACATTATCAATTACACTTTGCTACTTGCTTTTCTGATATACTTCAGAACATGGCTTGTTTTTAAACTACCGCCATGAACTTCTTGAAAAAAGTGCACTCCCTCTTCCTAAATACATAAACTGCCATAGACACGTGTCAATATTTTTTATAAGACACCTAAAAATTCTCCAGGATCACTAACAAAACGTGGGACAGCAACTGAACTGCCTGGTTTGCACCGTAAGGTGCGAGTCCAGAATAAATGACCATCTCTTGACAAGACCGGGCTGCACCTATAAAACTGTTTTAAACAAACCTCGAAAGGAAGAGTGAGGCTTAGAAAGGTTGCTTACTTGAAATTGTTTTTTTTAAGAGGAGATGTTCCGGTGAAAAAGAGATGTCTGTCAAATACATAAACAAATGACCTAAATACATAACTTAGAATTTCAATTTACATGTGTTGTGTTTACCCATAGCGTAGCAGTCTCATAATTACAGACCCTGTCCTGCAAGAGTGTCCTTGGGCAAAAATATTTTATACGTCCTCCTGGAAGCTCATTGTGATTTTAGTCATAGGTTGATAGTAGTAATGCCTTTAGCTGTAATAGTGAGGTAAAGAGTTTCCGCTAACGTTTCAGATGTGCTGACACAGCTCTTGTAACACCGTCTTATCCACGTGGAATTATGAATTACTGAGCTTTAAAACTCAGCTCACACACTTCCTTTGTCTTAACAACTCTCTGGAGTTTTATATTTATTGGATTTTTTTTTTTAATTTGCTTCCCAGTGAAGCCCCGTGTTCAGTTGTATGCCGCTACCACTGAGGGGGTGATTTGCTGTGATAAGTGAGCAAATTCAGTAGGAGGAATACAGTACCTTTAACTAGCATGAATTTTTCAGACAGCGTAGTTAACCATCAACAGCTGTTGCAACTGAGGTGTACAGGACAGCAGATCAGTAAAACGTGGTCCTTCTTAAGATATAATGCAAACAGTTCTTTAGATAAGATACGGATTTCTCGTTTTCAGAACTCAGTTGCAGGATTTCTGTTTCAACAGTTACAAATAGTTTGGTGATTTACAATGCATCTCTGACAGTGTTTTCAATGTTTAAACTTGTTGAACAGTGTAATTTAAAGGTAATATATTAAGTATTGTGGGATTTTTTTAACGTTTCTTGTTTTAAATCAGAGCACCTTGAAAGCCCATAGAATTATACTGTCTTTTATTGACTCAGGGCTGACTCAAGATCTATAACAAGCACAGGTTTGTTTTTCATGGTGAAAATGTGCCTGTTTTTTCAAGCCATCTGCTTTCAAGCAAATTAAGTATTGATGATTTGAATTTGTATTTGGATGTCTGTATAACTAGCCTGAACCTCTGATCTGTACTCCCAGCTATGCATATTAATGTCGACTGGAGGAGAATGAATACAGTTACAGCAGCCAAGTTTTGGACACCAGTATGTTGAAAGAGTTGGCCATGATAAGGAGATATCGCTTGCTAGGCATCCAGGGAAGCATTTGTGCCATCTATCTTTAGGAGTTTTAATTTAGGTGCTCTAAATTGGCTGTGGAGAAAGTTCAAATTTTTCCGCTGCCCTCTATAGAGGATTTATCATCACCTATTTAGGTACCTAAATAGAAGGTGTGAATTCCCTTTCTCAGAAATCCTTGGTTTTATCTCCTGTATCCAGAGTTTTATGAATCTTACACAAGACAATAGGTGCGAGCATTTAAGGGTCAAGTTGCTGCTTAAAAGAATCCAGCACGATGTAATTTTGGCTTTGTAATTCAGTTCTGATGTCAGTGTGACATTTCTTAAGTCGATGTATAGCTCTGGCCTGGAATCTGCAGTTCATCGGGTTTCTTGCTGCTGAGGCCAAGCAATCATCTGCTGGTTGTGATCCCCTCTGTACACCCTGTGCTGGTGTGTGTGCAATCAGTGCTAGACTTGCGCTCCACCACAACGGAGGCTGGATTTACAGTAACTTCTTGTGCAGTCCAGACAGACAAACAGCTGGAATGCTGAAGCAGGATCACCTAAGGGGGCTGGTCTGTGTGCATTTTGGAGGCCATTCGTCATCTCTCCCTTGCAGTAAGAATTCCCAGCAGCGTCCTCACAGCACCCAGCTATCACTTCTGATGCAGGGCTGGTGTCCGTACGGTGGGTTCTGAGGTGTGGTGGTATTTTTTTCAGATCTGTCAAGTGAAATTTTCTTACTGTGTGTCAGACGTGGCAAATGGCAGCATAATTCTCATCTAAATAAGCAGTTTACCCAGTATTCAGCAAACTCCTGTGATAGAGATGCAGATAGCAGTTGCTATATGTATGTAAATACTGACTTGAAAAACATACTATCTGCATGAAAGATACTTAGGTGTTTTTTCAGCCCTTCAGATCCTTAATGGCACAATTTTTACCTGTAGCATTTTTCAGTTTAGCAAATTACTGCTAAATGTGGCGTGGTGGAGATACCTTGCTGTTGGATGGGTGGGACAGGAGGGGGCAGCTGCTTTGCTCAGCACCTCCACGCAGTGCTGCGTGTTGGTTTCCTCGTGGCAGCTTTGATTTCTCAAATTGCTCTCTAAGTTTTCCTAGGGCATTGGCAGTTCTTAGCTCACAATTGTTTTTTCCATTGTCGTGTACATAATATTTCTTGCCACAGTTGGGCATTTAATGCACAGTAGATGGGAGCTGGCTGACGTGCTTGAAGGGTCATACTAATTGTAGTCTTTTTCCATTCACAGTGCTTTACTTAGATTTACAATGATAGACAGACTAAGGTGGACATTGCATTATCTCTGCGTATCAAAAAATATTAGCTTTATGAGTTGATTGATCCTGGGAACTGGCCAAGTTATCAACTTCAAGAACTCGTGCAATACACTGGTTTTGTTATTAAGATATAATTCATTGCAGTATTTCAATAGTAAAACACTTAAGCAGCTCTTCAGGCAACAGCAAAACCTTGTGGCTGTTTGTTTCCATTGTAGTGACTTCTCGTGGGGAAATAATTTAACCAGTAAAACTGGAGACGTTTCTCTTCAGGGAATTTTTATGTTTAGGCCAACTAAAGTGGTTAATTATTGCAAGTATTGTGCTAGATACTTGCATGCGTGATGCCATGCTACTTATTCTCTGCTTACACTTGGAAATAAAACAAAACTCCTCATCCATTGGAAGCGGGGGCGGGGGGGGGAAGTCCTGTTTAACAGATGGGAAAATGAGGTGCAACATCTTAGTGACTCCGTCTAGCGTAATTCCTGGGGTCTGTTCTAGATCTAGGAGATGAGCGCTGGTTTCCAGGGACCCACTCCAGCGGCTCAACCACAAAGTTACTGCTAGCTGTTCTTATCAGTAACAGATACCATATGCTCCCTTTGATGCAAGGAACCCCCTGTGGTATGCTTAATGCTCTGCTTAACTCTTTTTGGAGGATATGTTCTCTCTTTTTTTTTTTTTTTTTTTTTTGAATTTGAGTGACACAATTGGATCGTGTAAAAAGTAGCATGTGTCTCCTAAATGACATTATCATCATCTCAGTCTGTTTTCTGACGTAACTTTGAAGGTTCCAGGTCTTTTATTAACATTTAATTTCAAGCATTAACTTACCGGAGCAGTTTGTTTACCGTATGCAGAAGATGTGAGGCAATGGTTTTCTGTCATGCTTTTAAGTGTCCAGCAAATCATAGCTTTGGAAAATGCCTTTTGTTCTTCTTGAAGCCAAACTTGTTTGTCCCGAAGGCTCAGAAGTTAGTGGTTTCTTGATGTAATTAGATCACGATTAATATTATTTATGTTATTTCTTATAACTTGGTTGCCAAATTAGTTACTGTTAGAACTCAGACTCGCACGTTAATTTCTTTCACTCACTGAGGAGTTGTCCTTCTCCTGTCCTCCAGCATTGCTCCACAGGCACCTTGGAAATCCGTGATTTTAGGAAGTAGTGAAGTTGTTCCACACCTTAGTCTGTCTTCTGGAGTCTATTAAAATGGCTAAGTGACAAAATGAGCAGAAATGCGTGATGCTTTCCCTGACATCAACTACATGTCAGCCTCTGACGTTAATCATAAGAGACCATAAGAAGCCCACTCTCCCCTTGGGAAGGAGCCAGGCAGGCACGGGGGGCTTTGGTGGGCCCTGCTGTGATGCAAAGTGTTTCTGCTGCCTGGTGCGACTACAGACTGCAGTGGGACCGTGTGCTGGAGGTGCTCGGGGCACTGGTAGCAGCAGGGAAGGGGTTCATGCTGTTTTCCTGCGTGTGGCAGTGGTCTGGATGTATTGACGTCAGTGATTTCTGCCTGCTTATCTCTTCCTTTTTGAAGCAGATGAACAGATAATCGGTGGTGTGTGTTTTACTAAGGCTGCTGAACCTCTGTGTTAAGGGTAATAATTTGTCTCCCATGTAGGTAGGGAACTAAATGAAAATCACTCATCCCTCTTTTATTTCCTCTCCTGAGCAACTGAACACACGTAATTTGGAGCTTGTTTTAGCTATAGAAAGCAGTTGGCCTGGACAAAGGTTTTATGATACTATATGCTTGGCATCTTGGATAATGCCATGCAACTTGCCTGGCTTGAAGCTGAGTTAATTCAGGGAATTAAAGTCACTGAAAGCTGCAAACTCTTTTTTAGTTCTCTTTTGTCACCTAGCTTGTCACAAGGCTGGCCAAACGCCAAGGGCAATGTAGTAGGAAAGGGCCTGCTTTTCTGTGGCAGCTAGGCCACAGTCATACTTGAGTCGTATTTGTACTCTGTACTTCTGAGTCATGAGATAAGTGGCACTGTAAAGTAGATAAAGTCCAGGTTAAAGTTGTCCAAGTATCATAACTTTAGGAAATTATTGGGCTCCATACCCAAATAATGTCTGTTAATGGCTTGTGTCTGAGCTTGCTTGCCTGCAGAAAGGCAAGTGTTGGAAGTCCTGCCACTGCTCCTAACGCTCAGCAAAAAATCAGTCACCTCAGTCAATAGTTTATAGGGAATTACGTGGAGTTAATGGAAGTTGAAGTAGCAGAATTTTATGTAAAGTACTAACAGTATTTTTTTCATAAAAATAAGCACTTGTACCTTTTTGTTTTTGTGGAAATTAAAGAAGTTTTTCCAACTCCTTTGTACTATTCTTAACAGGATATGCAAAATACATTGAATATGTACTATGAGACAACAGCTAAAGAAAATCTGAGATGATAGCTCACATAATTAGCCTTATTCAGGTTAGGATTAAGGTAAGTGCTTTGGCTGTGTGTGGTTCCCTAGCAGGGGAGTTAGGGCATGAGTCAATTCAGGTTCTGTTAAGGCCCTAGATTTTAGTTAAGAACTAAAATTAATCTTCAGTAAAGAAGTCTTTACAATCTAAGAAGGAGTTACACATAAACATCTTGAGTGACGTTTTAGGAATAGCCGATCACGCCTTGGTGCGCTGAGATAGGTTGGATGACCTCTCAAGGTCCCCTCAGTCTATTTTCAACTATTTTTCTGTGGACCTAAGAATTTTTTCTCAGAGTTTCTAAGCGTTGCTGCTTAGAATAGCAAGTTTAAGCATGTGCAGCTTGAGAGGCTTTTACTGAATATAGTTCCACGCAGTGCCTTCTCTTACCAGCAGCAAATTTGTTATGAATGTTTCAGAGGGAACACTTCATTTTGTGCTGCTTTGAAACAAGCCGGAAGCTTTGTTACAGCTTCACTCAGGTCAGGGATTGCAGGGTTCTTGAACTGTGTTTGCCAGTTGAGTCCCCTGAAAACACCAGAGAGCAAAAGGTCTCGGATCTGCGTATGATCAATGTTTTATTGGATAAATGATACAGAAAATAGATTTAGAGACATTTATTTTTGGTATCTTAAACTTGGTTTTCAGAAGGTTTAGAGGAAATAAAAAGTTTTCATTAAATTCTGTAACTGGCGAAAAGTTGTTGGGTAAGTTTGAAGGTTTTGGTAGGTAAAATCTAGGAATTACCTGGGAGAATCTTCAGACATTCAGATAACTTACCTAAATTCTCCTTCCAAAGAGTAATTAAATTATCACCTACGTCACATACTAGCCTTTTATAGTTTCTAACTACTGATTTTTACACGGTGTGATTCAGACCCCTTATCTTGTCTGCTCATTTACGCACTTAAAATGTCATCCTGCATTGATTTACAGTTCGTAAGTCTTTATTTGTACACTTGTAAACTCTAAGACTATAGCACTTTTGTTTTACAACATCTTAATTAGTGTGTATAGTTCTGCTAAAAGGCACCAATTACATGGAATATACAGTAGTCATATAATATGCTGAAGTCCACTAGTAGTAGACTGGTTACTGATTTATATGCTCAAGCCTAATATTAATCATTAGGGAATACTAAGATTAATGGAAGAAAAATTGTACCAAAAGCAATAACTGCTGTTATTTTCATAAGGGTATTTAAAACAACTGACAAATGGAGTTGGGTGGAAAAAGTTAAAATGTTTGGCAGAGAGGCTACTTAAGCATCCTAAAATAATCTAGCGATAGTCTAAACACAGAACAAAGATGCTCTGGGGGAGGAAGAGGTTATATGGTGGTGTTTAATATTCAACAAGCTTCATGGTCAAACACACATTCTTCAGGAAGAAAATAATAAAATCTATTAAAACTGTATGTAAGAACATCCAGATCAGAGAAGTCCATATTAACAAAACTTTGATTTGCAAGGGCAATGTAAGAATGGAGATACCAAACTAAATCTATAAACTTTAAGTGTATACTGTCTGTAACAATACTGATGAAAATAACAGGAAAAATAGGAGAATTGAGCACTACAGGACACAAATGTTTTGTCTACTTAATATTTCAATTAGTGATTTAGATACTTGTAAAGAACTGTGTAGTGGGAATGATGGGTACCTAACATTATTATTCAATAAAGGTATTCTGTGCTAAATTGCAAATGCCAAATTGCAGTTACAGATGCTCTTTCAGGTATTTTACGTACAAGATTACACACACAGATCCAGTGCCAATCAGTTGAATGTACCTGTTTTATTGTGCAGATGCCCAAGTTTGTACTGTTGCAAACTTGATTATAACTAAAAGAAAAATTACAAGTCCCATTAGGACTGTTGATCAATATATGGTTGTAGTGTAGAGTGCAGGCTATCCCATGCTTCACGAAAGTGTTTCATTGATTGTGAGCTGGGTGTGGACTGCATTTCTGGATGTACTCACTTATTACAAAGGGTTTACTATGGTTATGTCTTCTCAATATCAGTCCCCAAACCTATGCTGCCACTTGTTGCCTCTTCATCTCTTCCAGCACAGTTATTTATGGGCATGTAGTCAAGAGTAAAATGGTCTCAGGAAAATTGCTGGAACCTAACTGTGTTTAAGTATTCTACCAACTTAATGAAATGTGGCAACAGGTTTAAAAGCTTTGGGGAATGAAATTTACCTCCAACAACAGGGCTGTTTCCACTGGAAGTTAGAGTAGGAAATTGTATTGTAGTGGACTGGATAGCATATTATAGATTACCTTTATAAGGGGTGTGTGCCCTCACTTCAGTGGTGTAATTTGAACGCTGACATGTTTAGGTGATAAGTAGAAGTTTTTTGTAGACCTTTTATATTGTTTTTGTTACGGTTCTCTTGTGCTATCATCTGAAATACCTGTTACTCACTGCTTTTGGAGTTAGGGTACTAGAAATAACCAGATATTTGGTCTATTCTGCTTGCTTGGCATCCCTGATACAGCAACGGTGCAGCTGAAGAATAATCAAGGTCTAGAGTCTTTTGAAATAAATCAATCTGTGCATGTAAAAGATGCATTCAGCCTTCTCTTACCCTGTATTCTTCAGACTATTATATCTAGTCCCAGTCTGTTATCTCATTGAGACGTGTCCATGGCTCTAATTAAATACTAGAGCAAGTTCAGCCTAGCAAGAGGGAACTTATTTCATTCACTCACCTCTTAAACATGCTGCTGATTTTGTTCCTCAAAGTGTTTAAATATTGTCACTTCCAATGTGAACTTTTTGGCTTTACATCTTAACTCTTCAGAAATGCAGTACAGTTTGTGGACCTCCTGAATACACAGCTGCTTTCTATGTAGTAGTATCTCAGCTAACAACAACAAACCATAAATCACATCTACATATTCTTCTTTACCTTACATGGCTCAGGCTGTTCTGAGCAAAACTGGTTCTACCATCCAGTGATTCCTTAGCATAATCATTGTTTGGGGAGACTTGTTTAAAAAGATCTTGCTAATCTGGTGATCTGGCTCAGACACGGCTGCATAGCATACATGCTGACTTCTTGAGTTTGTTCGTGCTGCCAGCAAGCGTGTTTGGAATCCAGTTATTGAATTCATGTGAAAAGTAACTGAAAGCAATGCAGGATTAGACAGGGAAACCAGATTGTACAACCCAGTTTATCTGTGATGATAAAACTTTCTGCTTTTTTTTTCTTCTGGTAGACTGATGTTGAAGTCAGTGGGGTTACAGATTAGAGCTGTCTCAAAAAGCAGTTGATCTCAATTTTTTTGTCTTCGAAGAGAGGTTTGTCTCAAGTTTCTTGAAAGTGTTCCACTTTCAACTATTTTATAGCTGCCTTAAAATAGTAAAAGTGAGATCTTAAGGCTTACTGTTTAGTAACGTCTTACTTAACCTGCAGTTAATGTACATTATTTTTCAGTGGAACGACTGTTGTAGCAGAAGTCACTGTTTCTGCATGTGGAGTCAGTTTAGAGCAGATGGCTTTGATACACAAGTTGCCCTAGTTTAGGCCCCCGAGTTTAGCCATCATTAGTTGTCAGGACATTATAAACTCCTCCTTTCAGGCTGAAGTCAATTGTCTTATTCTGCTGTTTTTCTGCTTTTTTTTTTTTCTTTTTTTTTTTTTCTATTGACAAGATCTTCTGGAAGCTATCTTGTGGCATGAATAGAGTATAGAGATACGTAGCTAAAATGCAAATGCTAATTTAACTTTAATGTATGCTATAGATTTGAGAAAAGGGAAAGTCTGACTTGATAGAAATGGCATATGTATAAACAATTATGCTTCCTTGTAAACAAGCTTTATTGAAAACGCTTGTTTCTGTAGCTTAGATAAGCTGCTGTTCTTATGGTCTTCTGTTTGATAATTTCTTTTTTTTGTGTGTATCTTAAAGAAGAATAATACAATCTCTGCTATTATGCTCTAAGCAGAAGATATTACAGAAAGGGAAGCTTAGGTTCTTTGGAACATTGTCTTAACAAATAACCCCTCACTGTACAATTAGAAGGTATAATGTTGACTGCTCTTAACTGCAAATTTAATAAAAATTGTATTCTCCTCTGTAGTAACCTGTGAAAGTAACTTGTAACCTCTGTGGTAACATGTGAAGCTGTTTCTTACTATGCCTTCCTTCATGGAAACATGGTGTCTAACCAGAAGTCTCTAATATCCTCCCGAAGTCAGTTCAGATGAGAAAATGGCAGTGTTATCATGTGAGCTCTGCACTGGAGACAGAATCAGCTGGGCCCTCTCCTTTCCTCCCATTAAAAGAAAAAAAAAAAAAAAGCCTGTGATATATTTGGGCAATCCATAATTCTCATAATCGAGCTTTATCCAGTTGTATCTTTCAGCAAAAAATGCACAGGGAAAAGCTTGGTAGGAAGCTGGTAATCGCCGTTTGGTATGTTTGGCATATCTGGAGGCTGCGATTCGTAAGTTGCTGAGGTTTAATCTGTCTTTTCATAGAAAATATTCTCCTCCAGCTACTTGCAAGCCAGAAGACTGTGCTGATCAGCAGCTGTTACAGCAGAACACAAGGAAGGTTCCACCCAAGAAGCCTGTTGAAAAACGGAACTGTGGGAAGGAACTTGCAGGACGAAACTCAAATCTCTGAACCCTGCTTAGCAGCTTTTCTTAGCTTTCTGGCATCTAGAAATTATGTGTCCATGTAACTTTTTCAGTAGATAAAGTTCTGTGAAAATAGATTAATTAGGCCTTGTGTTCTCTGGGAAAACAATGCAAAAATGGAAAAAACTTTGCCTCCACTGGTACTGGAGGACACTGCTATTTGGGGTATTTTTTCAGTTGTTTCAAAAAGCACGTTAAATTTTGTAAAACTTTAAGAGCAAGCAAAGAGTTAAAGCCCCAGGTGATATTCTTTACCACACCTTAGGAAACATATTTTTCCTTACAGCTTGCTAATATACATATCACTCTAAGTCTTTCTGGGAAAAAATGCCACTTAGAGATTCCCCAAGTAGTAACCACTGCCAAGGAAAAGAAAGCATTCGTTAACCAAGAAGGCATTTAGGCTTTTTCACATTTGAAAGCTTTTTAGAATGGTCTTTAGGAATGTACTAAAAGTAGTGAGTGGACCATTTTGTTAGCCAGCAACTGTAAGCATTTGTAGTTTTTTATAAGTATATAATGTGGTTATAAATGTTCTTGTAGTACTCATGGCAGAGTAAGGACTGACTGTTGCCACACAAGGTACTAGTCTAAAAAAGAACCTGTTTATCTGTTCTTTGATGTGGCTTTTTGCTGCTCAGTCTCTATTGGATTTATTTGCTTTTGAAGAGGTTGTAGTAATAGAAAATAATCTCTAGCTTTGTAGTAGTCAGACTTAAAATGCCAAGTTGTTATACATGTTTCTTTCTGTGACTTCATCCAATTCGGTCGTACATAAGGATCAGAGTGGCATGGCACCATGTGCCAGCTGTAGGCAGCCTTTTGTACCCACTTCCAATGATTCATTTTTTTGTTTTGTTTGACGATATGTTGAAGAGAACTCTTGACCCTATAGAGGAACATGCTGTATAAGCCCATCGGCAATGTGTATTTCTGTAGCTGGATTCAGCACCTCTATTAACTTGCTGTGTCTGTTTTTTACAGAATGGACAGCAAATTGTGGATGAACCTATGGGAGAAGATGATATCAACCCACAAACTGTAAGTAAAAGATGGTTGTAATAAAGATAGTACTGTATTATGGCACACTGGTATCACAGTTTGCAGGCACTGTTGATTAGGCTTACTTGCCATGAAGCTTACTTAAGCCAATTTAGCATCCTGATACTTTTCAGAGTTCTTTATCACAGGCTCTTGTTTGATGTGGTATCCTACTGTTTGTTCTGATGAACTTTCATGCTTTCCATACTATTTTTAGTATGAGGTAGGCTTTCCTGTGGAAAGCACAAAACTGAATATGGTAGAAATTATAATTGGACTGGGGGGTGAGAAGTCTTGATAGTAAAATGTGGCTATGTAGAGCATTCCTGAACAAGGAGGGAGGTTGAGCTCCTCTGTTCTTATCCTTGCAAACCTTAAAACTGGTGGTTCTTTTTTTTTTTTTTTTTTATTGTTCACTCTTTCCTAGTGCCAGTGAGCAAAGCACTTCTGTTGCCTTCTGTTAGTCTCATCAGTGCATAGGTGAAAATATTCTACATCTGTGAGTTCCAGAGTGTGCTTTATTAATAGTTAAGATTTCAGTTGTGGTCATGTCACAACAAATGATTCTCTCATGGTTAAATTCCACACAGATTCTGTTGCAGATGCATGTGTGCTTACTGTATGAAATCTGACTCTTTCAGAGTGACGGCATATACCATAGCTTTTCCCCGTCTAGTTTGGTATGTAAGGTGTACAGCAGCTCTTGCCTTTGTTTTTTCTGTACTGTTGGGAGATTTTTTGGCAGTGTTTGTCTATGCTGTTTCATTGTTAGTGTTGGTCATTTCTTATTTTCTTTCTTGACCTGTGTGAAACTAGAATATTTGCATAATAAGTCTTTATTAACCTGGAAGATTTTCTGCGTCCTTTCTACATAGATTATTAGGATTATACTAAACCAAGACATTAAGTTTTAAGTCGTCTTCCTGTGTTTGTTTCCAGCTGAAAAGTTTAGATATGTCTCTCTGGAGTGCATTCAAGAATAGCAAAGCTAGTCAATTGAGGCACAGTGGTTTCTTAATTCTTTTCTTTGTGGGTTCCAGTTTTGCTCTTCTGATGCTATTTTGGCTACTTGATGTAGCAAAGAACTTCTGTTTATTGGTTCAGAGCTAACAAATCTAAAGGGATCCAGAAAAGTTTGTAGAGAGATACTTGAAGATGAAAGCTGTAGGTGTCAGTTTAGCTGGTGACTTAAGACCGTTCTCTCTTGGATGAGTTGCTAAATTCTGAAGCACGCACAGTAGAAACTTTCATAGTGGAAGAAGAGCCAAAGGCTAAGGCTGAACTATTAATACAGATCTGACGTGTTTGCTGTAAATCAATCTGAAGAGTAAACTGAGTGCTTTGAACCAGTACGTTGTGAAGTACTTACTGGAACAAAGTGGTCCTTCTGAGTTTGAACTGGCAGGTGAATACAAAAAGAAATATCTATCCTTTTTCTTTCTTCCCCATAACTTTTTTTTTTTTTAATTTCAGTTATGGATAACTTATAAAAGACTGTACCTCAGTTCTCCCTGCTTTTCGGTTTCAGTAGTCTTTCAAGGGAAGACCCAGGGTGAGGAAGGACCATGAAGCTGCAGTTTCTTTTGCTCTTGTTATTGAGAGGCATTAGTCAGACATTCTTAACCCAGGCTTTTTGAACATAGGGCTGGCTGCTAAAGATCACAGTCCAGAAGGTTCATACGTAATCTGTAGAAGGTATCTTCATATCTTCATATCAGACTTGCAGTTTACAAAATCTTGTGATGTGGAGATATGAGTGACTTCAAGTTTCTTCATGTAATCCCTGTGACTTTCTCAGCAAAGAAGGCAACTTTAGTATTTATCTGGAGTTTTGTGTCAGACAGCACTAGCTGACTGGTAGACTTAGTGATAAAAGGGCCTTACTGATAAAACACAATTTTTGGAACTACAGATATGGTTGAGGTATTATAGAATCACAGAAAGGTCTGGTTTGGAAGGGACCTTAAAGATCACCCAGTTCCAACCCCCTGCCATGGGCAGGGACACCTCCCACCAGACCAGGTTGCCCACAGCCCCAGCCAGCCTGGTCCTGAGCACCTCCAGGGATGGGGCACCCACAGCTTCTCTGGGCAGCCTGTGCCAGGGCCTCACCACCCTCTGAGTGAAGAATTTCTTCCTTATATCCAATCTAAATCTATCCACTTTCAATTTCAAGTCGTTACCCCTTGTCCTACCCCTACACCCCCTGACAAAGAGTCCCTCCCAGCTTGCCTGTAGGCCCCCTTTAGGCGCTGGAAGGCCGCTATAAGGTCCTAGTGGAGCCTTCACTTCTCCAGGCTGAACAACCTGAACTTCCCCAGCCTGCCTTCATAGGAGAGGAAGTACAACGTATTGGAGTTCATGTGCTGATACTGCACGTTGTGCAGACCTCAGCTTGTGATTTAGATGGTCAGAGCTCTTTCCATCTATGCAAATGGGTATAATTACAACCTGCATAGCAGCTTACCTTTCTGCTGATGTTGTGAGCGGAGCCATTTTAGATAATCAGTGAGTTGTCTTCTCCATGCTTGCGTAGCGGTAGTAGATGTAGCTCTTAAGCTGATGTGAAAAGGCAGAGATTGAAAGCCTGTGCTATGTAACCACTTCTGATTCCTCCTCATAGCATGCAGGGCTCCTATGTCTTTAACACAGGGTGAAGAAACAAAGGATGTGCTCACAGGTGACTCGGAAGTAGTGTGGTGTTAGAGTTGAAGGAATATAATGAGGCAACAGCAAAAGGGGATCATTTGTTCTATGTATTCTGCATAACGTAGGCTGTAGTGCTTGCTTGAATTCTTTTTTGATCTAAAATGTTTCTTTCGGCAAAAATGTTCAGTTTTAGTTGAAATCTTAGTGATGAATGAGCTCAAATACTCATATATTCTGACTATTGCCATTGCTTGATAACATTTATTTTTATTAACTTCACCTTCTACCTGTGAGCCTTTTTGTTACACGTTTATCCACTAAAATGATATTTTCTCTGTAGTATTATATTGGGTTTACATAACAAGGTTTTAGTAGTGGAAGGGGTGGCCTCTCCTGAACAGAGACTGGGGGTTATCCCCATGCTAGATAGCTGGTTCCAAAACACAACCACCGCTGGTTATTGCTGGGCCCATCGGTGATTCTCATGGTGCCTCTGTGATGACATATTTATGGAAGGGTTAAAAAAATGTTGAGCAGCAGTAGTGAGAGAGGAGTGACGAAAAATGTGAGGAAGCAACTCTTGCAAAGGTCAGTGAAGAAGGAAGGAGAAAAGGCACTCTGTGTCAGAGCAGAGATCCCCTAGCACTCCATGGAGAAGACTGTGATAAAGCCCGTGGTGAAGCTGCCCATGAAGGACCGTGTTGGAGCAGTTACCACACTGCAGGCCGTGGAGGACCCCATACTGAAGCAGGTAGAGATACCCTGGAGGAAGCTGCAGCCATGCAGAAACAGGCTCCTGGCCTATGGAGAGGAGCCCATGGCTGTAGTAGGAGGTCTGTCAGGAGCTGTGGCCTGTGGGATGCCCACACTGGAGCAGTCTGTTCCTGAAGGTCTGCATCCCCTGGAAGAGACCCATGCTTGGGGCAGTCAGTGTTTCATGGTAGGGATCCCACGGTGGAGCATAAGAGAAGTACGAGGAAGGAGCAGCAAAGACAAAGTGTTGGGAACTGACCACAACCCCCATTCCCAACCCCTTGTGCCGTTCAGGGGTCACAGGGAAGAAGGATGTGGAAAAGTAAGGAGAGAAGTTAAGAGTTAAGCCTGGAAATAAGGTGTTTTTAGTTTTGTCTTTGTTTCTTGTTATCCTACTCTATTTTTAATTGGCAATAAATTGATCTTCCCCCAGCAGTCTGTTTTGCTGATGACAGTGAATGGTAGACTATCTCCCTGCCTTTATCTCAACCCACAAGCTTTCGTACCTCTTATTTTCTTCTTCTGTGCCATTGATAAGGGGGAGCAAAAGCATGACTTGGTGGGTATTGGGCAGCCAGTCAAGGTTAGCCCACCACAATTATCAGATTTCTCTTTCAAGATTTAATAACTGTAGGATTACTTACAGGTGGTTTCCTGTACTTTCTTCAGACACTTCCAAACCCTTACTTTTTTGGGGGGAAGCAACCTATTTAACTATGATTGCAACCATTTAAAAAAAAAAACAACAAACCTCTAATATTCTTTCTGTGATGCTTGAGCTGTTTGATTGTTTTAGCATTTTAATCCTTCAGACTAGTATATATATATTTTTTTTTTTCATATATTGCTAGGTTGTGGTGAATAAAGCCAAATTGTTCAAATTGTTTTAAATCACTGCTGACAATCTTTTTTTTTTTTTTTTTTTTGGGGTGGGGAGGAGGTGGGGGGGTAGGTTTTTGCCTCCCTAAAAAAAAAAAATACTAAATACTACAGCTGCTCAGTTATAGCAGGAAGGTAGTCTTTGACTGTCAGCTATTAAAATACTACCTCAGCTGAGATGCAATAGATTTCTTTGTGATTCATGTCTGTTTTGGCATAAGATAAAGACTAATGTTAAATTGCCGCTGAAACTCATTTTAGTTCTTCTGTTTGACCTTGTGTCTAAAAGGGCTTATGGGCCCTAAAAGGGCTGATAATCCATGAAATTTCTCTGCTGTAACTTGAGGACAGTAGCATGAACGGGCCTAGCATGTGCAGACTCTTGTACATCAGGTCAGAAGACAAAATATTCTCACAGTTCTGTAATGTATGCAAGCTCGGGATAGAGAGTTGCCACAGCTCTGTGGAGAGAAGAGGGCGAAAGCTTGAAATAATGCATCCTTTTGCAGTGTCAATGTATGAATAGTATGCTGATAATGCAAATTGGATAAGAAGTTTAAAACAAATGTAGAAGTCTAATGCAATTTTGTCTGCAATACTAGGGAGACTGGAAGTCTCCCTAGTATTGTGCATATCAAAAGATAAGTTTCAAATTGTTAGATCCCTGTTCTTTCACCCAAAAGTGAAGTTAATGGACAGGTGAGTCTGAGTTGCACAGATTTGTTTCAGACTCAGTGGTTTGTCGTAAGAAAAGCAGCAGATTTAAGGTTACATACCTATTTCTGAGGAGTCCAAGGTACTGTATAGTTCAGTGTTGTTCCTCTTAAAAGAGGAATCACTCAATATTCTAGTTTTATTACAATTAATATACTGGTTATATCTAGCTTCATAACTTAAGTCAACATTTAATATCTGATGAATGTCATAAATAACCTGGGCCTGGCAGGAAATAAATGCGAGAACAAATACACTGGCTGAAGTTTGACCTGATGTGAAAGCTTAAGGGAAGATTACTGAAAAAGGGAAGCAATTTAAAGCCTTTTATTTGCTACCTTTCTCACTCTTGTGCTATCTACTGTTGTTTTCTTTACTGCTGTGTCCATAGAGATCGAGTTAATTAACAGAGCACATGAAATGTTTTGAGTTCTCAAAAGCACGATGCACACTTTGCTACTCTTTTTAATCTGTGTTCAATTTGGCCATTAAAGCAGTACTAGAACTGATCAGTTATCATTGCATTTTGCTAGCTTAAGCACAATATTAAAAATACAAAAATACTAGGTTCCAAGAATTTGTGAAAGGTGGTTTCTAATAATGCTTTGTAAGCTGCATGGGCTGACATACGTTTCTGTTTGGTAGCCTACAGGGACTGAAGGTTACTGTTTGTTTGTTTTTTAGTACAGGCCAGAATGGAAATAATTCAGGCACAAGCAACTGGGATGAAAAAGTAAATGATGTCTCCAGTGGGGGTGGTTGGGGAGTATTGTTATACTTTTTGTATGTTTTGGTATAACTTTAAGCAAAACCCTACTCTTAAATAAGTAGAACGTAAACACAGGTAGAATTACATAGAAGTGAAACATGAAACAGTATATTAAAACATGCTGATCTGGATGATGCAAAACTAAACCTCAGTGGCTTTCATCCTTTCACTAAAAACATATAACTAAAATAACTAGGACTGTAGTCAACAGGTAACATAAGCTAGGCTTGTAAAGAAAAGTCAGTGGTTATGTCTGTTTTTCTCAATAGAATTGAAAACTGCAGTCAGGAGGTATGAAAGTGGTGAGCTTTTTCTTGCCTATCAGTGTTTTATTAGAAGAGGTTATGAGGAAAACGTGGTCTTAGAAAAAAGATTTAAAATGCATTAGAAAAATAATTTGAAGCATATGGGGCAAAATAGTTTTTGTCCAATTACTGGCCTTGAACAGTCAACTTTATGTACTAATCTTGACATTCTACATTATGCATACCTAGGTATCTGATACGCTGTATATAGTATATGTAAAATACTGGTCAACCTTTAAGTGTGTGTGTGTATATATATATATATATATATATATATATATATATATATACACACATACTTGGGATAATTTTGACAAATGTGCAGTATTTGAAACACCTTAGACCTTGAGGAAGGCTTGAGACTATAACCAGAGAGGTTTTACAGAAGATAACTGAAATCTAGTGAACAAATATGAATCTACACAGAAAATTCCCATGTGAACATGTAATCCTTGTGTGCCTACTGTTATTCAGGCAGTAACACTAAAACCACAGTAATCTGGGGTAATCTCATTTGTTGTCACCAGCAATGAAAAGATAAAACATGAAAATGAAGTAATTCAGCAAAAAAGTGTGTGTTAACATGAAAGTGAATGTATTGCTGATGCTAATTTTGATACGCTTGTTTTACTTTTGCTGGCATAACATTCATATTTCAATTTTCCGTGTGTGGTTTTGTCAACGTTTTGATGTAAATTCCTGAGTCTGTGGTAGGGGTTTTAAGATCTAGCTAGAGTTTCTTAGATATTACGGAAATGATTGAGCTCACAAGTGTTCACAGAGCACTGTGGTTAGGATTTCTCAATTTCTACAGAACTGTCTAATATTAGCAGAAACAGCTACTCGACTTTGTTATCAGTAGTGTAAAACATTGACATATTAATATTTTTGTATTTTCCTGAGAGATGAGGTGTACAGTCAAGTTATTTTTTCACATTGCTTACACTTTATTTAGTGTGTGGTTATTGCCTGTTTATGTGGAAATCAAATTGAGGAAGCTTTGCAGCCATAGCAATGTAATTCTTTGAAACTCTGTTACATAATTCAGTATAACACCGTGTTCCTTGTTGTGAACTAAGTCATAGTTTCAGTTAATGCCAACAGATAATCTGACCATTTAATGAAACAGTGCCCGGTGTGTAATGAAGGAAACAGTCTGGGTGATAACTACTAAACTAAGACTTTAAGGAGGTTCATAGTTCTTATATTCCTTCTGCTGTATTTTACTAAATATATTTGTATTTATTCACATGTACGTATGTATGTTTAATTATATTTTACAATAAAGTACCTTGATTCTTGAACAAGTAAGTTTTCCAAGGCAAACTTTTACGTCTGTAAAAATCAAATCCAGTTAATGCCTTCGCTGTGCTCAAATTTTCCTTTGTAAAAGGCAGAATACTTTTTTTTCTCTAGACTTAAACTGATACGCATGTACTTTACCTATGTAAGAATGAACTCAGTGGTCCGTACGTAAGGAGTTACAGCATACTTGTAAAATGTTGCAAAGCTCTTGATCTGAAAGGTTGATTTATACATCAAACCCATTCAGGGCAGGCAAGGCTTGGGATATTTTTTCCCCCCCAAGATGTCCTCAGGTGTTGAGGGAAGGTTACAGCAAAACTCTTTCAGAAAATCCATTAGAAGGCATCAATGAGTGCTTGGTGTTTTAGGTGCAGCATGCTTTCTGGATCTTGATCAGAAAATTGAATGATTTGAGCATGTAAGCAACGTTAACAGTCAATCTGCTTACTTGTTACATGAAGAGAAAACAGATGGTAGCCCTGAAAAGCCTGTAAAATAGCAGATGGAAACTGCCACACCCTCTGATTAATATAATATTGCTGCCTTGGCTATACAAACATGTTTGTTATGAAGATAAGTATGTTATTCAGCTTCTGGAAACTCCAAAAAGTATCTCTCTGTACCTACCAATTAACCTTCATCAAATGAGGGTTTTTCAGTTCTTGTGTACTCTTGTTTTGGGTGATTAAGGAGGTATTGGGGAGGCAAGGACAATCCCCAGACAAGGAGTGTATATCTCAAAACAAGACACTGGAACTCATGATAAGGAAGCGGCAGATGGACACAGAAACAAATGTAAGGACTATAAATCTCGAAACTGGACATTGGAATTCATTATAAAGATACAACAAACGGGAAAATTAGCAAGAATCAGCTCCTGCAATTAAGAAACATGTCAACTCAGCAGATTCCTGACCAAAGATGAAAAGTACACTGTGAGGAAGACTCGGGATCTTCCTCCCAAAGACCCCTGCCCACAATTCTTGGGAGGCTCTACTCAGGCGCAAGGTGCCAAAAGGCTAATTAGCATGAGAAGCGAGGGAAGGCGGGGATAGGTAATGAATATGTATAGGCGCTTGTAGAATATTGATAGATTGGTCGTATGAATTCAAGACTGCTTTCTGCTTTGGGTATGCACGATAGGTGGAGAGGTCCCCCATGCATCCAGTGCTGCAATAAAGAATATACCACTTAAAGGAATTTTTGCTTTGATCTTTGAATCATGGGGTTGTTGTTTTTCTTTGGTTTGTTTTGTGTTTTTGTTTGTTTTGTTTTCAGATAATTGAAGGTAATCTGTACTACAGAGCCTTCCTTGTCTAGGAACAGTAAGACTTCACATGCATTATTATGCTCCCCAGGCTGAGGGTACGGGAAAACGTCCGGTTTACCTAGTGGACTCCACATAGAGGAAATGCCTCAGGTTTTTCTGGTAATGTGTAAAAGTGGGTGTCCAGCTGTAGTGTGCACACTTTATTCAGTAAAACTTTGTGATTCCCACATTCTGTACTGTGTGGGGAGATCCTCCAGCATCTTTCAGTTCTCCTGCTTTCTGTGGAAGCTGTGAGCTCCATATTCCTGACTGCAAGTTTGAAGTTTTCCCTTCATTTTTCTAAGTTCAGAGCATCCAAATTAGAAGTGCAGAAGGGGAGGATGGGAGACAAGCTCACTTCATATTTCCCTCCTGGAGGAGGAAATTCGTTGTGAATTGTGTGCTTTTATTTATTTATTTTTTTTTTATCCAACCTGCAATTGACTCAGCTGTCGCTGACAGGCATAGCAAATTCCTTTTTGTTTTGGGGACACTTGTGTTTCTTGATAAGCATGTAATATAAAAGCTTATCAGACTTCAAGGTTAGGGGAGCAATTTGCTGGAGTAATTTGTCCTCGTTATCACAGGCTTCCCTGTTGGGGGACCGCTGCCCTCTAACCTGTCTCCTTGTCATATGAAGAAATATTTAAAAGGACAAGCTCTCTTCTCAGAGATTCTCTAAATGAATTACATAGCGTATATCTTAATGTTTCTGGTTGGCTAGTAGTGCTCTTTGGGAACCATGCCGGCTTTATTCTCCCAGAACACAAGAAATTTCTTCCACCTGCTGCAGACCCATGCCGGTTATAGGAGAACTATTGTTGGGAAGTAACCCCATTGACCCCTGAGCACTGCGCTTTGTACTTCTCCGGGAGGTCAAATAAAAGGTTTGGGGAGCAGTAGTCAGTAATTGTATGAATGTAGCAGTTGAAATGTCTTATTTGTGTCGCCCTTAGCGCATACAGCTCGCTAGTGCAATACACTCGCACCCTTCCTAGAAAAAGGGAAGAAAATGGTTATTTACCCACAGTACGTTGCCGGCTTGAAAGAACTTAATATTTAATGTAGGTCTCCCTTGCTCTTCGTTTCTGCTTTTAGCAGTTCATCCTACGTACATTTAGTGATTTGAAGGAGACTCATGATGACTCTGCTTTTAGTGCATTCACACATGTGCTTGACAGGGCACGGCAGAGAAAGCTTGAATGATCCCCCCCTGACCTTCCCACCCCCCTTTTTTCCTTCAAAGTGTAAACTTCTGTGTCGCTATTAAACTGCAATTCTTGAGATGCTACAGTTTTGAGGGGGAAGTCGCTGGGGATTTAAAGCAAGTGAAGAGAGCAATTTCAAGCAATTCTTGTACCATTTAGGAAATACTTGAAATCCTTGTGTAACCTCCTAGTGTTCAAGACGCCTTGTTTATCCCAAAGCATAGATTGAATCATTTTTCATGCTGCGTTACTGCTGTTGTAGTAGAGGCTGTTTATTCCAAACAGGCTGTAATACTCTGGCGTATGAAAAGGACATAGCAATTGAGAAGTTGAGGTGTAGTAGTGGTTACCGAATGTCTGTGTAATTTATAACAGCAATTTGTTCAAATTTTATGTACCGAATATAAAGACCCATGCTTGTAGATGTGGCGTAAATGAACACCCAGAGAAGTACAAGAGAACATAAAGGCACATACATTTTTGCTTGGGGACCATGAATTATTTTGGCTCCGCATTTGGGCAAGAGGGTCTTCCGTGCTGAAGAGGTGTATAGTGCAGGTTTTAAAGGCGAAGTTAAAAAGCGATACTGTAGAAAGCCAGGATGTGATTTACAGAGGGAAGCAACATGTTCTTTCACTTAAATAAATCACAGTCTTTGTCTTATGAAGAGCAATTAAAAGCTAAAAAAAAAAAAAAAAAAAAATTGCCGTAATCCAGGTACTTGTTAGATCCCAATCAAGAAAGGTAGTTTGGAGGGTTTGTTTGTTTTAATGTCTTGTGCAGGAAGTGTACAGTATTTTGCCTTGTTTCCTTTGGTACAGATTTGCTAAATGGAATCACCTGGCTCTATTTCTGGTTGAGCATGTGTATATGCTGTTACCTAAATGTCATTACTTGCATTTATTTATTCAGTGCTTGAATAAAAGCAGTCTTGCTACGTATTATAATGGAGCATGGACTACAGAATTCAGTGTTTTTTAATGAATACTGAAGCGAGAGATCCTTATGTTGTCAGTACACGTAACAGTGACTTAGGTACTAAACACAGAGAGATCAAACTGAAAGCTTGGTCTCTAGCTGTTTGGAAGTAATACATTCTAATTCTAAGAAATATTTTGAAAGTTATTTTGGAAACACTAAAAGAAAGCTTAGGTATTTATATTAATTTAAGAAGTTATTCACTTTGTACAGAGCATTTGTAATATTTGTGCTTAAGTCAGACACTTGAGCTGGGCGATCCAATTCAAATAATTCCTGTAATCTATCTTGGCCTAACCTCTATAACATCTGTGTAGCATTTTCAGTGTGCAGGGTTTCAAAGGCCTGTGTGCAAGGTCAGTTCTGTCTTCGAACAGCCCTAGTAAATAAAAATAGTCACTAAACATAAGCATACCACATTGTCTGCACTAAAGTCTAAAAAGTAGTGATTTTCATGCAACTGAGCACAAAAAATACAAATATCCTAAGCAGGACTTAAAATAGTTGCTATTCTCACTATGTTGCTTGAGAGCTTGATTTCTGAAATAGATGTTGATCTTTTTTGTTCTTTTTCTGGGAACGAGAAATAAATAACATCTGCAACAGCATGTTGCTATCAGGCAATCTGCTCAAGTTTCCTGTGCTGATCTCTACAGCATCAGCAACATGAGTACCAGCGCTGCCCAGTTTTTCTTTACCACAGGGGGAAAAAAATCAATTTCTTTTATTTTTTTTTCTGACCTTTTTTTCCCCCCTTCTCCCTCCCCACCCCCAACTGTGTCTGACTTGCCTGACAGGAAATTTTCTAATTGCCGGAACAGCTGGTCGCAGCAAAAACGCTAGGGCTGGTCTTCCCTGCTAGACTTATGATCGCTCAGTCAGAAAATCTAAACATCATGGCTTCTTAGTCATGTTTAAGTTTCTGGCTCTCCGTGCTCGTTCTATTCGGGTGAGTTTAGTTTCTTGTTTAAAAAAGCTAAGGGAGAGATTTATTAGAGCATCGATAGGGCTTAAGCTTCTAGTTTCAAAGCACTTTCAGTATTTCACAGCTTTCTGATCAGTGCTGCTTGTATACAAAGCCTTCTGTATATTCTTTTTCCAAAAAAAAAAAAAAAGGGATGTGGGAGGGAGTTTGTGTTCCTATAATATTCTGTAGAAACTTCTAAGGTACCTGCTGACAGCCTGATTGGGAAGTTTTTACCTCTGAAAATGCTGTAATGCTTACTATTTTCTCACAAAAAAGTATGAGTATAGCTATGTGTTAAGCCTTCTCATTCATAGTCTTATTTTATTAAAAATGTTTCTATTTTGAAAATTAAAACTTGTTTTAGTAGTTAAATTTTATGTAGTCCTTTTAACTATAAGGTATAGTTATTTGTGGAGTGACAATTAAAATAACATGGGCTCGTTAGTATTTACTTATGAACATAGAACTAGGAATAGTGACGCTTGTGTTGTAGTTCGTGTTATGGTTATTTCATCTTGAGGCAGTAATTTACATTAATAACTTGCATAGAACAATTTACACTGAATTTGTATAATTTGTTAAACCTATACATTTAAAGATAAAAGTTGCTTTCAGTTAATAAAATCTCTAGCGACGACCTGCATTATCCTGTGCACTGTTTCCTAACTATTTAACGATACATGTAATTTTGCCATGTATTTAAGAATTTTCACTGAAACTTAGATCAACTTTCATGTTTCTGCTCCTGTAAGTCTACAAATCCTTCTCAGTGTAAAACTTTCTTGTATGCTGTCTTAACATCCTAAGCAATGCGTGTCTACTAGTTTGTAAATAAAAGGAATAGTAATTTAACATCTGCTGGCCTATGTACTCATTTGAACTTTGCAGTAAGTGTTAAAAACTGAAGTCTAATTTGCTTGCTGTAACTGAAACAGTGAAACAGGACATGAACGTAAAACAATAGAACATAGGATGCAGTATACACAGCTTTTTTAAAAGTAACCCTATAAAATAAACGTTTGTCAACTTAGCCATGAAGTTTAGTTCTTTTCCACGAGCAAGGTGAAAGATATTTTTTAGTCTGTGATCAAAAATGACACTATTTTATCTGCCTATAGCAATTTGGCTGTATTGTCTCTAAAATTCTATTGATTTTTTAAAATGCTAGACGGTACAACCCGAGCTAAGGGTTTTCAGACCATGTAAATTTTAGAATATATTATTGAATAAAAGCAAGATTCATAGTTTTCGTAGGTTAGTACTAAATCTGTTTATGGATTTCTAAAAATAATTCATTTAAAAAAAATAAATTGCAGTGCTCTTAAATGCCAGTGCTTACAGAGGAACAAAGCTTGTATCAAAGTTACTGGGAAATGAAAGTTCCACCCAGTGAGTTATTTTTTTCCAATGCTGACATGCACAATCTGGTTCATGAGATAATTTTGTGGTGTTTGATCAAAAGAAAATGACATTACAAAACTGTTTTTGGTGACTAGCATCAGGCTTTTACGTGAATTCCTCATCTTTATCTGCTGAACAACCTAGTGCTCGCAGTTCTTTTGGGTAGGAAGGAACGGGATCCCTTTTTTCGTCCTGGCCTTTGTGTTTTCAGTCTGAGGAGGAAAAGTATTTTCAAAATCACTCCCCTAGCCTTGGCCAGTCATGTTTATCCAGAGGGCCTCCTCATCTATCCATTGACGCAGTGCTCTGAGACAGGACTTGTTCTTCAAACTCCTATCTTGCTTCATCTGAAACACCAAAAGAATGGGAGGAGTTCAATCTCAGCAGCCAGATCTGTGGTTTTCATCATATGAATGAATTGGCTACCTGGAACAAATGTGGATATAGGCGTCTTCTGGGACCTTAAAACTGTTGCAGTATGCTAGAAAACCATGAACGGAAAAGAACAGAAGGTGCAGAAAGTAAAGAAGAGGTGCCTAAATACAGTGATTTTTGTTTGTAATGTCTGTATGTTTTTTTTTTTTATCTTGGAGACTTCACGTTTCTATTGTTGTTTTCTTTTTTTTTTTTTCTTTTTTCTTTTTTTCCTTTTTTTTTAGTTGTTAAATTAGGCACTTGCTAATCAAATTTGTTTTTAGGAAATTGTATTGTTTCTGCCAGGTAAAAATAATAGATACCATCTGCACAAGTAATATGATGTCAATAGAATTGAGATTATTCTAATATTAAGTATTTTTCTGTCCTAAAAAGGACCAAAGTTTATAAAGTGTGGAAAAACTCTTTCTGACTTCAAATGTCCCTGTTAGTTACAACTTCTCTGTTCTTGCTTTGCTAAAGTAATAGTGTAAAAGAAAATGCACACAGAATATCCCTAAATAAGCTTAATTTTAAGCATGGCAATGCTTTGCCTTTTGTTGTATTAGAGTAGTTACTACTTCAGTAGTAGCTGTTTTAACCGGCTTTTTAAAGCAATTGTACACTTATAAAAATTTAAATAAATACTGGGTCTGTTAAATGACTTGAATTTTGAATCTTAGTCATAAATATAAGAACTGCTTTTATGCCGTGGTTTACATCAGTGATGTTGCTCACTGAAGTGATGGGAAGTTATGAAATAGTTGTTGGACACAGATATTTTTTTCAAGGGTAGTTTTGAGTTTAGAGGTAGGATTATAATGAGTATAGAATATGTGAATGTATATAGAATATTTCTGAAATTCAAAAGAAATAGCTGACATGGTGCATTCTTCACACTTTTAACTCCCATTTTTAACTTAATAAAGATTTCCATAAGCTCTAATACAAGCGATAAAAATAAATGGTTTTCAGTTTGCTGGCTCTTTCTTCTTCAAAATGTGTAGTTCACATGGATTTTATTTCTTCAGGTAACACTGAAAATTCATTCTACTTTCAAAACAAGTTAGGAAAGTAAGTGCATCTAGGAGACTTCCTGACTCAAGGGAGGGGAGGAAAAGGAAATTATGTATATGAGCTGCGGAGCTGTGCCAGCATTGAGTCATCCTTTTGAAATCACTTGATATCCAATAAGCTTACTGTCCTTACTGCTTCATGTAACTTTAGAAACGAGGTTTAATATCATTTCTGAGATGCTGAGTATTTGATTACAGGAATCAACGATATTTTGCCCATGACAGTCAGAAAAATGAACTCTGAGTACAATGAAGGTTAACAAAGTAGTAAAAGGAGACTTTCAACAGCAGTTGTTGGAGCAGCATTAACAACTTGGTGGGGAATCCGTTCTTAGGTGTTCATCCTTACCTTCACTTGTACTGAGCATATATGTATGCTTTGAAAAGAAGTCGTTTCTTTCAGGGAAGCAAAACTTTCCTGAAAAAGACTGAGGGAGTGAAAACAAAGCTGCTGCTTCCTTAGGGAAGATGGAAAAAAATCTATGTAGCTTACGTAGCTAAGACTTACAAGTGAAAGCTGAGAAAAGCAGTATTTTTGCTGGTGCTCAGCTTTGAAGTGGAAGATGACAACTGGAATTAGCTCTTTATTCACTGGATTTGCTTTTTGAAAGTTGTATGGTCAATAGTGTAAGCTGATAGAGCAGTGAGTTTGTTAGGTAAGTTAAAATTCATTTAGGGCAATTGAATAAATACATTCATTGAACAGTCACTATAATCTGCCCTTTATGCTTTTAGAAATGACTATTTCCTGTCTTTTCAGGAAAAAGATGACACCCTAACACCATTGAAATATCTGTCTTTATTTCAGTAACTTATTTTAAAAAATTTATTATAGGGCTGTCTTATCTGGAAATATGGTTGATCTTTGAGGTGATATTCACCAACACTGGTCTGACTTAGTTGTGATTGAAGGTAGCAGAAAGGTTTTCCTCTCCTTCACGCTCTTGGCTGTACTGAAGTTGTGATTCCAGAAGCATGAACTTCCCTAATGGTGATTCTGGCTCTTTCTCTTCCATAAATTATCTCTATTACAGAATAAGTGTATTATATGAAATGAATTTTAATAAATTTTGAGATGTTATTTTAAATGGGAAATAGGAATGAAATAGTTCCCGAAGAGCGTTTTGGTGGAATCCCACCAGCATTTCTTAGTGCATTAATAGTGTCCTTTTAGAAGGAGTTTTCTAATTATACCTAGACTGACCCAGTTAAATGCTAAATTGTGTATTAGGAACAAAGAATTTTGCATGAGTCGGAGGTGGTCATGGTGTTTAAGACTGGAAAGTGGTGACTGGGAAAGGATGAGCAGTGTCACTTACCACTCATCTGAGTGCAGGCTTGGAATCGTTGCCTTCGTAAGCACAGTTCTCGTGGGTCTGAGCAGGAAGGTATGGACTTGGAGTAGTAGGGGGCTATGCCAGTTGTGAGCCCAGCTGTGATGCAGGGGCTTCCAAATTAACATTAAAAATGAAGTTTATCGAAACCAAAAAGTGATTCAAGAAGACCCTTTCAAGACCAGGGGGTGTGAGGTTGCTTTACAGTGGAAAAAAAACACTGAGCTAACCTTTACTTACCTTAAGGGGAAAATTAAGGCATAGCTAAGTCTGTAAGTACCTATACATAAAAGATGCTCCTGATTGCACCTTCTTAACTTGATTAAAAGAGCAGGACAGAATTAACAGGTGAAGGTGAAACCTGGAAATGTTGGAAGCAGGAACGTCAGTGTTGAAGTTAACTTCTCCAGTGTTACTTAACCTGGTTTAGATATTCTGGATTCTCTTTAGATTAGAATCTTAATATAAGGAACCAATGTATTTCTGATCAACACCTGCATTTTTAGATGAAAGATCTATTAGGGATGTTGGAGATACTGTGTGAAAATAGGGATATTCTGCAGAATTACGGATACACTGAGAACGGAATTTTAATCATTCCTTGACATTAAAATTTGTTAATCTGTTTATCTAATGCCAAAGTCTTAACGCCACTTTTACTGCTTTTGGTCAGCATGTCAACAACCTTTGCTGTCCAGGAAGAATTTTTTTGTATACAGGACCTATTTTTTGCATATGACTGATTTCTCACCCACAGAATCACAGAACTGTAGAGGTTGGAAGGGACCTCGAAAGATCATCGGGTCCAGCCATCCTGCCAAAGCAGGTTCCTCAGAGCAGGCTGCCCAGGTAGGTGTCCAGATGGGCCTTGAGTATCTCCAGAGGAGACTCCACAGCCTCCCTGGGCAGCCTGTCCCAGTGCTCCGTCACCCTCACCGTGAAGAAGTTCTTTCACATGATGGTGCGGAACTTCCTGTGCTCCATCCTGTGGCCATTGCCCCTTGTCCTGTCCCTGCAAACCACTGAAAACAGGTTGGCCAAATCCCTCTGTCTCCCACACCTCAGGTATTTATACACATCGATGAGATCCCACTGGGTTTTGATGAACTCGAGTATGTATAAGCCATGTCCGTCCTAGTCATCTGAGCCTCATTACACATCAGAAAAATGTGGTATTTTTAAAAGCCCTACTGATAGGGAAGTTGCTTCTGAATTCCAAAAGCAAACATATCATGGTGTATTTTTTGGCCAGAAATTGTTGTAACATTCAGATGCTTTGATTTTTTAGAAGTGTGAGGGTCAGTTTCATCCTCGTTTCTTCATGTCAGTTATGAAAACTTCCATCTCTGTTAGACACAGAAGGGGATATCGCCTCTTTCTTTCTCTCAACCCTGAATGTTTTATTAAGGTGTTACAGATTTGATGGTGTATTTCGTGACTTATTTCATGTAGTCAGCAAGTGTGCAGAAGGAAAATTCTTTTGGTTGGTGCTTAACTGTCTGCCAACTGAAATTCACTGCAGCTCCCAGGAGGTTCTCACCAGTGTCTAAGGAGAATTTGCTTTCTGGGAAAGCAAACAAACACGCGACCTTGTTTTGCAGTCGCTGCTGCCCCTTTTCTTAACTGAATACGGATGCTGTGTGTTATCTTTCATAATTCCTTCCTGATGCAAAGGATTCAAGATAGGGCAAACAACTGTATTCTATTTTTTCATAATGAGAACTTGTGGGGTCTTCTAAATCCATACCTGATTTGCTTTCTTAATAAGGAAAATTTTCTTGGAAATCTGTTTCTGAATTTGTTAGAAGCTTTCTAACATATTCTGGGTATTGTAATAATCTTTTTTTTTTTTTTTTTTTTTAACATTTAGCTGTTCCCTTCTTTGTTTGTTATCAACTAGAAGACTCATTTTATACAAGAACAGGCATCAGAGTCATTAAAATTGTAAAGCTATTTATTTTGAAACTAGTTGAACACTGTAGTGTGTTAAATATAAATGTTCTTGCAGAAAGTCTGAAAGTCTCAATCTACAGGCACTCAGCATATACTTGTCTTTGCTCTTGGTATTATAAAAATAAACTGCTTGTTATTCTGCACGTAGCTGACTACAAATGCATTTAAAAAAAAAAAAAAAAAAACAACAAAACAAACACGCTGTTTTAATGGATTTAACACACCCACTACTCAGTCTCTTTGTACATGCATATCTTTGTTAGAGGTTTGATGTTTGGATATCTGTTTTTTGATCAGCTTTCTGTATTTTATCTGATTTCAATGTAATTTCACTGAAGTTGATGGGAGAGAGTGCAGGGAGTCCTCTTGTTCAGGGTGGGTCCGGTTTTTTGAGTCACCTTCTATTTGACGTGAATGCTTAGGGTGGCTTAGGTTATAAGCATTTCCTTGTATTTCTTTCTTACCTTTATGGATTGATGTCACTTCATGACTTTACACCCATTAAAAGTCACCTATGTGTTGGAGCAATTTAAGTATACCATTCCATCATACTGTGGCTGTAAAACTACATTTCTAACGTAGCTGCTACTTTTTCCCTCTGGTATAGTCTATATGTCACAATTAACGTATGCTTCCACTACAAGTGTATACTCAGATCTTTGTCGCTCACTGTCAAGCTAATGAACTAATTTGTCTCTAAACACTTAACTCTTTATGATTACATATTTGAGTTATTAAAAATATTTATACTCATATTCATACAATCTTAAGTACCCAGAAATGAGGAATCTGTCTTCCAGGGATACCTTTCCTAAACAGACATCCTGTAAGTAAACATAACAGTGTACTCGTTGATGTTCTTTCTAAGTTAACTCACGTCTAATTTTTACATAGCTTTGAAAGAAAGGTAACTTTCTTGGTAGATTTCCAGTTTCTGTCCCAGTGTTTTGGAATTTTTGTCCTGTTTGTCGCTGTCCATGTTCACACTGTGCTTATACATTTATTCAGGAATCTGAAACTGAGAATTTTAGGCACGCAGGATGCCTGTGGTATTTCCATATGCTGATGCTCCTTATTCCTGATAGCTTTCCTCTCCATCATACGAGTAAGGACATAGGTCTGTTCCTGTGCCATCCGTTCAGATGATTCAGAGTTTTCTTTGCAGATGATTTTGCCTGCATCAGAGCATACACTTAAATATTTTTTTAAATTATAGTTGGTTGTTTCGCTGTTCTTTCATTTTTAAAGTAAAATTTATGGACTAAGCATGCTTCTGGTTTTTAAAGTACTGTTCGAATTCTAATTGGTGTTAATTATATTTTTCTAAATTTATCGAGTTGTGCACAAGAGCATATCACACACAGCACTCTCAACCATTGGATAAGTATGTGTTTGGCAACCCTTTCTCAAAGTGAACTACAGATGGTTTAAGCCCAGATGCGAGAATTTGGTTCATGCCCCCCCCCCTTTTACTTGTTTCTCCTTTCACATCACTGTCACGTTATGTTCAGCTTCGTTTGTCCTCTGTGGCACCTGCAGTGAGGAACTGAAAGTAGAGATAAAAGGCCTATATGTACTCTTTTTTGCTGCTGTATTTATTAGAAAAGAAATACAATCTGTGAAAACGTCGGAATTATTCAGAGCAATAGGGAAGTGGAAATTACAAAGCTGTATGATAGGAACGGTATTGTGGACCAGCCCTAGACAGCATGATTTCTTTTCAGTTTTTCTGAGGTGTATGTTTCCAAGATCAAGGTCTGCAGATAAACTGATTCACGTCAAGCAAGCAGTGTGTTATGGCATCCAATTCCGCATGGGTCACGTCTTTACAAACAGACATGTTTTCAGATCTGCTGCTGAAAATTCAGAAATCCGAAGGATAAATTATGGGAGATTCTGCATATAGACAAACTCGTTTTTCTCTTGGTTCTCTGGCCTTTGTCATTACTACTGAGAAATGTTTAACTAACAAGGCTCTTCTGTTTCTACTTCCTTTAGGGTTTGAAGTCCAGCTTCCTTTTAATATGTTATCTAGTAGTTGTTCCTGTAATAAGATCTCAGAAACAAATACAAATGTTTTGTATTATAGCAGCGTTAATTAATCAAGGAAATTAATATGAATTAAAATACTAGAAGTAAAGTAAGCATTCAGTATTCAATAAGTACTTAAAATACGGAATAAAATACAGATTTTTTCCAGCGATAGGCAATAAAAATAATGGCCTAATTCTAAAAAGGGTTAAATAGCTTTTTACAGCTTGCCTAGAAGGTGTGTTTGTGTGTGTGTGTGTGTGTGTATATTTTTTTTTTATTTTTTTTTTTCTGACAAGCATATTTCCTATTCCAGTTTGCATCTGATTCCTAAAGAGAAAAAATGAGTCACCCTTGTGGCTGATGAATTCTAAATTTTGTTAGCTTTTCTCTTCTAGATTTGATTTGTCTGTGGAATATAGTCCATTCAGTGTTCTTCTCCTGTGTTTGTATTCCTGTGCACAGACAGAAATTGTGAGGTACATTACTAAGAACTTACCTATACTGAAATACTGACCACCGCAGTTCGGAGTTGCGAATGCATATCAATGATATCAATGCAGGAAGTTATTCTAAAATAGTGGTGTTTTATATTCATACTCAAACTTGTTTTTCACTGACTTCCCGTCTAGAACAGTGTTGATTTAACACTATTATACTGTTAAGGAAATGTTAAGGAAACTCGGTGTAATGTTACCTTCTGTTTATTTCCTTGTGCTCTATATTTAGTTTCACAATAACGGAAGCCAGTAGCAACCACTTTAAGTTGACTAACACAGCACATGTGTTGTTTTTTTATATTAAATGTGACTTTTTATGGCAGTTTTACTTTATAGTGTGAAGAAAGCCTTAAGAGCTGTGTGGCTAGAAAAAGAAAAATTTATTGGAATTTTCTATTTAGACAATGTTGCAGTATTAGGCTTGAGTAAAGGGAGCTTTCCAAGTTTATAAATAACCAAAATAAAAGATGGGCAGTATACTGTAATTGTAACTGGAAGGAAGGGTCTGTCCCACTGCTGTAGCAGCTGAAGCGCTGGTGAGTGAGTCCCTGTAGTGGTGTCAGGGAAGGGAAGAAAGGAGAGAAGGACCAGAGTCTTTCAGCAGCCTATCTGTCATCCTATTTAATTTCAGCCCATCACATGAGGCATCGTGTTTTTTCGAAGTATCTCAGGAATGAGCAGGAATGGAGAAAATCAGCAAATTAGAGCAAATTCAGCACTAGACTGAATGGCTTCTCTTCTGGAGTATATAGTACAACAGCACCTATTAATTACTATAATTAGTGCTGATGGCTGAGAAATAGCCATTTCAGCTTTGCAGTGTGAGAGGCTTATATTTTAATTCAGGTAGATAATGGGTACAGTGAGGGTTAATTCCTTTGGCATATAATTCTTCTCTCTATAAAAGGCTGAACTTTTGTATTTTTAGCTGCACTTGCAAAATACTGTTTAGGTTAAAATAACAAATGTTCAGCAATTATGTAGAAAGAAGAAGAAACTGCAAATCTGTGGGTATATATTCATCATAAATCTTGCTCCGAAGCGTATGTTAAGGACAAGCTACTAAAGTAGGATATGATCTGAGTTCCCGTTTGTTTATAAGGGAGTTATATTAGGTCTGCCTTATAAGGACTGAAAAGTATCTGAACCTTGAGAACTGTGAAGACTGGAAGTATTCACTTCGCATCAGGAATGTGAAGTGGTGTTTTTGAAGAGGGTGCCCAAAATAACCACTGGAAAGTTTGTTACATAATAATTGCATTGCATTTGAAAACATGTTTTGTTTGTTTATAGAAAACATGTGAATATCCTTTTCTTTCATGTCTTTGTTACCTTTTGCGATGCTTTTAAAACAACATGCATACCCGATCAACTTGAGTCCTTAAAAGTGACTAGATAACAAGAAGATTGGATTTTTTTTTTTTATACTTTCCCAAGACTCCAAGGGAGTTAATAGGTAAAACAGTTAAGCTGAAGCAGATCAAAGTGTACAAAGAAATATGTGCTTAGCAGTCTATTCTGTTGTGCTGCTCCTCTCCTGGGATTCTCTAAGATTGCAGAGAGTGGTTCAAGTAGTATGTTATCCAGCTGATCACATGCTAAGGTAAAGCATAAAAATGCAGATACCCACCAACAAATAATTACTTTCTGAAGTAGAAGGAACCAACATTTCTTTCAGGCTCTCTAAAGATTCAAGTTTGAGTGATTGATCAAAGTATTCATAACTTTCTCATGAAAAAAGGTTTGGGATAGATTCTGACATTAGGAGCAGTACATGGCATACGTGCACCCACATGTGGAGTTTCGGCTGTTTTACAAGAGAAATTGGCCCCTGTCTTTATTGGTGGTCTTAGTTTTTGAAAAATCCATTTTTTTTGTTGTTTTGTTTTCTTTTTTTTTTTTTTTCCACTATTTCATTTCAACAGTTGCTAGTACATTCTGTGCATTCTTAAAAAGTGTGCACTGGAATTATTTTTTATATGTGGATAGATGTGCATGCTCAGGCTTTGTTGTGTGCAGTTTGTTTCCAAGTTTGGTTGCTAACCTTTTGAAAAGAGTCCTTTGAAAGAAAAACAGTGATCTAGAAGTATGTTTCAGTAGACATGTATGGACAGTTACTGTGCATTTGTAAGTGATATTAAAATGACTGTACAAAACTATACTTTTAGCAATAATTCATGCACATAAATGTTGCTGAATGCTTGAAAAATATATAAATGAGTGCTGCAGAAGCACATATTTAAAATGCTACCTCTACTCCTCTGTCACTAGAATTATTGTGTATTTTGGTACATTTTTATCAAGGGGAAGATCTGGAGCAAGAAAGACCTTACTGTTGGTGGAAGAGGGATGGGTTATGTAGTACTTAAAGTGGATGTATGTGAAGTTCATTGGCTATGTCGGGATGCACACAAGTGCTGACGGGACCTGTCTCATGGCACTGTGAGGCCATGCTTGATTAACCCAGGGAACTACAGGCTGGTCATCCTCAACCCCTGAGAAGACAAGGGAACTACTAATCCTGGAAACAATTTCTGTGTGTGGAGGAAAAGGTGCTTGGAATTAGTCAACATGGATTCACATGGGTGAAATCATGTTTGACCAACCTGATAATGTTCTACGATGGAATGGGTAGACAGAGAGTGGATATTGCCTACTTTGACTTCAGTAAGACAGAAGGCAATCTTCCATAAGATCCTTACATAGAAACCGATGAAGCATGGGCTCAATGAACAGACTGTGGTGTGGATGGCTCTGTACCAAGGGCAGAGTAACTTCATGCAGTAGCAGTGGGCCAACCACCAGCTGGAAAGAAACTTTGCAGGGAAGGACCTGGAGATGCTGGCCCACAAGGTGAACATGAGCTAGCAAAGTGCCCTTGCAGCCAGCAGGCTGAGGGAGGTGATCATTCCTCTCTACTTTGCACCGAGTGCCAGGTCTAATTCTGGGCTCCCCAGTACAAGAGTTAGAGAGCTACTGGAGAGAGTATCCCTTAGCAAAGGGATACTAAGGTGTTTGAGGGACTGAGATATCTGTCATGAGGACAGGCCAAGAGAACTGAGATCCTCTGAGGTCTTTAAAAGCTGCCTGGGCAGCCTGCTCTTGATGTCCATGTTGAGCAGGGGGGTTGAATGAGACATCCAGCGCTGTCTTCCAACCTCAGCCATTCTGTGATTCTGTGAAATAAACCTGAGTTTAAGTAGAGGGAAAGTATTCTTAGTTTTATTTTATTCACTGTAGCCCAGGGAAAGAATAGGAAGAGAATGCACGAAAAGTTGAAATTGTTGTTGTATTTATCATAGAAGTTACTTAAGCAGCACTGACTGTAAGTTTGGGTCATGTATAATGCCTAGATAGTTGTTCAGGTGACGCTGATAAGAATGCATTTTTTCTCGCCTTTGAATGATTGCTGATAAGTTTTGAAAGTCTTCTGTTGTGTGGCACACAGCGTTGCTTTTCAGGGGATTATCAAATTTTTAGTAAAAAAATACAGGATTAAGTGAAGACTGGAAAATGACTAGAAGGCCCACTGCTTCACAGTCATCCTTATTCAAGTGTTAAAAATGAACACCTTCCTAAGAGATCTGGTCTGCTTATTACATACTTTAAGGGAACTAAATTCTTAAGAAGTTTGGTTTCCACCTCTGGGTTGTAAATCTGAAATGGAGATGATGAACCAAACAACATGGGCTTAGCCACAAAAACTTGGGTACTGATGACATGTTACTGTCAACTCTGTTCTTGTCTGTTTTCTGATATGTCTCTAAAGGTTTAAGCTACATGGTCACTAAATTAATGCTACCTTTTGTACCAGGTAAATTTTTTTTTTTGGTAAACGCCTTAATTATGGGAGTGGTATTGCTGAATGTTTTATCTACTGTTGGGAGCTTATAGTTGGTTAGATTCAGTAACGCTTATTTTTTAATGTACTGTGAATTTATAAATGTTTCAGGAAGATGCATCACTAATGTAAATTTGCTCACCTTTCTTGCTCTGTCAGGAAGAAGGAAATATCAAAGAAATTGCAATAACTCATCATGTAAAGGAAGGACACGAGAAAGCAGACCCTTCACAGTTTGAACTTCTAAAAGTGCTCGGACAAGGATCCTTTGGGAAGGTTGGTAACAGACCTCTTGTGGAGTAGTATTTGGGAATATCATATTGAAGAGTGTTGAAGAGTGAAATATTTAGAACAGTCTCATTGCATTAACGCAATGTTGGTGGTCAAAACTGCTTTCTAAATTAGTGCCACCATAATTGTGGCAGATCTTCTAAAGTGGTAAATTTATTCTAGTCTGCATGTAGACCTCAAAGATGCATGGAAAATTTGACTTGAAGGAAGGAATGTCATTTTGCTTTAACTACTTTTCTGTGTTTGAAAGGGACAAGGTTTGAGAGGTTTTTTGGTATGTAATGCTAGTTGCTAACTCAAAGTTTATCACCAGTACAGAAACTACAGACAATATATTTTTGTAATACATTGTAATTTTAAATAATACATTTTAGACAGTGGTGGTCATTGAAGTAACTATTATATACTTTGGATTGTTAATGCTAGGCCCATGCTAGAATTTGGTTAAGGCACAGTATAACTGGATACTTATTTAAACTTCTATTAAATACTCATTTTCTGGCATTTTAGTGGGTACTCTCCACACCAAGATCTCAATAGGTGTATGTGACCTCTACCTTTCACTGTCCAAATCAAACTTAAAAATGAAACATTAATTTCTTGTGACAGAGAGATCGTTGAGAGAGAATGGAATTTACAATGAAAAGCAACAAAGCTTTTAAGCCCATTTTTAGCCTTAATTCAAGTTCCGAATGTAGTATTAGCTTTCTAGTATGTTAAACCAATGCTAAACCAATCTTGGATACTGGGGAAACAGAATAGTCAGTTCACTTCTTGTCGTGGAAGAAATTTACTATTGGTCATGTTGTTGAAGCAGCAGTTCCAATTAATCTTGGAAATCTAGATGTTTATAAACTACAAAGTTTTGTACCCAAGTCTAATAAGTACTCGATCTAATAAGACTACACTGGAGAAACCATTTCTGGTTTCTCATGTCTGATGTCATTTGATTACATACAGAATGAAGATAATAGCTTTTATTAGGAAATCTTCTATCAGGAGAAGTAAATCATTCAGAGGCAAGGAGATGTAAGCTAATGAATGACAATTTCAACAACCCCTTCGATTCTGTTGATATTACTAAATCTAATGCTATAATTGACTTTTTTCATGTTTTGAAAAAGCAAAAATACTTAACTACCCAGCTGAGATATAATGTAAAAATGCTCGTCTTTTCACTTGCTTTAGCATTTAGGTAAAAAAAAAAAAAAAAAATTATTATTATTATTTTCTAAAAAGTTTGGAAGATACTGACACTTTGCCACTACTCGTTCAGTTTAAAAGGCTAATCTGTATGCTTTTCAAGAGTTGTTAATATGACGGGTTACAAAAACAGATAAAACTAATCTCATATAGCACATTTAATATTCTCATTTACCACAACATATCTCTGTGCTTTTTCATAAATAACTAGAAAACCTGTGGGAAGTGTATATTTCTCATCTCAAAGTAGAGAATATATCTGCATCTTAGGGTTATTAAACACAACTCCAGTCAAGAAATCCTTTTACACAAAAGAATAAAATGAAAGACACTTTAGTTGAGGCTGGTTTTACTTCACTGATACATGCAAAATTCAATCAAAGAGTATTAGCTATGTTTTTTTGTGACACAAGGTTGGTTCTCACTATTTTATATGTTGCTAAAATGAATTATTAAACATTATTTTACATAACTTTGTGGATCAACTTCTGTACACTGATTTATTTTTATATCAGGGAACTATTTCATTAGCACTTTCATTATGCTTTCTTACAAATTTTATTAAGATGGAGCTACTTAAAAAGTTAACATCAATAAGCTTATTTTTACAGAAGAGTATGACTATAAAGTTGAATTTTGTTTCAGTCTTTTCATCTAAGTGAATCCAAATTCATCCTTCCCTTAACTCACTGAAATCAATTAAGTTTAACCAGAATTAATTTGGCAGATTTTGCCTTGAATGAACCTTTTAGATTATGAAATTAAATAATACTATGTAAAAATGCAAGGAAATTTCTATTTGTACTTTGCAGAATTTGAAAGTAAGATATAGAAAATGTAGGAGGAGCAAACTCAGATTTTATACTGAAGTATATTCATCTGAGTTGCCTTTACTTCTTTTTAATAATTCTTTTAATTTTCCATGCAGGTATTTCTTGTCAAAAAAATCTCAGGTTCAGATGCCAGGCAGCTTTATGCAATGAAGGTGTTGAAAAAGGCCACCTTGAAAGGTAAGCACTATTTGGAGCAAGGAGGTAGAGAGATCATGGACATTATTACCAAAAAATAATCTTTACACACAGGCTATTCTACAGATTGTATTTTAGAACTTATTTCTATCAAACTGTTTCGTGTAATAAACACAGAGAGATTTAGTAAACAGTACAATATTGTTCTTAAAGGGAGAATTAGGTTCAGTCCTTTGCCATGTTAAATGTTAGGTCCCTCTCACTGGTGGTGGTTTAAAACAGTAGTTGCATTGTATCTGCCACTTTCTACTGAGCTGTTATCTGAAACGTAATATCCTTCCTTTTTTAACTGTGTATCACAAATGAGACAGCTAATACTGTTTGCTCAATTTACGTTGAGGTTACAATATTTAAAAATGTATTATTCGAGTTCTTTTATTCTAGAATCTCTAAGAAGAGTTAGGTTTTTTTTTGTTGTTTTTTTTGGTTTTTTTTTATATATCAGTACGTTTTTTCAGAACTTTTGACGCTTGCTCTTGGATGTAGGATATATTTGAAGAAATCTTAAGTGTCTTAAGCTAAATGAACAAAAATTAGTTTTAAAATGAGACTTTATAATATTTTGTTTCTTGAGTGGTTTTGGTCACAAATGATATCAATAACAAAATAAGTTCAAACCTGCACAATATCAAATCTGTCCTGGAGAATTCTATAAGATTTTTTTTATAGTAGATTAAAGTGTTCTCCAACTGCTTAGCCAGAATGTGTATTTATTGTTTTATGTTATTGTTTAATATTTCAGTCTACTTGTATTGTTGAAATTATTTAGATGTTATTGATATAATACTGATTTGCAGTTTTATCATGTTTTAATCTGAAAATATTCACAGATGACATGTAAACAAAAACTTCATACTTGCATTGAATTACGAACCTCTGTTAAAATGTTGAACTTCGCATTTTTCTGCCTAAGATCTAGTGCCAAATCTCATTATACTTCACTTACGTTTAAAACTATTAGGGTGTGAGTGGTTTTGAACAGTTTCCTATATTTTGATTACTCTGTATTGTGGCGCAAGTTATTCTCATTATTTACTTCCTATTTTTCTGGAATTGATTTCCACTCATTTAAGGTCCTTTGATATCCTCAATAGCCTTTCATTTCCCAAATCTGTTAATAGCTGAGAATTGGAGTCAAAGGTCATTTAGCAGTTGCTTTTTTAAGATGTTTGAGCGTTTGTCTTCATCATATTTTAATGGTGGTTGAGCCTTATGAATAAAAAGCGTAGTACAAGTTGTGGATCTAGTTCTGCCTGCACATGGGGAGACTGATAAACACTGAAATTGTAAGTGTGACTTGCAGCTGGAAAAGGAGATGCTCTGAGGCAGTAAGCATTCAAGGATGCAAAAGGCTAGAACAGAAAACTGACAGTAGCAGGAAGATATCACACTTTTCAACTCTTTATTTTCAGTTGGTTTGGAGTGTCATTTGGTTCCAGTTTTAGGAAGAACAAAGTTGAAAGCAAATGAAAGTTACTGTTAAAATCTTAATATGAAACTATTTGGAAATAATGCTCTTTTTCTGTAATTGCAACTTCCTTTGAGATCTAATACTGTAATTTAAAATAATACGCTGTATTGCTTGATTTGCATAAGGTTCTTTAGTTCTTTTGAATCTATTTCATAGTACTATTTTTGTGATGTAAAAGTCTCGAATCTCTTCTGTATACACAACAAAGACCTGTAGGCAGTTGTTATACCACAGTATGTGATGTGAAGTACATCAGGAAATATAGGAGCAATGCTGATTCATAATGTGATTTACTTTTTTTTAATCTTGCTCATGTTCTGTTGTAGTTCGAGATCGGGTTCGGACAAAAATGGAACGTGATATATTAGTAGAAGTTAACCATCCTTTTATTGTCAAGTTACATTATGGTGAGTTGGAGGGGGAAAATAAATTATATCTTAAAAATGGGAGCTTGTTGAGGTACTACCTAACATTTATATTGTAGTTCAGAGAATCATAGAAAACGTGTGCTGTCTAAATCCTGGTTGTGCTTGCTGTGTAGTAGTTTTCATGTAACTCTATATACACGGTTAACTTCATACATGGTCTTAAATCTTCATGGGACTGAGAGTCTGTAGTTCTCTGCTTTATCAGAAAGGACGTTTACCTATCTGTATCTAGCTATTCTTTTCCAAAACCTCTTATCTTTTATATTAGTCATTCACTTTTTAAAAATTGATTTCTTGCCTTTGCCATGCTCTGTAGAAAATGTGCAATGGCATCACTTCTGGTTTCATTAAAATTGGTGAGAAAACTTCTTTTAACTTTATTGCATGGACAGCCATTAATGTGTATTCAAGTTGAGGGGGAGGAAATTAATACTTTTAAAACATTATGCAGAAAGTAAACAAGAAAAAAAAAAAGGTAAACAGAGTAGTCTTTATTGTTCAATTCATTTTTTTTCTTTTAGAGTCCATTTTTTCCTACAGTTCAAATTTCAGATCTGTCACTCTAATGTGGCTTAAATAATGTTAGATTATACTATTGTCATTCTTTTGCAAGATAGACTATATCTTCCTGCAAAGCTGAGTTTCCAGAAGTTTTAGAATTAGTTAATTACAGATTTTTCAAATCTGTACTTCCAAAATCTGGAGTGAAATGTTGGTTATCCAAGGTATAGCTTAACTTTTCAGGCATTCCATTGATGACTTGTGTCACTCTCACATGGTATGAGTTTCTTGGCCCATTGAAGAAAAACATTTAATAATTTTAAATACATTTAAAATATACAAGGAAATAGAAGGAATATACAATATACAAGGAAAAAGAAGAATAATTCATTTTAATAAATGAAAATGAGGGTGAAAGATAAAGAAAATAAGGGTGAATTATTGGGTAGATTATTCTTCTAATAATGGGTAAAATTAGATAATGTTTAATGTTTTTAATTGATCTTTTCAGCTTTTCAAACAGAAGGGAAGCTGTATCTTATTTTGGATTTCCTCAGGGGAGGAGACTTGTTTACACGTTTATCCAAAGAGGTAAACTTTTTTCTTTGAAAATTGTATATTGATAAAATTTGACTTTTAAAATTGCCTAAACTGAAATTGCCTGTATTAGAAAAGTTTACTTCTTATAATTCCATTTTCATTGAATAAAATTTTGAATAGTCTTCTTTTAATGAGCTAGGTGTTTGCTTCGTTGCTTTTTTGCACAAAGTCTTTCCATGAGAACCCTCGGTAATTTACATCTTTTCTGAAAGTCTTAGACAAGCAATATTTCTGCATTGCTTTCTATACCTTGCTTAGATTTTCTTCTCTTGCTACTACATCTAAAGATATGTCAAAACATGGATTTACATGAAGTAGTTATTCCAAAAAATCCATGTTTTTTTCTCGATTCCTAAGAAAGAATGTATAACACTTTCTTGGTGATGACTATTTTATCTTAAGCCACTCGAATTTTATAAGATTTAATGCAGATAAGTTCTTTATAGGCACCTGCATTTAAGCTATGGTTGATAACTGACAGTGAAATGGGCGTGCTGGATTTGTTTCATCCTCATATGAATTTATCTGATCTATTCAGAATTATAGAATCACTAAGGTTGGAAAAGACCTCCAAGATCATCTGGTCCAACCATCTCCCTACCACCACTGTTGTCATCCACTGAACCACATCCAAACATTCCTTGAATACCCCCAGGGATGTCCCAATGCTTGACTGCTCTTTCTGAGAAGAAATGTTTCCTAATTCCCAACCCAAACCTCCCCTGGCACAACTTGAGGCCATTCCCTCTAGTCCTGTCACCAGTTACCTGTGTGAAGAGGCTGACCCTTCTTTAGATCAGATCTATCTGATAGATCAGATAAATTGCAGTCTAAAAGTTTCTGCTTTTTATCCATTAACCACAAAGGAGAAAGTGATTAATTCAGAGCTAGAAATCTACACTGCAGATGTTTAAGTTCAGGATAAATTAATTTCATTCAATGTTTTCAAAGAACATAGTGTGGGTGTATTATCAGCCTCATGGGATCTTTCATTCTTTGAGCTTTTAAGTGTTTCTTGTAGAGATTTCCGTCCTTCTTCAGTGTACCTGTACTAAATACTAGCTCTTCTTTAGAGGTAACATCAGCAAGTGCTTCTTGTGCAAGCTTTGGTATCATCTCCTTTCCTTAAACTACTAAGATGAAAACGTGTCATTTTTAATTCTTGCTTAAAACAGTGGTCGTCTGTGATCCCCATTGCTGTTTTTTCCCCAATCCATGGGGGACAATTATCTGAAGATGTTAATCTTTAAATTTTTTAAAGCAGTTCATATTGACTGAGGTAGAATCAAGTCATGAAGGAACTTATTTTTTTTAACTCTGAGCAGTTTAATTGCAATTTTTTTTTTATCTCAGTGGATCACAACGGTTGTTCATATAGTAGGAATAGCATGTTCAGAGGCCCTGACCAACCTGATGTAGTGGGTGGCATCGCTGCCTATGGTAGGAGGGTTAGAACTAGATGATCTTTGAGGTCCCTTCCAACCTGAGCCGTTCTCTAATTCTATGATATCATTGAATCATAGCAGTGATTAGTTCCTAATAGAAAATGCAGATTGTTACCAAAGATCTTACCTGTGCTTACTTGTGCTATTTCCTTATTTCATTCTGTGATCTTTCTCTTCTGCAGTTTCATTTCAGGCTGCATTTTGGGATTTTACTATCCATGTAACTCCTTTATGATGGTACTTAGAGAAATGCTCTTCAAAAATGATGCATATGCTTTTCTTCTCTCTTTGGCTTTGTAGAAGAAATTCAGATGTTTGGACTTCAGTTCATTTGTCTAGAAACAACGTGTTCACATCCATTGAAGAGTCACATTCTTTAAATGCTTCCCAAAATTCTTCAGTCCTGCTTTGATATCTGTTTGTTCTCTTGGGCAATCAGAAGTAAATAACCTCAGTTTTGCAGAAAGTATAGTACAATATTGCTTTCAAAAGTTTTCAAGTACATACTGTGCAACAGTGTTGATTATAAAATTCTAGACCTTTTCTAACGAAGCAATTTGAATTTCTAGTTTTTTATAAAAATCAATATGAGTATTAAGAAGAAACATTCTGTAACACCAGATTGTCTGGACCATTCAGTTGGTGCTGATGTAAGCTTTAGAGGTTTTGTATGTAAAATAATGTGTTTTTTTTTGTTCTTTTTTAGGTGATGTTCACAGAAGATGATGTTAAATTTTACCTAGCAGAATTAGCACTTGCTTTAGACCATCTACATAGTCTTGGAATAATATACCGGGACCTAAAACCAGAAAAGTAAGAATCTGCTGTGGTAAATGCAGCGTATTAATTTGATTTGTATAGCACTTCTACCAATGCACTTCTGTTTCCAGCTGTTAAATTTTAATTTTCTATTTAAATTTGCTATATAAACTGAACAGGGAAGATGGGAGAACCTTATAGGGTTTTGTTAATTAAGTGTTGAATTTAATTTCCTCTCAGGAGCATTTAGTTTGAGCGATATGCCAAGTACTATAATCCATGTTACTATAAGTAAAGAATAAACTGAAACATGTACCTTTCATTTTCCATGTGCTTTAGAATGTACAGTGGATAAGACATCATTTTAGCCTTCTGTTTTTGTCATTATTGTAGAATTTCTGGACTTAAAGATAAACTTGGAACAATTTAATGATACAGGGTTCCAGTTGAATGCTACATATTTGCATTTGAAAGCTTAACAATAAACATTTTTCCAAAGCTGACTTTTAAAATATGCTGCAGTAAGAGCAGAATGGAGTTTAAATGTTAAATATGAAAATAATGCGTCACATGCTAATTTAACCTATTGACAATCAAGAAATTACACTCAAAACTTAAAATAAGCTTGGAGCTAAAATTCCAGTATAGGGTTGCCTCCCAATACATTAGTCATCTCTGTCTCATTCAATGACTGCATCCTGTTCTCTTCCCTCCAGTAATTTTTTTAGTGTTAGAGGATGGAAAGAAGAAAATGTCAGCAGTGTCATCTGAAACACTTAAATGTTCCAGATAAAAATGCCAGTGTATGTATATGTTATGTATGCTGTAGTACTACACTCTACCTGGAGAGGAGTCTAAGATGAGGTAGTTAACCTACGCTGCCTCGTTGCCAGGAAATCTGTAATGAATCTGAAGTCCTGATGTCCTTGGTGATCCTCTGTCATGGCTATATGGAGGACCTGAAAAGTCTATGTGAGAACTGTCTTACGTAAAGTGTTGGTGGAAAAGACCAAGAATGAGTAACAAGTATTACAGAAGCCAGCTGTTAAATGGGGCTTCCATTAGCATAGTTCGTTCTTTTGTGCCTCTCCTGGAAATAAGACACAAATTTAAAAATGTTTAGCCCTGTCTGACAAGAAGGGGAAAGATTCATTCTCAAATCAGAAATCTGAAGACTTCCAGGGCATGAGGTTGCACTTGAAAATGAAGAGGGAAAGGGATTATGTGTACACTTTGAGAGCATTCTGTTAAGTAATTCCAAAGTGAGGAAAAAATAGACTTGCTAGGTGAGAAAAGATCTTTAAAAGGCAAAGTGAGAGCACCTTGGTTATGTTGCTGACATTTACTTGCAAGAGGAAGTCTTGCCAAAATACTGAGTAGCTACTGCCTCAAATATAGCATTAAAAAGAAAAAAACAAATGTACCAATCGAAGAACCTTGGTTTTAAGCCTTGAAAATATCTGATTCAAAATCATATCAAAGGCTGAAATTGCACATTATTGGACAGTGAGATATCAATAAGTCTCACATACTGTGTCTGTACTGTGAAATGATGTTTCCCACCATGGAAACTGGAAAGAGGAAAAGGGATGGGCAGGGGAAATGGACAAGCAGTGTGTGTCTGGGTCACCTCTCATCACAGGGAGGAAATGCAGCTCCCTATGGGAGAAGCGGGAGGAGATAAGTCCACAGTGTAGGCTTTGGTATAGAGTCTAGCCCTGGAATACTTTGTATGCTTTGAATCACAATTATATTCAGTGGTTGTTACGGACAGCTGGTATCTCAGATAGTGTGACCTTTTGTGTGATTGATATAGACAGAAGCATAAGGCCTACTCTTTACTATAGAGCCTAAGGATATAGGGGCTCTGGTACAACATGAAAATATCTATTACTTGATGTTAATTAAAGTAGTCAATATCCTTTGAAACTATAATTGAAAATTAATACAGATTTTGCATACATATGCAAACATAAGTTCTTGCTTAATTTAATAAAAATAGAAATGTATCTTTCATTGTCACAATTGATTAAGAAAGAAAAGATACACATGCTACAAGTCTCCAAAACTGAAGGTTCAAAATGAAAGTTACTGTGTTCCATGCTGAATTTAACCAAATAGTTGAATAAAAATCTGGTATGTTGATTCTGTTTTATAACCTTTTAATAATAAAGGATTGAAGGGAAAAAAAAGTGTACTTCCAAAGTATCTCCTCCTGATGATTCATTTTCATGCACGCATACTACAGTGTCTTTGTGCATGCTGTTCTGCTTTTTCAAAAATGTTGCCAGTATACTGTCTGAAACAATAGTTAAAAGATTTTTTTTTTCTTTTTAGCATCCTGCTTGATGAAGAAGGACATATCAAATTGACAGGTGAATAAGAGGAAATTGTAATGCATGAATTTATTCTGTTCATAATAAAATCTTTGAATTTCCCGCTTTTTTGGTAGAGCAATGCAACAAAATCAGCAATTTCAATTAGTATGTAATTTTGCTGTGAGGCAGAGCAGATAGTGTAATTAATTTGGAGTAAATGAAATATATATTCTGTTCTGGAAGTATATATTATGGACCTACAATAGTTGGGGGGGGAGGGGGGTGAATCTGTATTTCCTATGTGTATATTTAGGTGTGTATACATGTATGTATGACTGGTAAAGGCATCACATTTCACATTATGGTAAAGGTAATTACTGTGATTGATTTTAAAGAAGTGCATTTTGAACTACTGTATTTTCTTCCAGATTTTGGCTTAAGTAAGGAGTCAATTGATCATGAGAAAAAGGCCTACTCTTTCTGTGGAACAGTGGAATATATGGCACCAGAAGTCGTTAATCGACGAGGCCATACACAGAGTGCAGACTGGTGGTCTTTTGGTGTTTTAATGGTAGGTTTCTGGTAAATGCAAATAATAGCAGAACTGCTTTATAAGGTTTGGTGAAACAAATATTGAACTGTAGGGAGATCTTTAAATGAATTGTAACTACCAAAAATCCAAATTACATGAAATTAATTAACAGTACTGCAGGGTTTGAATCAAGTATGCGGACTGGGTCTCATGTCAACACCAACAATATGCCATTCTATTGTTATTGTTGAATTGAAATATACATCTATTGTGGTTTGAATGTTACAGAGACTAATAGGAGTACTAAAATATGCAGGAAAAGTTCCGTACCTTCCAAGTTGGGAAAGACATGGATCCAAATTTTAAATTTGAATTTATTCTCAAGTGGCAAAAAAAAAAAAAGCAATAACTTTCCGATTAGTCTCCAGTTTATACAATTTATACTACAACTTGTCAGAATAATGACAACGCTTGCTTTTACATGCTAAAATATTGACACTGAGGTGATATGGGATATAGTAGCTCAGAAAAGTCATCTTTACAACGTTCCTGGAAGGAGTTAACTTCTGTTGAGTTGCACGGTCAGGGGAAATAATGTGTATCAAGTATATCTTTGGGGGAAAAAGTAGATCATGTTTTGTACTTTAGGAATGCTTTAATGGCCTTTAATATTTATAATGTTTGCATTTTTCATGTAAAGATAAACTAATTGTTATTTTTTAAAGGAAATGTGTGTTTTTTATTGCTTCTGTAGTACATATATAACTGTGAAAGTACGATGTGTGTGCTTTTTAGTATAAGGACTTTTTTGTCTGAAAATAAGTCATCATACCACCTTTTAATCATCTAGAATGCTGTTGTGATCTGAAAAATGACTATGTAAAAGTAGCACCTCGTGACTAAACTCTCTCCAGACAGAAAAGCACAAACACCCTCAAAAACACTCATTTTATCAGTAAGAACACATTTTATCATTACTGTAAGCTTTAAGCATCCAGTAAGTAAATTAAAAGATAACTGCAAACTAGTGGCAGAGTACTTGTTGTTGATAATGCAAACATAGTTAAACTTCAGCTGTACTTTACAGAGCTGAAAACAATAGCTTTGTGCTTATGAAGCACATGTTAATATTGAAAATTGCTGAAAGATGCTAGACATGACTGGTGTAGTCTAAATGCACTGCATTTTAAACACTTCGGCTTCTGTTTTGAATATGAAAATATGACCTTAGAAAGCACATTCTCTAAATTAGTACATGGAATATAGTGCAATTTTCTCTAAGACATATTTTTTGTGCCTGCATCTCTAGTTCACATGCAAATTTTCATAGGCAATCTGTGTGTATCCACTCTTAAATCATTTTTAATACAAATCTGCATTGAATGAGAAGAATTCAAGTCATTGTTTCTGTGGTATCTGTACACAGGATCTAGATGAACAAAAGTTATAGCATAGAAATTGAGATCAGGAAGATAATAAATTGTTTGGCCTCTCTTTTGTTCTAAGGCTTTGTAAAGCTATCCTTGAGCTGAAACTTCAAATTTGCCCTTTAAAACACCAAGTGCTTTCATGAGTGCCAGACATCTAAAAACATTCATTTTAAGTTTTTGGAAGCATTATGCATTTGTTGAGGTACTTACTGTCCTGCTGAAATAAGTAAACGATGGTGACTAGGGAAGGCCAATGTTGACTTAAAGTACTATAGATCTGTTGGTCTTGGACTACAGTGTTGTTTTTTTTTGAGGGGGAGTGAGGGTGGGACAAAGAACACACATGCTGAGTTGTTTCTGCAAAGGTATGCTTGGGACAAACAGGATCATGCTAAAGAAACTTTTTGTTATTAATCTAGAGCACTTCAAATAAGCAAAACATGCAACACAACAAATCTGCTTTTAAAAAATAAAAATCTGCAAGCATAGTTTATGAAGCAGATCAATCTAAAGTATATACAACCAAAAAGTGAATTATTTTTGGTAGTGTTGGTTAAAGCCTTGTACCTATTCCTGACAATTGTGGTAAGAACTGTTCAAGTAATGCTTTTTTATGTTGGCTTTATATTAAATTTAAAATATAAAATACAAGTATATGAGTGAAAAGAATAATTGCAATACAAAGTGTCTAGCAGTAGTGCAGAGTTGGCAGCCCTTTTTCTTCTGATTACTTTATAAAGTAATAAGAAATTTAAAAATGTATTTAATTAAAAAGGATTTTTAAAGAATGCTTCTATTTCAACTTCACACTCTTATTTTAGGTTTATAATACTACAGTCATGTCAACCTACATTTTGTTAAGACTGAACGTTTGGATCATAACAGAAAAATAATGAATAGAGGATACCTCCCGTTCAAGATAACTTAACCTTGCATAAGCTGTCCAGAGAATTCCTTTATAATTACTTCAATTGTGATAGCTTTAAGTGTATGTCATAAAATTTCATCAAACTAAACTATTTTGCAACTCTTATACCAAAAAATCAGAATTCTTGCCGCAGTGTTAGCTGCCATGACTGCTATCAGATGGCTTTCAGTACCTCAGATGTGATATCCCTGCAGAATACTGCAGCCCAACAGAAGTTCCTTTATATTTACTATTTTTACTCAGTCACTTTCAGAACAGATCAGTATTTTAACAGTGTCTAGTGCCTTCTGCCAGGCACTGCAGAATGTGCATGCATGTACTGTGTAGCTTATATGTTCCTTCAGACTCTATTTCCACTGTATGCATACAGTAACCACTTTTCATCATGCATGTCTTTGTCAATCGACTAACCTTTTTCCCTTTTCCAACAAAGGCTATGTACATGCCAATTTTAAACACATTGACCTTTTTTAATATCTCTGCATGAGGAGAAATTATCACTAACTTTTGAAAGGGGAACCTTTTTCCCTCCCCCAGCCCTCTTGAAATCTAAAATATAGTTGTATAGCTCAAGTCTTCTAAGAATGGACCTTTTAGGCAGAAATGATGCACAGATTATAGTCTAAATTGTTTAGATGAAAGCATGTGAAGCAAGGTATTAATGTAGGAAAATATTTTGCAGCGTTAAAATGTCAGAGGCTGCTCAATGTTCATAGTAATTTAAGCTGTACAATGAGAAGTTGTTTTGCACAGACTTGATTGTTAACATGCATGAATTTTGGAAGGTTAAGATGCTAAGTAGTTTTGTCAAAAATTAGATTTTGTCCAGGTAATGTAATTGATGAAAGTTTTACTCTATACAGTTTGAAATGCTCACTGGTACTCTACCTTTCCAAGGGAAAGACAGAAAAGAAACCATGACTATGATTCTCAAGTGAGTACACTCTTATTTATATATCTCATCAGGTATTCTACAGGGATGCCCTCCGGGCTGCAATATCTAATTTCTACTCTTCCCTCATTTCCAAAGGTACTGGTAAATCCTCACTCCCTATTAATTTCCTTTGCCGCCTATCTAATTTGCCTTTCTATTCCTCCCCCATACCAGGTACAAAGAATTTCATAGCAGTTCTTTAATCTGTAATAACAACTTCTCCAACCATATTATCTTTCCCATCTTATTTCCATAATACTTTAACCTTCTTATCCTTTTTGATACCCTGTACATTTTTTTCCTTGTTTCATTTTAGTTTTTTTGAGAAAGTACTTTCTCTTTTAATCCTTCTTTCTTACCAGCTCCTCACCATACTTTTTTATATTACTACTGCTGCCAACAACTTGCTTCCCTGAAACTTCCCCATTTGCTAACATGCATCTTCCCTTACATACTTTCCTATGACTTTCCCAAGCTACAATTTTCCCCTTGACTATTTCTAGTATAGGTTTTGCATTAACTCTATTGTGGAAATTACTTTCCTTCATGCAGTTAACGTTCTTGTTTTTGCTGATGAAGGCCTGCTCTTTTTCTCCTTAATTAAACCTATGACATAATAGTCCCACTTTCAAGACTGTAACCTAACTCTGTACAAAAAATTCTGTTTTATCGTGCCATAATTTCACTTCTGTGTCCAACCATTTCTTACTAATACTGCTTCTTGTTTTATTTTTTTCTCCTGGAAGCTCATAAGACTACTCATTTGTTTCCTTTTTCATTGTTTTATCTCATCTTTTGTCCACATATCCACCTATGTATTGAAGCTATTGCTTCTTTTGCACCAACAATCTATTTTTAAAAAATAATATGAAATTCTTTCTTATTTTTTCTAAGTAATTTCAAAGTGAAAACTGCTAGAAAACAAATTCATTTCTTTTTCTTGATTTTTAAGTTCAAGATGCATGCACATTGTTTTTCTTTGCCCTCTCTTTTCTTTCTCATCTTCCATTTGTAAATGTATTTACTGGTGCTAATTTCTACTACTGTTTCAACACCATGCCAATTCAAATCTTCATGTCGTGATTATTGAATGTCTTTAACTAAAAGGTTCTATCTATTCACAGCAAGTGTAAACTAGTTCTGCCCACCTCCTGTTTCCAAGAAACTAGTCTGATCTTTTTGTTCACTCACACTTATTTCAGGAGCCATACATTTTTTTCTATCCATGTCTCAAGTCATATCTTTCTCTTTATTGTTCATGTGAGTCCACTCCATTCCTCAGTCTTTCCACTGTTGCTAGAAAAATCTTCTGTGTTCAGCTGCCATGTAGAATATCCTCCTTGCAAGTTAATTGACATTCATAATTACTTTCAGATTTCATCTGAACGTGTATCTCTAATGCTTTTTTCAACTTTTTTTCCTCACTTTCTGGTCTTTCTAATTGTTACTTGTTTCATAGAGCTGCACAAAAAATGTGGTATGAAGAAAGAATTTGTACGTGTTTTAACGTTCCATACAGTTCTGCTTATTACATACATACAAATCTGTTTTGCTGTTGGTAACATTAACGGCTGAAAAAAAAAAAAAAAAAAAAAGGATTCTTAAAGTCTTCTGATATTTTCACATTTTTTGTCCGGCCCCATAAGAATTAGTGAATGGCAGTATGCTTTCTTATTATTTTCCATATATTAGTTAACATACTGTATTTCTCCTTATTTTTATCTTAACCATTGAAAATGGACAGGTGTGCATCTGAATTCATATTTTCATAGTGTATCATATAAGATATATTGCTTTTCTTACCTTGTGTTCCTGAAAATCCACAAAAAACGCATTCTTTTTACAACGCATTTTCCTGGGCTCTTTATTTCTCACAATGCTGCTGAGACAAGTTTTTATTTTTGTGTGTTTTTCCTAAAACTGAGAAACTCTCCAATTTGGTGGGGGGGAAGCATAGTTGGCAGCAATAAAGTTAACTTTTCTAAGCATCTTGTTTCCTTTACTGAAGGTATGCCTTCATATAAAATTTGGTCTTTGTCCATCAGGAATGTCAGAAAAAAATGCTGTCACTCATGTAGTTTATAACCTAGGAACTCTCAGAACCTGGGGACTGCTTTTTCTTTCTGCTGTGTCAAGTGGCCACTAAAGGATTTTGTGAAAAGTGATTCATAATGGAAAGGATGTGATAAATCTTAGTCTCTGATTTACATGAGGTCCTCTGACTCACTGCGCTATAGATTGGGGTACATAGCATTCATCTAGCAATTCTTCGAGTTCTACCTTTGTTTATAGAGTTACTTCTCTAAGATTAATTGTGGTTTATATTTTGCCAGGTTTTAGATTTTTTTTCAAAGTACTTAACGGCCAGCACAACTGTTGGAGGTGTTTCGGATTATAATACCAGGGCAAAGATTTCCACCCACCCTGGCAGGGTTCTGTGGTATTCAGTTCTGTTCTCTGTCCTTCAGAAACATTGTTTTGCTACAAATGATAGATACCATTACGCATCTGCAGACAATGTGTTCCTTGCTTCCTTCCTACAGTATAGCTCTCAGCTACTTTGCTGTGAGTAGGAATGATGTTAAGTGCAATGAAATAAATGCATATAAAGTGCATGAATAAGAATTCCCCTGCTAAAGGTGCATGGCAATCAGGGAAATGCTGGTTGGCTTCCACCATTGTACAGGTGATCTTGATCTGCCTGTAGTGAAGCGCCCAAAAAAGGCAACGTGTTTTTTTTCTTCCCCAATACTTTCATGCAGAAGGGAATTTAAAAAAATAATAATAAATTAGTTTTTTGAAGCAATGAATAGTGAATTGATGGCAGTAAGGATGTAGTTGCTGAAGTGACAAAGGTGGACTTCTACAAATGGCTGGAATGCAAGGCAAAGCATGTCTGCTTGAAATGCAGAGAAAGCTTTTGTTGTGGATTGTTACAAGTATAAGCTAAAGGTTGAACAAGAGATGGAAAGGAGGGAATTATATCCATCCTGACCATTAGAAAATGGTTATAAGGGAAAAAAAATGAAACCCTAGTAGCAATGAAATTACTGTAGAAGCTATTAAACGAGGGGGGGAGGGGGGGGGGAAAGGGTGAGGATTTCAAAATGAAATGGCAACTAACAAAACCTAAAATCTGAAATTCAAGCCTGGCAAGCTGCAAAGTAGTATTTGAAATGAAATGGAGAGTGGGGGCGGGGGGGTTAAAAAAAAAAGTGATCTTTCTCTTTTTACCTGCTCATCTTGCAAGATCTGTCCTACCTTTATTCAATCTTCAAGTTTTCCATTGTTTTGCCCAGGTGTTCTTGGTATATGTCATACATGGTGCTTTTCTTACACCTTCTAAGATATGTTTTATCATACCGTCAAATGGATCTGCTTGCTTGATGTCACTTGTTTAAAACTGCAATCAAAATGGATTACAAAAAATACAAGTTTGTAAACTGTTATCCTGTAACTATTATTTTCTACCACTTTTTTTTTTTACCTCTTTTTTAACATTTTACATCCTCTGTGTAAGTTCCCAAGTCATTACTGAAAATATTATACTACACAAAATGGAAAAAAAAAAATGAAATTACAGGTTTACATGACTGACAGCACTTTTAACCTGTTTCTGATGTCTGAAGGCAATTTCTCAGTGATGCTATTTTTTGTGATTTGGATTTGTTGAATGACAAAGGGCAGGAGAAGTGCAAAGTTAATTCTTACCTTAATATGTTTGTATGCTATTAATTATTTTTGTTTTATAGGGCGAAACTTGGAATGCCCCAGTTTTTGAGTCCTGAAGCACAGAGTCTTCTGCGAATGCTCTTCAAAAGAAACCCAGCAAACAGATTAGGTAAAGTTTTTAATAGAATATTTTAAATTGGATCGTAATTCTGATAACGTGAATGACATTAGATTGACTAAATAAGTTTGCAATTTCACGTCTAAAACAGGCTTTGAAGCAAGAACATAGTTTGCCTGTTTGCTCTTCTAATGATCACAGAATATTACTGTTTTTGCTATTCACGTTTCTAAAATTAATGAAGTAGTAATAAGAAATAATAATTTTGCTAGTAATTCTTTTTGACTAAGAAAATCACTTCTTCCTTATAAAAGGAGCAGGTCCAGATGGAGTTGAAGAAATTAAGAGACATCCATTTTTTTCCAAAATAGATTGGAATGTGAGTATCTAATTCAAAGTAAAATTAATAAGCTTCTTAATTAGAAAGTATTTGGTGGTTTCATACAACTTTCTAATCCATTCTGGGCTATCTTTCTCCACAGAAATTGTACAGGAGAGAAATTTATCCTCCTTTTAAACCTGCAACTGGCAGACCAGAAGATACATTTTATTTTGATCCTGAGTTTACAGCTAAAACTCCAAAAGGTAAAAAGAGAAGAACCAATCTATGTGTTCAGAAATTAGAAACATTGTTCCTCTTCAACTTATGTAAAGCATCTTGTTCTTGTAGGTGTTGATGGGGAGTTACCAAATCTGAGTACTACTACTCCTCCATAAATATAACAACAATATGCTCATCCATACGCTAGTATATGTAAACACTTTCTGCAGATTTTCTGCAGTTTTTAACTTACAAAATATTCTGACAATAATATGATCTTTGTAGCAGCTAGTTATCAGTGGTGTTTATGCATGGCATATGCAAAACAATTCAGTACTTACCTGTATTTTGGGCCTGAGAAAAACTTTCTACAAATTCTAGTTTGTGTGCTTTATAGAATAAGGTTGTATTTTACTCTTCAGAATAGACATAATCTCTTCATTTTAAAAACTGTGCTTGTAAGTAGATGACATGTTTTTCAGATTCGCCTGGTATTCCACCTAGTGCTAATGCACATCAACTTTTTCGTGGATTTAGTTTTGTAGCTATTGCATCAGATGATGAAAGCCAATCAATGCAGACAGTTGGAGTGCATTCAATTGTCCAGGTGAGTACATCAAATTTAACAATAAAATAAACATATTAAAAAGTTAATAAAGCAGTGTTACTGTCTCTCGGTGGAGGGGGTTTTACCTTCATCATAAAATGTCATGACAAAGTCATTATCAGCTTTTTATTCAGTAAAAGCAAGGATTGGATTATTTTTCTGAACAAGATTCCTAAAGGTGCAGGACCTATTTCATTACTCAGCAGCTGTGAGTGTGAATGGTCTTCAACCCTTTAAATGAAAACATTCTAAACATTCTGTCATCTGAATTGTAATTGCTCTTTAATATCTAGCCATTACTATAAGCCAAAGGGGAATACAGACATCTTGATCGCTTTCCCCTACGCCCCACAATATTGGTTCTGGCAGTGCAGGTAGGAAGCACTGTAACACAACTGTAAAGTCTCTCTGGATGTTATTAGACTGCTATGTATTTTAGAACTATGGTTATATTCAGTCTCTCCTGAGGTACTTTTTTATTTTAAGTGCTAATCTGTGACATTTGGTGGCTATTTTTGCTTCGTGTAAGTCAGTGTTAAAGTACACACAAGCTTTGGCTTCCTACTGGTATAGAATGGTTTCCCATATTAATTATTGTGAGGTTGTTAATTTTAATAACCTGAAGTGTCACTATTTTTATACATTCCATTACTTCTGATGCTACTTATTTTTAAACAACAAAGCTTTGGTTAGGCACAATCCTGTGTGAGACAAGAAAGGGTGACTTCATGCTAGAATAGGGGAGAGGCATGCCTTGACTCCATATAAGACTGAGGTCATTTTAAAAGCGTGTTTCAGCAGTGGAGAGTTTGCAGTAAGCAGAACAAAAGTAGATGCATGTAAGGGGGGGGAGGGAAATGAAAGACCTCTGTAAAAATTCTATTTCCACCTCGTTTTTCTGCTTTTAATACCTGACTACTGAGGAAGACTAAGTCATGAAAACCAACTGGTAGTCTAAATTGTGGTGAAAACTTCTTAATGGTGTATAGGTAGGAATATAATAGTATACTGTATGATTAGATTTCCTTGTAGTTTCACTGCAAGGATGTTTTGTAAGTGTGTGAGGAGTTTTTGTGTTTTTTTTTGTTGTTTTTTTTTTTTTTAAAACAGTCTATGCATAACCAAAATAGCTTTTCTTTAATCCACATACAGTGTCTCAAATAGTTGAAATATTCTTGCTTGTGCTCATTACCTGTTCCATTTGTGATAAACTGTTAAATTTCAAGAGTTCTTTAGAACAGAAGAGGATCTAAGAAGTTATTTGATATAGTATACACATCAGAATAACTTCTGGTCCAGAAGTTCGGGTCTTGCTAACAGTTTCTGCAGGCTTCATTGTACTCCTTCTTTCCCACATAGTTCTGTGGATCAAATTCTTTCTCTTTGTATATGGTTTCCTTCTCTTGTAAAAGTCTTTCTCTGTTGCTCTTCCTTTGTGCCCCTCAACCACTTCCTCACTCTTATTTCCTCTTTTCTCTGCTGCAGGATACCCAGATGGTTTCCTGCAAATGCTTTGCATCCTTTGCACAAACTCCTTATACCAGATCGCCATTTCCTTCCGAGAGTGAAACACTTCTCCTTTATGCTCTTTGTTTCTGTGAAACAATTTGGGTGTTCCATGAAAATCCCAGTTAATCTGATCATATTGAATATAGTCTGAAATTTCTAGCTGGCATTTGACATGTAAAGAAAACTTTAACATTCATCTACTTAGATAATAGAAACTATTTTTTATTACTAGCTGTAGTCCTCAGATCTTTTGTCTATGAGTTTCTATTTTTAAATTAATAAATCAGTAACCAGAAACGAAATGTTGTAAATTTGGAAAATAGTGTGCATTATTTGCAATGTATCTAATATATAATTTATCACATTAACCATCAGTTTAAAATTTGATGCAAATCAGTAGGAATTCAAAAACGTGTTACTGATATTTATATTTATACATATTTAGAATATTCATCAATTGATAATGTTATTTTGGTAGCAGTTGCACAGGAACAGCATTCAGTTTACCGATGGATATGAAGTAAAAGAAGATATTGGTGTTGGGTCTTACTCTATCTGCAAAAGATGTATTCATAAAGCTTCAAACATGGAATATGCTGTAAAGGTAACTATTTTGTTATAAAACACACTGATTGTTCTCAGGATTTAGAGTCATAGACGTAGTTATTGTAGATTTACTTGCCATAAAGAACACAGAAAATTAAAATAATTTTCTTAATATCTAGAGATTTTAGATGCTAATGTGAATTATACTTATCAAGCAAATAGAATAATTACTGGCAGATTTTTGTATGGAATTGCTGTGGTTTTGTTATCTGTGTTGATTTGGGAGATGAAAAGCAATCTTCAGTCTTTGAAACACCTGTGTGTAATTACAATAAAAGTGATGGGAGTTGAATGACTACTTCTAGTAGAAAATGTACATTGAAAAAGCTTACATTTTGTTCCATCGCTTAAAAAGATATAATAGTTTGCTTTTATTTAAACGTAATTTTATGTTGTTTTGCTTCCAAAGTAGATTAATAAATTGCCAAATAGATACGAGTTCATGACACTGAATATAATAATATATAATAGTGGTGTACCTTCCAGAATAAACTTCAACTCTTTGCTTGCTGCTTTTTAATAAGGATTCTAATGTTATTTCAATGGTATTCTATCAGGCTTTATAACACTTCTTTGAAGGCATTGAATTCTTAATTGCTGAAATCCATGGAATTCACAGAAGTGCAATAAGAAATCTATTTTTATTGTCTTTCATCATAACACTGTGGAGCTGGATAGTTAACATGCAGAAGTATACGTTAGCAGACTTTAAAAATGGAAGGGAAAAAATATTTAAATCATAGACTCATAGAATGGTTTGGGTTGGAAAGGACATTAAAGACCACAAAATTCCAACGCCCATGCTGTGGGCAGGGACACTTCCCACTGGACCAGGTTGCTCAAAGCCCCATCCAGCCTGGCCTTGAACACCTGCAGGGATGGGGCATCCACAGCTTCTCTGGGCAACCTGTGTCAGTGCCTCAGAGCACCCTCACAGTAAAGAGCTTCTTCGTTATATTTAATCTAAATCTACCTTTTTAATTTAAAACTATTACTCCTTGTCCTACCACTACAATTCCTGGCAAAGAGTCCCTTCTCCAGCTTTCCTGCAGGCCCCCTTTAGGTACTGGAAGGCTGCTATAAGGTCTCCTCAGAGCCTTCTACTCTTGTACTATGAAGCAGTTCTTTACTTGAATTGTTGAACAATTGACTACTCACATATGTAAAATGCAAAGATAAATTTAGCCTTTTTTTTTTTTTTCTGCTGTATCCTTGTACACAGTTTGTCTACTGGAAGGTCTCCAAATTCAATTTGGTAGTCACATACTTGTCATTATCCTGGTTCTAGCCAGGAACAGATATGAGTTCTGTGTTTGCGATTTAGAGTAAGTTCTTGAAACTGCAAGAAAATTACTGACATAAATTCTCTAAGCTGTAACATTTATTTTATCTGTTGTCTCTGTGGCTTTTTTCCACTCAAGGGATCATGAAACAAAGAATTAAGTTATCAGTGTCCGGTATGTTAGTATGACACTGCTAGCAGAAGGGCTGTAGGATGTCAGGAAGAAGAAGGCATAAGATATTAGAGCAAATTATACATTTCAGAAGGAGGAAAAAGGAGAAGGACTTTTTATATGTATATGAATAAGAATACTTTGTAAATAGGGCCAAATAATGTTTTTTTTTTTTTTTTTTTTTTCGCACGTAGTACTTCTGAGCCTAATAGCAAGCATCCAGAGATTCAAATGAAGTTTCGTGATAGAATGTTTGTCTGAATTAACTTTAGGCTTTCTTTCCTTCTTCCTGTTTTTGATTCCCTTACTCTCCTTCTTTGTCTTTTGCTGCACTAAATAATTGTTTGAGATTAGCTTTGGGAAAGCTTTGGGAGTTCATTAGCATTGTCAAACCAGTATCTCAGGTCAGGAATTTCCTATTTTATTAAATGGTGGGTGACTGAAGTCTCATCCATTAAGCAGCCTTGCATAATTTATCACAGCCTGAGGGATCAGATCACTTATCCACCAAAATTGTATTCAGCTGAGAGATCTTTGCACCTTTTTCCAACTTTCTTCACTATGTCTCGCTATCCCAATTTAACTTGGTTTTGGTTATATTCCATACCCTTTGCCAATAATGATAAATTTTGCTGATGTGTTTCAGCTAATGAGCACACCGAAGTGTTGCACTATATAATATTCACAAAAAGAGTCATGTCTGCATGTCCATTTGCTCTTACAGATCATTGACAAGAGTAAAAGAGATCCAACAGAGGAGATTGAAATCCTTCTGCGCTATGGACAGCATCCAAATATTATTACTCTAAAAGATGTAAGTGATGTGTTAAAGACATCCCTTAGTACGTTACAATTGCATATTACTTTTTAATTGAGCAATGAAAAACTACATGCTTCAGATTTGTTATTGATTTTCAGTAATTAATAATAAAATGTTGTAATACCATTTGTTCAACAATATCCGATTTTTTTACTGAGTTGGCTCATTGTCATCTTTTAAAGATGCTCATATTTTTGTACAATGTAGTCTTAAGCAGCCAAATAATTCATCACTGAAAAAACTAGCACACAATTCATTTTAACATTGGCTGTACTTTTAAAGGCACAAGCAAGGTTTTTGATTGCTCATTTAACTTTGAACGTACCTTTGTTTTCCTTAGTCAAAAGCAATTTTTTTGTTTTTACATAATAGTGTACTGAGTGTTTGAGGTTAGCATAATACCCAAAGCAGTTTTCATGGACAGTAATGAGTAGCATTTAGTACTGGATAAAACCTCTTCATATCACTTTTCTTTACGCAATATCTTTATCCAGTCGTTGTATGGAAGTTTGCATCTGGTTATTTTTTCCTATGTTGTGTTTCTGACCATGGAAACACTTCAACCACAAAACCCGAAGAATAACAAGTCAGGCGGTAGAGTTCTTTCATAATGAGCACTGTATTCCGATTATCTAACAGAAAGAGAGCTGTATTTCTTTGATTAAAACATATGCTTAATTAATTTTTTACTCTGCAAGAAGGTATTCTGGTCCCCAAAAAAACAAACATCAATCAAAACAGAGCTAGCCATTTCCAGGAAGCTGAACTGGAGGCAGATTCTCAGATATTTTGAAGTCCTTAAAACAGTAGCTTGTAAATACTGTGGAAATAAGTACTGGAGAATGCTCCCTAGAGTTTGTCTACAATAATTTCTCTGGTTTATTGTTACGTATTTTGACCCTTTCTTGGGACAACAAAATAAGGCACATACACAAAGTACCCAACCATGAAGCTTATACCTCATTGCATGTTGGGGATCACAAGTCAGGTATTCTATGATCAAAATTACAGCCACGCTTTGTTCTGCTTCATGTGGTTGGACAATTATACAACCTGAGAGCAACCACGTTCACACAAACTGCATCACCATTCAGCTTGCTTTTAGTGCTGCATGGTAGGTTTGTCTGTTAACTAAATTCATAAGAAAGGTAGTTATTCAGGCAGGAAGAGAAACACAGGGAATTACAAGTACTTATCTGGTAAGTACTTGAGAATCCCAGGCAGCCTTGACTAGTTGCCTCTTATTCCAGATCATTCTCCTTTGTGATTAATTCTTCATAATTCTCAGTTATCTTCCAGTAGGAGACATCTTTCGTTCAACCAACAGTAATATACTAAGAGCAAAAGGTTACTATAAAAAAAAACCTCAAGTCCACAAAGGAGAAGAGAATTGACTGTAATTCTCACTTACTTTTACTTCAGAGCAATTCCACAGGCAAAGCTGGTGGAATTATGTCCAGTGCAAGGAAAGAGACATAAGAATCATATGTATTATGAATTTGTATAATGTCCAGTACTGTATGAATTTAACATTATTTTAAGTTTTCGTTGTCCTAGTATAGATGCATGGGGCAGATTGCTTGCATGTCCCATAGTAATGTTTTTAGAGGAAAGAAAAAGGAGGGGTAGGCCATTGGACCTCAAACTCATTGAGAACACCACATGTTATGTAAATAAAATTTAATGTTGATTTAACTAAATTTTTCAATCAGTTCCACGTCAAAGTTTAATTACTTCTATTCTGAATTTTTTAAACAAATTTTCTGGCATTTAAGTGCATGTCTTGGAAATTACTGTTTTGCAAGAAATAATATTTTCTTCTTGTCTTCAAAAAAAAAAAAAAAAGCAGTAATATTTGAATTTAACTTAAGATGGAATTTCTCACTTTTCCCTGACCTTTTTTTAATGGAATTTAATTGTAAGGTGTTTGGATTAAAACAATGGATATTCAGAACAGTGAATTCTTTCTGCAGTGCAGGATCCTCTAGGGTTTTTCCTTCCGATTGTTACCAGTGTTTTTTTTTCAGTTACACAGCACATAAACAAAAGGAGTTATACCGTGCTAAATCAAATGCTCTTATCCAATATCCTGCCTCTGATGGTGGTTAGTAGTGGATGCCTAGGAAACGGTGTAAGAACTGAGGAAGCACAGAGCTTCCAACAGTCCATTGCCTAGGAACTTCCTGTGCCAGATCATTATATGTATTTTCCCTTTTTTTTTGCCTCATACTGTTCTGTAACAGAACTTTTGGCCCATTTTTAGTTAAAACATTGGCTGAATAATCTATTCAGAAGCTTTTTGGAATCCTGAATGCAGTATATCTAGTCTTCCTCTTTAAGTGCTTATTTATGACTACAAAAACAAACAAACAAACAAACAAAAAAAAAAAAACAAACAACAAAAACAAACAAAAAAACACCTCCAAATATTGTATGTGAAACCTTATTTCACTTTATGAAAACGGTGTGCTCTCTCTCCATTGTATCGTTTTCTTCAGTTGCCTACATCTTTTGGTTTTCACTCTAGTTTCTTACAGACTGATCTTTGGGGTGTCCCTGGAATTCATTCTAAAAACTGACAGTGCATTTATGATCTCAGCATAATGCAGTGCACCTGATGGTGAAGGAAACTTCAAGAGTATTTATTTGGTACAAACAGCTTCCTGGAATTAAGTTGATTAGAGAGATCAGGGCAAGGAGAAAGATTGAGGGCTGTTTTGGTGGTGTGTTTTTGTTTTGTTTTCCTCCAAGCAAAGCAGGGCCATCAAGGGTTAGCAAATGTTGGAGCCAAATGCAGATTTGCTCAAATGTTCCCCTGCAGGAGTGAGATGTGCGTGCTTCACAATGTCAAATGAAATAACTTGTTTCCTCGTGCTATACTGGGATTAGAGGCAGCGTTTAAAAAGATATATATATATTTAAAAAAATATTTAAAAAAATAATAAAAAAGGCAAGTTAAAACACCATTTTACTGTTTAGAATTATATAATCCTACTTTTTAAACCTGTGTAATATTTCAAATCTTAAACATATTCAGATGATTAGTCATTTATATGTAATGGGGGGGAAATTGCTGTTAAAGAAGAACTAAAAACCTGTCATGTTGTTGTCATCTTAAGATCATAAGCTTGTGAATGCCTGCAGACTTATCTAATGCTCTTCCTCTTTTTTTGTAGTTGGTGAGAAAATAATCCTTTTAGTAAAGAGAACAAAAACTTAAAAGCTTAGAAAATTTGAATTTTCAGACTGAAACCAAACTGTAGTTATTAGAAGTGCTTAGTAGCATGTATTTGCCAGATAATTTGACAGAGGAATTGGAATAAAAGCTTGCTTAATTTAGCTGTTATCTATTCCTAAATCTATTTTGCTACAACTTGAATAATTGTTTTTACTTAAACACAAGCTAGTGTTTATTTCTCGCACATTACAGAAGAGAACAATTCCAACATCACCATGAAAAATAGATTGCAATAACGACAAGGAACAGAGTGTGAAAGGTTTCTATACAGTAAAAAACCATTTCTGAGTTAAGTCAAAACTCCAAGAAAGTGAAATTAAATGTTTAAAATGTGTTTTGCTATAGTTTAGTCTGTAGTGCCCTCTGGTGGTACTGTAAATAACCTCTCAACTATTGTTCCCCGAGAAGATGAAAGCTATGTACAAATATTTTACATAACTAAAAGCGTGTGTGTATTCATTTTAGACTTTGGTGTAGGCTTTATGTGAAGGACTATGTATAAATTGTGTGTTTTTAAATAACAGTTTTGTATGCATTGACTTCATTGTACACAGATTACTTAAGGTCAATGTTTTTCTGACTGGTTGGTTGGAATGGTCTCCATTCATATTTGCAATTTAGTGTAATAATTGCTTCTAGAATTGGCTCTAGTTTTGCTTAATTAGATTAATTTCCATTTATTTTTTCTGATTTTTCCCGTGTCTGGTTTAATGTTTCAGTTATTAAATATGTATGCAGCTATTTGAGGACAACTACATGTTACTCAACCTTTTTTGTCTTAAAACTTTTATATGCCAATACTTTTGAGTTACTTCATTACTGTAGCACCTTTCTGTAGATTGTTTTGTGCTTATTTTTGAAGATGAACAATGTGTGAATACTGCGTGGGGTAAGAAATATGAGAAAAGTAATTGAAGTGGCTTATCTAAGGAAAAAGTTTGTGGACATTCCTGCACTATCTCTGTGCATTTCACAGAAAGAGAAGCAGCATTTTTGAAGTTTACATCTCTATGTACTTTTTTTGCAGGTGTATGATGATGGAAAATATGTGTATGTAGTAACAGAACTTATGAAAGGAGGAGAGCTGCTGGATAAAATTCTTAGGCAAAAATTTTTCTCAGAACGAGAAGCTAGTGCTGTTCTGTTCACAATAACAAAAACAGTTGAATACCTCCATGCTCAAGGGGTAAGTTTTCACCTCAGAGAAAATGCTTAAAGATGCAAATGTCCTTCTCTTTCAGAAATAGAAACCCAATTTCTTACATGTTCTTCTTCACAGTAATTAAGTAATTTCTGGTAAATTATTACATTTCAACAGAAAAGTCTTGTTACAATTATAACATTCATCATCAGTCATGTACATGTCCAGGTAGCAGTGATGGCACAATGGTTTCTCTTGTCCTTCATACAGTCTCTGAGCAGTTCTGTGGAATATGCAGATAATGACTAATAGAATATGAGAGGAAGTAAGCCAAGAAGTGGTGCTGGGGCCAGCACTGTTGCTTAGTGATGGGATCTAGTGTAGTTCTAACCTCATGCTGTGACAGACTTTGAACATCTATTATTTTCCACCTGTTATTCTTGAAATTTCTTCCCCTTCTTGTTTCTGAAGTTTGACTTGTAACTCCTGCACCATAGCATCAGGAAGTTGTAGTAAACTGTTAAGAAAAAGAAAATTAATGTTTCAAGATATTAATCTGGAGACAGAGGAAGTAGTTCAGAGAGAGAAGGCAAGTGTGGTAATTGCATGGCAAGAATGGCAAGCTTTGTTGCATTTTTAAGTAAATGAGAAAAGTAGGACAGAAAAGGCAGAAAGCAAGGGTGCAAGGAAAAAGACAAGTTAATAACACCTATTTTTATTATTATCCAAGAAAAGAAGCTTCAGAATGAGTAGTATTCACATTATTTTAAGAAACACAGGATACTTCAGTGCACTTTTCTGTGAGCTCTTATTTCAGAAAACCTGTGATCAAAATTATCTGGTGTATCTTACTGTGTGATTCATCACTTCATTCAAGCACTTGCTTATGAGTAGTTTTTTGATCCTGTATGTGCTTAGAATCTTTGGCCAGCAGCACCTGAGACATGAATAAACCTTAACTTCTGTATAGAAACAAATAATAACTTGATTCCTTTTGACCACGTGGCCACAAAAGCCCAGTGTCTTCGTGTTAAATAGGGGTGTTGGGAATTTTTAGTAGAGGGTTGGGAGTTTTTTTTTTCATTTATGTTTAATATTGGTATTTGTAAATACTGGCATTTTAACTTTCATTGTACTACATGCTCTTTGAAACTTATGGAAACTTTGTCTACTTATCGTAAGTACACTTCAACATGAAAGATTGTCAGATAGCTAAATAGTAGTCTATTCAGTAGTCTATCTAATTCTCGCCTGGAAAAGTCCAATCACATTTTTTTTTGGACGCCAGAGGAGCTCACTTAACTATGGTGTTAGTAATCTGATTTGACAGGTTCTGGATGTGTGCTGTCTCTGCAGCCCTTCCCAAAAGACATTCCTCATGGACATGCAGAGGATACTTTTGAGCTGAAAACATAGCTAAGCAAGGAAGGAAATCCTCCTCTTCGGGTTAAGCAATACTTCCAACTCTCACCCAAACCATTTTAAATGTGTTAAGGGCTTGCATAAAACAACAAAGGGCTAGCACGATAGACATCACAAAAAGCATAAACAGGAAGTATCATGTGATCTGGAGCATGCTGGTAATGATTGACACTGATAATCAAAAACATGATACTAAGAAATAAAGAACTGAAATGTCCTGCTTATTGTTTTTGCTGTCTACTGTTGCTGTAAAATAGTGTTATTTCTGGGCAAAATGTCAATATAATCTAAACAATCTGACATTTTTAAAATTCACCTTTGGGAAAGCAGATTTGTACAAGAAAGTATGTTATTCTAACAAAAAAAAAAGTTTCCTTAATAATATTTAGGGTTTCGATTTGAACTAGACTGTTAACACTTACTCTTCCTTGCACTTAATTGTTTGCCATTCTTCCCCCCAAGAAAAATGAAACTTGGACTCCTTCTAGAAGCAGTCTGACAAACCCACAGATCTTTGTACTTCTTCCTTTCCACCCTGTTTAGCATATATTAAAAAAAAAAAAAAAAAAAAAAAAACTAGATTAAAACTGTGTTTTTTTCCTGCCTCTTGGAGCACTGAGGGATATTTCATTCATTAGACAAAAACAGATTCTAAGGTTCAGAAAAAGGGCTACCAGGAGTCATTTCTTTCATAAACTGGGATCTCAAGCCAGGGTTTTTCACTTAGCATCGGCCACCTCTAATTCTTTAAGACAGTTTTTGTTTTTCAGCTTCAAAGACACATTTCTGTAATTTTGTGTATTTTATTAAGTCTGGGAATTGCAAATTTCACGTGCTAAAAAAAAAGTCTCTAGTAAGTAGGCTCAGTTGTAAGTGGCTTTACAATTTGCAGACCCTCTGCAGTCTTTTACTTCTTGGTCTTATTTTCCTGAAACATAGCTTCTGATTCTGCATATCACTTTTAGGAACTTTGGGATATCGTCTCATTCTAATGTAATTACATCCTTAGAATGTTTCACTACAATCTTTTTCAAGAATAAAAGAGCTTTCTATTTAAATTTAACCATGAAAAGCTGTGCTTAATATTAATCAAATACATTGGACAATCAGGAAGATTAAGGCTTTCATAGTAGGTTCACTTAAATTCCTGATAGAAGACGTTCAAATCCAATATACTGTCTAGAGCCATATATACACTTTTCTTTACAGAGAGCAATGCATCTTGAGACTTTTAAGATAATTTGTCTTGTGCAGAAAATAGGTGTAACAGGTCATCTGATTTCAAAAATTGTCATTACACTTTACAGGTTTTATTAAGGAGTATTGCAACATAGCTTCAGAGAAGATAAGATTCTGCTATAACTTTGGCAGCTTTTATAGTTTTTTTTTTTTATCAAGTGTTTTACATCTCAAATGCATGCAGAACAACCATAGGGGAACCAGTATAGGCTTTTATGAAATGTTAGTCCATTTGAATATTATATCTTTATTTTTTGACAGAGCTGTATTAAAAACTCTCCTTAATGTTTGGCTATAAATGTTTGCACTGAGGTTAATTTAGTTTATCAGAATTGAATACAGAGAGTTATTCCAGCAATAACTGGTGTGTGGTTATGTGACACAGGGGCTCAGCATCAGCTAAGGACATCCATGATTGCAAAAGGTATTGATAGCCAGAGGTTCTGATCTAAAGAGTCTCATATACCTATAGAGACTCCTAGGTATATGAGACTCTTTAGATCATATGTATATGTATAGATCATATGTATATTTAACATATAGGTACATGTTAAAATGTAAATACATGCATTTGCCCCTTAGAACAAAACATCTTGGTTTGTGGTTTTGCTGGGGTTTGTTGGTGGTGGGGTGGAGTTTCCACATTAGAATTGCACTACTCTGGGTACCACTGAGTGTCAGAATGCTACAGTTGATGTTAGAAGCTAGAAATCTGACGGTGATTACTGATGAGTTTGAAATTAAATATCAGAATAGATGATTACAATAGAAACTGCTTTCCCGTCTTAAGTTTATTGTATTTTGTGTTTGTTTTTTTTTTCCAGGTTGTTCATAGAGACCTGAAACCTAGCAATATTCTTTATGTTGATGAATCTGGTAATCCAGAATCAATTCGAATTTGTGATTTTGGCTTTGCAAAACAACTACGAGCAGAAAATGGTCTTCTGATGACTCCATGTTACACAGCAAATTTTGTTGCACCAGAGGTAAATACCAGGATAACTAATGCCTCGATTTCTTTGATGGGATTTTTTTTTTTTGCTAGTTAGGTGTTTGTTTCATTCTTGTATAACAAGTGAAATCACTTCAAGAACATTAAAAATCTAAGAGCTTAATGTTGTTATTGCGTAATCTAAGCATTTTTTTGCAGAAAAAAATATTTGTCTCCCTCAGGTTTTAAAGAGGCAAGGCTATGACGCTGCATGTGACATATGGAGCCTTGGTGTTCTGCTTTATACTATGCTTACTGGGTAAGAGTTTGTGTTTTTTGTTTGTTGGCTTGCTTTACTTTAGAATAGCAAGCAAAAAGAAAATAAGCATGTAAACAAAAAGAAATACATGTATAAGCCACTATTGAAGGTGTTTGTCAGGACAGTAGGACACAGATCATTCTCAACTTCAACTGCAGTGGAAGTTAAATATGTTTTGCCTTTAACAGAATCCAAATTTGCAGGAACTGATATGGAAAATTCTCAGTTCCTCATGTCACATCTACTTCAGGTGTTTAATTTCTGCTTTATTGTGATTTAGGAGTAAGAGTTGGTTGTTTATGTGAAAATTAGCTGAATAAGCAGCATATATTTTGAAGGAAATATGTTGCAAATATAATCTCAGTGCTTTGAAGCATGATTGTGGGCAAAACTCAGCTGTTGAATAGTTTGAAGTGATGCAATTAGGATATAATAAATGCTATAGAAATGTTTGTATGCAACAGACATGATGTATATAAAAGATGATAAATAACTAATTCAACAAGTTCAAAACTAACTCCACAAGTTCAGAAGATAGCTGCCATTGCACCTGCTAGATAAATTCTTTTTATGCTGGATTGTTGTTGTGTTTTTTTTAGCGGCGTTGCAGTATTTTCAAATAATGATAATGTTATTAACTCTTAAAGGAAGTGTTGAATATGTTTGTTTTTAAATATACATATAATTCTTTTTTGTTTTGGATGTTCTGATAGCAGCATGAATGCTTATAGCAAAGCAAGTAAAATTGCTACATCTTTGTATCAAAACAGTATTCTTTTTCAGATACACTATGAAGTCTTCACATTTCATTGTATAATAACTTTATTACTGCACTAAGATATGAAGGTTTAAGGACTACTTTATGTAATTCAGGAACCACCAATAGTTAGGTTTCTTAGAACCTGTAAAGAAAGAATACATATGATAAGAACAGTCAGTGTCATGCATTTTCATATCTGTTAAGAATACATGCTCTTCCAGCTATTTAGCTATCTGTTGCCTATAATTATGTTGAACTTGTTGAATATTGTAATAATTTAGAGTAACAGTTGAGGTCCAGATTATGGAAGTAATTAACATTGAAATTGTTTGTTTAAATAGCTACACTCCTTTTGCAAATGGTCCTGATGATACCCCAGAGGAGATTTTGGCCCGAATAGGTAGTGGGAAGTTCTCTCTCAGCGGTGGTTATTGGAATACTGTATCAGATACAGCAAAGGCAAGTATATTTGCTTAGTCCTTTGGGGAATGAGAAATAGATTTCAATAGAATGTGTTACGAATAATGTATATATCATATCATACGTGATTTGATAAATTTCATCCATTATTATTGTTACTTCAAAATACTGAGCTGATCCCTTATATATTAACAAGTTTTTAAGATCCTTTTGTGTTTCAACAGTCACTTGTATGTAGGAAGAAAATTAGGGCTGCTTTATACTACAGTTGTTAACAATTGTCTTAGAAATAGATCATGTTTTATCACCATTTCACATAGGTGTGCAACCATCTGTGTCACAAAATGCTGTAATGAAACTTCATGTGGAAGAATGACATTCAAAAAAATCATTCAGAAAATCTAAATCAGGAGACTAAAAATATTAGAATATGCCCCACTGATTCAGGCTAGAAACGTATTTCACATTTTTCTGTTTGGGTGAGTTCTTCAGAGTTACACAAGACAGTTCATCTCATACTCTTCCATTAGGATTTGAGTAGTTTATTTGTTGAAGTACTAGAATTCAATCTTCAACATGCAGAGTTGAAAGATTGTTAGACAATGGGAAGATAAGCAAGGGGAAGGATTATCTATTTTCTCAGTTGTTTATTTCTCAGTTGTGTTGCCTAATGTCCATTCAGTTGCATAACTAAATGATGTAGTGTTAGGTATTGCTCAGCAGCTTTTTAGCTGCTTCAAATGGATGTTATGAACCTACGTTTATACTACTAAAATTTTCAATTTTGAACTGTAGTAAGTTTTAAAGCTGAAGTTTTACTGTTACTTGCATTGACTCCTTGTGTATTATTGACAGGATCTTGTTTCAAAAATGCTTCATGTTGACCCACATCAAAGGCTGACTGCAGCCCAAGTTCTTAGCCATCCCTGGATAGTTCACTGTGACCAGTTGCCTCAATACCAGCTGAACAGGCAGGATGCTCCACATTTAGTGAAGGCAAGCAGATATTTGTTCATTTTTTTCTGTTTAGCCATAATAACTCTAAAGAAAAGAATTAAAAATTTAAAGACATACATGTAAAGTTACTGGAGATTGTGTTTTTTCTAAATACTGTTTAAAAGTTACAATTGTTGATTTAAGTTGCTTTAAGCAATGAAGTGATCTTGTTATATACAAAATAGGATTTCATAAGAGCACATTTGCTGTCCATAATACATGTATAATATGTTTGAAAAAGACTCATTTTCTGAGGTTCAAAAGTTATTGTACTTTTAAGGAAGTTAAACTTACCAGTATGAAACTGAAGTTAAAAAAAAAATAATCAAATTTCTAAGTGGAAATGTCAGGTGACTGTAGGGGAGATGAAAAATAGTTGAGCTAATTTTAAAGTGTTTTTTTTTTAAAAGTCAACTTTTTCAAAATTCTACTCCTGTGTATTCCACACTACCATCAGTTTTGTGTGGAAAAAAAAACAACTGTCATGCAACTTTAAAGGGATCTGAAAAATATAATTAACATTCCGTTTGAGTCAGCTACTAGAAATTTCTAGCATCTAAAAACAAGTAGAAAGTGGAGCAAGTTTTGATCCCATGGCTTACAACGTTGTGTTTTTAAAAGTGTAAGAAATCTTATGTGCTGAATAATGTTAGTGATTTTTAAATATTTTGTTGAAAATGGAAAAGGTTATGGAAGTTATAAGCAGAGATGGCCCATCAAGTATTTCACAAAGCATGGAGAGCGAACTTATTTTGCAGTATTTCTTATACCTTCTATTTTTTGTAGTTTTTTTCTTAATCAGGATAAAATCACTTTAGATTGATCTGAAAATTATTTGTTATATGTGAGTTTTGTAGTGTAATACTGCTGTTATTTGAGTAACACAGTGGTGTGTTTCTGTTTTGTAGGTGAAAATAGACTGAAAGTTAAAACTTGTTCAGAATGTCTAATACTTAATGTTGTGTCATCTATAATAAATGCATCACTCACAATGCAATCTTCTCATTTTTCCCCCTTGGCATTCTCACAACAGGGTGCAATGGCAGCGACTTATTCTGCTTTGAATCGTAATCAGTCACCGGTTTTGGAGCCAGTTGGCCGTTCTACTCTTGCTCAGAGGAGAGGTATAAAAAAAATTACCTCAACAGCCCTGTGAAGTGACCTCACCCAGATATTTGGTACCATGGTATAAGATGATAGCACAAATCATGGCGACAGGTAGCACATATCTGACAGATACCTGCAAGCACACTCTGTCCCAGCTGGTACCTATAATGCTGCTGCTCCTGCTGCTGCTACTGCTTTCATCTATTCTCGCTTTAAAAACTGTTGATGGCAAGTTACTGATCTTACTGGAGCTTCAAATGGAGTGACAAGTGGAAACACGATGAAAATGATCATGTTCACAATTGAATAAACCAGAAGAATTACAAATGCCACCTCTGTCAAAAATACACTGAATAAAGCACTCTGCACCACATAGCATTATTTTTTATAAGGAATATTTTTTGTCCCCTAACATATTCTTTGTTACAGGTAGAGATGGACAGTTTATGTTAAGCACTTAGCTTAAATGATCTGTTTATATTAGCACTATATACTTTGTGCCATCCAACATTTTGTATGTTTTTGTAAACAGTTCATGAGCAGCACATTTCTGTGCTGTTTTCTTTAATGTATACATGCCTTGTTTTACTTAGATATTATTAACCATTTTGACAATTAAGTCTGATTAAACAGTTCACCTGGATTAATCAGCATTGTTGGACAGCTCTAAAAGAAGCCTGACTGTTAAACAGCTATTGAATGTAATACTATGAATATGTATTTCTCCTTGCCTGTGTTTTTTCTACATTTCCATGTTTTTGACGCTGCATGTCATGTTATAAAAACCAGGATGCTGTTTATAGTATTCAAAATTTAAACAGTGGATCTCTCGCCATACTATATATACAATAGATAATATAACCCAGAGAAAAGATAACTCGCTCCATATCTCACTATGTGTTCTGTTCCTCCTCTCCTCCCTTTTATTTTGCCCCATCTAATCTCTGGACTCAGGAATCATTACTAAATACTTTTGGATAGAGAACATTTCTATATTGTTTATTCGTATAATCCATTGTTAATATTTTAGCTCTATTCTGTGACTTTTTTGTTTAAGCTGCAGAGGATTTGTTCAGTGAATGTTGGTATTATAGAAGAAAGGCAGCATTGAAGAGAAAGCAAAGCAATGTCCACTAATAAGCCCGGAAAAAGCAGGTTTAAACTGCATTCACTGTAGTTGGAAAACTGATGGATCCAATGTTCTGCCAGTTAACTTCTCATAATTTTAAGTGACAGCCTAAACAAAACACAGAGAATCATTCTGATCTGTCTGGGATTGGAAAAGGTCGTTGTAATTTACCATGAAAAATAGTATTTTTGCAGGTTGGGTAAAGCAAAATGCTCAGAAATGAGTGTTCTCACTTTTCCACAGCTGAAAGCAAATTTGTAATAGGGGTGGAAGACTTGTTTTTAAATACTAATGCTAACTTTTAACGCTCTGTTCTCCTCGTATCTTCAGTAATTAAAGACATGTCTTGATAGCTGGTCTTGAAAGCTCAGTTGCCCAAATGAGAAGCATGCTGGAATGTGTCTGAACTGGGATGAGTACCCAACTCCACCAAAATACTGTGCTACGTCAGCTTGATCCAGATATGAAAATGGCTGTTAGGACCTCCAGCTTTAAAAAACGTAGGTCCAGGTGAACATCTCTGTGTGAACCAATACAGTTGAAAAAGTAAAAGCTGCGATTTTACATGAGAAGGTGTTTTCTTGATTAGTAGTATAACATTTCTTTTATAGTGATTAATTTGCTGCTTTCCCTGAAATCATCAGAGGGGAAATCATCTTCACAACACCACAGATTTGCTTTATGTGAATGTGAGAATGTTCCTTCTGACACAAGTTTTCCCAAGTTCTTTGGGAAAACTCCCTTTGTTAAGCTTGCAAAGGATCCCGTTTCATTTCCCTTCTTAAAAATCTGTTAAATATTTAATCCATGATGATAATTTGTCCCAGTGCTGATCTCATTTATTTGGCAAAGCTGCTAGAAAATCAGACTCCCTAAATCCAGATCTAGTACTTCATCAATACTCCAAAGATGTATTTTTTTATTTATATTTTTTGCTTTTACATGCATGGTATTCTTCATATATTGCCTTTAATGGCTAAGGAATTGGTTTAGGAGCAAAGATACTTAATGACCATCAATCTCAGAAACTTAAACTCACAGTTCTTCAGGGTAATTAGCATTTTTCCTTTACTTGGTGCTCTAGCATTGAAGTTTACTTCAGCTGTACAGGTGCATCTACCCTTTGTTCAAGAAACATCTTTAACTAGTAGCAGAAAAAGGCCATCTTGACTTTTTGTTGTTGTTTGACAGTGTCTGCAGTTTCAGAGGTATTTAAAAAAACAAAACAAAAAAAAAAAACAAAACAAAACAAAAAAAAACTTCTCACTTTTCAGAAAATGTATTTTCAGCTCTATGAGTGACTGTAAGTCAGACTTATCAAATCCTAGAAATCATGCCTTCTGGAATTGTTTTTAAAAGTGTTAATCTGAATATTGTCATATCTAGTCAATAAACAAGATGTAAAAGTGATACTGTTGAAGTAAAGGAATGGCAGTACTTGCTGATGTGTTGGTAATAGTATTCCAGTTCAGGAAGGAGTTTCTCCCATGTTCTCAATGTGCATAGATAGCTGGCACAGAACAGATGGAAAGGAAGTATTAAGATGCTTCTCTATTGGCAATTATCCATGTTAAAATAATATAAAAATCTCAGTTCAGCCATTTTTTGTAGCTCTCATGCTCACTGGTCATGATTCAAATAGCCAAGCAATGTCAACTCCTGCATTTTAGGTTATCTACATTCTCAAGTAAGCTGATAATTTAGTCTAGATTTGACAGATGTTGCTACTGTTTTGTATGTAGTGACACAGGATGAACATTTAGATGTCAGTAAAACAGGACGGTTTAGTGTATAGTGATGAAGTATCAGATGTGTTGAAGTCTAGATCCACTATTTTTTTCAAAGTTGCTTTCTAAACAAAGTTAGAAATGGCCCATCTATGCAGGTAGTACGTTTTACAGGCTAGACTTGCTTCTATACCTTTCCTCCATTTTTGGATCTATGTTCACAACTTTCACATTTACTTTTGGTTTTCTAGCTGCAGTTTGTTAAAAGCTGTAAAGAAATCCACATAATGCTTCTTTGAATCGTAGCACCTTTCTATTAGAATGTATGGGTGAGACACTGTTAGATTCCCTGCTGGACTGCTGCTTGGTACAAAGCATAGCAGGATACCAAGTTCTGGAGGATTTAAAAAATAATAATAATAATAAAAATAGAAATGCAGGTGAATTTCCTATATGTAGCCCATCATTTATTTTTAGTGTGAAATTACTGTACTTGAGAGCATGAGAGAACAGCGGGGGAGAGAGTAGTTGCAATACTCATTTAATGCCATCTGTATCTAGTAAGTTCTTCATTCAATGTTACAGTAATTATGAATAAAACTTATAAGGAATTTTTCAAGGGAATATTTAAAACCTTTTTTCTAAAGAGTCTAGGGCATAAGAAAATAGATTTGCGTGTCCGGGTTTTTTTTTTCTTTTGTTTTGCTTTTGTAAGTGTGGTGTACCAACTAAAGCTGTGCTTTTTTATTACTGGAAGGAAAGGATTCAAGGTATGCTGGTCCTCAGTAAGCAGCAGTGGTTAATGGATGAATTTTCACTTATGAAAATGATGTAAATTAGCTTTATCTTGATACTCTTGACCTAATCAAAGGGAAGGTGTACTTACGAGGGATGTAATTATTTTGCAACCTAGATGGGGGGGAGTCTACTTAAAAACATTTTTAAAAAATGACAAAATCACAGATAAAATATTTTTCTACAATTCTATACAATCATACTTTATACTAGTTTTCTCAGCATGGCACGTGAGTGAGTCTAAGGTACTATTCCAGGAAGTCAGTGGTATTGTACCTTATTCTAGACCATTACAATAGCATCTGATAGATGCTTGGCACTGCTGTCATAGATTTGAAATGCTAGTTAAAAAAATGTACTGAATACTTTAAATGATTGTTTTATTCAGAGTTTGATCTAGGAAATGTTCCAATCATGCTATTACTGTGTAATCAGAACTGTTCCAGATATAACTATGAACAGTTCTGGAGAGATAATGTTGCTTGTACTCCTGTCTAATGGCAGGTTTTGTAGTCTTCAAAAGAAATTGAAATTTCTACTATGAATAAACTTTCAAACATATTACAAGTTGCTTTCTTGGATAGTCATTTGTTCTGCCCAGTTATAAATCCATTGTGTGTGCCCATCACTAACACTGGACTACATTTGCAGCACACTGGGGTGGTTTTACTCAGGTGGGCAGCTAAGCTTTACACAGCCACACTCTCACTCCCCCTTCTCAAAGGAAGGAGGAGGAGAAAATACAACACAAAGGGCTCAAGGTTTCAGATAAGGATGTTTAAATAAAGGGAAAGGGGAGAGGAAAAATAAACAAAAAAGCAAAGGCCCCGCAGAAGCACAGAGAGAGAAAAGCAGTAACACTATACTTCCCACCAATGAGCAATGCTTGACCACGTCCTTGAAGCAGGACCGCAACACATGTAGCTGTTGTTCAGGAGGATGGAAGTTTTCACAATGAGAGCCTACCCTTCCCCTCTTCCTTTTCCCACCTTTCCTTGCTGAGTGTGACACCACATGGCACGGTTGGGTTTGCTTGGGTTAGGTCAGCCGCCCTGGTGATGTCCCTTGGTCTCTCTTTGCCCACGCGCAGCCTGCTGGCTCTGGGGATGGAGGGAGTCCTGATGCGGTGCCAGCACTGCTCAGCAGCAGGCACAGCACCAGTGTGATACCAGCGCTGTTCTAGCTCCAAGTGCAGAGCACAGCACTGTGCGGGCTGCTGCAGGGAAAGTTAACACCATTCCAGCCAGAGCCAGCACACCCAGCCTGGGCAGATCCCCATGCTCCTAACATAGTCTTTAACAGTCCATTGTACCTCTCAACAATTCCCAGAGACTTGTGGGTGATAAGGGATGTGGTACACCCACTCAATGCCATGCCTCTTGGTCCAGGAGGTGTCAAGATTATTTGGGAAATGACTCCCATTGTCAGACTCGATTCTTTTGGTGTACGGTGATGCCACAGCACTTTCCAGGCCCAAAAAGTGTTTCAAGCCGTGGCATGCTTTACAGGTTATGTTTCCAGCCATCTGGTAGTTGCTTCTACCATGGTGAGTATGTACCGATTGCCTTGGTTGGTATGTGGGAGTGGTCTGATATAGTCAATTTGACAGGCCTCCCCCTATTGAAACCATAGCCATCTCCCCCTATTCCAGGGAGATTTTACCTTCATGGCTCTCTTGATTGCAGCACAGGTCTCACACTCATGGGTAACCTGTGTGATGGCCTCAGTGGTCAGGTCCCCGCCTCGATCACGAGTCCATCTGTAAGTGGCATCCCTCCCCAGATGTCCTGATGTTTCATGGGCCCATCGAGCTACAAACAGCTCACCCTTACGTGCCCAGTCCAGGTCCACCTGAGCCACTTCAAGTTCTGAAGCTCGATCCACCTCTGTGTTGTTCTGATGTTCTTCCGTAAGGCGACTCTTGGGCATGTGGGCACCTACCTTTACACACATTTTTCTACCTCAGCAGCAATATCTTGCCACAGGATAGCAGCCCATGGAGGTTTACCTCTGCGCTGCCAGTTGCTTTGTTTCCATTGCTGCAACCACCCCCGCAGAGCATTTGCCACCATCCATGAGTCAGTGTGGAGGTACAGTGCTGGCCATTTTTCTCCTTCGGCAATCTGTAGGGCCAGTTGTACGGCTTTCATTTCTGCATACTGACTCGACTCACCTTCCCCTTCCACGGCCTCTACAACTCACAGTGTGGGACTCCACACAGCAGCTTGCCATTTCCGATGGCTCCCTACCACACGGCAGGATCCGGGAATGAACAGCACCTGCTGCTTTCTGTCTTCTGGCAACTCATTGTATGGTGGTGCCCCTTTGGCACGCGTTACCTTTTTGTCAGCGCTCTGAAATCCCTGCCCTCCGGCCAGTCCATGATCTCTTCCAGGATTGCTTGGTGGTTGGGTTCAAGCGGGTTCTAGCCTGCTGAGAAATTAATGCTACCCACTTACTCCAGGTAGCAGCAGTTGCAGGGTGTGCAGTGGGGATTTTCCCTTTGAACACCCAATGTAACACAGGCAGGCGTGGGGCCCAGAGGAGCTGTGCTTCTTTTCTTGCTGAGTGTGACACCACATGGCACGGTTGGGTTTGCTTGGGTTAGGTCAGCCGCCCTGGTGATGTCCCTTGGTCTCTCTTTGCCCACACGCAGCCTGCTGGCTCTGGGGGTGGAGGGAGTCCTGATGCGGTGCCAGCACTGCTCAGCAGCAGGCACAGCACCGGTGTGATACCAGCGCTGTTCTAGCTCCAAGTGCAGAGCACAGCACTGTGCGGGCTGCTGCAGGGAAAGTTAACACCGTTCCAGCCAGAGCCAGCACACCCAGCCTGGGCAGAGACCCCGGATCCTCAGGCACTGCGTTGAGCCCCTGCAGCTGGGCAGCTGGGCAGCAGCGCTCCTGAGCAGCAGCGGCTGCAAGAGGCAGCAGTGCTCTTTGAACCTCTTTTACCTAACAGCAGGCTCCAGAAATCCTCAAATGACTTCTCAGAAGTCTGCTAACATACAACCCAGCCCAAAGATCATGTCTCTATTGGAGAGAAGAGATGGAACCAAAGGCTAGCTTCCCTCAACCAAGTTTCTCTTAGACACTCAAGAGAAGACACTCAGGGATGGTGTTAAACAATATAATTTATTGTCTTTTTACTTGAACTTATGCTTCTAGTGGGGTCCACTCCCCTGGCAGCATGGGCAGTTGCTGTGCTGGTCGTAATGGCAGCCTCTGCTGCAGGACTCGTGGCAGCAGCATCTTCAGATGGATCAGGCGAGAGTCTTCAATTCATAGGTTTGTTGGAATGCCAAAATCCAGCTGTAGGGTTATCCTTATAAACTGCACATCTGTTTCTATTTAGGTAGCTATTCTGTATCGGAGAAATCATCTTGTAGAAAAAACAACCTGAACTATCTGACTATTCCTATGCATCTAATCTTTCTAGGTATTCCTCAGGGGTAGCCTGAAGGGAACTACGAGGAGAACCATTAAGTCGGGCATTGGAGCAACTGAGGGAAGAAACAGCCAGGTTGTTATCACAGAATCACAGAATCACAGAATTTCTAGGTTGGAAAAGACCTCTAGATCATCGAGTCCAACCTCTAACCTAACACTAACAGTCCCCACTAAACCATATCCCTAAGCTCTACATCTAAACGTCTTTTGAAGACTTCCAGGGATGGTGACTCCACCACCTCCCTGGGCAGCCTGTTCCAGTGCCTAACAACCCTTTCAGTAAAGAAATTCTTCCTAACATCTAACCTAAAACTCCCCTGGCGCAACTTTAGCCCATTCCCCCTCGTCCTGTCACCAGGCACGTGGGAGAACAGGCCAACCCCCACCTCACTACAGCCTCCTTTAAGGTATCTGTAGAGAGCGATAAGGTCGCCCCTGAGCCTCCTCATAGGACATGTTCTCCAGGCCCCTCACCAGCTTCGTCGCCCTTCTTTGGGCGCTCTAGCACCTCCATGTCCTTCTTGTAGCGAGGGGCCCAAAACTGAACACAGTACTCGAGGTGCGGCCTCACCAGAGCCGAGTACGGGGGACGATCACCTCCCTAGCCCTGCTGGTCACACTGTTTTTGATACAAGCCAGGATGCCGTTGGCCTTCTTGGCCACCTGAGCACACTGCTGGCTCATATTCAGCCGACTGTCCACCATCACTCCCACGTCCTTCTCTGCCTGGCAGCTCTCCAACCACTCATCTCACAGCCTGTAGCTCTGCTTGGGGTTATTGCGCCCCAGGTGCAGGACCCGGCACTTGGCCTTGTTAAACTTCATGCAGTTGACCTCAGCCCATTGGTGCAGCCTATCCAGATGCTCCTGCAGAGCCTTCATACCCTCGAGCAGATCGACACACGCACCTAACTTGGTGTCATCTGCGAACTTACTGAGGGTGCACTCAATGCCGTCGTCCAGATCATTGATGAAGATGTTAAAGAGGATCGGCCCCAGCACCGAGCCCTGGGGGACGCCACTAGAGACTGGCCTCCAACTGGACTTGACTCCATTTACCACAACTCTTTGGGCCCGGCTATCTAGCCAGTTTCTAACCCAACGAAGCGTGCGCCAGTCCAAGCCAAGAGCAGCCAGTTTCTTGAGGAGAATGCTGTGGGAGACGGTGTCAAAAGCCTTGCTGAAGTCAAGGTAGACCACATCCACAGCCTTTCCCTCGTCCACCCAGCGCGTCACTTTGTCGTAGAAGGAGATCAGGTTCGTCAAGCAGGATCTGCCTTCCATAAACCCATGCTGACAGGGCCTGATCGCCTGCTTGCCCTTCAAGTGCCGCATGATGACTCCCAAGAGGATCTGCTCCATGAGCTTCCCTGGTACTGAGGTCAAACTGACAGGCCTGTAGTTTTCCGGGTCTGCCCTCCGGCCCTTCTTGTAGATGGGCGTCACATTTGCTAGCCGCCAGTCAGTTGGGACCTCCCCCGATAGCCAGGACTGCTGATAAATGATGGTAAGCGGCTTGGCCAGCTCCTCTGCCAGTTCTCTCAGTACCCTTGGGTGGATCCCATCTGGCCCCATCGACTTGTGCACATCCAAGTGCCGTAGCAGGTCACCAACCAGTTCTTCCTGGATAGTGAGGGCCACATCCTGCTCCCCGTCCCCTTCCACCAGTGCAGGGTACTGGGTATCCAGAGAACAACCGGTATTGCCGCTAAAGACCGAGGCAACGAAGGCATTGAGCACCTCCACCTTTTCCTCATCTCTTGTAACTAAGTTTCCCCCCGCACCCAGTAAAGGATGGAGATTCTCCCTAGTCCTCCTTTTTGTGTTGATGTATTTATAAAAGCGTTTTTTGTTATCTTTAACGGCAGTAGCCAGATTGAGCTCCAGATGAGCTTTGGCCTTCCTAATCTTGTCCCTGCACAGCCTCGCTACATCCTTATAGTCCTCCTTAGTGGCCTGTCCACTTTTCCAAAGATTATAAACCCTCTTTTTTCTCCTAAGCTCAAGCCACAGTTCTCTGTTGAGCCAGGCTGGTCTTCTTCCCCGCTGGCTCATCTTTGGGCGCATGGGAACAGACCGCTCCTGCGCCATTAGGATTTGCCTCTTGAAGAGCGCCCAGCCTTTCTGGACCCCTCTGCCCTTCAGAACCGCCTCCCAAGGGATTCCACCAACTAGTGTCCTGAGCAGCCCAAAGTCAGCTCTCCGAAAGTCCAATACAGTGGTTTTACTGGTCCCCTTCCTGGCCCCGCCAAGAATAGTGAACTCCACCATTTCGTGGTCACTCTGCCCAAGACAGCTCCCGACAATCACATCCTCCACCAGTCCTTCTCTGTTTGTGAAGAGAAGGTCTAGCGGGGCACCACCCCTGGTAGGCCCACTAACCAGCTGCGTCAGGAAGCTATCTTCCATTTTCTCCAGAAACCTCCTAGACTGCTTTCTCTGGGTTGTGTTGTGCTTCCAGGATATGTCAGGGAAGTTGAAGTCCCCCACGAGTACAAGCGCTTTGGATTTCACAACTTCTGTCAGCTGCCTGTAGAACTCCTCATCCGTCTCCTCGTCCTGGTTCGGCGGTCTATAGCAGACCCTGACCAGGACGCTAGCCTTGTTGTCCCTGCCGATCCTAACCCAAAGGGACTCGATCTTGTCATTCCTAGTCTCAAGTTCTACAACATCGAAAGACTCTCTAATATAGAGAGCCACACTGCCACCCCTTCTGTGCTGCCTGTCCCTTCTGAAGAGCCTATAGCCAGGCATTGCAGCACTCCAGTCATGAGACCGGTCCCACCATGTTTCCGTGATGGCAACCAAGTCATAGCCTGCCTGCCACACGATGGCTTCCAGCTCCTCCTGTTTGTTACCCATGCTGCGTGCATTGGTGTAGATGCACTTCAGCTGGGCCTTTACCTTATCCTCCGGCCTTGCCATTGTTCCCTCTGGCACAGCCCCAACAGTCCTTGCTTCAGCCCCATCCCCCTTCTTACCTAGTTTAAAGCCCTATCAATGAGCCCTGCCAGCTCCTGGCCAAGGATCCTTTTTCCCCTAAAGGATAGGGACCCGTCTACGGCCATCAGACCAGGTGCTGAGTAAACTGCCCCATGGTCAAAAAACCCAAGATTTCTGTGTTGGCACCAGCCCCGGAGCCACGTGTTTAACAGGTGGGCTTTCCTTGTCCTCTCCGTACCCCTCCCTGTCAACGTAGGGATGGACGAAAACACTACCTGCACTCCCGCTCCGTCCACTAACCGTCCCAGCCCCCTAAAGTCTTGTTTGATAGCCTTCAGGCTTCTCTCTTCAATGTCGTCACTACCTGCCTGGACTATCAGAAGAGGATAATAATCAGAGGGGCGTACCAGGCTGGGAAGCTTCCTGGCAACGTCCCTGACCCTGGCCCCAGGGAGGCAGCAGACTTCCCTATGGGTAGGGTCAGGCCGACAAATAGGGCCCTCTGTTCCTCTAAGGATAGAGTCACCCACAACAATCACCCTCCTGTCTTTCTTGGTGGAGGCAGTCCTGAGGCGTGGAGTCGACCTCCTCACCCTAGGCATCCTCCTGGGAACACTTTCTATCTCTTCCTCAGTTGCTGGTCTCTCAATCTCCAGGGCCTCAAACCTGTTGTGTAAGGGCACCTGGGAAGGTGGGGCCGGAAGGGGAGGGCATCGCCTGCGATGTCGAGCAGGGACCTGTTTCCATTCCTCCTCAGCTCCCAGATCCCCTCCCTCTGCCCGACGGCGACAGGGCAGGGTGTCCACCCCCATTTGGGGTGTCTCACCTCGATCCCTCTCCTTGAGGCCCTGCAGGGAGTTGCTCCAGAAGTCTATCTCCCGCTCACACTCCCTGATGGCCCTCAGCCTCTCCACCTCCTCCTTGAGCTCTGCCACCATGCGGATCAGGTCATCCACTTGCTCACACCTCACGCACGCAGCGTCTCTGCCTCCTGCTGATGGCAGGAACAGGCTCAGACACTCCTTGCATCCGGTGACCTGAACCGCTGCATTCTTTAACGGGCAGTCGGTCTGGGTGTGTACCGACCTCCTGCAGAGCGCTCCGTGCCTTGTGTAGACCATTATCACCTAGCTAACGGCTGTCGTTAACAGGTGTTCGTATGGGCGGGGGTAGCTCTCCGCCCTTCCTGCTCGCCCTGCCTGCGCGAACTGCCGCGCGAACTGCCGCGCGAACTGCCGCGCGAACTGCCGCGCGAACTGCCGCGCTAACTGCCGCGCGAACTGCCGCGCTAACTGCCGCGCTAACTGCCGCGCTAACTGCCGCGCCACTGCCTTCTGACGCGCCACGCCCTGTTTGCCCGCCCTGTTCGCCGCGCTCCTGGTCGCTCGCGCTCCCTAGGGGCTGCTTTTGAACGGCCGGGGAGGGGGCGCTGCTGGCTCCGCCTTCGCCTCGTCAGCCTCCCTCACGAGGGCTGCCGGGTCCTGGCGGCTCCCTGAAGTCGGCTCGATGCCGGAAAGTTAGCCCTGCCTGGCCCGATCCCCCGCTCCGCTGCAGAACGCGTCTGCCCCGGAGCCGATCGCCTCGGCAAATAACCCTGGTTATCAACCAGGGTTGCAAACAAACCCATCTCTGCCTGCAGCTCCATCGGGAGGGTGCTTCTTTGAAGGGCATTTGCTGCTGCAGGGTTCGCCCCTGCCGTCTCTTCCATGATGTTCTGCATCCTGAGCAGCTTCAGCAGCAGAGACTCCCCCAGCTGACCCACGAGCAGGCCCAGATCACGTTGGCTTTTGATGTCCTCTTCTTTCCACTCCTCTTCCACGCTCAACTCCTCCTCAACTTCATCATCTTCCTCTCCTACACCCTCATCCTCGCTGCTTGAGCTCCAATAGTCAGCAGCAGCAGCAGCATTGTCCTCAGCTTTTCTCTGCCTGGGCAGCCAGTACATGCCAAACAGTATCAGAAGCACTTCACAAAGCGCCCAGAACTGCCAGTGGTGGCACAAGGCAAGGAGTACGAATACTGCGCTGTTCCCACCCCGCAGCTTGCTCCCCTCCTCGAGCTCCTGCAGCAGCTGTGACATCTCCTGCCTCATCATCGCCTCTCGCTCTTGCATGAGGTCCCGGGTGACCTTGTCAGGCTGGTCCCCAACCTGAAGCATGAGCTGTAGGAGGCTCAGCACTGACAGCATGCGAACAATCATGATAGCCATGGTCTGGAAGAGATGGGAGAGAAGGGGCTCGGCAGGGCTGGGTGCGAGGGAGCTGGTGGCTGGGGGAGAAGGGACAGGAGCCAGAGAGACGAGAGGGTAGGTAGGAGAGGGGGCAATGGAGCTTGGAGGCAGCAAGGGCAGGGTTTGGGAGCGCTGCACGTCCAGGGCTGCAGGCCCCCCCAGGCAGGTGTTTGTGCGCAGCTGTCGGGTGCCCAACAGGGCTGTGAGCCCTGGCCAGAGGTGGCGTGGGGACCGTCCTGCCAAGCTCTGCCCATGAGCAGCCCTGGGCTGGGCTTTGCCCCACACAGGGCTGCTGAGAAGGCAGGGGGCACCACAGGAGACTGTCTCCAAGCCCCAGCCCCTGTGGGGCAGCAGCGTCTCCTGGGGCCACGTGAGCCTGCCTCGTCCTCGAAGCCTCTGGGCACTTGCCCTGGCTGGAGCACCTCTGTGCCCAGCCCAAGGCCCTCCCCAGAGGGGCTGCACCCTCATCCCAGCCTTAGAAACCACCTTGGGGGCTGCCGTTTGTGCCCCTGACCCTGCCCTCGGCCAGCCTTCCCCCCGCCTGCCGCACTCACCGATGGCCTGCAGCGCACTGCATCACAGAGCCCCGCTGACAGTCCCCATGCTGACTCATCCCAGTTCCATTGTGGGCACCAGAGCATCATGGTGACCGCCGCAGCCCTGGGAGGCCCCAGCCCATGTCCCCAGTCTCGGTTCAGCATCACACAGCTGCCCCGTGCACCCCAAACCCCAGCCCTGGCCACCGCAATGCATAAAGCACAAACCCAACAAGCCGGTCACCTTAGGGCCCTGTCTCTGCCTGAGTGTGTCTTGTGCATCTCAGGGATACGTGCTCAGCTTTGCTACTGCTTGAACCTGCAAGGGGAAAGCTGCAGCCCCATTCCCCAGTGTGGTGGTTTTACCTTGCTAGGCAGCTGAACTCCACCACTGCCGCTCTCTCACTCCCCCTCCTCAGAAGAGGAGGGGAAGGGAAGAAGAAAAGGAAAGAAGCAACTCATGGGTTGAGACAAGGATAATTTAATTAAAGGAAAAAATAGTTATTAAGGAAAAATGTTATTAATTTAACAATTTAACTAATGAGACAATAGGAAATGGGGTAAAAGGAAAGTTAAAAAAAAAAAAAAAATAAAGGCTGTGTGGAAGTGCAGAGGAAAGAAATTATTCTCTACTTCCCACCAATGAGTGATGCATGACCACGTCCTTGAAGCAGGGCCTCAACACACGCAGCCGGTGTTCGGGAGTACAGATGTTTTCCCAGCGACAGCCCACCTCTCCCCTGTTCTACCTTTTTCCACCTCTTATTGCTGAGTGTCACACCACAGGGCATGGAATATCCCTTTGGTTGGGTTAGGTCAGCTGCCCTGGTGATATCCCCTCCCCACCCATTGCCCACCCCCATCCTGCTGGATCTAGGGGGTTGGTGGGAGACCTGATGCGGTGCCAGGACTGCTCAGCTGGAAACTGCTCTGGTTCCATTACTGCGACTTTTTCCAGTTGCCACCATCCATGAGTCAGTGTGGAGGTACAGTGCTGGCCATTTTTCTCTTTCGGCAATCTGTAGGGCCAGTTGTATGGCTTTCATTTCTGCATACTGACTCGACTTACCTTCCCCTTCCTGTGGTTGAACCCGGCCGGCAGCTAAACACCACACAGCTGTTTGCTCACTATCCCCCCTCCCTCCCTGGGATGGGGGAGAGAAACAGGAAAGTGAACCTCTTGAGTTGAGATAAAGACAGTTTATTAAGACAGGAAAATAATAATAACAATAATAATAATAATAATAACTGTGATGATAATAGTACTACTAGTAAGAACGTGTACAAAGAATTGATGCACAATGCAATTGCTCACCACCCGCTGACCGATGCCCAGCCTAACCCCGAGCAGTCCGGCCCCACTCCCCCGGCTAGCCACCCCTATATATTGTTTAGCATGACATCAGATGGTATGGAATACCCCTTTATTAGTTTGGATCACCTATCCTGGTTCTGTCCTCTCCCTGCTCTTGCTGCACACCCAGCCTGCCCGTTGGCAGGACAGAGCAAGAAGCTGAGACGTCCTCGGCTTGGTGTAAGCACTGCTCTGCAACAATTAAAACATCGGGGTGTTACCAGCACTCTTCTCATCCTAAGTCAAAACATAGCATTCTACCAGCTACTAGGAAGGAAATTAACTCTGTTCTAACTGAAACCAGGACATCTCTCTACCCCTTATTCCATGCCATTTATGTCATGCTCAGGTTACACTCTTTCCCATACATACAAATTAATCATCATTTTCAGCTAAGGTATATAGTTGTCATGGTAGTGATGACATACAGTATTATATAGTAATTAATATGATACAATTCAATTCATGGGCTATTCTCACCCAAGTATTAAATCCCCTTGAGGTACACACTGGACCTCTCTGTTCTTTTGCATCACCCACCAAGTGTATCCAGGTCCCTGAGCAAAAGCAATTCCACGAATGGGTTTGCCTTTTCCTGAGGCAGAAGTAGCCCAGACTGTTTTACCCAACATATTTCTTACATGCACTAGAGGAACTTTATCCCCTTCTACAGTACGTAACAGGTTTGATTGGGCAGGTCCAGCTCGGTTGGCAGATCCCCTAGTATTGACTAACCAGGTGGCCTTTGCCAAATGATCTGGATGAGGGCATTGAGTGCACCCTCAGCAAGTTTGCAGATGACACCAACCTATGCACATGTGTCGATCTGCTCAAGGGTAGGAAAGCTCAGCAGGAGGATCTGGATAGGCTGCACCGATGGGCTGAGGTCAACTGCATGAAGTTCAACAAGGCCAAGTGCCGGGTCCTGCACCTGGGGCGCAATAACCCCAAACAGAGCTACAGGCTGGGAGAGGAATGGTTGGAGAGCTGCCAGGCAGAGAAGGACCTGGGAGTGATGGTGGACAGTCGGCTGAATATGAGCCAGCAGTGTGCTCAGGTGGCCAAGAAGGCCAACGGCATCCTGGCTTGTATCAGAAACAGTGCGACCAGCAGGGCTAGGGAGGTGATTGTCCCCCTGTACTCGGCTCTGGTGAGGCCGCACCTCGAGTACTGTGTTCAGTTTTGGGCCCCTCGCTACAAGAAGGACATGGAGGTGCTTGAGAGGGTCCAGAGAAGGGCGACGAAGCTGTTGAGGGGCCTGGAGAACAAGTCCTACGAGGAGCGGCTGAAGGAGCTGGGCTTGTTCAGCCTTGAGAAGAAGAGGCTCAGGGGCGACCTTATTGCTCTCTACAGATACCTCAAAGGAGGCTGTATTGAGGTGGGGTTTGGCCTGTTCTCCCACGTGACTGGTGACAGGACGAGGGGGAATGGGCTGAAGTTGCGCCAGGGGAGTTTTAGGTTAGATGTTAGGAAGAACTTCTATACTGAAAGGGTTGTTAGACACTGGAACAGGCTGCCCAGGGAGGTGGTGGAGTCACCATCCCTGGAAGTCTTCAAAAGACGTTTAGATGTAGAGCTTAGGGATATGGTTTAGTGGGGACTGTTAGCGTTAGGTCAGAGGTTGGACTCGATGATCTTGAGGTCTCTTCCAACCTAGAAATTCTGTGATTCTGTGAACAACAATAGAGAAGGAAGTTTTCCTTCACCTAAAGTTGATTATAATTTTGCGACTCCTGCAGGTGTCCACAAGAAATTTTGCCCCTGCCCCCAAAGAAAACAAAAAAAAAAAACACACAAAAAAAAGCAACTCTGGGCCCCAGCGACTCTGCGCCAGAGGCCGACCTCGAGTTTCCCCAGGTTCTTTCTGCCAGAGGCTCCAGGTGGGGCCGTTCTCCCCGGCTGCAGTGTAGAGCACATTCTTTACATCTGGTCCTGTTCGAACTGGCCCAAGGGCTACTGCATGGACTATTTCCTGCTTGATTTGTTCAAAGGCTTGTCGTTGCTCATTCAAACTCATTCTTCTTATGGGTTACTTGGTAGAGCGGGTTTACAATCAGACAGTACATTCTCCAAAACCCCACAACACCTAGGAAAGTCTGTGTTTCTTTTTTGTTAGTTGGTGGAGACATAGTTATTTTGTTAATCACATCCATTAGGATTTGATGACATCCATCTTGCCATTTTATTCCTAAAAACTGGATCTCTCATGCAGGTCCTTTGACTTTATTTTGTTTTACAGCAAAACCAGCTTTCAGAAGGATTTGGACTATTTTCTTCCCTTTCTCGAAAACTTCCTCCGCTGTGTCACACCACACAATATCATCAATGTACTGCAGGTGTTCAGGAGCTTCTCCCTGCTCTAGCGCAGACTGGATCAGTCCATAGCAAATGGTAGGGCTGTGTTTCCACCCCTGGGGCAGCCGATTCCAAGTATATTGGACTCCCCTCCAAGTGAAAGCAAATTGTGGCCTGCACTCTGCTGCTAGAGGGATGGAGAAAAATGCATTAGCAATATCAATGGTGGCGTACCACTTGGCTGCCTTCGATTCAAGTTCATACTGAAGTTCCAGCATGTCTGGCACTGCAGCACTCAGTGGTGATGTGACTTCATTCAGGCCACGATAGTCCACTGTTAGCCTCCACTCGCCATTAGACTTTCGCACTGGCCATATGGGACTATTGAAAGTGCTGATCACTCCTTGGCTCTCCAACTGACAAATTAGCTTATGGATGGGAATCAGGGAGTCTCGGTTAGTGCGATATTGCCGCCGGTGCACGGTTGTGGTAGCGATTGGCACTTGCTGTTCTTTGACCCTCAGCAACCCCACAACAGAGGGGTCCTCTGAGAGACCAGGCAAGGTAGATAATTGTTTAATGCCCTCTGTCTCTAAGGCAGCTATACCAAAAGCCCACCAGAACCCTTTTGGATCCTTGAAATATCCTCTTTTCTGAGATAGTCTATGCCAAGGATACACGGAGGATCTGGGCCAGTCACAATGCGGTGCTTTTCCCACTCATTCCCAGTCAGACTCACTTCAGCCTCCAATACAGTCAACTGCTGAGATCCCCGTCACTCCACAAATACAGATGGGCCCTGGCCCGTTATAGCTTGATGGCATTACAGTACATTGTGCATCGGTGTCTACTAAAGCCTTATACTTCTGTGCATCTGACGTGCCAGGCTGTCGAATCCACACAGTCCAATAAACTCAATTGTCCCTTTCCTCCCCCTGGCTGGAGGCAGGGCCCCCCTAATACTGGTCAGAATCTTCTTCGTCTCTGTGTTTGAAGGACTGTCTGCTGGAAGTTGGAGCAGCAAACTTTTCAGAGAATCCTTTTTTCCCCCCGATTGTTTTCTTTTGCAACTCACGTACCCATGCCTCTAGGGTCGCAGTAGATTTTCCACTCCATTTTCTCATGTCCACTCCATGGTCTTGTAAGTAAAACCACAGGGTGGCACGGGGTAAGTACCCACCATATCGTCTTCCTTGTGCAGATGAACGCTCAACCCTGATAGCTGAGACACTGCTTTGTACAGGTGGGGAGGAAAATAATCTCTCTTCAAGTTGGTGAAACTTTTCAGAAAGTTTCTCCCAAGTGTTCTCTTTTAGTTGGTGGACACTGGTTTGTTCAGGTGGGAAGGAAGATAGATTCTCTTTAAGTTGGTGGAACTCTTCAGAAAGTTTCTCCACAGCTGAGACGCAGGCCTGTAAGGAAGAGGAGAGACTTTCTTCGTACTGCCAAAGTTGTTTAGCCACTTCATCCACTGTGGGTTCCTCATCCTCTTTCCAGGCCATTATTGCCAATGAGCTGGCATATGATGATGGTGCACTCCGTACAAACTTCCGCCTCATGGGTCGTGTACACCTGACTTCATCTGGATCTCTGGATGTTTGTCTGAGGTCTGGGTCCTCATAAATCACTTCCCGTACAGCTAATTCCCTCAGGTACTGGATTCCATTCTCCATAGTGGTCCACTTGCCTGGTAGACATAAAAGTTCTTCCTTGAAGGGATACCTTTCCCTCACAGCTGAGAGGAGACGCCTCCAGAGGCTGTGAGATTGTGCTCCATCTGCAATTGCTTTGTCAATGCCTGCATCTCTAGCAAGGGATCTCAGCCGTCTGGCTTCCCTGCCTTCTAATTCCACACAATTGGCTCCAGTGTCCCAGCACCGGAGCAGCCAGGTGACAAGCTGCTCACCTATACAACGACCAAAATCTTTTCACACATCTCGTAGCTCATGCTGGTATAGGTTTCGGGTAGTTACTGTTGATTTTTTGGCATCCTCATCTTCCTCCTCCTGAATCCCTGATGGCCCAGCATCATCGTCTCTATACCTAGATTTGGCAGAAGACTCTCTGCATTCTAAATGACCAGAATCCCTATACCATTTTTTCACCTTCTCTACAGGGTCAACTTGCACTGCTACAGATTGTTTCTCTGACCCAGACACAGGAGCTGGAGCCACTGCAGGATCCATCGTAGGGGTTGGAGTGGCTGTTAGATCTGTCACAGGACTTGGAGAGGCCAAATGGTCTGTCACTAAGTTGATAGCAGTATCAATTGCAGCTTGATAGGCATGAGCCAGGCCCCAGCACATTACAATGATTTGTGTTACTTTGGAACTGCCAGAGTCATGACACCTTTTTTTCAAGCATTCTATCAGTTTTTTAGGATTTTGCAGTTGTTCAGGGGTGAATTTCCAGAACGCTGGAGGTGCCCGCTGCACTAGATGCCTGCCCATATCCTCCCATACTCCCTGCCACTCACAACTATCCTGCCTCCAGGCAGATATCTGGATGAGATTCCTAAATAGTTGTTTAACTTCAAGCAAAACCCGAAGCACATTCAGGAGGCATAACAACAAGAACATGCTGGTCTGAGTATCCCAAGGATATTCAATATCTTGGAGAACTATTTTAACAAGCTTGAAGGATTAGAGGGTGGTGAAGGAAAAAGGGAGAGTGAACAAGTATGAAAAAATATCTTCCCCTTTCCCCGCCACAGACTGACTCCATGATGAAAAAAGGCGATAGGTATAATTGCTAATAGTTTCCGAGATACGGTTTCCAGAGTATATAGAGTTGACGACATCACTGAGTACAAATACCAAGTTAGAGTCATGACCAGATATTTCATCGTCTCATAAGCCACTGCTACAACACACAGTACCATAATGATCTTAAACCAGGGCCCAGAGAGGATAAACAACATGACAGAGAGCACATACGGAAAATAATGTGCTATAATACTCAATTTGGAGAACAGGCACAGCAGACTTGGGATAAAAGCAATCAGTATTATGACAACTAACTATTAAACAAGTCTAATACTTATAACAATTTTAGTTTAACACACTCTGGTCAGATCTGTTATTATCTCAAAACTTCGTGCCCCATGTTGGGCGCCAGAATGGACTGTTGTGGTTTAACCTGGCTGGCAGCAAAACACCACATAGCCATTTGCTCAACATCCCCCCTCCCTCTCTGGGATGGGGGAGAGAAACGGGAAAGTGAAGCCCGTGAGTTGAGATAAAGAGAGTTTATTAAGACACAACAACACTACTAATACTGTGTAAAAACAAGTGATGCGCAACACAATTGCTCACCACCCGCTGACCGATGTCCAGCCTAAACCCGAGCAGTTCGGCACACCTCCCCAGGGTAGCCAATCCTATATATTGTTTAGCATGACATCAGATGGTATGAAATACAGCTTTGGCTAGTTTGGGTGACCTATCCTGAGTCTGACCCCTCCCTTCTCTTGCTGCACAACCAGCCTGCAGATCTGGGGACCAGATCTCGGGACCTTGCAGTAGCACGATTCTCAGAGAACCCCTTTCCCCCCATTTTTTTTTTTTTATTTACAACTCAGGTAGCCATGCCTTTAACAGCAGCTTCAATTTTTCTTCTTTTACTCTCACCGTCTCTGCATGGTCACGCAGGTAAAACCACAGGGTGGCACGGGCCGTGGTCCTGCTCTGCTCTCTTCCTTTCACAGAAGGACGCTTTCCCCAATACCTCAGACACTGGCTTGTACAGCCTGGGAGGAAGATAGTCTCTCCTCACTGGTGGACCTATTCCAAATCTTTCTCCACAGCCGAGACGCAGGCCTGTAGGGAAGAGGAGAGGCTTTCTTCATACTGCTTTTGACTTACATGTTGTGAAAGCGGCATTTCTTTTAGGAACAGCAGAGTCTCGCAACTTCCACTTAGTTAAAGTTATGATAGCTCCACCTTTACCTTCCCCATGGGTTTCTACTCACTGCAAGGCATAATTTGAGTGCACATTAAGGCACCTTTTTCCACACTGCCTGTTGTCGAATCCTAACAAATAATTAAGAACATTCTTCAAAGTCAGGCTTACCTGTAAGCACGTGAGCTTCTGAGTTGGTGGGGCTTTCTTTTTAGCTTTCATTCTCATTATATTTGGAAGGGCTGGAAAGGGAGCTTAGAAGCCACGGAAGTAATTTCACTGAAAACAGACAAGGTGAAGGAAGTACTCAAACTCCTCGACATTAAAGAACCGTAGAACCCAGGAACACTTACCTGACAGCTCCTGAACTTGAGTCACTTCCACACTGCTTCACAGCGACTTCGCGCCACCAGGGTCTCACCGTACTGAGAGGGCACCAACAACGTAGCTAGCTCATAGAGTCACTAAAACTGTTTCACAGAGATGGGAGAAAACGTGAAGAAAAAGCAGCCCTCCGGGGAACACTGAATCCGCTCCACCACAACAGCAGAAAAGCACCCTAGAGAACCTGAGCCTCAAACTCCCCCACCGGGAAGGCAATTCCCCACAAGTCCTCAGGCTTCCTATATAGCAAAAGTCAAATGATCCACACCTGGCAGGTTTCACTTCACAAGGGTGGAGCCAAGAGACCTCCTGGAATAGGCTCATCTACCTGGCTTCAGTCTTTTAAGCTTAATTGCTCCTTGTCACTACTAGAAATAACCTGACAAGGGGCTTAGTGGTTAGAGCTGACCTAATGAATTGACTACAAAAAGTGCACAAGGGTCATATTTCTGTTAGTCTTTCTGTGAGGACAAGTAGTACAGAGCCTGTTTAAATAAATAAATAAATAAACAAACAAACAAATAAACGAAAGAAAAGACATCAAAGAAAAAAAGAAAGTGACCTTAAAGACAAAATTGCTCTCATAGATTTTCATCTGTCTAGTCATGACAGATAAAGAATATAGCAATCAGAGTTACTTTTCTTGGCATTAATGCTATTTAAATCTGCTTTTCTGAGATGTCTTCTTTATGCAGGACTTTTCAAAATCTAGCCCCGTGACCTCTGACTACACTGTTTACTTCCACTGCGTATAAGCTATCACATATGAATGCCAGGATCTGGATCGTCACTCACTACTCAGGTCAAGGACTGGTCCAAAGGTTTGGGTTTTGATCTGGGTACATGCCTACCTTGCTGTTTCCTGACAGATCATGGGAAGAAGATTGGCTGGCTTGGGGGAGCTCCTGTACATGTGGCTTTTAGGCTGCAGCCAAAGTGTTCCTCTAGATCTGGAAGTCTGAAGAGGGTTGCAGCCTCCAAGCTCAGATACAACCACACGTTAGTCTGGCGCAACTGATTTTTGTGTTCCTTGCACTGGCTGTGCAAGGAACCTCCTCTCCAGAGGCAAGGACATGTGTCTCTTTCGTGCTCCTTCGTTAGTGTCGCATTAAGGGGTGTAGCTGATTAACCGTTATGGGACCGGTCGGATTCAGGGTACCGAACCTGTCAGATACACCAATAACGCGTTAACCATCTGGGGTCCGGTCAGATATTCACCAATAACGTGTTAACCGTCTGGGGTCTGCTTGGATTCAGAACACTGAACTATCACGGTCACAGATTCACCAATAACGTATAACCACCCTTACCCTAGTTGCACTTAATGAGAGCTATGACAATGCAATCAAGTGTGGTTTATTACAGCAACAGATAACCAGGTTCTTTGGATTGCCAGCGATAGTGCCTGTCTGCAAAAGCAAGCTAGCATGCATGAAATACACAGGTGTTACAGGTGCGCAGCCTAGAAATTAATGCGTTAAATGGATCAAAGGTTCTAGAAAGATTTATAACTGTTATATATGGAGTGGTAATTCGTGTCGAGAAAATGGTTGATATTAATAAAGAAGGGGAACTTTGGGAATGTGGCCATGGGCGTTGGAAAGCCCTGTGGTTGAGATAACATTAGACTCTTAACAATGAGGCCATCAGGAATATAAAAGAGTTTAGAGGGAACAAAGAAAGTAGATTCAGGAGACTCCATGCAGTCTCGGGTTTCTTGTTCTCCAGTTAAGGCATGGATGTTTCTGGGTGTTTGCTGTTGTCGTTACATTCAAAGTTGTTTGACCAATGAAAAGTTGTTTTAAAAAGAACTGCTGTGGAGAGAAGGGTATAAGAGGGGAGCCTGCCCTCAAAATAAAAAAAAAAAAATGCAACATGATGAAGTTGCATCAATAAAGAAGCAGGAACAAGAAGTGAAGAGGAACAGGCTGGCAGAATGGAGACCAGGACAGGAACAGGCACTTTGATTGCCTCATGAAGATAGGTTCGGCCAAACTCAGCAAACTGCTCAGAGGAGCTCGTACAGAAAGTCGCTGGAAATAGGCGCACTGGAGCTGGGGAGAAGCTCGAGCTGAGAGAAGCGGACCTGTGCACACAATTGCCTCTCGCTGGTAAGCAGTTGTGCGTTATGGGGAATCATACGTTCTTAGGAACAAAGACCGTCCTGGTAACCTTACAGCTTATTCTCCTTATTAACTATTGGACAGTTTATGAGCCTCAAATATGGGACCAAACTGAGGTCAAGGTGTGGGTCTCTGCAACTAAAAATGACAAGGTTGCAGTGGGATTTATCAGCACCTGGCGAGCAGCCTCTGAGGCCTTAAAGAGCCACGTGGAGCCACAATCACAAACGTGTGGCTTGCCAGATAGCGAGGGAGCTATGGGCACCTTTACTGATCCGACTGCTACGCCATGGGCCCCTCTGCTGGTACAGCCATCGAAGGCTTTTGCTGTTGCGCTCCCTGCTGACCTGAACGTGCCTTTTGACCCAGGCCTATTGGCCTTCGCAAGGAGATGGATATGCTTTTCTTTGATCTGGGAAGAACGGGATACATAAGGCCTGAAGACCTAGTTGCTTGACAAATTAAAGCCAGACACATCGCTCGAAAGGAATGGAAAATGGAGACTGTTAAGTCATGGAACTTAAAGGATTGTTTGTTACCTTTTCTGATTGTGCATATGTATAGGCATGCTCGATTTTTATTAAGTTCTGGAACTTAGAGGATTGTTTGCTACCTTTCCTGATTGTATGTATGTATAGGCATACTTGCATTTAGTATGTAAACACTGTTCTGTATATTTAGAACATTTGATGTTTGTGTGTGCGTGTTGGTGGAGCGTAGACTCCCCGCACACCCAGAGCTGTTTACTTGCCTTTTATGCTTTTTATAGCTTTTATACCTTTTAGAAATGTTTGTTTTTATAAATATTGCAAAATTCAGATTGAGTTGAGACCTCATTTATAACAATAACCAAGTGTTCAAATGTCACCCAAAGGCATCATAATGGGGGGGGATGGAAGGTGGACTCTGCGCCCCAGTGGAGTCTTCCCCCCCCCCCCCTCCCCAGTTCTTTGAATGGGGCCTAGAACCCACATAAGTAAGTCCACGGAAAACTGACAAGGTGAAGGAAGTACTCAAACTCCTCCACAGTAACAACCACAGAACCGAGGAACACTTACCTGTAGTCTTCTGAACTCGAGTCACTTCCAAAGCGCTTCGCTGTGAAATAGTGCCACCAGCGTTTTACTGAAGAAGGCACCACCAATGTAACTAGCTCACAGAGTCTCTAAATCTGTTTCACAGAGAGAGTGGAAAAGTTGAAGGAAAAGCAGCCTACTCGGGAATGCTGAGCCCAATTCACGACAAGAGAAAAACACCCTAGGCAACCCAAGCCTCAGTTTCTCCTGGGGAGGCAACTCCCCCCACATGTCCTCAGGCTTCCTATATAGCAAAGGTAAAATGACCCACACCTGGCTGGTTTCACTTAACAAGGGTGGAGCCAAGAGACCTTGTGGAATAAGCTCGTCTACCTGGCTTCAAAGTTTTAAGGTGAATTGCTCCTTATCACTAGTAGAAATAACCTGACAAGGGGCTTAGTGGTTAGAGTTGACCTAATGAATTAACTACAAAAGGTGCACAAGGGTCATATTTCTGTCAGTCATTCTGTGAGGAAAATTAGTACAGAGCCTGTTAAAAAAATAAATACAAATAAATAAAAGATATGAATAAAAAAGAAAATGGCCTTAAAGGCAAACTTGCCATCATAGATTTTCATCTGTCTAGTCATGACAGATAAAGAATGTAGCAATCCAAATTCCTTTTCTTGATATTAATGTTATTTAAATTTTCTTTTCTGAGATCCCTTCTTTATGCAGGACTTTTCTAAATCTAGCCCCATGACCTCTGACTGCACTATTTATAGAATCATAGAATATCCCGAGTTGGAAGGGACCCATAAGGATCATCAAGTCCAACTCCTGACACTGCACAGGTCTACCCAAAAGTTTAGACCCCGTGACTAAGTGCACAGTCCAATCGCTTCTTAAATTCAGACTGGCTTGGTGCAGTGACTAGTTCCCTGGGGAGCCTGTTCCAGCGTGCAACCACCCTCGTCCCGGTGAAGAACCTCTTCCTGACGTCCAGCCTAAACCTTCCCTGCCTCAGCTTAACTCCATTCCCGTGGGTCCTATCACTGGTGATTACAGAGAATAGGTCAGCACCTGCCTCTGCACTCCCCCTCGCGAGGAAGTTGTACGCTGCAATGAGGTCCCCCCTCAGCCTGCCCTTCTCCAGGCTGAACAGGCCCAGTGACCTCAGCCGCTCCTCATACGACTTCCCCTCTAGGCCCTTCACCATCTTCGTCGCCCTCCTCTGGACGCTCTCCAGCAGTTTACTGTCCTTTTTGTACTGTGGTGCCCAGAACTGCACGCAGTACTCGAAGTGAGGCCACACCAGCGCAGAGTAGAGCGGGACAATCACCTCCCTCGACCTACTAGCGATGCCGTGCTTGATGCACACCAGGATATGGTTGGCCCTCCTGGCTGCCAGGGCACACTGCTGGCTCATGTTCAACTTGCTGTCAACCACCACCCCCGGATCCCTCTGTGCGGGGCTGCTCTCCGGCATCTCGTCACCCAGTCTGTACGTATAGCCAGGGTGGCCCCGTCCCAGGTGCAGGACCTGGCACTTGCTCTTGTTAATCTTCATGAGGTTGGTGATCGCCCAGCTCTCCACTCTGCCCAGATCTCTCTGCAAGGCCTTTCCACCCTCAGCCCCTCATCTGAGTCTACAACTCCTCCAAGTTTGGTGCCATCAGCAAACTCGCTCAAAACACCTTCTAGTCCTACATCTAAATCGTTTATAAAAACATTGAAGAGGACTGGCCTTAAAATGGAGCCTTGAGGGTCCCCACTAGTGACCATGTGCCAGCCTGATGTGGCCCCATTTACCACAAGCCTTTGAGCCCTGCCCGTCAGCCAATTGCTCACCCATCGCATGATGTTTTTGTTAGGTTGTATGCTGGACATTTTGTCCAGTAGGATCCCACGGAAAACCATGTCAAAAGCTTTGCTCAGGTCCAAAAAGATCACGTCAGCTGGTTTCCCTTGATCGACCAGATGGGTGATCTTATCATAAAAGGAATTCAGATTTGTTAGGCAGGACCTACCCCTCATGAACCCATGTTGGCTGGGACCAATGGCTGCATTGTCCCCCAGGTGCGCTTCAAGAAGTTCAAGGATCATCTTCTCCATAATTTTACCAGGTGCTGATGTGAGACTAACAGGCCTGTAGTTGCCACGGTCTATTTTCTTGCCGTTCTTGAAAATTGGTACGACATTTGCCAGCTTCCAGTCCACTGGGACCTCTCGAGATTCACAAGACCGTTGAAAAATAATTGAGAGAGGTCCCGCGATGGCGTCAGCCAGCTCCTTAAGCACCCTGGGATGAATCCCATCCAGACCCACAGACTTGTATAGATCCAGGTGGAGCAGCAAATCCCGCACACGTTCAGGGTCGGTTGGGAGTTTATCGTTCCCACCGTCGTGGTCCTCCAGCTCAGGGCACCCAGGGTGTATTTACTTCGGCTGCGTAGAAGCTATCACGCATAAATGCCAGGATCCGGATCCTCACTCACTATTCAGGTCAAGGACTGGGCTGCAAGTTTTGGCTTTAGTTTGGTTACCTGCCTACATTGCTGTTTCCTGGCAGGTCATGGGAAGAAGATTAGCTGGCTTGCGGCAGCTTACATACACGTGGCTTTTAGGCCACAGTCAAAGCGTTCCTCTAGATCTGGAAGTTTTAAGATGGTTTTAAAAGCCATCTGAGTGGTTAGAAAGCTGCCTGGCAGAGAAGGACCTGGGAGTGATGGTGGACAGTCGGCTGAATATGAGCCAGCAGTGTGGATATTGAGGGGCTCCAGTGAGTCCAGGGAAGGGCAACAAAGCTGGTGAGGGATCTGGAGAACAAGTCCTACGAGGAACGGCTGAGGGAGCTGGGATTGTTCGGTCTGGAGAAGAGGAGGCTCAGGGGTGACCTTATCGCACTCTACAGATACCTTAAAGGAGGCTGTAGCGAGGTGGGGGTTGGTCTATTCTCATATGTGCCTGGTGATAGGATGAGGGGGAATGGGCTAAAGTTGCACCAGGGGAGGTTTAGGTTGGGTGTCAGGAAGAACTTCTTCACCAAAAGGCTTGTTAGGCATTGGAATGGGCTGCCCAGGGGAGTGGTTGAGTCACCATCCCTGGAGGTCTTTAAAAGATGTTTAGGTGTAGAGCTTAGGGCTACGGCTTAGCGGAGGACTTGTTAGTGTTACGCCAGAGGTTGGACTACGTGATATTGGAGGTCTCTTCCAACCTAGGTGATTCTGTGTTGTGGTCTCCAAGCTGGGATACAACCACCTGTTAGTTCGGCATAACTGAATTTTGTGTTCCTTGCACTAGCTGTTCCTTCGCCTCCTCTTCAGAGACAAGGACATGAATCTCTTTCACGCTCCTTCATTAGTAAGCAAACCAGGATAGATAAAGCCCCTTTCTTCACGTCATTAAGATACCTGCCTTTGGTTTCAGTGAAAATTCAGGCCCTAGCACCTGAAGTTTCTTCTGGATGGTGTTTCTTTTGTATAGGGTAATTTCATTTCCCCGTTGAAGACTTACAAGGATGTAGTAACAAAAGGAAAGGCATAAAACAGTCCAGGAGGCATAGGCTGCTTTTGAGCCTGCAGCAGACTATAGGCATGATATTATCGTTTCAGACAAATACAGTCTACGTAACGTGAATGGTTCCAGCATGCTTGCAATCTGCCAAAAGCCAGAAAATGGGACCTTCATTTTATGACCAGATGGAAAAGAAAAACAACAACGACAAAAATTAAGAGAAGGAACTTTTCCTTCACCTAAATTTTATTATTTTGCAACTCCTTCAGGTGTCCCCAAGGAATTATCAACACCTTCCTCAACCCTCCCCAACCCTCCCTCCCCCAATAAATAAATAAATAAATAAATAGAGGGACATTGTGGCAGAGAGGTATAATTTCAGTTCACACCAGAAGACATTCTTCTCACTGAGGTACAGCTAAGCCCCACAAAGTGTCAAAACAAAACAAAAAAAAGAATGCCAACAAGGGATATATCTACAAGTTAGTTTTACGTGCCGGAATTATTTCCTTGTCTGGTGTCGCATTCAGGGTAAGATCTATCTGGGGGGGGAACGTGTAATGCCGTGCAAGGTTGTTTGGTGGTATGACTGACAACATGACTTTAAAATTTTGAGCTGTTTGTATAGAAGCAAAGTACAGAAGAGTACACTATCCCCAAGGACAACGTAGAAACTACCTGTTGCTTCTCAGGTTTAAAAGTTAAAAGGTGTAAGCAGCTGTTTGAGTACAATACTGACGTATACATGAACATTTTCCTCTCCAATGTACAAGTTTGTGTGCAACATTTTTCATCATGCTCTCAGATCAGGATTCTGATTCTAACAATGGTTCCTAGTGCAAACTTCCAGAGAAGAGGGAAGCAAACCAGTCCTGACTGCTTTGAATGAGATGGAGAGAGCAAACAAATGTAAATGAAGAAGATAAATCTGTAGGAATGTTTTCAGATAATTGCCACTGTCCAAAAGCTTTAAAGTGGTTGAATCCTTGAAAGTTCATTACCGAAAACTCCGGCTGCATCACTGAATTTGAAGGAGTAAGATAGACTTGCACCATCGCAGAGCCTCAGTCACAGTTTCATTGGGCACTGCCTCTAACTTCACAAGAATGAAAGAGAAAAGGTCATCTTTCTACCTTGTCAGCTACTGGCAGACCTAGAGAAAGAAAAAACAAGAGTTTTTAACATTAAGATGTAATGTATTTTTTTTTAGGACTTCTCGCCAAAGGTGAGAATATTGAGTAGTAACCTGACAACAAATGAAAGGGAAGATGAAAGAGTAGAAGGTACTTGCATGGCCTTAATTTACGTGGCAATTGACAACAGCCACAATCTGCAATGATTTCTAAGTGCCTTACACCATTGACCCTTGAGGCACAAAAACGGGATTCCCATATTAGGTAAGGAGAGTACAATCCCTCTCAAAACACGGGAGTCTGGGGTACACGACTGAGTACTGGAAAGCTTAAGACTAGGATGGTCACGTACCAGAAAGGAAACTCACATTTTAGCACTAAACAACTATCTTTAGAGACAGGCTGGGAACCACAGAATCACAGAATTTCTAGGTTGGAAGAGACCTCAAGATCATCGAGTCCAACCTCTGACCTAACGCTAACAGTCCCCACTAAACCCTATCCCTAAGCTCTACATCTAAACGTCTTTTAAAGACTTCCAGGGATGGTGACCCCACCACCTCCCTGAGCAGCCTGTTCCAGAGTCTAACAACCCTTTCAGTAAAGAAGTTCTTCCTAATATCTAACCTAAAACTCCCCTGGCGCAACTTCAGCCCATTCCCCCTCGTCCTGTCACCAGGCACGTGGGAGAACAGGCCAACCCCCACCTCTCTACAGCCTCCTTTAAGGTATCTGTAGAGAGCAATAAGGTCACCCCTGAGCCTCCTCTTCTCCGGGCTGAACAAGCTCAGCTCCTTCAGCCGCTCCTCGTAGGACTTGTTCTCCAGGCCCCTCACCAGCTTCGTCGCCCTTTGTCGCCCTTCTCTGGACCGGTTCTTTTTAACCCAGGGTCCATTTCAGCATCTTCAAAGCTAAAGAAATGGTTGACTGCTCTGTTGAATTGTGTTCCAGGCAGAAAGACTCACGTTCCTATTAACATAAAGAGCTTAATACCTTGTGTAATAAATAGCTCAGTCTTCAAAATAGGACTATAATCAAAGTTTACTATTTATTAAAGGAATAGAGGTAAGCAAACAGCGCTGGGTGCACCAGGAGTCTCTGCTCCACCAAGACGCACACCAGTTACATCAAGCAGCTGATTTTTATGCTCCTAGGCTAATACATATTCATTACTACTTCTAAAAAAACCACAGGGTTATTATAATTAGATTCCGGAATCCAAACCCTCCTACTGGAGCATGCGTATCAGTCTCCGGTGGTCCCTCTGGGGGTCTCTCGTGCTGAAGGCTCATAGTCTTCCTCCCTCTTTTCCAACTTGGCTGTATGTCAGAGTCTTGTGCAACATCCCCTGCAAGCTTTGTCTTTTAGTTGTTCTTCAGCTCTCCCCGTCTCCTTAATCTCCTGCCCAGATATCAGAGACTTGCATAGTGTCCCATGCAATAGTCATCATAGTTAGCAGTTATTCTGAAACCCCCCAGATACCAGAGACTTCAAGGAAAAGTCTACAAATACATTTCCCTTCAAGCTCTCTATTGACACGAATTGCTAAAACATTCCTTTGCAAGATACAAGAACTATATACATTAACCACTCTTTTTTTCTAAGACTTGTGGTTATACAAGGGTATGTAAGACAGGTCACATTCATCATACAGTGCTGCCCTAGCATTGTTCCATACTGACACGAATCAGGTGAACATATCTCACACTTGCTTCTGTCCTAAAGATGAGTTTTGGATTCAAATGTACCCCCTCCAAGATGAACAACTACCTTAACTTTGTGGGGTTGATATTCTGCATAAGACATTTGTAACGTCAAGCTTCACAGTTTCTCCTCTGGATGCAGGAAAGAGGTTACAGATGTATAAAAGGGCAAGACAAGTTCCAAAACTACATTGCATTGCCACAAATATACTTTAACGTATCCCTGCAGGCACAGAAACTCCTTTGCAAGCCACCACAGATTAGACATTATGGCTAAAGAGCGTGGAAAGGGTTGTTGAACAACTCTATGAGCGACTTCTTCGGCAGACTTCTGTGTGGTGGTTTTACCGTGCTGGGCAGCTAAACCCCAAAACCGCTCTCTCACTCCCCCTCTTTTAGATGAAGAGGGGGAGAAGTAAAGCAAAGAACAACTCACGGGTTGAGATAAGGATAATTTAATTAAAGGGAAATAATAATAACAATTAAATAAAGACTACCATGAACTAAACAATTTAACTAAAGGGAAATAAAAAGGGAAAAGGGAAAAGGGAGGGGGAAAGGGAAAAACTAAAAAGAAGGGAGGAAAACAAACAAACAAAATAAATGAAAGCTATATGGAAGTGCAGAGGAAAGAAATTACTCTCTACTTCCCACAAATGAGCGATGATTGACCACGTCCCTGAAGCAAGGCCTCAACGCACGCAGCCAGCGCTCGAGAGGAGGACCAACGTTTTCCCAACGAGAGACCACCCCTCCCCTCTTCTTCCTGTTTCCACCTTTTATTGCTGAGTGTGACATCACATGGTATGGAATATCCCTTTGATTGGTTTAGGTCAGCTGCCCTAGTGATGTTTCTCTCCTCACTTTTTGCCCACCCCCTAGGAGGGTTAGAGATAGGACCGATGCTGTGCCACTGCTGCTCAGCAGTAGACACAACACTGGTGTGATAACACTGCTGTTCCAGCTACAAGTACAGAGTACAGCACTGTATGGGCTGCTGCCGGGAAAGTTAACATTCCAGCCAGACCCAGAGAAGCGCCACAATTCTGCGCCACAATTCACAGAGTCACAGAATCACAGAATTTCTAGGTTGGAAGAGACCTCAAGATCATCGAGTCCAACCTCTGACCTAACGCTAACAGTCCCCACTAAACCATATCCCTAAGCTCTACATCTAAACGTCTTTTAAAGACTTCCAGGGATGGTGACTCCATCACTTCCCTGCTGTCCTGGTTTCAGTTAGAACAGAATTAATTTTCTTCCTAGTAGCTGGTGGAATGCTGTGTTTTGGCTTAGGATGAGAAGAGTTCTGATAACACCACGATGCTTTAATTGTTGCAGAGCAGTGCTTATACTAAGCCAAGGACATCTCAGCCTTTTGCTCTGTCCTGCCAACGGGCAGGCTGGGGGTGCAGTAAGAGCTGGGAGGGGACAGACCCAGGACAGGTGACCCAAACTAGCCAAAGGGGTATTCCATACCATCTGACGTCATGCTAAACAATATATAGGGGTGGCTAGCCGGGGGGAGGGGGCCGGACTGCTCGGGGTTAGGCTGGGCATCGGTCAGCGAGTGGTGAGCAATTGCATTGTGCATCACTTGTTTGTACATATTATTATTACTTTCCTATTATCACCATTGTATTATTATTATTATTGTTATTATTATTTTTGTTATTATTATTTTCCTGTCTTATTAAACTGTCTTTATCTCAACTCACGGGCTTCACTTTCCATTTCTCTCCCCCGTCCCAGAGAGGGAGGGGGGAGGGTGAGCGAACGGCTGCGTGGTGTTTAGCTGCCGGCCGGGTTAAACCACAACAGTCTTTTTGGCGCCCAACGTGGGGCTCGAAAGGTTGAGATAATGGCAGATCTGACCAGAGTGTGTTAAACTAAAATTGGTGTAAGGATTAGACCTGCTTAATAGTCACTTGTCATGATGCTGATTGCTTTAATCTCAACTCTGCTGCGCCTATTTTCCAAATTGAGTATTATAGTACATTATTTTCCGTATTTGCTCTCTGTCATGTTGTTTATCCTCTCCGGGCCCTGGTTTCAGATCATTATGGTACTGAGTGTTGTAGCAATGGCTTATGAGACGATAAGATATCTGGTCATGACTCTAACTTGGTATTTATACTCAGTAACATCAATGCCCTCGTCCAGATCATTGATGAAGATATTAAAGAGGACCGGCCCCAGCACCGAGCCCTGGGGAACGCCACTAGTGACTGGCCTCCAGCTGGGCTTGACTCCATTTACCACGACTCTTTGGGCCCGGCTATCCAGCCAGTTTCTAACCCAATGAAGCGTGCGCCAGTCCAAGCCAAGAGCAGCCAGTTTCTTGAGGAGAACGCTGTGGGAGACGGTGTCAAAAGCCTTGCTGAAGTCAAGGTAGACCACATTCACAGCCTTTCCCTCGTCCACCCAGCGCGTCACTTTGTCACAGGAGATCAGGTTTGTTGAGCAGGATTTGCCTTCCATAAACCCATGCTGACTGGGCCTGATTGCCTGCTTGCCCTTCAAGTGCCGCATGATGACTCTCAAGAGAATCTGCTCCATGAGCTTCCCTGGCACTGAGGTCAAACTGACAGGCCTGTAGTTTTCCGGGTCTGCCCTCCAGCCCTTCTTGTAGATGGGCGTCACGTTTGCTAGCCGCCAGTCAACTGGGACCTCCCCCGATAGCCAGGACTGCTGATAAATGATGGTAAGCGGCTTGGCCAGCTCCTCTGCCAGTTCTCTCAGTACCCTTGGGTGGATCCCATCTGGCCCCATTGACTTGTGCACATCCAAGTGCCGTACCAGGTCACCAACCAGTTCTTCGTGGATAGTGAGGGCCACATCCTGCTCCCCATCCCCTTCCACCAGTGCAGGGTACTGGGTATCCAGAGAACAACCGGTATTGCTGCTAAAGACTGAGGCGAAGAAGGCATTAAGCACCTCCGCCTTTTCCTCATCTCTTGTAACTAGGTTTCCCCCCGCATCCAGTAAAGGATGGAGATTCTCCTTAGTCCTCCTTTTTGTGTTGATGTATTTATAAAAACATTTTTTGTTATCTTTAATGGCAGTAGCCAGATTGAGCTCCAGATGAGCTTTGGCCTTCCTAATTTTGTCCCTGCACAGCCGCGCAACATCCTTATAGTCCTCCCTAGTGGCCTGTCCACTTTTCCAAAGATTATAAACCCTCTTTTTTCTCCTAAGCTCAAGCCACAATTCTCTGTTCAGCCAGGCTGGTCTTCTTCCCCGCCAGCTCGTCTTTGGGCACGTGGGAACAGACTGTTCCTGTGCCATTAAGATTTCCCTCTTGAAGAGCTCCCAGCCTTCCTGGACCCCTCTGCCCTTCAGAACCGCCTCCCAAGGGATTCCACCAACCAGTGTCCTTAGCAGCACAAAGGCAGCCCTCCGGAAGTCCAATACAGCGGTTTTACTGGTCTCCTTCCTGGCCTCGCCAAGAATAGAGAACTCCACCATTTCGTGGTCACTCTGCCCAAGACAGCTCCCGACAATCGCATCCTCCACCAGTCCTTCTCTGTTTGTGAAGAGAAGGTCTAGCGGGGCACCACCCCTGGTAGGCCCACTAACCAGCTGCGTCAGGAAGCTATCTTCCATGCTCTCCAGAAACCTCCTAGACTGCTTCTCTGGGCTGTGTTGTGCTTCCAGGATATGTCAGGGAAGTTGAAGTCCCCCATGAGAACAAGCGCTGAAGATTTCGCAACTTCTGTCAGCTGCCTGTAGAACTCCTCATCCGTCTCCTCATCCTGGTTCGGCGGTCTATAACAGATCCCGACCAGGACGCTAGCCTTGTTGTCCCTGCCGATCCTAACCCAAAGGGACTCAACCTTGTCATTCCCAGCCTCAAGTTCTACAACATCAAAAGACTCTCTCATACAGAGAGCCACACCACCACCCCTTCTGTGCTGCCTGTCCCTTCTGAAGAGCTTATAGCCAGGCATTGCAGCACTCCAGTCATGAGACCGGTCCCACCACGTCTCCGTGATGGCAACCAAGTCATAGCCTGCCTGCCACACGATGGCTTCCAGCTCCTCCTGTTTGTTACCCATGCTGCGTGCATTGGTGTAGATGCACTTCAGCTGGGCCATTGCCTTATCCCCCAGCCTTACTATTGTTCCCTCTGGCACAGCTCCAACAATCCTTGCTTCAGCCCCATCCCCCTTCTTACCTAGTTTAAAGACCTCTCAACGAGCCCTGCCAGCTCCTGGCCCAGGATCCTTTTTCCCCTAAAAGATAGGGACCCATCTGCGGCCATCAGGCTGGGTGCCGAGTAAAGTGCCCCATGGTCGAAAAACCCAAGATTTCTGTGTTGGCACCAGCTCCTGAGCCACGTGTTTAACAGGTGGGCTTTCCGTGTCCTCTTTGTACCCCTCCCTGCCACTGTAGGGATGGACGAAATCACCACCTGCACTCCTGCTCCATCCACTAACCGTCCCAGCCCCCTAAAGTCTTGTTTGATAGCCTTCAGGCTTCTCTCTTCAATGTCGTCACTACCTGCCTGGACTATCAAAAGAGGATAATAGTCAGAGGGGCGAACCAGGTTGGGAAGCTTCCTGGCAACGTCCCTGACCCTGGCCCTAGGGAGGCAGCAGACTTCCCTATGGGTAGGGTCAGGCCAACAAATAGGGCCCTCTGTTCCTCTAAGAAGAGAGTCTCCCACAACAATCACCCTTCTGTCTTTCTTGGTGGAGGCAGTCCTGAGGCGTGGAGTTGACCTCCTCGCCCTAGGCATCCTCCTGGGAACACTTGCTACCTCTTCCTCACCCACCGGTCTCTCGAGCTCCAGGGCCTCAAACCTGTTGTGTAAGGGCACCTGGGAAGGTGGGACCGGAAGGGGAGGGCATCGCTTGCGATGTCGAGCAGGGACCTGTTTCCATTCCTCCTCAACTCCCAGATCCCCTCCCTCTGCCCAGCGTCGACAGGGCAGGGGTCTGTTAGGAAGCACGGCCGAAAGCACGACAGACACCGGTTGAGTCAGATCATGCTGCTCCATTTTATTGCCCGAATAGCCTAACTTTTACAGTGAACTTAACAGGGGCGGACAGTGTTTCACAGAAGATTATTGGTCAAAAGCACTCAGACAAACAACTAGAAGAAAACAACCCCCCTTGTGATTAGCAGTCACGTAGTTCTTGTCCTTGAAGCCAGCTGCTGGTAACAATATTTTTCTGAATTCCTCAATTGGGCAGTGTGGGAATCATTGTCGTGGGAGCTTCTCACAGTTATTCTGGTAGCTTGGTTTGCTCAGCTACAGCAGGCCATGAGATTTTCTAAGGCCTACTCCTGGTTGCTTAAGGCAAGCTCAGATCGAACAATTGCTCCACGGACTCATGTCCAGGCACTGTATGCCAATTCCCAACAATTCCCCCTTTTTCTTTTTGTACGAGCAGTACTTGGCCAAAGGTTTTTTCATCAGACGTCGAATACATAACATAACACAACTACAATGACATAACAAAACTTAAACCTAATAACACTACAATTACTGTAATCACTTAATGGTAACACAACTTAAACCTAATCACTTAAAGGTAACAGAACTTAAACCTAATCACACTACGATTACTATAGTCAATGAACGGTACCCTGACAAGGTATGTAACAGAAGGTGTGCTAGGGCTGGCTAGACTTTCACAGAAGGTGGTGGTATTCAGTTTCCTAGCCAGGGATACCCAGACATTCTCCTTAGGATCGAAGGCTGTCCTTGGCAGTCCTTGAGTTGGCGCAGCCCACGTCATTGTCAGAATGATTATCAGGAACCTCTTCATGGTCGTCTTCGGCGTGTGCAGATTCTATGGCTGCTTCGGTTCACTTTGCGGGGATCCACTGGGTACCTGTTTCTGGCACCACTTCAAAATCTCTATAACATTTTTGCAAGTAACCCTTTAACCACATTTATCACAATACTACATGCAATGATGATTGACACCACAGTGAACAGAATCCCTAATCCCTCTTTGACTAATACCAGTAACCATCTATGCATGGTTTCAACCAAATCAGTGAACCATTGATTGAAAGGGTTGATACCATATTGAATCTTTCTCATGTGCTCTTTCAGGAAAGTAATGAATTTGTGAATTGACTCACTATGATCAAAAAGGTTTAAACAGTACATTCCCTTAAATTTCTCCAAGTGGCTACTTCAAACAATGACTCCATACTTGTGAAACATGATTTTGCTCGACCGATCGCAACTAGTCCTGCTAGTTGCTTACAATTGACTCCCCGTTTTTCTAAAAAGCGCTGTAATAAATCTAGGGCTACTTCGTCCTCCATTTTCCTATGATTTTTGCCGGCACCAATTTCCTATGCTTTCAGCCTGTACTATGGCAATATCCTGCACTATGGCAATAACCTGCACTATGGCAAAAGCATGCTCTCACTCACACAGTACACAGCACAATCACACACACAGAGCACAATCGCACACCCAGAGGCCTCTGGCACATCTCAATCTCGGTCATACCACAATCTCATTCACAAAAATATAATTTAGCTGCTGACTCTATCTGCTGTTTACTCTTCATTATTCTCCTTCTGGCGACAGCCGCCTGTGTCTTCAATGGCTGGTTTTACGCATCGGCTAGGCACCCAGATTGCACCTGTAGGGGAAGAAACACAAGCGTAACCGCACCCCAGGTAGATCACTTCAGCAGGGCCTAGCCATTGCCCTGTTTTCATGTCTCTGTATAACACCTTCATGCATGGTGGCTTAGAAGTTTCTGCCCCGGCATGGTGACGTACTATAAGGGGCTCAGTGCTGTCCCCAAACACACATAAATGGTTAAGTACAAAGAGAGCCTTTCCTATTCTTTCTTTTACGTCTTCAACATCTCTGAACTTTTCTAAATATCGTTTCATTGTTCCATTTGCCCTTTCCACTATCGCCTGTCCTGTGGAGGAGTGTGGGATACCAGTAACATGATTGATATTCCATAATTGCATAAATCGTTTCAGTGGCCCACTAGTATAAGCTGGACCATTGTCAGTCTTGATAGTGCTAGGTACCCCTAACACAGCAAAACAACTAGTGAGGTGACGCCGCACATCCCGAGCCTTTTCCCCGGGTTGTGCAGTAGCCCATATCACGTGGCTATAGGTATCTATCGTTACATGCAAGTATTTTAACCGTCCCAAGGCTGTAACACGAGTGACGTCCATTTGCCACACTTCATTAGCTTTCAACCCTCTTGGGTTAACTCCACACCCGAGTCCCATTCCTAAATTATGATGACTACATATGGGACAAGCCTTCACGATTGCTTGAGCATCAGCATTAGACAAATTGTAGGCTCGAGCTAGTCCCTTCGCGTTCTGGTGAAATATGGAATGAGCTTCTCGAGCTCGGCAAAATGGTGATAGTGGAGCTTCAGTGACTGTAGCAGCAACTAATCGGTCGGCTCGGGCATTGCCTTCTCCGAGCCCTTGTTCCCACTGATGACTGCGAATATGAATCACTGCATACAGCTTACTTCTCTGTGCGATTGCAAGCTGCAAACTTGTCAATAGTTGAACCAGTCGTCCATTCTGCACTTCTCGCAAACTTGAGTCCTCAATGCGATTGGCTATGCCTACTACATAAAGAGAGTCAGATACAACATTCAACGGAACATCTTTCTATTTTACAAATGCCCATACTACTGCGAACAGTTCTAGTGTCTGTAATGAATCCTCTTTCTGAGCTTGCAAAATCTGATGTTGCCAGCCACGCTCATCCTTCCATGTCACTGCAGCAGTTCTGGAGCACTTACCGGCATCTGTAAAGACTGTTATTGTGTCTGCAACTGGTTGGGGTGATCGCTTTGGTCTACTTATCCAGCCCTGGTTTTTCATCCAGGACAAGACAGGAGATTGTAATGGTTTTGCTATTAACATTGCTCTATCATGCAATAGAGCAGTTTGCAGTTCCTTAGAATTTTGTATATACCATTCCAGATCACTTGACTTCATAGGTAACCATATGGTGTTAGGAGGGGCCCCGTCTACTTGCAAGGTTCTACTTCGTCCCTTTTTAATTAATTCTGCTAATGTGGTGATTTTTTCTTGAATTGTTCGTCGTGGCCGCAACGGAGGAGCTAGCCATTCTAGTACCACCATATCTCCCTGCTTCTCCCCCGTTTTTATTTTTTGCTGTGTTATCGCACCCATCAAATATTGGGGGCCACACAGAATAGTTAGATCAAGAGGCGGTTGCACCCTCTATACGCCGATGTGTAGCCCGTGTTGTAATCATTGAGGCTATTAGCTGTAGTGCTTGTTTTTGTTGGTCTATAAGCTGAAGTGGTGCTGCTGGATCTGTCCCTCGTAGCAAAGGTCGTAGTTGATTTAACAGCTCGTTGGGAATACCAACCACTGGTCGAATCCATTGCAAATCACCCATCAACTTCTGGGCGTCGTCAAGAGTCTTAAGGTCTGATTGTATTGTCAATTTCTGCGGTTGGATCGTAGCATCGGTGATATGCCATCCAAGATATTTCCATGGGCTTGTCTCCTGTACCTTCTCGGGGGCAACTACTAATCCTCTCTGTTTAAGTTGCTTCATTAGTTCATCCTTTTGCTGTGAAGAAAATGGTGTTGACTGGGCCAATAGAATATCGTCCATATAATGATAGGTTATTGTTCCTGACCATTTTCGTCGCAATGGCTGTAGAGCATCATCGACATAGAGTTGACATAGAGTTGGTGAATTTCGCATTCCCTGAGGCAGGACCGTCCACTCAAATCTCTGGTCCAGCCCTTCTCGGTTTATTGCAGGAAGTGTAAAAGCGAATCTTTGTTTATCATTTTCATGGAGAGCAATTGTGAAGAAACAGTCCTTTAAGTTCACTATGAGTAAATGCCATCCTTCAGGTATCATCGCAGGATTAGGCAACCCTGGCTGCACTGCTCCCATATCGTACATCTGCTTATTTACCGCGCGCAGATCGTGGAGCAGTCGATACTTTCCTGACTTCTTTTTAAATCACAAAGATAGGTGTATTCCACGGGCTTGTTGACAACCTTAAGTGCCCCTGTTGAAACTGTTCTTTAACCAGCTCATGCGCTTGTATCAGGCTTTCCCTTTTTAACGGCCATTGCTCGACCCACACAGGATCATCATTCTTCCACCGGAGCGGGATCGGGAAAGTCCAAACAATGGCCATATCTATAAAGGGCGTTCCGAGGTAAGGACCATTCCCATTTGAGCAAGGATGTCCCGCCCTATTAGTGCGTGCACCCCGTCAGGCAACGGAATAACAGAGACACAACATTTCACCACTTTGTCCCCTATTGTCCACCGCAGGGGTGGTGACTGACGGGCAAGTGTCATTCCTCCTACCCCGGCCACCGTGGCATTGGTTTCAGATGTTGGCCAATGCTGCGGCCAGTTTTGTGTGCTGATTATAGATACATCGGCTCCCTCTTGTGGCTAGTCGGAGAGGAACAGGTTCCCCCTCGGTGTTGCTGTGTATGCGGCAGCGTTTTGTGTCGTCGCGGGGCGACTCTTCCCGCTGTTCCGGCCGTTTCCCGACACGTTGCATCGACATGCCGCTTCATTGGGATTGCCCGACTGACAATTTGAGCACCATACTGCCCCAGCTTTGCAGTTTCGTCTCACGTGTCCAAAAACACCACAACCAGAACATCGCAAGCGGTGTGGTATTTGGCCACGAGGGGGTGGTACTTGACCACCAGAGAGTGAAGCGGCGGTTTGCAAAGGAGCAAGAGCTGCAAGGACCTGACTCTGTGTAAACTGAGCATGCTCTTTCATAGCCTGTGTCTGCTCTCGCATGCTGTCACCTAATTGCTTTACTGCTTCTACTAACATAGCCTGTGGGCCTACTGGTACCTGAGCCATTCTTTCCAACCCTTCCTCGATTGTCCATGTCCCAGGTAAGGAAGCCAATATATTGCGAGTAGAGGGGTTGCTATTCTGAATTGCGCACTGTTTTAATATCATGCCCTTGAGGTAATCAGGCACCCCAGCCGCCTGTATGGTGTTTGCTATGTAGTCAATAAAAAGCCCAAATGGTTCCTCTCTACCCTGTTTGATTCCCATGTAGGAAGGTATTCCCCCTGGTCCCTTTATCCGATCCAATGCTTTTCTGGCCATTCTCATCGATTCCTTCGCTTTATCAAGTCCCAGCAAGGCCTATGCTTCTGTCCTAAAATATGGTCCTACCCCCATCAACTCTTCCAGCGTGACCCCATGCAAAGGGTCCCCAGGTGCTCTTATCACTGCGACGGCTTCTTGACAAGCAGCCTGCCAATGGGCATTAAATAAGAGCTGCTGGTGTTGGGTCAATATTAACTTCATTATGCTACATGTGTCTCCTGGAAGCAAAATATTTGTTCCCCAAATATAGTCCAACATCTGTCTCGTAGGTTCCCCTTTCAGACCTGACTCGTTTACTGTGGACCACAGCTGACTTAACAATTTCCAGTCCAAATTCACTAGATTAACCTAGTTCCGTTTTCCCGTGGATCTCTTCCCACGCTCCCCACGGTTTCTTTTCCCCGTGTCTCACCGTGAGTCCTTTGTCCAGGTCAGTGCTTGGAGTTTCTCAATGCCTCTCAGGTGTTCCGGCTTCTGTCAGGTCTCTCTGTGTCTTTCAGAGCCGTCCGTGGCTCTGCAGCGTCTCTCAGGGCTCTCTCCGTCCAGCGGGAGTCCCTCCGTGTGCCTCAGGTCTCCCGGCGCCGCTCCGATGTCCCGGCGCCGCTGCTCTCCCTGGGCTCCTGGCGCCACCGCTCTCCCGCTGCGCTGCGATGTCTCGGCACTGCTGCGATGTCCTGTTCAGGTCTTAGCCTGTTCGGGTGCCATTTGTTAGGAAGCGCGGCCGAAAGCACAACAGACACCGGTTGAGTCAGATCATGCTGCTCCATTTTATTACCCAAATGGCCTAACTTTTATAGTGAACTTAACAGGGGCGGACAGTGTTTCACACAAGATTATTGGTCAAAAGCACTCAGACAAATGACTACAAGAAAACAACCCCCCTTGTGATTAGCAGTCACTTAGTTCTTGTCCTTGAAGCTGTTGTCGACGGAAGGAAGACACAGGCGCTCAATATGAGTGAACAGTGAACTTCAACTCTAATGGATAGCTCAATCGCCTTTTATCTAGTTCGAACATAATCAGCTCATACATATTGCAGAAACTAAGCTCAGGATTGGCTAACACTTCCCGGGCTTTTCAGTCTGGTCCTCCTTCTTTTGGCTACCTGTCCCACCTTAGGGACTTTCCCGATGGCCCAAGGGCATCGTGTCCTTGAGCCTGATTGGCTCTCAGCCAGCTGCATACGTGCCCAGGCTCATGTGAGTTGAGTCCGGTACTTCACTAGCCCATTGTCTCCCAACTGCTCAACATCCACATGTCCTACTTCACTTAATCATTCCTCCACAATTCCCCCGTTTTTATTTTGCGCAACAAATACCCTCTCTGTGAGTTGCTCTAGTTTCTTAGTTAGGCAGTTAAAGATTATATGTGCAGCAACTATAATCAATATAAGTAGAAAACGAAGTCCCTCTTTAACTAAGAAAAACCATCCACCCATGTTCCCAAAAACGGATTTAAACCAACCTTCAAACCAACTATCTTGTACTACAATTTTTTGCGTATCATCCCTTAACCATTTCAACGAAAGGATCAGACGCAGAAGCGAGGAATAGGCAAAATGAACTTTGTCCAGTTTGATTTGCCCAAGTGACCCACATATTGGTTTGAGGATCAATTTTGCTTAGGATGGCACTATTACGTCCAGTCGTCATTGTCAAGGATAACGCAACCAGAATCCCTTGTGCCGTTAGATCAGCCATGGTTGCTGTTATTCGTACTTGATGACTTTTCTTCAATGGCTGGTTTAACACATCGACCAGGCACCCAGGTTGGCCCTGTAGGGGAAGAGATACACACATAACCTCGCCCCATATAAATCACGTCAGCAGGCCCCAACCATTGTCCCATTTTCATATCTCGGTACAGTACTCTCATAATACATTTATTATCATTTTCAGACTTAATGTAATGACATGTCACAGGTGGTTCCTCATCATCTCCAAATACACACAAATGATTGAGAACAAATAAAGTTTTATCCACCCTCTCTCTAACATCTGTAATGTCTTTAAACTTTTCCAAGTACTGCTTAACTGTTCCATTAGCCCTTTCTACTATAGCTTGACCAGTTGGTGAATGTGGAATACCAGTTATATGCTTAATGTCCCACAGTTCCATAAATCGCTTAAGTGGCCCACTAACATAGGCTGGACCATTATCTGTCTTTATAGTTTGTGGTACTCCCATTACTGCAAAACAACTGGCAAGATGACATCATACATCCCGAACTTTTTCCCAAGGCTGCGGTGTAGCCCAAATCATGTGACTATAAGTGTCTATCGTTACATGCAGATATCTCAATCTGCCAAATGCTGTGAATACAGTCCATTCAAATCTTTGATCCGGACCTTCACGATTTATTGCCGGGAGAGTAAAGGCAAACCTCTGTTTGTCATTTTCATGGAGGGCTATTGTGAAAAAACAGTCTTTCAGATCCACAATCAATAAATGCCAACCCTCTGGTATCATAGCAGGATTAGGTAGACCAGGTTGCAGTGCTCCCATGGACTAATCCGTGAGCATGTATTAGACTTTCCCATTTTAGCGGCCACTGCTCAACCCACACAGGTTCATCAGTTTTCCATTTTAGTGGGATTGGGAAAGTCCAAGCAATGGTCATACCTATAAATGGTGGTCTGACGTAAGAGCAAGAATGTCTCTCCCTATCAGTGCTTGTACTCCATCTGGCAATGGTAAGACAGATACACTGCATTTTACAACTTTGTTACCTATTGTCCATTGCAGTACTGGTGATAGACGAGCAATAGTCATACCTCCTACTCCTGCTACAGTGGTACTGGATTCGAATGTAAAAACCAATGCAGTGGCAAGGTTTGCGCACTGATTGTCACATCTGCGCCAGTGTCCAACAATGCCTCAATTTGCAGTTTCTCATCCTTTAAACATACTGTGACATCTACTGCTGTTGCCAAGTCCAAGCCGAGGCTCCCTCCGGTGGCCGGTCGGAGGCAAACGGTGCCGTTCCGGCCGCTGTCTTAAATGCCGCTTTTTGTGTCGTCGCGGGGCGGTCCTTCCCGCTGCTCTGGCCGTCCCCCGACGCACCATGCCGAGAGGTCGCCGCGCCACACGCACTGGACCGGCAGCCCTGACACCACACCGACCCCGCCCTGCACTCTCGTCTCACACGTCCCGCGATCCCACAGTGAAAACAACACGGTCACGGTGAAGACCCTCGGCCAGTAGGACGACCTCCGGGCGTTTGCAAAGGAGCAAGGGCAGCGAATACTTGATTCTGCGATTGCTGTGCAGTCTCTAAAGCTCCTCCTCTGCTACAGAGGACATTGTCACAGGCACCTCCAATTTTCCCGAGACCCCCTGTGTAATAGTAAAAGTTCTAACGGAAGGTGGTAACAGGCAATCTGTTCCTTCCATATTTATTTGCTGTGGATTAACATTATTAACCCTTCCTGGTGGTCCTAACCGCTCTGTTGCAGCAACGGCAACTCTTTGTTCAGCTTTATGTATGGCTAATGCATTAGCCACTGCTCTCCATGGCTTCATTAAATTTTTTAGCAGACTTAATATCATTAATTACATCAAACAATTTATTTCCAAATTTACGCCACTCTGTTTGTTCAAAAAACTGTATCAGGATTTGTAAAATAACCCTTAGCTACCCCATATGCTAATAACCCTGGCAAATCTTTTCTACAATCTATATTTAAAATGCTCCACTTTTCTAAAAAGCATTTGAGCAAATAATACGCTGCTTGTCTCTTCATACCTTTATATACATCGGTTGCAGCCTTTGCAAAGACCTTGGCGGCGCTTTTCCGGCGGGACCCTATATAGGCTCATCCCGGGTGCGGGGACTCCCTTTCACCTTCCGAGCTGCAGACCTCGGCGACGCGCGACCGGCGGGATCCTCTCCTGGGTGCGGGGACTCCACGTCCCTTTCACCTTCCCGGCACGGGTGTGGGGATTCTTGTCCCTTCCACCTCCTGGGCTGCATTGCAGGACCGGCTTCCCTTATTCCGTCCAACCATGGCCCAGGATCACTGCCAGCAGTGTCCAAATCCCGTTCAGACCGGTCCCTGTTCGGGCGCCAATTTGTTGTCGACGGAAGGAAGACACAGGCGCTCAATGAGTAAACAGTGAACTTCAACTTTAATGGATAGCTCAGTCACCTTATCTAGTTCGAACATAATCAACTCATACATATTGCAGAAACTAAGCTCAGGATTGGCTAACACTTCGCGGGCTTTTCAGTCTGGTCCTCCTTCTTTTGGCTACCTGTCCCGCCTTAGGGACTTTCCCGATCGCCCAAGGGCATCATGTCCTTGAGCCTGATTGGCTCTCAGCCAGCTGCGTGCGTGCCCAGGCTCATGTGAGTTGAGTACCGTGCTTCACCAGCCCATTGTCTCCCAACTGCTCAACATCCACATGTCCTACTTCACTTAGCCATTCCTCCACATGAAGCCAGCTGCTGGTAACAATATTTTTCTGAATTCCTCAATTGGGCAATGTGGGAATCATTGTCGTGGGAGCTTCTCACAGTTATTCTGGTAGCTTGGTTTGCTCAGCTACAGCAGGCCATGAGATTTTCTAAGGCCTACTCCTGGTTGCTTAAGGCAAGCTCAGATCGAACAATTGCTCCACAGACTCATGTCCAGGCCCTGTATGCCAATTCCCAACAGGGGTCCACCCCCATTTGGGGTGTCTCACCCCGGTACCTCTCCTTGAGGCCCTGCAGGGAGTTACTCCGTAAGTCAATCTCCCGCTCACACTCCCTGATATCCCTCAACCTCTCCACCTCCTCCTTGAGCTCCACCACCATGCAGACCAGGTCATCCACCTGCTTGCACCTCACGCACGCAGTCTCTCTGCCTCCCGCTGATGGCAGGAACAGGCTCAGACACTCCTTGCATCCGGTGACCTGAACTGCAGCATTTTTTAACGGGCAGTCGGTCTGGGTGTGTACCGACTTCCTGGAGAGCGCACTGTGCCTGGTGGAGACCATTATCACCTAGCTAACGGCTGTTGTTAAGGAGGTGTTTGTATGGGCGGGGGAAACCCTCTGCCCTTCCTGCTCCCCCTACCTGTGCTAACTGCTGCACCACAGCTTTCTGACATGCCGTGCCCTGTTTGCCCAGCCACGCCCTGCACCCCACATTTGGGGACCTTGCAGTAGCATGATTCTCAGAGAACCCCTTTCCCCCCCATTATTTTTATTCCCAACTCAGGTAGCCATGCCTTTAACAGCAGCTTCAATTTTTCTTCTTTTACTCTCACCGTCTCTGCATGGTCACGCAGGTAAAACCACAGGGTGGCACGGGCCGTGGTCCTGCTCTGCTCTCTTCCTTTCACAGAAGGACGCTTTCCCCAATACCTCAGACACTGGCTTGTACAGCCTGGGAGGAAGATAGTCTCTCCTCACTGGTGGACCTATTCCAAATCTTTCTCCACAGCCGAGACGCAGGCCTGTAGGGAAGAGGAGAGGCTTTCTTCATACTGCTTTTGACTTACATGTTGTGAAAGCGGCATTTCTTTTAGGAACAGCACAGTCTCGCAACTTCCACTTAGTTAAAGTTATGATAGCTCCACCTTTACCTTCCCCATGGGTTTCTACTCACTGCAAGGCATAATTTGAGTGCACATTAAGGCACCTTTTTCCACACTGCCTGTTGTCGAATCCTAACAAATAATTAAGAACATTCTTCAAAGTCAGGCTTACCTGTAAGCACGTGAGCTTCTGAGTTGGTGGGGCTTTCTTTTTAGCTTTCATTCTCATTATATTTGGAAGGGCTGGAAAGGGAGCTTAGAAGCCACGGAAGTAATTTCACTGAAAACAGACAAGGTGAAGGAAGTACTCAAACTCCTCGACATTAAAGAACCGTAGAACCCAGGAACACTTACCTGACAGCTCCTGAACTTGAGTCACTTCCACACTGCTTCACAGCGACTTCGCGCCACCAGGGTCTCACCGTACTGAGAGGGCACCAACAACGTAGCTAGCTCATAGAGTCACTAAAACTGTTTCACAGAGATGGGAGAAAACGTGAAGAAAAAGCAGCCCTCCGGGGAACACTGAATCCGCTCCACCACAACAGCAGAAAAGCACCCTAGAGAACCTGAGCCTCAAACTCCCCCACCGGGAAGGCAATTCCCCACAAGTCCTCAGGCTTCCTATATAGCAAAAGTCAAATGATCCACACCTGGCAGGTTTCACTTCACAAGGGTGGAGCCAAGAGACCTCCTGGAATAGGCTCATCTACCTGGCTTCAGTCTTTTAAGCTTAATTGCTCCTTGTCACTACTAGAAATAACCTGACAAGGGGCTTAGTGGTTAGAGCTGACCTAATGAATTGACTACAAAAAGTGCACAAGGGTCATATTTCTGTTAGTCTTTCTGTGAGGACAAGTAGTACAGAGCCTGTTTAAATAAATAAATAAATAAACAGACAAACAAACAAACGAAAGAAAAGACATCAAAGAAAAAAAGAAAATGACCTTAAAGACAAAATTGCTCTCATAGATTTTCATCTGTCTAGTCATGACAGATAAAGAATATAGCAATCAGAGTTACTTTTCTTGGCATTAATGGTATTTAAATCTGCTTTTCTGAGATGTCTTCTTTATGCAGGACTTTTCAAAATCTAGCCCCGTGACCTCTGACTACACTGCGTATAAACTAACACTTCCACTGCATATAAATATCACATATGAATGCCAGGATTGGGATCGTCACTCACTATTCAGGTCAAGGACTGGTCCAAAGGTTTGGGTTTTGATCTGGGTACATGCCTACCTTGCTGTTTCCTGGCAGATCATGGGAAGAAGATTGGCTGGCTTGGGGGAGCTCCTGTACACGTGGCTTTTAGGCTGCAGCCAAAGTGTTCCTCTAGATGTGGAAGTCTGAAGAGGGTTGCAGCCTCCAAGCTCAGATACAACCACATGTTAGTCTGGCGCAACTGAGTTTTGTGTTCCTTGCACTGCTGTGCAAGGAACCTCCTCTCCAGAGGCAAGGACATGTGTCTCTTTCGTGCTCCTTCGTTAGTGTCGCATTAAGGGGTGTAGCTGATTAACCGTTATGGGACCGGTCGGATTCAGGGTACCGAACCTGTCAGATACACCAATAACGCGTTAACCATCTGGGGTCCGGTCAGATATTCACCAATAACGTGTTAACCGTCTGGGATCCGCTTGGATTCAGAACACTGAACTATCACGGTCACAGATTCACCAATAACGTATAACCACCCTTACCCTAGTTGCACTTAATGAGAGCTATGACAATGCAATCAAGTGTGGTTTATTACAGCAACAGATAACCAGGTTCTTTGGATTGCCGGCAATAGTGCCTGTCTGCAAAAGCAAGCTAGCATGCATGAAATACACAGGTGTTACAGGTGTGCAGCCTAGAAATTAATGTGTTAAATGATCAAAGATTCTAGAAAGATTTATAACTGTTATATATGGAGTGGTAATTCGTGTCGAGAAAATGGTTGATATTAATAAAGAAGGGGAACTTTGGGAATGTGGCCATGGGCGTTGGAAAGCCCTGTGGTTGAGATAACATTAGACTCTTAACGACGAGCCCATCAGGAATATAAAAGAGTTTAGAGGGAACACAGAAGGGTGATTCAGGAGACTCCATGCAGTCTCTGGTTTCCTGTTCTCCAGTTAAGGCATGGATGTTTCTGGGTGTTTGCTGTTGTCGTTACATTCAAAGTTGTTTGAGCAATGAAAAGTTGTTTTGAAAAGAACTGCTGTGGAGGGAAGAGCTACAGGCTGAGAGATGAGTGTTTGGAGAGCTGCCAGGCAGAGAAGGATCTGGGAGTGATGTTGGACAGTCTGCTGAATATGAGCCAGCAGTGTGCTCAGGTGGCCAAGAAGGTCAACGGCATCCTGGCTTGTATCAGAAACAGTGTGGCCAGCAGGGCAAGGGAGGTGATCGTCCCCCTGTACTCGGCTCTGGTGAGGCCGCACCTCGAGTACTGTGTTCAGTTTTGGGCCCCTTGCTACAAGAAGGACATCGAGGTGCTTGAGCGGGTCCAGAGAAGGGCGACGAAGCTGGTGAGGGGCCTGGAGAACAAGTCCTACGAGGAGCGGCTGAGGGAGCTGGGCTTGTTCAGCCTGGAGAAGAGGAGGCTCAGGGGTGACCTTATTGCTCTCTACAGATACCTTAAAGCAGGCTGTAGCAAGGTGGGGGTTGGCCTGTTCTCCCACGTGCCTGGTGACAGGACGAGGGGGAATGGGTTTAAGTTGCGCCAGGGGAGTTTTAGGTTAGATGTTAGGAAGAACTTCTTTACTGAAAGGGTTGTTAGACACTGGAACAGGCTGCCCAGGGAGGTGGTGGAGTCACCATCCCTGGAAGTCTTTAAAAGACGTTTAGATGTAGAGCTTAGGGATAGGGTTTAGTGGGGACTGTTAGCGTTAGGTCAGAGGTTGGACTCGATGATCTTGAGGTCTCTTCCAACCTAGAAATTCTGTGATTCTGTGTGATTCTGTATAAGAGGGGAGCCTGCCCTCAAGATAAAAAAAAAAAGGCAACACGATGAAGTTGCATCAATAAAGAAGCAGGAACACGAAGTGAAGAGGAACAGGCTGGCAGAATGGAGACCAGGACGGGAACAGGCACTTTGATTGCCTCATGAAGATAGGTTCGGCCAAACTCAGCAAACTGCTCAGAGAATCTCGTACAGAAAGTCGCTGGAAATAGGCACACTGGAGCTGGAGAGAAGCTCGAGCTGAGAGAAGCGGACCTGTGCACACAACTGCCTCTCGCTGGTAAGCAGTTGTGCGTTATGGGGAATCATACGTCCTTAGGATCAAAGACTGTCCTGGTAACCTTACAGCTTATTCTCCTTATTAACTATTGGACAGTTTATGAGCCTCAAATATGGGACCAAACTGAGGTCAAGGTGTGTGACTCTGCAACTAAAAATGACAAGGTTGGATATGCTTTTCTTCGATCTGGGAAGAACAGGATACATAAGGCCTGAAGACCGAGTTGCTTGACAACTTAAAGCGAGACACATCCCTCAAAAGGAATGGAAAATGGATACTATTAAGTCATGGAACTTAAAGGATTGTTTGTTACCTTTTCTGATCGTGCATATGTATAGGCATACTCGATTTTTACTAAGTTATGGAACTTAGAGGATTGTTTGCTACCTTTCCTGATTGTACATATGTAGAGGCATACTTGCGTTTAGTATGTAAAGCAATGTATATTTAGAACAAAAAAAAAAAACAAAGCTGTATATTTAGAATGTTTGATGTTTGTGTGTGAGTGTTGGTGGAGCGTAGACTCCCCGCACACCCAGCGCTGTTTACTTGCCTTTTATGCCTTTTATAGCTTTTCTACCTTTTAGAAATGTTTGTTTTATAAATATTACAAAATTCAGATTGAGTTGAGACCTCATTTATAACAATAACCAAGTGTTCAAATCTCACCCAAAGGCATTCCAAATGGGTGGGGGGGGGTGGGGGGAAGAGAGAGTCTCAGCCCATCGACTGGTCCCAGGAGTCAGGAGGTCCTAAGGATGCTGTATTCCCTCGGGGTGGTATCTCCCCTGATGGTGGTATCTTCCCTAACATCCCCTCTCTCTTAGGCCAATTTATATTATTTTCTCTCTTTTGGGTGGAGCTTGAGTGGCTCTAGTCAAGCATATCTTAGTTATGATTGGTGAAAAGTTCTCCCGTCTCCGTTTAAAGTAATAGGCTCCGAGAAATTCAGAGCGCATGCTCAGTGAGGGGTGGTTGCTAGTGAACAAAGCAGGAGAGATTAAAGCCTCCTCCTTCAAGTCAGTAAGATACTGGGCTACAAAGATGGCGAAAGGCCTAGAGGGGAAGTCGTATGAGGAGCGGCTGAGGGCACTGGGCCTGTTCAGCCTGGAAAAGAGGCGGCTGAGGGAAGGCCTCGTTGCAGTCTACATCTTCCTCGAGAGGGGGAGTGGGGGGGCAGGGACCGATCTATTCTCTTTAGTCACCACTGATAGGATCCACGGCAATGGTGTCAGCCTGAGGCAGGGGAGGTTTAGGCTAGACATCAGGAAGAGGTTCTTCACGGAGAGGGTGGTCGCACACTGGAACAGACTCCCCAGGGAAGTAGTCACTGCACTAAGCCAGTCAGCGTTTAAGAAGCATTTGGACTGCGCAGTTGGTCACGCGGTCTGAATTTTTGGGTACACCTGTGTGGTGCCAGGAGTTGGACTCGATGATCCTTATGGGGCCCTTCCAACTCGGGATAATCTGTGATTCTATACCCGCCTTTGGTTTCAGTGAGAATTCAGGCCCTGAAAACAACCGAAGTTTCTTCTGCGTGGTGTTTTTTTTTCTGAATAGGGTAACTTCATTTCCCTTTTGAAGACTTACGAGGATGTCGTGACAAAAGTTATAAGGGCAGAAAACAGTACCTGAGGCATAGGCTACTTTGCAGCCGGCAGCAGACTATAGGTATGATATTATCATTGCAGACAAATATGATCTATGTAATGTGAAGTGTTCCGGCATGCTTACGCTCTGCCAAAGGCCAGAAAATGGGACCTTCGTTTTAAGACTGTATGGAGAAGGAAACAGAAACAACAACAATAGAGAAGGAAGTTTTCTTTCACCTAAAGTTTATTATTATTTTGCAACTCCTGCAGGTGTCCACAAGAAATTTTGAGTTTTGCCCCTGCCCCCAAACTCCCCCAAAGAAAAGAAAAAAAAAAAAACAAACACAAAAAAAACATATTGTGGCATAGAGGTATAATTTTGGTTCACACCAGAAGACATTCTTCTCACTGAAGCGCAGTTAAGCCCCAGAAAGTGCCAAAAAAACTGCCAAAAAGTAATGCATTTACAAGTTAGTTTTACATGTTGGCATTATTTACTTGTCTGGTCTTGCCTGCGGGGCTTGATCTATCTGGGGGGGGGTACATGTAATGCCGTACAAGTTTGTTTGGGTGTATGACTGACAACACAACTTTAAAATTTTGAACTGTTTGTATAGAAGCAAAATACAGAAGAGTACACTATCCCCAAGGGAAACGTAGAAACTACCCGTTGCTTCTCAGGTTTAAAGGTAAAAGGTGTAAGCATCTGTTAAAGTGTAAGAAAAAGTGTAATCAGCTCTTTGAGTACAATTCTTATGTACACAGGAACATTTTCCTCTCCAGTTTCCAACTTGGAGTGCAACATTTTTCATCATGCTCTTAGATGAGCATTCTGATTCTAACAGAGGTTCCTAGTGCAAATTTCTAGAGAAGAGAGGAGCAAACCAGTCCTGACTGCTTTGGATGGGATGGAGAGAGCAAACAAGCGTAAATGAAGAAAATAAACCTGTAGAAATGTCTTCAAACAATTGTCATTGTCCAATAGCTTTAAATGGGTTGAATCCTTGAAAGCTAATTAACAGAATCTCAGGTAGCATCACTGAATCTGAAGTAGTAAGATAGACTTGCGTCGGTGCAGAGCTTCAGTCACAGTTTAAATTGGCACAGCCTCTAACTTCACGGGAACGGAAGAGAAAAGCCTATCTTTCTACCTTCTCAGCTACTGGTAGCCTTAGAAAAAAACATAAATATTTATTAAATATAAAATGTAATGTCTCTGTAGGACATTTCACCAACTAAATAATATTCAGAAGTAACCAGACTAAAAATGAAAGGCAAGATGAAACAGAAGAAGGTACCTGCATGTCTACGTTTACTTGGCAATTGACACGCACCACAATCTGCAGTATGATTCTAGTGCCTTACACCATTCCCCCTCCGGAGAGAAAAATTGGATTCCTATCTTATTTAAGGGGAGTGCAATCCCTCTCAAAACCTGAGAGTCTGGCTTCTGCTACTGAATACTGAAAAATGTGAGACTGGGCAGCACTGAACTCAACTGAGAAGGGAGGATGAATCTCTTTGGATCTTCATGTAACAGAAAGAAAACTCAGATTCTAGCCCTAAGCAACTATTTTTAGGGACAGGCTGGGAGCCTGTTCTTTTTAACCCAGGGTCCATTTCAGCATCTTCACAGCTAAAGAAATGATTGAGTGCTCTGTTGAATCATGTTCAAGGTGGAAAAAACTCATGTTCCTACTAACCTAAAGAGCTTAATATCTTGCTTCTGTCCTTAAGATGAGTTTTGGATTCAAATGTACTCCCTCCAAGATGAAGAACTACCTTTACTTTGTGGGGCTCATATTTTGCATAAGAGATTTGTTACTTCAGACTTCATAATGTCTCTTCTGGATGAAGGGAGTTTGCAGATGTATAAAAGGGCAAGACAACTTCCAAAAATACTTTGCATTTCCACAAAACTACTTGAATGTATTCTTGCCAGTGCGAAAACTCCTTTGCAAACCACCACAGATTAGACATTAGTCTAATTGTGGAATGCATTGTTTAACATTTTTCTGCATACTTCCAACTTTATGAGCCAGTCATGCTGAGATGATAGCTTGAGGTCCCAACTGTGGCTTAGGATATGCTGTGCACCAGAGAACTTCCTCCACATAAGATGTCTTCTTTAGGAATTAGGTACTCTGTGGCAATCTGACTTTAAAGTTCCTTTAAAATATTCCTAGTGTTATGTGTTAAATCACACTGACTTAATTCAGAACTTTTTTCAGCCAGGGTTATTGACCAGAAATTCCTTTTAACCATAAGTAGTCAAATTTTATTCAATAGTCAACTCATCTTTCCTTTCTTTTGTAGTCTGGTTACTACTAAATATTACATATTCAGTGAAATGTCATAAAAAAAAAAAATTACTTTTTTATTTTAACTTTTTTTTCTACATATTCCCCTCCCATATAGATCAAGCCCTGAATGCAAGACCAGACAAGTAAATAATGCCAACATGTAAAACTAACTTATAAATGTATTACTTTTTGGCATATATTTTTTTTTTTGGCAATTTGTGGGGCTTAACTGCGCTTCAGTGAGAAGAATGTCTTCTGGTGTGAACGGAAATTATGCTCAATGTCTGTTTTTTTTTGTTTTGTTTTGTTTTTTCCTTTTTTTTTTTTTGGGGGGGGGGGTGTGGGGGAGTGGGAGACACATAATAATTCCTTGTGGACACCTGAATTGTTGTATTACATGTTAGAGTTACATGTCCTGAAAAATTACACTGAGTACTTGAATTGTAAACAATTCAGCACATACTTGTCTATATTGCACTGTGGTGATCAAAAAACCCTGTTCTTGCAATAAATTCTTACTGTCTTCCTGCAAACAAACTTAAAAGGTCTAGATGGGCCTAAAAAGCAAGAGAAGTGTGAATGACTGATAGTTAGAAGTGTGAATGACTGATAGTTATTAATATGTGTCAGAGTAGACAGTTTTACAGTTTTGGATTCAAAAAGCCTGAAGCACAAAGGGTGCTGGTAATTTCAGACACACAGGAGAAGTTTAAGCATAAGAATGTATTGAAAACATCTAGTGATCCTGTGGACAGAGCTGTGCAATGGTAGGTGGGCTTCACTGAAGATTAGGAGAGTAATAAGCAAAACCAGACAGCTTTCCAGTCTGTGAAATAAAAACACCACATTAAACAGTTTGTACTTGCCTGTCGTGCTTGATCAGTCCCCTTGATTTATCAACATGCCTACAACTTACTACCATTAAAGAAAAAAACTCAGCGTAAAAATAATGGGTTTCTAAAATAAGGGTTTTAAGGGGAGGGAAGAGGGTTAATTCTAAATGATCAGTATGTTAAGGACCTTTCTTAGTTCGGAAATTTAGGGGACAAAAAAAAAAAAAAAAAAAAAAAGAAAAGGACGTTTAATTGAATTCAAACAAAGCAACAGAATTTGCTGCTCAAGGACTCAAAACTTGTATTTGAAAAACAACACTCGTGCGCCACCTCCCGGGGAACAAAACGCAGCGCACTTAACTTGCTCTCCAAAGGTATGAAACCAACGTGGTCTGAGAGGCTGTCCCGTGACAGGGACATTCAGTTTGGGTGCCTTCTTGTTCTGGAGCTTAGGCAACAGTCCAAAATACTTCAATCAATTCCAGATGATCAGAAGCTTTATCTTCTCGAGTTAATTGTTGCCTACGCGTGATTTTTTTTGTCCAATATGGAAATGCACTGACAAATGATTGAAGAAAGAATGTCTCAAGTCATCTGAGTGTAAGCAGGAAAAATCACTTCGGAGCTAAACATGCCTGCCTCCTCCCCTCCCTGCAGGGTTCAGCAGTTCTGCTTTCTTTTCAGAGCTAAAGCCAGAAGTTAGCATTGAAAGTCTCAAAGTACTAGGAAGAATTTGGATGGATATGATTTATCGGCTTTGAAGTTCATCTTAATAGGATTTAAAAAGACACGCTGAATGGTTTGAAAGAATTAATCATTTATTTTAAGCAGCAGAAAATTTGATTTTTACATAGTATTTATCTGAAAATGGCAAGACCTGAAAGTACAAAATACCAACTTTTGGAAAATTCAGTAATGACACTTGGCAGTAATTGGGATAGACAACCTAACATCACCTGAACACTAAATTAAAAAAAAAAAAAAAAAAAAAAAGACTGTACCACTTTTTTCTGATCCACTTTACTGATCCTATTTTCCTTTCACTCCATGTTACATGGCATCTATTACAAAAAACAAAACAAAACAAAAAAAAAAACATGAAGAAATGCCTCTACTAGATGTACTAGATGGAATCATTCCTTAAAGGTGAAAACCTTTCCACACTTCCTGAAGAACCATCAAATAACAGTTGACATGTTGTTGGTCTTAAAAGGTTTCTGTATCTCCATATAAAATTTTCGATAAAAAATGTGAACTGCCTGTTTCAGATAAATCTTATTTAAACATTCCACCTTACATAGTTTTATACACACACTGAGTATTGGCTAATGATGCATTTTTTTCAGGACATATTGCAGTAATCCATGCCTTGGTGCTGTCAGGAAATTGTTTGTCTTTTCAGTACCACTTCAGCTTGACTTGCTTGAATCTGTATTTTATTTTATGTTTTTTCCCAGAATTTTCCAGAGGACAGCTATATTGCAAATACAGCCATTTAAACATTCAGTTACATGACTTGCCTCTAACAAAACAGGAAAAAACATACCCTTTACAGGTTTGACGTATTTCTGTGAGGGAAGGTAGCCTTCAAAGAAGAATATAATGATTAAAACAATGCAGTTTGTTCAAGTATTTTGCTTACCTACAGATCACTGTAAAATAGCAGTAAGGCTGAATTGTTCAACTTGAAAAAGCAGAAGTTTCTCATTCAGAAAGAAGAACCAAAATCATTGTGGTTGGTGGGAGACAAAACCAGACAGGCCTTCAATGGGGGCCATCACCTGCTTAAAGAATGGCGCTGACTCACTGTTCCTTGTGGTCCTCCCTCCACCCATGTGTTTTGTAAGGGCGGAGAACTAGGAAAAAGCACAGGTACACATCAGTGGTTTCCAGGGCTTACTCCCTGGAGGTCTGCCCCGTGTTATGCAGCTACAGATCTTAGTTCTGTATGCTGGGAAATAAGTCCAGGAAGGGAAGAGTGTGCCACACCAAGTGCTTTCCAGTACTGCGAAAGGAATAACAATCTGGGGCCAAAAGTACGGGACCAGCAAGGAAGACCAGTAGCTAAATATGTCCAAGTGAGAAGTGAAAGAGGTCTAGGGGTTGGAGTCAACAGAACTCTACATCCTCAGCCTCGATCTGGAAGTCTAGAAGACTCAATAATTTGGCATCTCCTCATTTCACACAATCAGCCAGCCTCAGCTCACCCTGGTCCCTCTGTTAGTTAGTGCAAGTCTTAATGGTGGCTTTTGCAGTACAGATTGACCCCATCCAGTGGTTTGGCTGCAGCCAACAATTAGATTTCAGGAAATGTTCCTGAGGATCCATTACTGGGACTCCAGATTATTCACAAGCCTCGTCTAAAGTCTAATTAGGCTCCAAAAGACAGAAGATCTGACTGGCTCAGAAGATTGCTCTTATCCCTTTACCATCTGTCTTCTATTTTCTGAACAGCAGAAAGGATTTCAGTGGCCAGAAATGAACATTTTTTTTAATTAAAGTCAAGTTTGACAGCAACTAATATCTTGCTAAATTGTACAGATGTTTCTTAAAAGGATCAATCAGTTATGCTCTTATTTTTTATTAAGTGAAGCTATGAGCAGCTTACTTATTCCTCTTTCTTTAATTTCCTTTACTTTCACATCAATAGGTCATTGTACTGTCAATAGGTCACTTTATATGATGAGGCACTACTACTACTCATGTATATGAGGCTCATGTCAGAGGTCAGAATATGACAACCAACCAACCAACCTTGCTTTTCAGAACCTCTATAGAAATCAAAGAACATTCCAACAGCACAATAGTTTGGGATTATTGGACAACTTAAGAACAACTCTCCTTGGAAAAGCACCATGCTAAGAGGCTATCAAAAAGGTTAGTATACAAATGAGTTATCCTTCCATGAAACATAACTAATTCATAGAAACAACAAGTTAGGGCCTAGAATATCCATCGTTTGATTTCAGCTGATGAAGAGTTAAGTGTTAAACAATTGATAGGTTAACAAGAGATACAAAAAACAATAGCTCTGTGGTTACAACTGACTAACATGCATAACATCAAAGCTGAGAACTGGAATGGCACCCTGCGTTGATACATTGCTTTTAAGTTGGTCCAACATACAAATCCTAAGTGCAAGCTCTATGTTTTCTTCAGCTCTTAAACTAAGCCAAAAAGGCTATGATAAGATTTCTAAAACCTGTGAAGGCAGTGGGATATAACTAACATGTTCCCATGCCTGAACTCAGGTTTAACTACTTTAACTCAAATCATGCATCTTCAAATCTGTAATGACTGAACTGATTGTATCAATTATCTAAAAGGCTACATCCAATGAAACATGGCTTTCTGACATTTTCATGGTATGATACTCCATTCACATTAGGAGAATGCTGGTTCTGCAACAAATATTTATATGTATACAAGGAATGATTTGGAGTGCTGTGATTTGGAGTACCCTGTCTCCCATAATAAACAGAGAATGTTTTACACCACTATCCTTACCCAAAGAGTTGCTTTTTGTTTTGTTTTGTTTGTTTTCCTCTAGGTATGGTTTAATTTGATCTCTGAAGTTAGTTAGCAAGAGTATAAAATGCCTCATGGAACTCTACTTTAAAAAAAAATATATTGGGGAAAAAGAACACTGGTGAGGCACACTTGGTAACACTGTAGTCTATCATTGCATTTATTCTTTCGTAGAAAAATGCTCAAGAGCATTATTTTTCTTAATGTGCCGTAGGCTAAAATGAACCCTCAAGGGCCTCTATTGCTCTTCTTGTTGCCAGAGCAACAAAGCAATACTCACCTGAATATCTGCCAGTGTAAGTATCAATTTACAAGCTGAGATGAATTTTGTGCTGCTAGCAGATGTCACTAACAGCATTTTTACTATAATCCAAATTTTAGGGGTGAGGTATGCCATGAAAACTCAAGAATATATTACTGTTTCATTTATGCTACTTGATTATTGCTCATATAATTCAAGTATTTCTATTAAAATGTCTTGACCAATGACATTTGAAACAAAAGGGTAAAACTGAAAGGCTTTTATGTGAAATCCTCTGCACTAAGAAGACTTTGTTAAACAACTCAGAAGATATCTAGCTTGTCGTCAGAAAGCACACCAGGAACCTTTCCCTATAAATTCCTTTGTAAAACTCCTTGTTGTAATGAAGCAAGAGAGCTTAGGGAAAGGGAAGAACGTAATACATACAACTGTTACTACTTTATGAACTGAAAGGGCTCACTGTTTACCACTGTATCAATCCAAACATGCACGATGTGTTTCTGTTTGAAACAGGTGACAAAAGCATTACTTGTATTACTGTCCCGTAGAAGAAGGAATATAACTTTGAAATGGTTTGCTGTGTGTGGAACCCAATGCAGGAGGATGACGTGGAACCATATCAGAACTGGAAACATCACTCTTTTCAGAGCAAAGTCTATTGCTTTAAGAAAAACCCAAAGGCATAGTTTCTTTTTATAAAATGCACTACAAATTCTAATTGTAAGACATTGCGAAAGAGACAAGTGGAAGATATGCTAGGGAGAAAACACCTAAGCTCTGTTGTTTCTTACATTCCTTTTAATTAATTGCTTTTCTCCCCTTACAAACTAAGAGGAAGAGGAGGAAGGAGGCAAACTCAGAATTTCCTCCTACTTGCAACTCCTAATTCCAAAAAAAATCAACTTTTCCCTATGTTAGATCAAAACATGAATCATTACACTTTATGCAGCCAAACAGTCTGAACGTGCAGGAATTAAAAAGAAAAGGAAAACACAGGCACTTCCAGTTATGAACTGATATACACATTAGTTTAAAAAACAGCAGTGCTTTATTTTCACACACAGTACTTGTACTTCTGTAAAAGCATCATTCCTGAAAAAAAAAAAAAAAAAAAAAAAAAAAGAAATCTTTGCTTAGTCCCTGCAGAGTCAGAGAGTCAGAAACAGAGGCAGTGTGAATCAGAAAGCTACATGAAGGGATTACAGGCAGAAAAAAATTCTAGGCAAAGGATTGGGAGATTCTGAGCTAAGCTTCCTTTTTTTTTTTATTATTTTCTTTTCTTTTTTTTTCTTGTTACCCACACAGATTTGTAAACTGCTGTGCAATTGAAATGCAAAGGATTTTTTTTTTCCAGTTATTTTTCAAAGAGATAACTAGTACTTGTCACTGGACTCCTCAACCTTGCATTGTTTATCTTTTGAACCCACTATGCAAGTGCTCTGGAAAAACGATGGAGGTGCAGTGCTCACTGACTAGATACACAAAAAGTTGTTCTGTCTGCAAAGAAAATGCCATGTTGTGACTTCTACATTAAAATCTATGCTTGCACAATGGAGGTCTGGCAAATACTTTCCTTCCTTCTCTTTCCCTTCATATTTTTCAGTCTCACCACATGTGTTTTCAGTCAGTCAGTACATAGACTTTTCATTTGACTGACACACCACTGGAGCTAAACAAAAAGCCTCCCACCGTTGCTCATGTTTAAATACAAGCCAGCATTAAAGCTTTCACTTCACAGTCTGTCCATGAAGACATACTTTTCACTTAAACTTATATGTTGCTGAGCTCAGCAAAGAAAATCATTGTCTTTCTCATTTTGTTGTTTTTTTTTTTTTTTTTTTTTTTGTTACGCATTCCTAGAAATAGGAAAAGAGATGACAAAACGTGGACTTTAGGACTATAATGTCTATATGTTTGCAATCCAGCCTTAACTAAATATCACTCATCCTAAATTAAAACAAAACAAACAAACAACCACACAAACCCCCACATTAGGGGAAAAACTGAAAGGCTTTTTTATGCAGCAAAGTGGAAAGTTATGAAGTATTAATTTCTATAAAATCAACTACTTAGAAACACAGGAGTTACATTTGGACATCCTGTGTTTAAAGACCAGTTCTAAGTCAGTTCTAAGTCACATGCTTACCAGTGGTAGCATCCTTGTAAAATTAAGAGAGGTAGTCTTGTTTTACACTAAGGCTGAACAAGTTTGTTTCCCAGTTTTTACCTCCTCAAGCTATTTTGCAATGACTCAGGAATGGTGACCCTCTCAAGTGGCAGCAGTAATTCTGAGGAATGAAAACCCAAACTGACATTTCTTCTTGACCTCATTTGCTTTACTGCTGCATATGTCTGACCTTTCTCTTTTGCCCGCACCGTAAGCACAGCTTCAAAATGAATTGATGTAAACACAAAGCAGTATTCATTTAATATGATTAGTAAGAAAGGTTATTATTTTTTTTCTCTTTTTCCTTTTTTTTTTTTTTTTTTTTTTTTTACAGCCAGGGCTTGATTAGTTAGAAAATACTAACAGCTCCTTTTTTGTGAAAGAAGAATGGACAATTTCGTTCAGATAGTGGAAGAACATTATGGTGTTGGTTTTTTTTTTCTCTTTTTTTAAAAAAAGAAGGTACTACTGAGAGCATAAAGGCTCTTTGTACTGCAGTAGCAAATCCAGTACCGTAGCACTTATGAGGTGGTTAACAGTGCTTTGGTTCAGAATCAGTGTTAGAAAATAAAGTGTAAAAAGTTGTGATATTGGGAGGGATTTCCACTGCAATTTGTAATGGATGTAAAAAGGACTGAGGCATTGGCTTCTTCCTGTTGGCAAAGTACTTTGTTCTTCATTCTGTTGAAGTCCCAGGTTTCACAACTGAGGTTCTCATTTCCATCGGTGTCGCACTAAGGAGGACTCATCATTGACCACGTCGTTGTCAGTGTAGCGATGCTGACAACGGGGTGGAATAAGCAGCAGGATGATCAGTGCAAGGAGGATAATCCCACACAGGCTCATGAGAGCATAGGAGGCAATCCACAACACTGGTTCATGGAAAGAAATGACAGAAACACAGTTGCTTGCAACATCTTCTGTTGTGAAGGGACCTTCAATCTCAGATACTGGAGAGCCATCGACTTCTGAGAAATTACAAAATAAGAAACATTAAGTCTGTAAGACACCATTTAAAAGTAAACAACAGCAGATCTATCCTAAATAACTATATACCCCTCTCCCTCCATCATCATGCATCTCAGCATACTTATTTTTAATCTGTTTCTTATTGAAAAAAAATGCTAGTACTCCATGTTTATGAAACGGAAATCTGAGGTATATGGAGACCATAATACTTCCATATCTACATAGGCTGTCAAAGAGAGAGCAGAAATTTAACTCATGTGTCCCACAGCCCAACTTAAAAGCCCCAGTCACTGGATCACCTTTTCTTTCTGAACTAACATTTCAGAAGCATCAACTTAATGAAGCTTAAAAATTCTACATTACCAATACACTAGAGTAGTTCAGGGTATGGGGAGCTTTTGTTGTTTCTGGCGTTTGCAAGAACACCTCAGAGGATTCTTAGATCTTCTGTGTTAGCTACCTCCCAAGGTCTTAGGGAGCAGCATGCAGGTTCTTTAGCTTCACAGATACCTTAGAGGGCCATATCCTAAGCACAAGGCACTGGGCAGAAACCAGCAACATTAGCCTTGTGAGTAGTACTGCTGAGATGAAAATTTAGAAGGAAGAGGAGGTAAAGCAGGGATGGCTCAGTAACAGACACAGAGGAAAGGGGAATGTTGGAGGGGATGCTCAATATCAGTAGTGATGAGCTGTGACATGAAGGAGCAGTGCTGTAAACAGGCAGGGAGAAGCTAACCAAGCAACTCAAAAATGGATGAGAAAAAATTAAATCAAGAAGCATGAAGGGATGCCTTGGAAGCTGTTTTTGAACAGCCACCCATCTTGGTAACATCACAGGCTGTGTGACTTGTTTCATTACCATCACAAGACAGTACTTGTTAAACCAGTATTTACTGAAAAAGGTTATGCTGCCCATGGTTGTCACAGTAACCATGGCAAGCACAGCAAAGTTCCCCTGAGTTGTGGACAGGGCTACGTGTATTGTAAAGGCAGAGCAAGGGAGTTGCCTAGGGCAACAAAATATTCGGAGCATTTCATACCTGCAGGTCTGTGGCTGGGGAAGGATGTGTCTTTTAGCTTGCTTAGGGGGACCAGGAGCACAGTTAGCCTGTGCATTTTAGAAAATTTTCCAAATGGTTGTATTCACTTTTCTAGTCAGATACTCCAAGACACATTTGTGTATTTCTTATAAAGTCCTCGGTTTTAAGCTTCCTGCTTCATTTCTTGTTCATTTTACACACACGCATGCTCATGCGAAATCATGAGTGACCAGTAAATGAGATACTGTAAACAGTATCTCATATTTACATAGAGCTTCAACAAATTTCCTGGAAGCACATTTAAAGAGATTGGCATAAAATACCCTTTGGAAGGAAATTGAGAGATCTGGTATTCAGTCCCTGGCCTCCCATGACCTCATATTATATAAAGGTTTAAGTCTCATTAGAATTAATTCAACTTAACGGTAGGGTGCTGCTGAAGGGGGCAGTCCTGCTTGCCCTCGCTGCCTCTTTTGTGTTGATGTTAGTGATGGGTAGGTTGCAGTCAGAGCAGCTCACTGATCTGATGGAAAACACACCTGTCATAACAAACTAATGCCAAAGCCAGGAATTGTCTGTGGGATCATTCACTGAACCAACCCTTTCTCCAGCTGCAAGTGTGGGAAGTCTTTAGTGGCATGGCGCTGTTAAAGTGTGCTGGGTGAAACCTAAGGTTGTACCCAGAAGCATCCTGACATTGGTGAGTACCAAACATGTATATCTCAACTCATCAGACTGTGTACCCTGTATCATCAACACATCTTTGCCAAGGCACCGCTGTTGCACAGGTATGGTGAGGGAACTGCACAGGAATGGACAGAGTTGCAAAAGACTGCCTCGAAGGCCTGTGGCAGAAACAAAACTGAAATCTGTTCCGTTTGTAGTCCCAGTATTACATTTTGTCTGCCATGTAATTATTTCATGGAGACGTTTCACTCCCTGTCAGCCCCCCACCATTTACTCTGTCTCTATTAAGTCCTTCAGGAAAACCAAACTAAGCCACATATAATACTGATATCAAATGCAAGGCATAATTATTACTATTTAGGAATTCAGTATTTTGAAGAAGAAAAAAAAAAAAGCAGTACAATTTTCCATCTTGTAGATAGCTTTGAAAATAAACAGTCCCTAATTACTCATTATTTGGCTTGAGTACAATAACTACTGTTATTAAAAAAGGCAATACAAACTTGTTGCCATAGTGGCTGACATTGTAAATTACATTTTGAGAATGCTTGATAGCAGCATAGCCTCCACTTTCTTCCATCCAAAAAGAAAACTTTTCCTTCACCCTCTTCTACCCCCAGGGAAATTGAAAGGAAATAAAAAGGGTGAAATTTGTCTAAATTGTTCAAACAAACCCTTAATATAAATCAAGTCCCATACTTAACCTATCATACATTAGATAATAGGATATTTTGGCATTTTCTTTTTTAGAATACTTGGTTCTAGCTACTTACAGTAATTTCTTGACCTTGAAAACAAATGGGATTTTCTATGTTATTGATAATTACAGGACAAAAATGGCACCTCTAGAAAAAATCTATTTTATAATATCTGTGTAGAACTCAAAGTTGAAAAGGTCAAATAGTCTTTCTTACTACCTTGGAAAGGAAGCAAACATAAAGTTAGATCGAGTATAGCACAGAATAGTAGAATGCTGCCTGGAAGGGACCTTTGGAGATCACATCGTCCAGCCTCCTATACAGAGCATGACTGTTACTATCACTTGATCAAGTCAGCTGCAGCTATGACCAGCCAATTGTTTAACCTCGAGGACAGAGAACCCATGATCAATCTACGCAATGCATTTCCTGTTTCAGTGCTGTACTTCTTTCCTTCTGAAGAAGGATTTCCTAACGTTGAACTCAAATCTCTGAATCTAACTGGTGGATGTTGCCCTTTGTTACATGGTTTCACTTGCATTTAGCCTTGGCATGCATTCAACTTGGTGCCCACCATAACTCCCAGCTCTATTTCTGCAGGGCTGCTCTTCAGCCAGCCCCTTCCCAGATGGTTCACATGCAAGAGGGTTCCCTTGTCACGATGCAGAACTCCACAGTTCTTTTTTTCATTGAACCTCATGAGGTTTCAGCTGCTCAGTCCTCCATGTTACTATGACCTTTATGGCTTGAAGCTCTGTTATTCACCATGACAGCTGTTCTTCCAAGTTTAGGGCTTAAAAAATTGGTGAGGGTGCATTCTGCCTCATCACAGTTTAGTGTAGAAGTCACTTATGATTGCAGTGCTTGGTGCATTTCTTCTCTTCAAACACTCAAGCCTTGCTTCTCTGATTTTCTCATTTACTACAAAAATAACAAGGGGTGTAGTCCTACTCGATGCTGAAGTACCATTAGGTTGCATCACTTAACAAGGTGATCTGAACATCTGGTCTCAGGAATGGGCCTGACGCCAAACTTTTCCTACTCATCCTTTAAATACTAGGGTATCTCTGAAATTAACAACAGACAACTTGAAACGATTCAGAATAATTAACAGGTGGAATAAGTCCTATAAGGCTTCACCTAATTGAGGAAAAAGCAAATTTTCCTGCCACAATGGATTAGCTTCCCACTGCTTTCTAACTAACTCTCCTCACATTTTTAGTTTTTTTTTTTGTTGTTGTTTGTTTTGTTTTGCTTTGTTTCGTTTTTGGGGGGGTACGTCCTGGAGAATGAAATCAAAGGAAGGAGAACTGAATAGTAAGTAATTTCTCATCTCAAAACAAGTCTCAACAGAAACTTGGAGTTCAATGAAGTTAAGGGCTTTAGCCTTATTTTCTGTTTCTGCCACTTTTAAATTCAGCATATACCTGTTTAATACCTTACAAAAAGATAGGCTTAACTTTATTGGTAACATCTGACTGTAAACAAGAAAGTACAAGTGAATACAAAGAAGCACAGCCCCACCAAAAAGTCCCTTATATTTCTCTATTTTTGATGATTTATGCTGCCAGTAATTCAATTTAATTTATGCCTGCTAACAGACTAAAAAGATCCAAATAAATTACATTAATATAGTTGCTATGGAGGACATGGCTGGCCTCCGCAGGAAGCCAGTTAGGCAGCTTAATCCCTCACACTGCACTGACTGCTCACCACTCAGTGCACAACCACTCACAGTTGTGGTTTTCTGATGAAAGCAGTGTTAAATATGGAAACCATAAGCTGTGAAGAAGTGAATTCAGAAATAACTGGCACATCCAGAATGTCATCTGCCCCATGTGAATGAAGTCTGACATATCGGTTTAGCTTGTCTCAGTCAGTGGTTTGTATCACCTGATTACTCAAGAAGCTAAGTTCCCATGATGTTAGGTTAGACATGTGCATGAAATATGGACAAAGAAACAATAATTAAATGCAATCTAACACCAGCCAGGGGTCATCATGTGTCCAAGCTCATGTGGATTCATATTTCTAGTCAGCAAGCTCAGTTCTTCTGCTCTAGAAGAGGTTGGCAGATCTACATGCAGTGGCCAAACACCGTGTTTCTGTTTAGCAATATTAGCATTAAGGTACTATTATGGTTCCCTGACCATTTTTCTCAACATAGACATGCTCTCAAAGCATTTCTTATGAGCACCAGCAGGCTAAAGTGCCCTGCCGACCTGATGTCAGTCAGTATGTTGTGTCAAAATGCCCCTTCTCCTCTCCATTAATGGCTGCAGCATGACAGAAACAGGAGGCAGCTCTAGGCTTACTAAAATTGCAGTCAGAAAGCAAACAGAAATGTGACAGGCAGGAAAACCTGGCCTGTAGTATTTGTCTAGTTACACCCTCCTTCCAGATGCATTCAAAATGTCTTTCATCACTGCAGGATCTCTCACAGAGGTCTTCATTAAGCAACCTGCATCTGTGTCTGGATTTTTTTTATTTTATTTTATTTTTGCTCAGCAAGCTCAAAGACAACAATTTGAACCCATTAACAACAGAGAGATTAAAAGGGGAAAAAAAAAAAAAAAAAAAGGCTTTTAGAATGCCCCAGAACTACAACTCAAACTAGCTAGTGTCTGTCTTTTTTACCCCTCGATTACCTAGTTGCATTAAGCACTCAGGTACTTACTGCCCTTACCTTCCCTATCATAAATACTGGGGAGTAAAGTAGCACAATCACACTACATTTCTCAAGCAGATAATAGATGCTACAATGTTTTTTCTGGGCATAGACCACCTCTGTTCGGGATAGTAACTTCCATATGGATATGCAGCCTTTCCCTACTCCGCAGTTTGTATGTTCTTGCGGTACCAAGGCAATGTCTCATCAGAAAGGAGAGGATACACCAAAATTTGTATTTGTCTTTAGCTACCTTTAGTGAGATAAGATGAATCATGAAAAAGCAAGAAAGTTAACCAGCACTGTGAAATCATCTTAAAATTATCAGTGCTTCTCTTCAAATTTCTTCAGCAGCTAATGAAAATGTTAATGGTTTTCTATTTACACCAAGAAAACTATTTGTTTAGAACTAACACAAACATCACGAGCCTTAATTTGAGTCCCATTTTCATCTTTGCCTTGAACATTTCTGAAGGGCTGAAAAGGCACAATTTAGAGAAAAACGTGAGTAAAGTACTTCACTTCACAATGCAAAAATTAGTTAAGAATCCATTTACGTGAAAATTAGAACAGGACTACATAAATAAAGCTGCATTAAAAATAAGGATTCTCTTTCCCCAACTGTACTGGGGAAACTGCACACACAGACATCTTAGAAAGAATATCCTCTCAGTGGGAAGAATGCAGCTAAGATATCCAAAGCTGATGATTTACTTCATACCAAAAGACTGTTGTGTGCAATACAGTCTTTGTGTGTTTTTTTTTTTTTTTTTTTCTTCTCCCCTTAAAATCTGAATGCCATAGGATTGCTCAAAAATATTGCTCTCACACTTCATTGGTAACCACACTGTCTCGCATCATGTAAGGGACAAGGATGTTTTTTTGAGAGTAGCAGGTGTTTCCTAACTTAGCAGTCCTGAACAGTATTTTTCTTACCTGCACATGGACTCACTGCAAAGCCCACTCTCCTCTGAGCTCTGTCAAATATTACGTAGAAGCCTTCCATGACTGTAGCACCAATAACCAGCGCATTCGCAGATGAAGAGATACCAAATCGGTAGCACTGCAAGTTCTCTCCTATTCCAAGGATGGGTTGAATATAAAGCTATTAAAAAAAAAAATGTGTAAGAAGCAACACCACACACAGTATTTACAAGATGACAGTCCAGACCTTTTGATTTTTACAATCAAGCACACAAACTCCACTGGTAATCAAGAATTAATAGGATCAAACAGACTTCTGTATATAATTTAAATTTAGTCAAAGTGCTTACGTGCAGGTAAGAGGTAAAGCTCTTGGAAGTCTATGATTCAATTTGAACATAATCATTCAATACATGAAGAGCACCAGCAAATTCACAGAAACCATTTTTTATTGTATGTTCCATAAGGGGGGGATAGGTAAGAAAGAACTTGGAATGTTAACTTGAATTAGAGAAAAAAAATATTTAAAAAACATTATCAGGATACAATTGACTCAGAGCATTCTCTTCAGTGTCATCTTGATGTTTCCAGATTCAAAAATTCAAGTCACATTTTACCCCTTGTATCCTCAGGGAAGATGAAAGATTGACATGCTACATGATCAATACAGAAAAAGCTTATCGTGAGGCTTTACTATATTTCAAGTTAAAATGTACTTAAAAGGTTCATTCTCCCTTTTGCTCCTGACCATCCCCAGAGGTATTAGGTTGTATTAGTAATCTTAGAGGATACGAGGCTGTATTGCAACCTATATAGGGGGAAAAAAAGCCAGAGAGCAAAATGAAAGTGGCACATTACATTCCAAAAGCTGGCATGGAATATTAATAAAAGATAAACCAACCAAGTAATATGAACTGGCAAAGAGACCATACAGGCTCCTTGCCAAGAGTGTCATTTTCAGGAGAAGTGCTCCAACTCAGAATGCCATGAAAAACAAATCAATTTGCTTCCCCCAAAATGAGAAGATCAAAATGAGTAGCGACATTCTGTATCAATATCTAATACAGCTAATGCTCAAGAAAACAAAACAAAACTTGCATATTTTTCCTGACAATTTGAAAAATTCATTTCCAGCTGCATGGACTCAACTCAAGGAAACATTTTTTTTTCTTTTTTTTGGTGTTAGATGTTGAGTCTTTTCTAATACACAAGTTTCTTTGTCATTTTTCCTTTTTAAATATTGATCTAAAAAAAATCATTAAATTCCCTCACATGCAGTAAATTATTTTTCTGTTACTGCTACAAATAGCTCCTACTTTTTAAGAGTATATGCGTTACAATAGTAAGAATAAATGTGTAACTGAATAAACAAAGAAAGATGAGACCTGTGGCAGGATAGAGATGCGAAATGACCTGCTGGAGTTCTCATCCCTCATGTAAATGGAGAGTTTGGGAAATAAGGACCAGGGTCTTTCAGTTTTATCCCAGCATGCAAGCTGTGTACCAGTCCAGAAACCAGAAGAGAATTCTTGTACCTATGAAAAAATGATGCATACAGATTAGATACATTTTGATAGATTTTGATAGCTCTGCCCCAACGCAAACAATTTAAAGAAGAAGATAGTTTTTAAAAACACAAAGCAAAATACAAACTACATGAATGTTTAATGAGCTGCTTCCATTCCTCCCACACATTGTTTTGTAGTCAACTTAACTTGAAGACATAAAAATGTCAAAGGAGGGCTACAAGGATGGTGAAAAGTCTGGAAGGCAAGATGTATGAGGAGCGGCTGAGGTCCCCTGGTTTGCTCAGCCCCGAGCAGAGCAGGCTGAGGGGAGGCCTCATGGCGGCCTGCAGCTCCCTCAGGAGGGGAGCGGAGGGGCAGGCGCTGAGCTCTGCTCTCTGGGGACAGCGACAGGACCCGAGGGAACGGCATGGAGCTGGGACAGGGGAGGGTTAGACTGGGGGTTAGGGAAAAGGTCTGCACTCAGAGGGTGGTCGGGCACTGGGACAGGCTGCCCAGGGCAGTGGTCACAGCACCAAGCCTGCCGGAGTTCAAGAAGGGTCTGGACAAGGCTCTCAGACACATGATCTGATTTTCAGGTAGTCCTGTGTGGAGCCAGGAGCTGGACTTGATGATCCTTGTGGGACCCTTCCAACTCAGATATTCTGTGATTCTATGAACTTCAGGGTTTTGAAGCCAAGGGATACGCCAAAATCCCCTAGCATCCAAGGGAATCAAGGTCTGTTGGTCAATGAAAAGAAACACATCCCTCTGTCTCTCTTGCTGCCCTTCTAACAACTACCAGTATAACTTGACATGCTTTTGAAATAAGGTTGATTAACAGTGTTTCTTAACGTATCCATGACACTATCAAAGCGAACACATTAAACCCCTACAGAGCTTCTTCCCCTAAGACAGAAATCTTGCCTGAAGTGCACGCTCCCTAAAACACACAAAGTTGATGTACTGCCAGACCAGAGGAAAACACTTCATTACTTGCATGCAATGCTTCATGCTGGCTTGGCTCTGACTCCCCTGTGAAGCAACATATAAGGCAGTATCTTGTCCTGACATTGTAGAGCCAAGCAGCTCAGGTGCAGAAGAAAGGCGGAATCCAGTCTTTCTAACATCCTCATTTGTAATTATCTGTGATATTGATTGTTTTGCAAACAGCATCTCATACATTAGCTATATGGCATTTTACAAGTGACCAGTGTTCGCACCCTCCCACATGCTTGCCAATTAAAAAAACACTCATTAAGGCTGTATTAGAGACCTTATACTTCCAGGTGCTTCTTGGGCCAAAAAGCATACTCTCATATAAACACAGAATGAGACTAACAGCCACAGACAGCCTGGTTTTACACTTAACTCTCAATGCACACTTCAGTAAGTCTCTTGGCATAGGACAGAAATGCTCTACCCCTCATGGCCAAGTCTCAGGTCACACCTGTTAAAACACAGTTCTCCTCTCTTTCCATTTCCTATTGGAAAGCAAAGCTTGTGATGCGAGAAGAGCTTCCAGGTAGCAACCAGACCAGACAGACAAAATCTATCAAGTGCTCTATTTTAAGCACCTACTTTGATTTCCCAGTAAGGCTGCTTATTACAAGGCATTTCTTTGCCTTACTTACGTATGCTGAACAAATGCGTTGGGAGGGATTTGGCTTTATGATACCCTAAAGGTTACTAAAATAAGGATTTTAAGTGTACGTGAGCCTTCCCTTCTCTAGCTTAACAACTTAGCATTACTTCGACTGTGTGAGGAGACATGCTGTTCTGACTTCAGCTCAGTGAGGTACAGTAGCTGACTTCAGCTCAGTGAGGTACAGTAGCTGCCACTCCTCAGTGGCTCACCTCTACCCTTCACACCTGCCATCATCAAACTGTATCTGTAGCTGCCCCATAAAAGAATTCAGTCTATTTAAGTGGGGTTTAAAAAAACAATCTACACCATCAAAGAGCAGAAAGCCCACAGACTTTTTTTTTTTTTTTTAAATGGAGCTGAATAAAGGAACACTACACGTGCAGTTATGCCAATATACCTGAGGGGGCAATAACGTCTTGCTGGGAAGCTTGTAAGAAGCAGCTAGGAGCAGGAACTTGTTAACCTGGTTCACCTATGGTCAGAGCAGTATGTCTGACTACAGCAGATGATTTTACATTTCAGTGATACATAGCCTGCCAGATGCACAGGGCACTAAGAGTGCATTTGTGATGCCGTGGTATAACTGCTGAAAGTATCCATTTTGCTACCATTGCTCTTATAATGCCAGAAGCTAATCCTTACATCTTGTAATTATTTTCTTATTTAATAGACTATCTCCTTTGTTTAGAGCTGTGAAAAAAACTTCTGGTGTGTGTAGAGGGAAAGGAGTACAAGGTCCTTGAGACTAAAAAGAAACCCTAGAAGAGAATGAATTTTTAATAGAATGAATAAAAATCATGAGGTGAAATGAGTGAGTGGTTCCCTTCTAATATTTTATTGATCAGTTGACTATTTGGCATGTGGAGGGCTCTTGGTCAAATGCCCTCCCGACCAACATCGGGGAGGAATCTAGACCATTGTAATCACTTCACAGGAGGATGTGTACCCTTATTACAAGAGCTCTGGGGTTCCATTCTCCACTCATTGGCAGCAATTTTCCCAGTCAATATTTAAGTGCTTTGAAAAGAGTAGAACTTTTCAATCAGGGAGATAGAGCTACATAAGATAATTCATATATTTATTTCAGATATTGGACATGTATTGGCAGTGAAGAACTCCTCAGGCCAAATCTCTGCTCTCAGTCAGGCAAAGGGTCTCAGTCTTGAACTATCAGTGTACAGACAAATACCCTGCCTTTTGGTCAACTGGCCAACAGCCTGCTTACTGCATTTACCATGATTTGTCCATCCTACCACTGTCCATTCCTGAAGCCAGGATAAAAATATGAAACTTGTTGACATTGAAATATCTGAGATTTATTCTTCAGCTTTAACCTTCTCAATGCTGTTAATCGTATTCAAACAAAAATTATGAATAGCTTTTGTTAACCAGAAAATACTGCTCCAGTTACTCTATGCTGAAATAAATCCACCATGCCCTTGCCCTACTTCTAAAGCCCACTCTATTTCCAAAGAAAGATACTTTTAAACATAAATAATGAAGTTCAAAAGCAGCTTTTTTGATATGAACAATCCTTATGAATGGCATCCATTCTAAACAACAATAAGCTTTATATTTGGAAATCAACTGCTTGCAGTAGCAGGTTCTTTTACTTTATAAACACTGTGTTTTGAATGAAAGGACTGATTTTTGTCCCCTTAATACTATGCATTGGAAAGACAAGGATTAAGTCCATATTTCTGAAACACTTAGAGCAAAATACTCAGTCTCCACACTGTTTCTGATGCATTTTTACACATGTGCCTCTTGCCTGTATTTGGACTTATTCTCACCTCTCTTTCCCTCTTCTCCCTCCATCAAAGACCATCCATCATTTTTTATTTAATAATAGGAGTACACCAGGAAAAGTTCTTCTCCTCTCAAGTCAGAGACCTCCTGACTTACCTGGCAGATAGCAAAGATGACACTCCTTTCAAAGATCATGCAATCACTTAATAGGAATTTAACATTTCAAGCAGAGTTAATTACATTAGCTTACCAGGGATTTGCGAGCTATCGCTTGCACAACAGCACTGAAGACTTTCTGGGGTAGACGGAGGAGAGTGGTCCCACTGTCTACTATCGCTTTATCAGCATTATACTAGGGAAGGAGAAAAAAAGAGAGAAATTACACACTGTAGTTAATGTAATGAAGATTAAACTGTTTCATAGTGATTACAAGGCTGTTCTTTTTGGTAGCTGTCTTCATAAAACTGTACGTCACACTTTTCAGCAGCTCTCTTGAGCTGATAGCTTGGATTCAAATGAAGCTTGAGAGCAAAAACAACGTAATGACAGCCTAGACACAAGAATGAATTTATCTGCACTAGTCAAAAAATTATTCCATCTCACCACAGCTGTTGCAAGTGGCCAAAGTGTCCTAGAAAGAAGTATAGCACAGCCTCTCAGAGATGTATGCTAATCCACTTTACCTCTCATATGTCTTGGGCACAAAGCACTCTCATGTTTAGTTCAGGCACAGGGTAAGCACACTGATGTGGCTTACACACATGTCCATGCCCTGAATTTTGGTCTCAGCTATAATGAAAAAAACTCACTCTAATTTAAACATAATACAGCAGCTTGTTTTTAGTAACTAGTGTTTCTACCTTGAGAATAGTCAGGGAGCATAAGTCCTCATTACACGTCAGGTTTGGTTCTAGCTCAAGAGTACATCTTGTCTCTTAACTTCAGACAACCATGAAAACACAGGCAAAAGCAACTACAAAGAAACTGGAAAATTTCAATCCTGCTGCTCCAAAGTCTGCACAAAGTCCCTCAGTATAAAATTCTCTTCATTATAAAAACCCGAGTCCTCAGGCTGATGAAAAAACCTCTGATGAAATATCAGAGGTTTGATGTTTAATCAAACTTCAGATACAATAAAATCAAAAAATAAATATTTTAAGAGCTACATATTGTTTTATGGACCCTTAAAAAAGCTAATTAATTAATTGTAAAAAGAAAAGGCAAGCAGCAGTGGCAGCTATTCGCATTAACTACTTTTGTTACGAGGTTAGGCAGCAGCATCAATATAACCAAACAATTATATGCTTATGGCATGATCAAAAGACAAGAGCAAACAGACAGCATAAACTTTTAGGAAGAGGTCAAAGAGAAAGTGAATTCTAGATACATTGGTTTAGATATTATCAAGTCACAGGCACTATCTTCAGTGCAGTGATAAAAATAAAACCCCACATAAACTGACTTTCTTTTTGAAAGAAGAGGTGCTATAGGCTGCCAAGCAGCACTGAACGAAAAGCAAACAGGAAAAGCACTGATATGCACCACCTGCCGTTTATCCCACACTCAGAAACATTTCTGACGAGGGGAGAAAAATATTATGGCATTGTGGAATTCATTTTAACATATTTACAATACAAATATGCAATCGCCAAGATCACCACCTCAGGAAAAAAAAAAAAAAAGTGGGTAGATGCACAGCCTAAAAGGGCCAACCACTAACATAAAAAAGCATGCAGAATTCCTGCCTTATAGATTTCCATGCTGTGTACAATGTACTTTCTGTGTGCAGTAACTTCTCGCCTTCTCAGTCTTGCTGGTTAATATTTAACAGAGCACCCTAGGCAGTGTGCACCAGTGGCAGCTTTGTGCTTCCTCGGCCCCGCTCTGCCAGGGTCCTGGCCAAAGCTGCAGGGTTATTCTGGCCCTATCCCCAGATCTGAAGTGCAGGGGACTGTTTTTTCCTTGCCAGGAAAGGAGTAGTCTCTGGTGACTGTTACAAAAATGTTCCATTTCCTAGAAAACAATTAGGAGAAGACAGGGCACATAGTTCATCACCCCACAAAAAGAATTACGCATCCTTGGCAAGCCCTTAACTAGCTAACTTTTCATCATACTAGCCTTAATTTACTACTCTTCCCCTAAACTTCTGCTGGGAAATATCTTTAAATCAAGAAAGGAATGATGCTTTTTGTACCAGTGATGTGCCTACTATGCTAATACATCCAAGGTGAAAGCAAACCATAGCTTAGAAAGAGTAACAATAACAGGAAATTTTCATAACACTGCTACATTTTTAAGTGAGTTGTTTTCTGGAAACAGCATGTATTAAACCATCAGCAGAAGGACTCCTCTTCAAAAAAGATTGTTTTTTAAGGTAGGAAAGAAAAGCAAAGGTATTTATGTTAGAAACCTAGCAGTTCTGCATTCCTAACAATATAATAGAGAGGAATTTAAATAGACCTTGGTCTGCTTATTAAGTTGGAGGTGATATGATCAATTTTAAATATTTTATATAGAAATAAGAATTCCATATTTTATATGGAAATATATTTATCCCTATGTAAGTTTTTTATCATTAATTTCACAAAATTTGTAAGAACTTTTAAAACTTTAGAATGATCATATTCCACTTATTTCCAGCTAAGAGAACAAGCACAAGACAAAATTAAGATGTCTTAGGAAAACAAGGCATGAAAATTATAGAACACAAATAGCAACAAGCAACAGCAAGAAACAAAGGAAACACGCACATATACATATCCAGAAAAACAAAACAGCTTTGGAGCAAAAATTCCACCAACATAGTCTTATCAAAATGATTCAGTGACTACAAAACATTATTCCTAATATGAACATGAAACATATACATGAGGAAAAATAACTGGTAAGGCTGAAGTGAGCAAGATATGGGTTTGGGGTTCTACGACCATGGGACCTTGTTTGAGGATCACTGTCCGCTTGGGAGGGGCACTCTAGCAGAGAAAAGACAGTTTCGCTAGTAGGATGGCTAACCTTGTTAGGACAGCTTTAAGCTAAGAAGGGGGGAGAGGGTAACCAGTAGCCCCATGAAGGAATGAGTGATGCACAGGGCTGCTGAACAATGGGAATGGAGTGATATAATCAGAAGGGATCACAAAATCGATGATAGGGGGCTTCAGAGGGGTCACCTCCAGCACTTACAGGCTAACAAGGAAAACACCTACAAGGCAGCATTATGGAGAAACCTCCAAATATTTTCTAGGAACTAAACATGCTGCAGTGTCCCCTTTTAAGTGCATACACATGCAGTATTGGCAATAAAAAAAACGAGAAAGAGAGGTGCACGTGTCTGCAGGGCAAAGCATTCATAGCATCACTGAGACATGGTGGGATGGTTCCCATGACTGCAGTGTTGGAATGAAAGGATACAGGCTCTTTAGGAAGGACAGGCAGGGGAGACAAGGGGGCATCAATTGCTCTCTATGCCAGTGAGCAGCTGGAGTGCGTGGAGCTCTGCCTGGGTCAGGATTAAAGGGAGGGAAGGGACAGGGGACAATATAGTGGGGGTCTACTACAGGGCACCTGACCAGGAAGAACAAGTGGATGAGGCCCTCTACAGACAGATAGGATCATTCTCACATTCATACGCCCTGGTCTTCATGGGGGACTTCAAGCACCCCGATATCTGTTGAGGGTACAAACATAAAAAGAAAGTATGGGACAAGATGTTTTGGGAAGCTTCCATGGGAAGCCAACCACCACAAGTAATTATATGCTTAGATACCTCCACGGGGCTCATTCCAAGATCTTCCTTTTTCTTTGTTTGACCAGAACTTTGGTTTGATTTTTCTGCATAACAGGAAGCCTGTAGTTGTTTAAAGACTGTTGTCTCTTTGAATCAATGCACAACCTTCAGTGTTTAGACACCTTCAGTACGACTGAAACTAGTCAGGGGGCTGAGCAAACTGCAGCAACTTTATTTTCAGTGGATTGTTCACTTAATGATCATAGATTGGTCCCTACTTTACTGAAAATGCTATCCACAACTCTGAAGTCCTCTGAAGAAATTTTAGTACGTTTACATTACATTTCACATGGCTTATTAATTTCTTTTCAAAGTTCCTATACAGACTTAATTCTAAGAGGAGACTGAAATACACATCTGCCTGCAAGGACAAAAATGATCAATTAGGTGCATTTCTTAAATAAACCTGTGTTTTATACAGACAGAAACAAACTATTGCAAATACCTCTCTGCAGTCCAGTTCCAGGTTCTGTCCTCCAACCTCCAGCTTGAGAATTTCAACCTGATAATACCACTCCTCTTTGATAGGTGTGTACCATATATCACCCCTGTAGAGACTTGGTTCAATGCCACCTAGAACCTGAGGGAAAAGAGAAAAGAATTCGCATACTTTAAAATCCTGGATGTTTAGTTCTGGGGCAAGTACAGGTAAAAAGAGGAACGTTTCATTGTAATAGCACATCAAAATCTTAATTTAGCACAATTTCTGTGGATTTTGCTAACAAATTCTTTACCAATCATAGAACAGTTTGAAACAACTAGAAATTAAGATGTTGCTTCAGTAAACCACCATTCCAATGCTGGGCCAAATTTCCAGGGCCTTCTAACAAACTCACACTGATTTTCTTATGAAAGCTCTAGTATTTCAAATCAAATATTGGTGGTTTAACCCAGGCAATGTATAAAACCAGGACAGAACTGAAAACTTGCACATTATAAATTCACTTTATCAGATCAAAAAAGCCTTAATGCTGCTTATCAACATTTCATTTTTTGTATGAACGGACAAAATAGAATGTGACCATTGTGTTGTGGCTACCACTATTAGCTTCTATCAGGACTTTCATTGAAGCTGTCTGGGAGCATACCAGACCATCAGACTTTGAATTGAACTAACATAAGAAAGTTCTCTCTTGGGCTTCATCTATCTCAAATGTATTAACATTTACAGTAGTATGTGAATTTACAGCAAAATAACTATTCGTGATTAATTCCTTTGCTGATATGTTTATTTCAGCATAATTCATGAAGAGTTATTCCAAACAATGATCTCACATAAATAATAGCCAATTCCTGGAACCACTAAAATGGGTGGAAAGACTTCCCTGATTAATCACAAGGGAAAGATCTGGTCCTCAAATTTTTCCTTTGCTCTGTTGTCTAAAAAAAAGACAAAGAGCCTTGATTCCTCTCCCCCTTTTCACATCATATAAAAAAGTACTACAGCATTTTGATAAATCTGAACAAGCTTAGTAGTTAAGTAAGGGAAACACAATAGGTAAGGAAGTGCACCATTAAATTTATTTTTTCTTTATTGAAATGAGGATCCAAATGCTGAAGTTTACTCAAACTTGAGAGAGAAAAAAAGAATGGGGAATGAAAACAAATAGATACTTTTAATTTTGCTTAAATGCTTAACTTTGCCTTAAAAGAATGTAAAACATTTCATATATTTAACTACTGAATTTGGAAGAAATAAGATAGTCATAGAAAAGAGGGAGAGAGTTTAACAAAGATACATCTTCCCTCTCAGATTGACAGATACCCACAAGACTACCTCCGTTGGTACCACTTCCAGAAACAGGCAGTCCAGCACCACACATCTGCAAAGAGAAAATGTTGGGGATCTTTGCCTGCCTCACAAGAGAATCAAAGAACGTCTCCACAGAACTTGAAGGCTTGAAGGTGAAGAGAAAAAAAAGATATATTAATAATTGCAGAAGTATTCATTATAAAGTTTCCATGTAGAAATGAGCAAGTCATTCAAATAGGACTACTATTTGAATGTAAATTGAATTTCTGACAACCAAATGATGAAAATCCTATATAAGTCATTAAAAAAACAACACCTGTCATTTCCCTTCTGTTGTTCTTAAAAGCATTTTTACTCTTGACCATTGTCATAGAAATCCCTAAAGCATGAGAGTATTTTTGAACTGCAGTTTTCAAATTCAGATACTAGTTTTAGTTTTCAGGCAGAAACTCTCAACGATATTTTCTGCTTGCAAGACTCTTTGGGTTATTAGAAGAGACAAATATGACACGCCCTTCCCACCTCCCATGCTTAGTTTTTAAACACAGTTTAATTCTAAAGAACTTTGAATTCAATGCCCTCATTTCCTCTTCTTTCTTTTAAAGAACTTTCTGTCTCAGTTCAACTGATTACTGACTAACAGGTTATTTCCTACACTGTATACCATGCCTACCTTTGCATCTATTGGAGTATTGCAATTTCACTGTAATTCAGATTTCTGTGTGAGTACATCTGATGAGAGGCAGGGCCACTGGTTAATTTGCAAGATGCCAAGTGTTCATACTGCACAAAGCATAAAGCAGCCTCAGAAGCTAACATTTAAGTCTTTGGAAGAAGGGAAAAATAAATACCCTGAATGCACTATTTGCCCAAAGCAGAGTCTAAGAAGCAGCTCCTCCCTGTCTGTCTGTTGACAGTGCATGACAGCAGCTAAGGCAGAAGTCAATACAATGATCACACAGCTCTTGAATAAAGCTTTTTAATTCCAGAATGCAGACAGTATTGAATCATTTATTCTAAATAGATATATCTCAGTTTGTGAATTTTTCAGACAGTTCTGTGTAGGCTGGAAGCTATGACTATGTAGCATTACAATCACATTTTCAGTTTTAGGTTGTAAACTTACAAATTTTAGTCTATAAATTTTAGGTTCAAATTTAAACTTCTACCTGAATTTCTTACCTCCATAAGAATAGGATGTGTTTGGTTTATGTTCATAAAAACAAGGTAGCTAATATTTGTTCTGAAATTACCCACATTTGCCCTCCATCTCAACCTTTACTTGACAAATGCAGAATGCCTTAGAACAAACTGCCAAGGGCTTTGACAAGTTCATCAGTCCATTGACAAGTCTTGAAGGACAATATTAGAGCCCTAATAAATGCTTCCCACACACATATTAGAAGCCTTGTAACCTTTACTCTTGCACTTTGGTACTACAAGCTCTGTAAAAGCTTATTCATTCCAGATGAGCTAAAATTGGAGCCTTTACCACCAAAAAAGACTAAATCCTCATATGGGACTGTGGTACCATCACAAACCAATTTGTTCTCTCTGGAATTTAACAAATGCAAAAGATCCTTAGGAATGAGTGGTTGGAAGGGAGGAACTTTGTGCTGACAGATCACCTACCCTCTTTACTTTAATATTTAGATTTCTATTTATCATCATTGCAAATGATAAAAGCAGGAGAAAGGATCATTTACCTTGGCTAAGGTGCCATAGGCAAGACCAAGAATCCCATGCCATTGAACCCCTGGTAAGAAGAAATTCTCTGATTCAAAAATGGTTGCAATATTGATGGTGTAGCTGCCATCAATTCCTTTGGGGATAGTAATGACATCTGTACCCAGCACTCCAGTCCAGCTTCCTTGACTGTACTTAACTGTGACATCGATCCCTTGAGATTTGTATGTACTTGACCTTCAAAAGGAAAAGATACACTTATGCATGTGCTGTTTATTTACAATGCAAGACAACAAAATACCACCCAATATTATTTTTTCCAAAGAGAGGAAAAATAGTGAAGTCTGCAAAGTTGATCACATATCCTTACAGAACAGGGTCATATTGTAAAAGCAGTACCATGTGATAATAATAATAATAAAAAACCTTGAGCTCCTGTTTTTATCCTGAAGCCATCAATGACTCAATTTTTCACAATGTGATTTTTTGTTTTTGTTTTTAATCTAAGATATGACACCATCCAGTGCAATGTGTCCCTGACTCGGACTAGTCTGTCACAATAGGAGCAATACTCTTTAACTAGGGATGGAACATATTAAGTGGTGCTAGGAAATAAAAACCTTCTGAATTCTAATCTAATACTGAAATGCCAAGTTAACTGAATAGCTATAGACTACTACCTCATTAATAGTATTAAAATTCTATTTTGGGTAAAATAGAATATTACGGTGAGCAACAGCAGTAAGACACAGGTTGTCTAAATCTGCAGTCTGGCCTGCCTGTAAAGAAGTAAGCAGATTTGGATATAACTAACAAATGATTCACTAACTTATAGGAGGAAATGAAGGAGTTCCTTCTAGACAAAGATAGCTACAGCAAAGGAGCAAAGAAAAAGAATCCTGTTTAGAAGGCTTAACAAAAGTATTATAGAAAACACCATGAGATTTTTCATTTTAAAATTCTATAGTAAAAACATAGCCATCACCTTCCATCTGCATCACTACCATAGAGCTACAAAAGTCCTAGATCCCCTACAATCTATTTTGGTCCCATTCCTTGGCATGCAGTTTCTCCTTCTAGAGAGACAAATGACCATGCTTGCTTCATCTGAACAGACTTTTAGCTTGACACACTTTTTAAAAGTAAATTTAAAAGAAGTACATGTGTGTAACACAATAGAAAGGTGATTTATCAAGTGCGGACAGCTTTATCCACCCAGCTTTAATCTAGCAGCTGCTCTGACAGAAGCAGCCGTGAAGCTGTTAGGTCTGTGGCTGGAGCACAGGAGATGGGAGCTTGCTGACAAGAGCCGACTCGGAGCCAGCTCATCCATGGATAGCTTCACAGCCACCCCTACCTGAGCTAGCCAGAAGAAAGCTGGTTTGATTTTGCTGCTATGGGAAACACTCTCCACATGGCTACACAGACAACTCCCAACCTGTTTGAACACAGATCTCATCTTGTGGAGCGACTTGACCGTATGGACCATGCAAGTGATTCTCTTCCTATCTAAGGGAGAGGGGAGAAGGAATAAGAGGCCAGGCTCTAAACCCAACTAGTTCTTGATACTCCCAATGCATAAGCCTTCAAGGGTCTTCAGGACCCAGTGGCTTGTAACATCCAAGACAGCAGAAATAAATCAGGCAATAGGCCATGTTGATTATAGATCAAAATGCACCAATGCGCCTGAGATTCTGGTACTTACTGCCTGTATCCAGTCACTGCTACTACGGTTTTAACTTTATATGTAATTTTGCATTTCTGTGACATTTAGACAAAGGGACGTCTCTGCTCAGTCATGGTCTTCAGAGAACCACTGTGATACCAGAAGTATATTTTATAAATCGAAACAGAGTCCAAACAACTAGTGACATAAAAGAAACCAGAGGGACCAGGAAAAGGAAGGGAAAATACAGGGCTGTTCATGTAGAAAAGTATATGACTGTGCAACTGAAGAGGAATCATCTAAAACTGGAGAGAAAGGTGAGTACCAGGAGAACATCTGCAAATACAGACTGTACATATGACCAGCAACAGTAGGAGCACATAGGTCTTCTTCCCTCAGGTAGGAGGCAAGAAGAATCCCTCATGGATTGCACTCTGGAACAGGATACAGAAAGACTGGGATCATGTATTGCTGATGAACTTCTCTGTGGAAAGGAAGGACAAGTCACCTCCTCTGTGCCTCCCTACCTGTAGAAATGGGTATGAGTATGGGTATCATTTCACTTATAAAGCAATGTCATATTGGACACATATTGACACAAATGTCATATTGGAGAGGAGGTCTTATTATTTACATCAAGGAGCAGAATTCCTACTGTCCTAGGAAGGGATCTTATGCAGTCCTTGTGGCAGTAATTATATTCTGTTCTGCAAAAACATTTCCTGTTCCATCTTACTGACTGTAATCAGCCCATGTTTTTCCATCTCACTGCTCCAAAAGAAGGAAACGTCTTTAGAGGTCAAAATGAGAGAATTGTTTTAATTCAGAGGTAGAGTGTTTTGAGACAAACACACGGCATATGAAATTCCAAACAAACCATTTTGGCTATGATACAAATATAAAAAATTCAACTCTTCCAGTAGGACAGAGTGTACCTTTGCCAGAGGAAAGGATAAAGGTCTAATAGATGATAGTTCTGTGGTACCACAACTTCCTTCTCCCTCTCCTTAGCAGTTATCGTCTTCTCTCCATAGCACCAAACAGAAGAATGGTTCTCAGACCTTGAATAGTTCTCCAGCCTTATCTCAGAAAACTAGCAAGGAGTTCATTTCCTCGTGCAGAGTTGCTCATTTCCAGCCTATATCACTGGACAAAACATAGCCAAAATATTATTTCTCATATCATTCTATATTTGAAGGATGTTTGACAACGCAAAAGCAAAACCACTAGGCAGAAAGCCCTGCTTAACACCGACCTCACTAGACATGCAACTCCTTCATTCCATGCTCTTCCATTGCCAGTCTGCAATAAACCAGGACTTCATGTTTTCTTATTTACCCATTCACTTTTTCCTAAGCACCCAATCAACATCTCTACAGAAAGCAATGGGAAAGAAGGGATGGAAAGAAGCAAAGGACCAAAAAATCTGAACAGAAATTTTGATCCCCTCTCTAGTGATAGATGGCACAAAACAAGTGATTCAGGGCCAATGACTTTAAGGCAAAGCAAAAGTGAAAACCCAACAACCAACCTAACTGTCTAAATAATATTTCACAACCTAAATTACTGTTTTTTAACCAACAAGTCCCATTTAATTTGCAGGGGTTCTGGAACAAGTTTATAATTTACCCAAACCATAAAACTTACAGTGCACACAACCAAATGCACAGGATCATCCTGCAAAGCAGAAGCTTTGTGTTGCTAAATGGTATGTACTTAATTATATTATCTCAGTTTATTACTCATAATTTTCTTACCCCCTTACCTCATCAAATGATCATCTCTCGAGTAGTTTGCTCTTGAAACTTTATACTGTGAGGCAGCAATACTCACACTGAAATAAGACTGGATACTATTATAGATACTACTGCTGAATACTGACAGCCTGAGTATGTCACTCTTTCACATAACACGCCAACACTGATTTAGTTTCAAGTGTGAAAATCCTTTTATAAATTTAAGTAGCTCTTTTATCATAAGTAGCATATTCAACAAAACCTACTTATTATTTTGAACAGCATGAGAAACAAATACTGTGACTGCTTTTTTCAGTTTAGGAGGACAAATCAGGCTGTTGCCCAAAATCTTACATAACTTGGTAACTTATAAAACATGATCATCACAGCAGACTCAGAAATTTTCACAGCAGAATTTTGTAAGAGCCACTCAAAAACCAGTCATGAAAGAGTTCATGAGAATAGCTCTATTTATTTTGTACATAAAACGCCAGATAATTGAATAATGCAATTATATGATATAAAAATGTGACACATAACGTGATTTAACAAATTACTTCCAAAACTGCTCAAGGAGGGTTGTCCTGAAAAATACACATGCCATGTTCTTACAGACTCTAAAACAAAGACAACAACTTTTCTACACACCCTCCCAATTTCAGTCCAAAAATAATAACACACTTAACTTTATATTTTGATAATTTGAAAGATATTGGCAATCAGGAAATTCAGACCCATCACTGTATTTCTCCAACACAATATTCATATTCTAATAAGCACACATCTAACTCAGTCCCATGAGATTTATTAACTTAACAAATTACTAACCCTTCACTCCCCTTGTCTTCAATTTGCAGTTTATGACTTTGATATGGAAGCACTTCATGACGGTAAAGGGCAAAACTGCAGGACTAATTACCAGATGAGAGGTGATGTCTTTATTTAATTTTAAAGTGTCCCAGATATCATGGAACAAAAGTACACATAGACTATTTGTTTCACTTACACACAGGTAAAGGTCACTCTTGGGTCATTTTTCAGATCTGGCTGATGTGATAACAAGGCCCCTGCCTACCATCTGTGCAAATTCGTGACTACAGAGAAAAGACTGTCCTAAGGCCAGTCTCAAGAAGAGAAAGCAGCAGGGCTCAAGGCCCTATAGGTCCATTGGCTTCACATCAGCTCAGGAAGAGACACAGAAACAACCTCCTGCAATCCATTCCTAAGCACACGAAGGACAAAAAGGTAAAAAGGGACACTCAGTGAGCAATTTCACAGACATATCATGGCACTCTAAGGCACTACATTAAGGAGCATAGCTGGCATTCCACACCTGGAATACTGTGGCCAGCCATGGGAACCCAGATCAACGTGGACAGAGAGAAATAGGAGAGGGAGTGGCAGAGGGCTAGGCCAGGGAGCTCAAACACATGAGCTGTGAGGAGAGGTTGCAGGGACTGGGCCTGTTTTGTAAATGAGGTTAAAAGGAGAAATCATAGCAGCTTACACTGATTTGAAAGACAGCTACTAAAATGACACAGACAACCTTCTTTGTCAAACGATCATGCAAGGGGTATTACCCCTTGAGTAACATTTTTTGAGGTTCAGTTTGGATATTAGGTAGTAATTTGCACTCCTGGAGAGTGTGGCCCACCACTGAAACACACTGCCCAGAGTTCATGGATTCTCCCCCCTCACAGAATCACAGAATTTCTAGGTTGGAAGAGACCTCAAGATCATCAAGTCCAACCTCTAACCTAACACTAACAGTCCCCACTAAACCCTATTCCTAAGCTCTACATCTAAACATCTTTTGAAGACTTCCAGGGATGGTGACTCCACCACTTCCCTGGGCAGCCTGTTCCAGTGTCTAACAACCCTTTCACTAAAGAAGTTCTTCCTAACATCTAACCTAAAACTCCCCTGGCACAACTTCAGCCCATTCCCCCTCGTCCTGTCACCAGGCACATGGGAGAACAGGCCAACCCCCACCTCACTACAGCCTCCTTTAAGGTATCTGTAGAGAGCGATAAGGTCGCCCCTGAGCCTCCTCTTCTCCAGGCTGAACAAGCCCAGCTCCTTCAGCCGCTCCTCGTAGGACTTGTTCTCCAGGCCTCTCACCAGCTTCGTCGCCCTTCTCTAGACCCGCTCAAGCACCTCGATGTCCTTCTTGTGGCGAGGGGCCCAAAACTGAACACAGTACTCGAGGTGCGGCCTCACCAGAGCCGAGTACAGGGGGACGATAAGTCCAAGTCCTGTAAGCCTCAGAGGCTTACAGGACTTGGCTGGACTCAGCCATGGCTGATCCAATCTAATGACAGCCCAGCATCAGGGGCATTATGTACTAGGTGACCTACAGAATTTTATTTCAAAGAGCATTTAAATGTCTCACCGATTCAATAGGGCCAAGATGCCCCCCAGATGATAGTTAGGCTTAAACTATTTGAAATGAAAAAAGCACGATGTAGCCAGGTTCAAGCATGCTAATACCTGCACTTTATTCTGAACATATTCCTGTTCTCCATCAATCCAAACCAAACCAGGAACTGCTATTGCAATTGCTCTCTTCTATTATTACTTCAGTTTGAATCATTTGATAAAGCACCCTTAACTCTCCAGGGACTAATTTTCAAGGTTTCATTATTAATTTTGTACCAAAGTTCTGAAAACACAATGCACACAGAGAACACTGATAAGAGGCTGTAACCTTCAAGTGATTTCACAGTCTTTCTCAACACAGAGCATCTGTTGTTGTTGCTGTTTGTAACAGTGTGTGGTTCTTATGAGAGGCCTTGCCCTTCCAAAGTAACGTCACTGAAGAGAAAAGGGAGAAGGAAATACTTGTGCTTTTAATTCCTGACAAGTAAGTTTCCTTATAATTGTAGCCACCACCTATGGAGGGGACCGCTGACAAGCAAAATTCTGCACTAGTGCAGAAATAGCTCTCGGGTGCAAATTCTGGACTTTTCAGACCTATGTGAAGTATCTCCATTAACAGCTGAAAATGTGACAGGAGGTTAGGCTTTTGTAGTAGGCAGCATGGAAATACTGACTTTGACTCCATTATCAGTGCATCTTATCGGAAGAAAACAATACCCCATGTTAAAATACATGAAGAGGTGATGTTCTCCTGTCTCCCTGTCCTCTAAGTAATTTGAACCATATTCTTCAGCTAAAGATAGACACTGTTTTGTAGAAATTTACCTGAAGTAATTTAAACTAGAGACAGGCAGAAGGGAAGGAAGAATAGAGGAAAAGTGATTCAGACTAAGCTGTGCTTGGCTATGACTAATGTCAGCTCTTGCTAAACAGCAAATTTTGTGCATAACAGGCACCAAAATTTCCAAGTTGTATCTTATAAACAACCAATTTCAGCACAGGGTCTGTTCCAATCACTGGCTGACTGAGGTCCTTATCCAAACTAAATAACAAATTAGTTTTTGACTAATCAAGTTTTGTGTCAAATGAAATGTCAAGTAGCAGATAGGACTACTGTTTTTTATTTTATTTTTTAAGAAAAGAGAAATAAATTTACATTTCTAATTCCTTCCAAGACTATTTGGATAAGAAATTGGTGAAGTTGGTGTGATTTTAGAAATGATTTTTACTCTGTGATCTTCTTCCTTTTTCCCCAGCTCTAATCAGTATTGGGTCCAGATCTCAGTCTTGCTGTTATCAGTGAGACCGTTTGTGGTGTCAGTCTGGACTCTGCATCAAGGAGAACCAACCTTCTGGTTCAGGCAGCAAACACCCCACTGTCATGGGATGTCAGAGAAGCCCCACAAACTTCCTGATTATCCTCTATGGCATGGAGCAGTCAGAATCTCAAAGATATCCTATCCCACCGAGGCGTGCAGAACAGGTACTTACAGCTCTGTATTGAAGTAGGAGGTGACATCAGGATCAGGCACACCTGCTACAGCAAAATTACTGCTTCCAGTGTCAACCAGAATATTTAACTGCCGAAACAGAAGAAAGGAGAGGTGGTTTTCATATTCAACTAAACAAACAAAAAAAAGAAAAAAAAAGAAAAAAGAAATCATTAAAGTTTTTTGTCTAAGCTACCTTTAGTTTAAAAATGAAGACGACAGTTGTCCTGAAAAATAAATGCAAAAGTCACTTTGGGGAAAGACATGCTGCTGTGGCCCCTCTAGAATAGCTGATTATAATAAAATGCTGTAAAATAGTCATGGTCACAGAAGGGGAATATCCGCCAAGCCCATATTTATTCAGCAGATGAATTCATGACCTTCTCAAATTTCTTTTTGGCCAAGTCCTTGTGTCTCAGCAACCTGTCTCATCAGGGACACATGCTGCTTTGTGCCCTCTTTAAAGTACTGCTTGCCTTAGGGCTGATGAGGTTTCTAGGTGAGGTCTGAGCAGAAAGAAGCAGAAACATGAAGCTTAGCAAGCACTGGGAGCGGAGCTTAGCAAGCTCCTTTTGAGCAGTGGCAACCTACCACAGTCTTCACTGCCTGGGAACAGGAGGATGGCAGACTTACAGACACAGTGAAAAGCACTGATTGGTCGGCAGCTTAAGAGGGGGACCACTTGTTCAATTAATTGGGAGGATGACTGAGACCAAAAATTGACTAACAAAACCACATAGAAAAAAATGAGACCTTCCCTTTCCCCATTTGGCTCAGGTGACCTGTCAGGTTCACCACAGTTGTGTGAACGCTTGTGCTAGCACTAAGCAGGTCACAGCATGGGAATGAGCTGAGATGCAAGATAACTTCTTTCAGCAACATTGAAACTACAGCTTGGGAGTGTCATTAAATGATAATTTAAGTCTGTCACTACCAAAAATGGTGGTCACGCTTTTTTCCTGCTCTTGGCTGGATGTTTCCCATGGCTTCTTGGCATAAGTACTAGTACCCACGTGGCTGTGCTACAAATCCACTCAGGTTCCTTACCTACAGTTGCAAAAAACATTAGTAATCTGTCTTATCAGACAGCTACTTGAAAAGAGATGGGAGGAGCAGATACTAGAAAAGGGTGATTGCCCTTTTCAATTTGCTGGATTGTAAGAGAGAAAGATCGGGGAAATGAGCTCAACGATGACAAAGGAAATGGAGAAACAGAATCGAATTCAGAAAGGAGTGTAAAGACAAAGGAAGATAAAGGACTTAGAGAAGATATGCTGAATTCTTCTTTAATAGATTTTAGACTGAGCACAGGAGAAAAAAGTGTGAGCTGATGTTTAAAAACATTTTTGGTTTGCTCATTGAGGAGGAGGAGGAAGAAGGTTGCCTCTGTTTTACCTAGTAAATAAAATCTGCTAAAAAAAAACCAACAAAAAACAACAAAAAACAACAAAACAAACAAACAAAAAAAACTAGTAATCTATGGGACTCTCTTTTGAACTGCATGAACTCTGCCATTGGTATTCCCAGCCCTAATCATACAAAAATGTTAAGACTAAACATAAACAAAACCACAACTTCAGTCAAGTTATTTACTTGCCTCACTGCATCTCAGATTTTAGATTAAGTGAAAACAATGCATTAAAATTTATTTTGCAAACAGACATGCTAGACGGACTTCTAGAAAGAAAAGGACACATCCAAGTTCACCTGGCTCCAGGAGCTGAGGCTTTAAAAGAAAGTAAGAACCTGTGAGGCATGACTTGCAAGAAAATCCAAAGTTTGCTTCATACTTTGTTTCACCAAGATTAAAATCTAACATTCTGTCAAACACCTAACAAAGTAAGAACTGTTCTTTTTTATTTTTTTCCCCTCTCTTTTTTTTCCCTCTCTTGGATAGAAATCGTATTAAAAATAAATAACAAAGAGTAGCTACAATGTGTGCATCTATCAGGACCAACAAAAGTTGCCTCCAAGGGGTGCTGCAGGGCTTAAATTAATTAGCATTTCCAAGGCAGTCTGTGATGTTTGAGTAAAGGGCACTATACATCAACTGAATAAATAGATATAGGTGTTACCCTAACTTCAGTAGTATGTATGACACTGCACATGTAGGAGGACTGGGGAAATAAAATTAAAAAGAAATAAAATAAAAAAAGCTCAACCACTAACTATGACTTATATAAAAGATATTTTACCCCCCACACCTTGAATAAAATGTTACTATCACAGAATTCAGAAATCACTGAAGAAAAGGGCAAGTTTACTGCCCACAGAACGGAGCAAATCAACATTTCCAAAAGAAAACTGGTATCTCTCCCCTCCAAAAAAAGGGGAAAACACAAAGGCAGCTAACCATACAGGTCCCAGCCCACTCAGCTGTGGCCACGCTCACACGACAGATCGCTATTGAGGCTGACATTCCCGATCTGCATGTTTGTGCATAATGAGACGCAGGCGGCCAGGGCAGACACAGATTTATTGTGGCCCTCACAATAGTGCCAGTGATTAGCAGATCATTTTGGGGTGGGTATAACTGACTGGGCGCTCTTTCTCTGCCTGCCGCCCTTTCGGTCCGAATTTTCTTTAGTGCCTCCACGTCTCATTAAGATCCACTTTCATGTTGTCACTGCCGGAGCCTACTTTATTCTGTGCCAGTTCTCTGACAGTTTAACTAGGCTGCTGGGCAGCTTCCAGACCAGCTCTGGTAAGTCACGGGGTGGCAGCTGGAGGCCTCATGGTCCAGGGCTGCCTGCCCTGCCCCATCTCCAGAGGTCAGCCCTGCCCAGTCCCCTGGAGATGGAGGCGAACACACAGCACGTTCGCTCCCCAGCCGCTGCACTTCACCACCCACTCAATGCCACCTGAACACATTGAGCTGGAGAGTGGCCATGCTTCTCTGTACCTTCACCTTTCCGTAGCAGGAAGGTACTGATGTTGAGGGAGAGCCAGCAGGGGTGTTTGCATCCTCTTCAACAGCCTCCTGGCAAAGCACCAGAGAGACCATGAACCAGAGCTCTCCTTGCTGGCAAAGCAGGTCCACTGGATTTATGACAGCCACCTCGAAAGAATCGTGTCCTGTCACTTACAGCTGATTAGTGATTGGCATGTTTTGTCAGAAAGTGTCAGGTGAAGTCAGATTTGGCAAAAGCCAAGATCAGAGAGACACATCTGAATGAGGCAATGAAGGAGAAATTGTCCAAAGGCTGCTGACTGATCATGTGCTAGTCATAAAAAACGAAAGACTCCTTTCCTTTCACACTGCGAGGCGCAAAAGGAAAGCCTACAGTTGGTGGTGGATTTTTTTTTTTTTTTTGGACATTTCTGAGTTCAATTTCAGATCTATACAGCAGATATAAAAGCCCTTTTTTCCCCCAAAGATCACCTTTACCACAGCTGTGGGATGTGAAACCTGCACCTCATACCATACTGGTAGATTATTTTGCTGGATGCATTTCCTGAATAATATGGTTATTAATGAGAGGTTAAAAAAGATTCCTGGGTATAAAGTGACCATGATGGTAACAACCACCTGAGCCATGACAAACTTACAGAGGAAATCTGGCACCCTATCTGTATGCCATTAAGTTGTGTTCAAATCAAAAGCTGTTTACTGAAAGTTGTGAACATGGAAATGCAATGCCAGAGAGGCAGAAGTCTCCTTGGGCCATGCATCTTATATGTTGTTTTTTACTCCAATTGGTGGAGATACTGAAAAAATAAAACAGTTGTAATAATTCATTTCATCTGGTAGTCAAATACATTGTCAATACTTCAAGGATCCCTGAAGCTTTCCAGTATTTGATTTAGCATCAGCATCAAATAGCGCTTACTGTATACTCTCCTGCTTCAATAATTTAACCTATTACCGTCTTTATTTTTTTTATTCTTTCCACTGCTGAATATTGTTGTATTTTGATACCAGTAAAAATTTTCTATTGATCTATCATCTTTTTTCACTCAACAAAACTTCTTTTGTCTGTGGTTCAGGTACTAGCCCTATCTCTTACCGCAAGTGATGTCAATGCAACGTCATCAACACTAGGAGTCATCTATCCCTACTTTAACTGCATCAGTGAGCAGTTTGCAAAACACACCATGTATTCAGAAAGTGACTTCCTTGTCCTCTAGCAGGGACAAACCTTACCTCTGTTCTGACCTACACTGTACTCAGACTTGGTGAAGTTTCTCTTTCCTGTTTTAGTCTGAGGTCAGAAGTTTTTTGTAATGCTCAGAAAAACATACAAAACCAATCCCACAGGCTGCAAGTGCATAATGCATTTCTTTGAAGCAGCTCCCTGTGTGGCTTAGCATACACAGTCTTTGCCAGGTGTGGAATCCCAGGGCTTGCATGCAGCCCTGTTGCACTGTTGTTTTTGATGTAATTCCCCAGGTAACCCACCCTGAGACAGTGATAATCTTCATCCCCATTAAAAGAAGGGCCTGTGGAAAAATACACTATAGTTTTTTCAAGTTAATGGGCCTGATTCTTCTAGGTCAAGCAATGAAGACTTATCACTGAACAAAATGAAACAGACTGCAAAAATGCATTTGGATCTTCATCCCTGCTTCAGCTGATGCTTGGGGGAATAAAGAACAGAATAAGATCTGCAGAGTTAGACCCATAGATATAATAATGAATCTCATTCAGTTGTATGTTTACTCTGGGGCTCAGTCAAAATCTTGATGTTAGGCAATTGACAGCTTCCATCATGCAAGCCAGAAGGTCCAATGAAGCTGGATGTGTAACTGGGATTTTAACTTGACCGAATGTCCTCCCTTTCTATTCCCCTCTCTCCCTTCCCCAGTAAAGTGCGACCGTTTCATGCTAGTAACATTCATATGCCGTTCAAAATCTTGTCCTGCTGTGCTTTCTTGATTTCTCCCACACACACGCTTAAAATAGGGTTTATAGTCCTACTCTGCTTGATGGAGTATGCCACACAGTGAACCATCACAAAGTAAAAATGTGTGTGTTTTTTTTTTTTCCACATTTAGAGACTATAAATAGGAAGCATCCCATTACTGGCTCATGTGCTGTTGCCACATATCATGATGGCTTAGCACAAGTCCACACCATCTAAAAACACCATAACTTGCAACATCTCTTAATTCCCTCTCTTTCTTATTTTGTCCCATACATATTAGACCCTACAGAAAAAAAAATATTGTTAGACAGCGCTTAAAAGAAAAAAAGTGCAAAGAAGAGCTACATTTCTTGTTAGAGATCAGCAGCTAGAAATCATTTGCGTAACAGCTCTTCTTTTTTAAGCTGGTTAATAGATAGGAAAATTAGTTGCCAATTTAAATATTGCCTCATTTAACACAACGATTCCTAATTACATTATCAGCCCATCTGGCAAGAATTGCTTACAACCATCATGCAAAACAGAAAACACTCTAGGAACTATATGCTGTGTTTGCCCACAGTTATTATGTGTTATTATTGGCACAGACTGTCAGTCAGGTTATTTCAGCAATTTGTTTCTACAAATTAATAATGTTATAATATAAAGCGGCTTTTTAAGAAGAGCTACTGTACACTACTTTCAGTGTAATCTGGAATTAGCATTTACAGCCTACTTTTTAGTAAACTAATTCAGAAGACCAAGGTTTAATGCAGATTCTTCATCTCTTCTTTTTAAGATATGGAAATAAAATCTAATTAAAACATGAGTTAGGGGAACCTTTGGAAGCATGTCTAGATGTAGGGGACTGCAAAGTTGCACATAGACTGAAAAATCGTCGGTGACAAAAACACTTCTGCTTGCAGAATGATGTATATTTTGCTGGAGAGGCAAGACTGAAACAAAAAAGGGGTAAGTTTGTCAGTCCACACAAAATACTGGCACACTGCTGCTGAACACTGGAGCAGGGACAAGGTTCTCTGATCTTAGCAGTCTCAAGAACAGTCCCAGGACTGGAACAGCCCAGTCCTTGTTACTCTGCAGCACTTCACAGGATGTGTGTGGTGGGAAGGGACCCCTGGAGGTCACCTGCTCCAAGCTCTGCGCAAGCAGGGCCACCCAGAGCAGGCTGCCCAGGGCCAGGCCCAGGCAGCTTTTGCAGATCCCCAAGAGGAGCCCCCACAGCTCTCTGGGCAGCCTGTGCCAGGGCTCCTCACCTGCACAGCACAGCAGTGCTGCCTGCTGCTCAGAGGGAGCCTCCTGGGCTCCCCTTTGTGCCCGCTGCCTCTTGTCCTAGCGCTGGGTACCACTGAAAAGGGCCTGGCTCTGTCCTCTTTGCTCCCTCCCTTCAGGTATTTATGGACATTGATGAGATCCCCCTGAGCCTTCCCTTCTCCAGGCTGAACAGCCCCAGCTCTCTCATCCTCTCCTCACAGGAGATGTGCTCCTGCCCCTTCATCATCTTGGTGACCCTCTGTTGGACTCTCTCCAACTGGTCTCTCCCTCTGCTACTGGGGAGGCCCAGAACTGGACCCAGTACTCCAGGTGTGGTCTCACCAGTGCTGAGCAGAGGAATCCGGAAAACAACTCTGCTGTCTGACTAACAGCCTGACCACTGGTGACGTTTGAAAAACACCCCACCCAGAGCCAAGCAACTCCCTACAGCTTGGACTCTAACACACTTCACCTTTGAGGAGGAGGAGGAAGCAGGAAGCCCATGTTACAGTGGATCTGGGAGGAGAATTTCTACGTGGTGCATTGAGGGGGGTGGGGAGCATCAAATCACAGGAGACAAATTCTTTGCTACCACCCCCCCCAAGAAATCATCCTGTTTTCACAAGAAAGGTCTAACTATTCAGATGAGATATGTGAGGCAGTACAAAGAAAAAAAATGGAACAGAGATTAATGATTTTCTAATGCAGTTTGCTAAGCAGGTGGTGCCCACGTTTCACTGCAATATCATGCTTAGGACACCGGAAGGTGATCTATTGCAGCTTGAAATCTTGGCCAAACCAGAAAGTCAAGCGAGTTACTAAAGATTATTCCTTCTCTGGTGATTGCAGGAAGTTTGTCAGAGAAAGTGTAGTACATAAAGTACATTATGTAGTAAACTGGAGAACAAATTGTAAATGGAGGCTCTTCAGGGCTGCATTAGATTAAGCCACAAGAGTTTGTTTGGCATTTGCTGTCATTCCCCTCACCATATATTCAGTTTGTGTCAGGACCTATGATTTGGTCCCCTATTTATATTACCCTTACCTTCACTCTCCCCACCAAGCTCCTGAAACACTCATCTGTTACGGGGCACTGTCATACTCACATTGGGATAACAGAAGACAGAGTCTTCTGCCCTCAGTCTTTTCATGGTCTGAACTGAACTGCTGGACTGGGAAAAATACCATTTCTTTTTTTTTTCCTCTCTGAAAAGCAATAATCTCTTTCTTAACCAGAACGTGAAAAGTACTATCAGGATTAGCCATTCTTACCCTGCTTAAGAGCACTGTGTGTTTCTGTAGCTGACATTTGTATTAAAAACACAAATGCTAAAGATGACTGATTGCTCTGAAGTATAAACTTGCTAAACTAAATTGTGAGTTGAAATATGAACGTCTGACTCTGGGACTGATGAATAGTCATTTTGAAGAGAAATATTACAAGAAGTGCTTTATATATATTATCATTTTGACAATAAGGGAAGGCTATTATGGTTTAAAGACCTCCCTCCCCTCCCCAAAAGAAAATAAAATTTGGCCAATCAATCCTGGTAAAAAAGCAAAATATCTATTCTTCATTTCTGCGCTCTCCTTTTCACCAGTTCTTTCACTTTCCTAAACATTAACATTCTAGCTGCACATGCTGTCTCATGTGGTATCTTATTTTTCAAGCTGAAATTTATTTGCTGTGTCTAGATTTATCATACAACACATCCATCCTATTCATGCTATATGAACATGCTTCGCTGTTGAACATGAGCTATTACTTGTTTATCTTAGAGCTGTGTGAATCGTAGCTATTTTGTCTCACTGCCTTTTCAGAAAAGATTAACCTTTTTTTTCTCTTTTTTCCCCAGATATAAGTCCCTCTCCCATATCACTGACATGGACACCCAATAGCTGACAAAGTATTTAAGTGTGTGAAGCAACCCGCTCACTCACCTTAAACATTTATGCCTCAACTGAAGGCATGCCCTCTTCCAGACATTGTGTTTTAAGGAAAATCTGGACTAGTTAGAGGAAGTTCATTAATGACAATCATCTAGCAGTCTACAAAAATCTGTAAATAGACATTGGTAGGCTCAGACTAGTTTGCAAGGCTGTGAAGAACTGTGATCATCTTTTAACATACATATGATTACACATAAGCTCATTGTCTCTTCACCAGCTTATTTCTAACTTCTAAAGTGAAGTAGGAGAGAGCTAGCTCTTACTAACAGCAGTAAGACACCGATATGCTCACAAATTTCAGTGAGGAAAATGTATATTTGTTTCTATATTTATAGTAAGCATGTTTGTGAATTCGAAGATTACTATGTGCTTATGTAAATGGAAGATAAAAACAAACAAACAAACAAACACAAGCACACCCTGAAAATTAAGAATGAAAGCAGAATACATCAGGCATTTACACATAATTATACACAAAGCCCTGATTAAACCAAAAGCAAGTTTCCACCTGTTAGTAGATGGAAATCCATCAATTTTCCACTAATTACAATACAGCACTGAGAGACAAGAGAGAGAGGATGAAAACCACTGGGACCAACTCTCTCATCTAACTGCAATGCTCGCAAGGAATCTCAGTGCCCACTCAGCCTTGGTTTAGAGGGATGGACTATGTCTGATCTCTATGCAACATCTGAATTAGAAAGCATCTCATCCAGAGTTCACTCCTCCTTCCCCAATGACCGAAGTGGCTAAGGTGTTGGAGAGACAGCTATTAATTTATAAATCCAACAGCTAAAAAACAAAAACCAAAACAACACACATTAGGAGAAACACCTGCAGCCTCCCTCTACCACCAGCCTGAGTCTTGGAGATACGCTTGTGAATGCTACAACAGATTTCACAGTCACCCTCTCAACCTGGAGCCTGTTCTTGCTTTGAAACCACCAAACACAGCCAAGGTAGAGAAGACCTCATGGGCAAGGCTTTAAGTTCCTTGGACCAATGGCCACCCAGATGAGATAGCTACTAGTTCATGGACAGGTGTGCACTGTAGGTGGACTTGGGGAAAAGGGCAGTTTATAACTCCACAGTAAATAGCAGAGCAATAGAGATGGGGGAAGGAGTGCACATCTGTGTTTCACAATACAGGAACACCCGCAAGCCATAAAGGGTTTCACTGTCCCCAGCCAGCTCCTCCTCAGTAAGCCTCTACACACTTGTACCCATGTGCTTAACCACACTTCATTCCTTAAGTAAAAGAAAACACTGCCAAATTCTTTCAGTTGACCTGAAGCTAAACTTTCACTGTAAAACTTAGAACCATCTGACTGGAAAAAAAATAATAATAATAATAAAAAAAATAACACATCCACTTCAAGCGTCTTAAGCTAAGTGTCCGCTATGTCTGTTCTGTTTACCAGTATTTCTTAGGGCATAATTCTTCTAAAAATACAGTACTATGCCAAACAATTTCAGAAGTTTTTTTTTTTTCTTAATAAAAAAAAAAAAAAACACAGGAGAAAGGCACTCATCATACTAATATAATATCATACCAATATAATACCTTTCAAAATATGATATCCAAGCAGGGTTTTGTGCTCTGTGTTGTTGTTTTTTAAAGGAAATTAAATCAGTAAACCTACGTTAAAGTATTATATGCAGTGAATTAGTATAGTTAGAAGCTGCATACAGCTTAGAATTTCAATTTTCTGAGGCTTTTGCTCTCCAAAATTAGCTTCCAATTTATTTTGTTAGTTCACCCTTTTCTCTTCCTCTATTGTTCATTAGAATCAGAGAAACTGTTGTATGAAAAACCTTGCATTTTTAGTCTTTTTCTACCTAGCTTCAGAAGTCCTACCCTGTGTTTAAAAAAAAAAATAAAAAAACACCTCTCCAACTGCAGTGTCTGTAAGATTGAAAGAGTTGTGTGCATTTACGCAGAACCACACTACAACAAATAAACTGAAGGAGGCTTGACCCCACTAATCCTATGACCTTCCTCATGCTGTACAAGCTTCTACACTGTGAGTCACTATCCATATTTACCATGCCAGTGGGAAATGATATAACTAATCAAAGGCCACATTTCAAGCTTCAACAAAGCTTATGAAATCCATTCTTAACACTACAGTGAGTGAGAGGTTAGGAGGTATCTCTATCCTCACAAGTGCTGTTGTATTTTTTTAAATCTCCCTTTTGTCAAATACACCATGGTACCCTTATATTTTAGTGGTGGGCAGTGCTGGCAGAAGCCTCTCAGGAGAGCCTCAGTCTTGCTCCTGTACTTCCTCATCCATGTAAAGGTCTCCCTCACACCAAAGATATGAATCTCAATCTCAAATGTAAGTAAAGCCCTGGCTTTCATAGAGCACCAGCGATGTAAAACTAAGCTCCAAAGCTGCTCCCACAATACTTAAGGAGTTTTTGAAGGCAAAGATGAACTTTGAAAAAAGCTACATTTTGAAGACAGGTAATGAGAAAAAGACATTTGCAGGATAGCAGTGAAAAAAGAAAAAAACAAAACAAAACAAAACAAAACAAAAAAAAACACAAAACAACAAACCACAGCATTTTAAGAATGCTGAATGCTTGGCCTGATCTCAAATGCCAGGCCCTTTTCCCTCTCCTCCCCCTGTCAGCTCACTCCTGCAGATACACGACTGTGTTCAGGTTTTTTCCTCCCTGTCAAGATGTTAGCTTTGTAGACGGGTGTTTTCAAGTGAAGGTTTTTCAAAGCCTGGAGAGCTGCAAGAAGGAAAGGTGAAGGAAGGACAATCCTGACATGACACATTGGGCTGAGCTGCTCTCCCCAGGCAGGCTGTCCTCATCCAGGTGCAGTACTCACACTGTAGGGCCGCCACTCATTGTAACATCCTTCCAGTTGCACCTAATGACTCATTTCAGGAAGATCTCGCTTGTATTTTTCAGTGCTCTTCTTAAAACAAGACATTGAATATTTATACAGTATTTTTCATCCGTACTCTTAAAACACTGTAACAAAACCAAAGTGGATAAGCATATTTTTAATTGGATTTTCTCTATCTATACACCTCAACAGTGAAAGAAACATTCCAAAAACATGAAAAGCAATGGAAACGACTACATGAGAATGCCCACCTCACTGCTGAAGTGGAGTTTATGGCTGCGAGAGCAGCCTCTCCCTCCTGGAGGCCAGAAAACCACAGACTAGCTCACAGTCACACATCAGCATTCCTGGATTAGCCAGGATTGTTGGACACAGGGAAGTAAAAACGTCAGCACCTTCCTTGGAAAACCAACTATGCAGCTTCTCATATTTCAAGTCATGACCTCTGCTCTAAAAATGCCACAACTTGTACTTCAGGACAGGACTTGCAGCACTGTTACATTTTGATTAACATAGGAGAACTTCTATAGTATTTTAGATGGCAGTATAGGGGTATTTCCACCTAGTGAACAGAAGAGACTGGTCCCTGCATTTATACATCTTCAGACTCCTTTGAACTATCTCATCCCCATGTGCCAGAGCAGCTCCAACCTCCATTCCTCCCTTTCTGCCCCAAAACAGCCACCATCACATACTTCTGCACACCTACTGGGTTGCTGCCATATAGATAGCAAGGTACATAACTGGATCAGCTACTGCAGGAAAGAGGTGAAAGGGAGGGAAGATATCAGAAAAAACACCAGGTCCAGCTATGTCAAGCACAAGGACTGTAATTTGGCTATTCAGATTATATTCACTGCTAGAAAAGCTGTGCCACATCTCTAGGGAAAGGTGTTGGGTCAAACAGCTGCCCGCTGCTCCGTGCTGTCTTGAGCGGCCATGGAAAAGTACACAAGCAGCCCCAGGTCTCCAAGCAGAAGCAAGGTGATGCAACTCCAGTGTTTTTTAACTTCCCTTGTAATTAATACAGGGAATGGAACAGATGGAAGGTTTCTGCTCCCCATTCCACCTGACCTATTTAGGGTATTACCAAAGAGTAGAATTTGATTGCCATCGTTGGCATTTCTTGGAATCATACACTGGAGTTCAAAGGCACACAGAGAAAGCAGCTTTCAAATCCATAACACCGGGAATAGCTACTTGATTGGGAAACAAACAAACAAACAAGCTGCTATGCCGTGTCACAATAATGTGTTTGATTTATTAAAAATAAGTACAATCTTTTTTTTTTTTTATTCATATTTATCCTAATATTTTTACTTAAAAACTGGCAGGGCAAGTTAAAAGGCAGATTTGATTTTCACATGAAATAAGATATGATTTCTTATTTGCAAAAACAAAACAAAACACCATGCTACTCCCCATGCTCTTGGACTCATTTATTTTTCTCTCTCTTTCTCAAATATGCACACTTTACTCTCTTTACCCTGGCTAATACTGTGGAGGCAGCAGCTCTGGGAAATGAACTAGCTTTGCCTGTGGCTCATACATCATTACAATTGTTAACTAAGTTCCACTATAAAAATCTTTATTACACAGGAGAACACAGAAGCGTGCAAGAACACAGCTTTATTTTCAGATAACAGGTTGAGTTTGTAGGTCAGGAAGTTAAAAGACTTTTTTTTATTCTCGCGGGTTTACAGAGGTTGCTTCATGCAGAGGAGAGATTCCTGGTACTCTTTCCTCCAAATATCAGTCTGTATGTAGAAGTAAACTACCCTCTGCTTCAGCCAGGAGCTAAAAAACGCTGTCTGATGATGGTTTCTCAGGATCTGCAGCAGCCCAGGGTTCTAACACTTCACATACTGCCTGGAAGGGCTTTCCTAAAGTCTTGCAGCATGCAGTCACACTGCTGCCCATGCTGAAGCTCAGGCCAGTGGAGTTCTAAAAGTCTGGCTATTGGCAATGGCAAACACTGCAGGGCACACCCACCATTAAGAACGCTTCCAAACCTTAATAAAAATGTGCAGATAATATCACTGGTATTTGGGCACTTGCCGAGACAACTCTGAAACAATACGGAGAGAGCCAACGAAAGTTAACTTTAGCTGGAACACGTAACATGCGCCAGCATTCATGACTACAGCTGCTGAGAACTTTTACGATTTTTTTTTTCATACATTATTTATCTCACCAGTCCAAATGCAAAAATCTGGCATATCGGATTGTGTGAAATGATAGTGCTATTCCCTGAAGGACTTTGCATCTGCGAAGAAATGAGAAGATTATTCTGTGACAGATAAACTGAAGCAGTGTGACTGCATCAGATGTTTTCTTGCTACAGCATTTCTCAGACTTCTTGAAAGTGTGACCACCTTTGGACTCCTCTGTCTCTTATTTGCAACCTGAGAGTCACAGAGAAGAAAAACGAATGAAATAATAAATAAAACTCTCTTTATTCACAGGAAAATATCAGCAGGATTGATGAATCAGTTTCTGACAGGCCTCACGCTTCCCTCTCACCTGTGGCAGACATCTACACACAGCAGCACACAGCTTTCCGTATCATGCTTAGGCAGTATGACAACACTGCCTTGAAGCTCCTCCAAACTGGTACAGAGTGCTCTATCTTGAAACGATGTTTCAGTTATCAATTTCTTAAGCTGCAAACACTGACAGTCAAAGTTTCTGTATTAATGGGCTGATCACAGTGGAATTTTTGAAGTTATGTTTCCAATTAAGTAGAAAACAGTAAGAGGGGAAAAAAAAGAAAAAAAAAAAAAGAAAAAAAAAACTCTCAAGATTTTGCAGCCAAAGTTGTAATTTGGAAAACAGATCTGCACTTGAAACTTACACTTTCTTCCCTAATACTATTTAAAATGTCGGGGCGGTGGAGGGAGGTCAGGGGGAGCAGGACCCACCCTTCCATATCAGAGCTTTGTAGGTAACCATTCTAGTACTACAAAAGCCTCAGATGGCCAATCTTCTCCAGCATGCAGACTCCTATGGCAGTGAAGTGAGAAACTGGAAGAGCCTGGGCTGGGGAAAAAATCCCCTCACCTGGCCCTGCTGTGAGGTCTTGCGCAGGCTCCGAGGTGCCGGCCTCCAGGCCGCTCACATCGGCAGATCCACAGACAAATATCAGAAGGAATCACTTGAGGGAGAGCTGCCAAAATGGTCCGATTGCTTTTCCCCTGTCAAATGGCAGGAGCTGGCCTTTAATGAGAGAAGGCTTATGGTCTGGCCCTCGAGTGCAAAGGTTACTCTTAGCTCCCCAGTTGTCTTTTTTCCTAAAACAAACAAACAACAAAAAAATAATAATGGGAAAAAGCCATGCTAGCAAGCAATTTGAGATCCCTAGGAATTGATTCAGGTCTTTAAATTGGAGCTTCCCAAGTGTTCCTGCAGCATTAATACCTTTACTCTTTTAAATTAAAACTGGACAAACATTTTCCCTAAACACATGCAGCCCAGCTTAACAGCAGTTTTTGCTAGTAAGTACAAAAATAAACCAACCATAAAGCTAAATAAAATCAACTAATTTTAGTACACACAAGCTGAGCGAAGACGACAAAAATCCACAAATAATTTACTTTTCACAATTTAAAATTATTAGTAAGCAGTGGTGAGTGGAACAAGGATTGCAGAGTGCAATTACTGTCTTAACAGATTCTCTTCAAAAGAGCCTTTTAATTATGACACATGAATCATATCCCATGAATTCTAATTTTTACTTGTATAAGATTTTTCCAGCTCATTTATTTTCTTCTGATTTCCTTTCCACTGTACCCCACAGACTTCACCTACTCGAGGACTCTTACAAAATAGAAACTAAGATCCAGAATATCTTTCCCCTGCTGCAGCCCTGTAAAGCAGTAGTAGTGAGAGGTCCAGCTGGCCATTTTTTTTTGACTGTGATGTAGACATATGCAGAGAAAAGAAGACAGATAGTCAGCTAACATGGTATTTTAAAACTAAGGGAACTCATGTGCAAAATACTGCAAATAAAATCTATTCCAGTCCTGGGCTATTTAAGTGCTTTGAAAGGCACTGAGCCAACAGATACAAATTGAAATGTAAAACTTTTTTATTTTAACAGCAGCCTGGTATCTGTAGAACGCGTACACCATTTGCTTCACAAGCTCAGATTTGCATAGTAAAATGAGGCTGAAAAGCAGCAAGATGCATGACAATCCCATCAATGGCAGGAAAAAGCATTTCCTTTTTCTGGGGCAGCTGAATGTTACCTCCTTTACTTTGAAGACGATTTCAAATCCTAATCTGGTCAAAACAGGAGCAACAAGTTCCTTTACTTATTTACATAAATTATGATTAAATCTATATTTTACAGCAAGTAAGAAATGGGAGAGTGGTGCATTTGATTCATACTGGAGATGCACATGTGCAGGGCTATATAATTGTCTCAGCTTCATCTTTCAAAGGTAGTTGCACTTGACAATGACCAGATTATATTTCAGGTCACTCACTTCACCTACAATAAGTGAGAAAATTTCAAAGATAAAAAAAAACATGAAGACAAAATGTAACAGTTAATGTGTGTGCACAGACTCGAAGTCACAAGTGCACTTCACAAAGAGAAATACCACTACAAAATGTAGTAATTTTTAAATGGGTCTTGCCAAAGACTGTCCCTAGAGCTGACTGGCCTCTGGTCAGAGCTTATAAATAAATAAATCCTTTCTTGATAATCCCAAATGTATTCCATGTGGGCTTTTGTTCACTGCCTTGTTTTCGTCTCACTCCTACTGTAAATCCCAGCTGATTCACTCATACATAGTAGACAACATTGTTCTTTGCCCACTGGCTAATGTACCCTTTCCAATTGAACTGATGTTTTTGCCTTGGTAGGGGATGAAATGCATGGAACAGTAAAAGCATGAACCTGCCACCTCTTGCCTCTTCCCTGATCTTCACAACAGACCTTCTGCCACAACCCACCAGGAACCACCAGCATGATTGTTATGACCAGTGACCACAGATAACAGCTTCCAGCATTGCTCTGAAAGTGAGTGCCTTAAAAGAAGCAGTCTTGTGGGAAACTAGTGGGGCTCTAATCGAACCTACTTGTGTTGGGAGAGGAGCACATCCTGAGGAACAGCCATGATGAGCCTCCTCCCTCCAGTGTCACTGCACATAGACATCGCAATCCATTACAACCCTCTCAAAAACACACCCAGGCAAAGCCTTGCTACAAAACACTAACTGTACTATACTCATGGTTTGGACTATTTTTATAGTACAGGTTCCACAACTTCCATGCAGGCCATTTGCAAGGACTGGTATTGTATGAAGAGGGTGCCAGAATGTTGATCTGTAAAGGCAGGGACACTTTTGTCAACCTAAATCTGGTATGTTTGTTTATTTTGTCTTTGGCCAAAAATATATTATGCCTCACCACATTACACCACAGTATTAGTCCTGTCTCCTACAACTTTCAGGTCCTTGCCCTTTTATTTTGCTGGGATCCAACAACAATCCAAAAAAAAACAAAACAAAACAAAACAAACAAACAAACAAAAAAACCACAGACAAATAAAAAACAATAACAACAACAAAACTACTCAATTTATCCATAGTACTTAGCCAACAGCAGCAACAATTCCTATCCAACTGCATTTCCATAGTATTTCCATTAGAGGGATCTGGAGGGATTTTGAGGCTGCCACCTCAAAATAGTCCAATATGCCCCAGTACTTGTCTTTGCTCCTCAAGCCTTCCTCCTTTCAACTTCTATAAAAAGCTAAAAAATCAACAGAAAAGGCACATGTAACTATTAAAAAAAAAAAAAAAAAAAAAGAAAAAGAGAGAGAGAGAAATAAGAGAGATTTGAGTTGGAGCTTGCATTCTGTCATTTGAACCTAGAAGGATAACATTTTCAAAAATCCTTGTATCTGAAAAGAGGGTAAACTCTTCAACAAAATTAAGACAGTAGAGCTCAGTTTCTCAGGGAATGACACAGCTCTAGAAATCAGGCCCTTACCACCTATTATAGTAAGACCAGTGCAGTGATAAAATTGCAAAAGTAGCTGATTTTTTCCTCACACTATTCATTCCTTACAACTCTCATGAAATAAGAGCTATTAACAATTAAGAAAGAATGGCTGCATGTTCAGAACTTGCTAATGTGCATGTTCATCACCTTCAAAATATCAGGCTATAAATTATAAGAGTCCGTGACACACTTAAGGTGTTTAATACATATCCTTCTTTTCTCTAATAGCTGGAATAAATTGAAGGAAAGGTAACTTCTCACCAATTACATGGAATTGAAGTTTGTGTTTTGCAGCAACTCTCACGTTAACCTGCTAGACCCAAAACTCATGTTAACCTGAGCAAGTTTACAGGAGAGGTAAACTCACTGCTCACCCCCTGCACAGAACAAACTGCCATAAAGAACAATAAACAAAACCTCCTCATGCATAGAATGAAAGATTTAAATTTCAGAAAGGGCTTGTGTGTTCAGAGCATAAATCAGATCCTGTTGTGGTTTCAGTACCCACTAACCAAAGCAAACCTAGAGGACTCTGAGCTCTCAGGAGGTGCATGCTGAGCCTCCCATTGCAATGATGTTGCACTTAGAGTATTTACATTATTTCACCAAATGTGCAGTTTGGAAATACAATGAGACAGGCAGGTTTACCTCTGCTTCATATAATCAAGACTAACATAAGTGGCAAGATGAGACAACAGTAGGTTCTTCGCTATGATATAATGCTGTCCAGATGGACTTCAGGAAAGCTGTGAAGAACACAGGGTGCCTTAGGAGTTTGACTATTCCATTTGTCAAAAGTTTGTAAGAGAAGCAAAATATGAACAGAACTGTGGTGAAGAAAGTGGAAAAAACCCTAAATGATCTTTAATCCTGTTCCTCACAGGGCTTCTCAGGGCAGGCAAAACAGTAAAAGATAGAGCAAAGGTATTCCATCAGATTATTTAAAGAAATAAAAAGTAAGAGCCGTGCACACAATTCATATTGGACCCTTGCCACCTCATATTTAAATCTGGCATTGGAGAAAGCACACCTATGCAGACAGGTGTAAAGCATGTAATCCATCAGAAGTAGGACACAATACATCCTTGAAGAAAGAGACAAATACATCACACTCTTCAATACAATACAAAACTTTTTCCTTTTTCAGCTTTCACATAATTCCTAAGTAGAGCTGTATCTGTATGTGAATTAATGAGAATTAGCTGGGGAGAATTAGTGACAGCTGACACTGATCTGGTAGCTAGTCTGGAGATCTATTGTTAGGATACTGTATCGTAAAACTGGAAATGGTCAGAAATAGTTTGGCTGCAAACACTTTGCAAAACTAGACTGACTGCACTCAAATTTCGTCCCTTGGAAAAAAAGAAAAAATCTGACTTCACACAACTACTCTATTTTTATATTGGCAGAACAATTATTTCAGAACTGCCATTGTGAAGCTCAGCTCTGTACTGTGTTTATCTGCTGTATGACAAACCAGCATTGGAATGAAAGCCAAATTGCACGTCTTAAATGACCTGAAAAGAGAAGTTCTTTCATCGTAGCTTCCTTCCAAGAGCAGAAATTAAAAAAGGGAAATTTCTACAAACGCAATTGAGCAGTAATACAAGTTCAGCAGTGCTAAAGTCCCCTGTGAAACAAATGTTTATCCCCATACTGGCACAGCAGGCTTTCAGCACTAAATGCACGCTTGCAAAGTTACCAGGCACCAGCAGTCCTGTAACCACAACATTAAATCTTGTGCCTTTTTTCACCACCCGCTATTTGGTCTCGGTCCACTGCTGCCTTGCTTGCATTTGCTCACCCGCTTGCCCAGGCGCTGTGCGGAGCAGTAGCTCTGCTCCCCACCTTTCTGCTCCAGTTTCTCCATAACTCTTCCTCACTGGCAGGATTTCTTTTCCCCCCGAGGTGAAGTGTCAGGGCAGCAGTGCCCTGTATGTGGGCTCAGTGGTCCTGGGAGGGAACTGGGTGAAAAAGAGTCAGTCTGGAGGAAGAGTCCCATGCTAGAGGGCTGTAGGGGAGAAGGGAGGTGTCCAAGCATCACCATACACAACAGCTTCTGACGGGTGGCGAAGTCAGAATGGGAGGAACATTTAACAAGAAACATCCCTTTCCTACCTGATCATGCCCCACTCTGACTTCAGTGACTGCTTGCTCAAGGAGTTTAATGTGATCCCAGCACTTGGCAGGGCCAAGATATTTGCTTTTAGTGTAAGCAATGTGAAGGACGCAAGCGGAACCGGCCTGTAGCAGCTTTGCAGCTTTATGCTATTTGTTGTAGAGCAGAAAAGCAGCATGCACATTTGTGGTCTTAAAGTATTCCAGTTTCAGGCAGGAAAGAAGATAACAAATTCTTACCCAAAGCAGCTAATAAATTTTAACACCGCTCTACTGAGTTGCTATGCATTGGGGTCTGACTTTTTGGAAACCCAAATGCATTTATAACCTTACTTGCTTACATTTACAACCTTGGTGGGCCTAGTCCTGTGAATAAAACTTTGTACATGCTAACCACCAGTAGCAATCTTTTAAATAATTAATTTTGAAAGAACTCAGAACTTAGTTCGAAATAGTGAAAGCTTTGCAGCTGGATTCAGAGCTGTTTTTCAGATGAAAAACCAGGGAGGCAAGTTTAACTGAAACCTCACATCACACGTAATGCAAGCAATACTAGCTGTTAAGTGAAGTCTCAAGGTGCACTGAGGGCAGACATCCAGTTACATTATCAAGTGCCTGTCATATTTTTCCTTTTCCATTTCTTTCACTTTCAAAATCCCTGTAGACGTGTAAGGAGATGACATCCTTTACTTTCACTATTTCTTCCTAAAATTATTTTTTAATCTAAGACAGACTGAATTGCATTATTAGCCCAATCAAACCTGATATCTGGATTCTGGCAGAAACCAATATTGAATGTTCCCCTGAGTAATGAAGGCCACACGATGCCACACTAACAGAGCTCACCACACACGCAGCCTGTAACACGGAGGGAAAGATTGTTTCACAGCCTCTGTGGCTATGGGGCCACGCTTTGATACATTGGACGGGGTCTGCTTCTTCTTAACTACATTTATTGATTGTACAGCAACACAACCCTTTTTAAATACAGGTGTTGAGCCTGATGGCACGGAGCAACAATCTGACCAACCCTCTTACGTCCAGGTGTAAAAAAAAAAAAAAAAAAAAAAAAAAGTAAAGATCCCACAGAATCGCAAACATTTAACAGCCGCACGCTCCCCGTTGGCGAGGCGTTTCGGCATTCCTTAGCTCTTTGCCAGCAGCCCGGGAAGAAGAAAGGAGAAATCCTCTGTGCAGGGCCAAGGCCGGGGCTCGGCCTGCGAGAAGAAGGGAGGCGAAAAGCCCCGAGGGCCGGCAGGAAACGAGCTGGGCTCAGCTGAGGAGCCGAGCAGCCGTCTCGGCCGCCCCGTGACTCGGCGGGGGAGGCTCGGGGAAACTTCTCATCCCCCCTCCCAGGGCTGGCGCTGCCTACCCGCTGCTCAGCTCCAGCGGAGGATTTGGAGCGATTCTCGCCGGGGGAGGGCACTGCGAGCACATCCCCCCCCCCCCTCCCCGGAGCGCCCAGACGCGGCTTTAACAGAAAATAGAAACACACCCGCGCGGATGGGTTACTCTAAGCTGCGATCGCGACGCTTTGCAATGGGGGGCCGGGGTCTCCGTCCTAAGCGGGGGGTCCCCATCCTTCGGGGGGGAGGGGAGGGGCCCGTCCTAAGAGGGGGTTCCCCCTGGGCTCGGCAGCAGAAGTTACGGCACGACGAGAGAAAGTTGCGTTTGGGCAGGAACGGGGGAGGGCGGCAGAACCCAGCTACTGAGATGCGACCCCCCAAAAATATCCTCCCCCCTTCCAAAATATCCTCCCCCACCCCCCATCTCCCCGGCCCACTCCTACCGCCTGCGGCGGGGTCCCGAGGAGCATCTCCAGGTAGTACCCGCGGCCGGAGTCCCCCTGCAGGTTGTCCACCATGGCCAAAAAGTTGATGCTGCCCCCGGGCTCCGAGGCCAAGGCCAAGCCTCCCGGCTCTGCCGGGGCATCCCGCTGCCGGCCCCCGCCGCTCCCCGGCCGCAGCGGCACCGGGGCGGGCGGCGACCCCCGGGGGGCGGCCGGCTGGGACACGCGGAGCGGCAGCGAGAAGAAAGCCCGGCACAACCCCGCGGCGCCGGCCAGCAGCAGCAGGAGGCTGGGGGCGACCGGCGGCGCCCCCATCCCGGAGGCACGTCCCGGCTGCTGCGGGGCTCGGCAGGGAGGCAGCGGTCGCCTGGTGCCGGGCTGGAGCAGCCGGCGAGAAGAGAAGGAGGAGGAGGAGAAGGAGGAAGGCGGGAGCGGCTTCCCCACGCCCCGGCTCCATCTCCCCCCACCCCTCGGCGCCGAGCTCCTCCTCGCCTTCCTCCCGGCCGGGGAAGTTGTGCTGCTCGCTCAGGCAGCCCGGCCTCCGCCGGAGGGGAGGCGGAGGCTGAGAAACTTGGAGGCTCGGCCCCGGGGCGGAAAGTTTCCGAGAGCCCCGGGGGGATGGCGGAGGATCCGGGCCCCCCGGGATCCGCGCTGTGGGGTGGCGGTGTCCGTGTGTCCATGTGTCCGTGTGGGAATTCATCTCCTGAATCAACGGCGCCTTGCCATAAAACCCGGCACGACAGACGCCTGCTTGTGAGAAAGACCGACTGCAAGGCTTTAAATGTCTTCATCATGCGCGGAATTAATAGCGGCAGGCCAGTGCGGCCTTTCGGGGGATGGGAAGGCTTGGCCAGCTTTGCCCAGGTACTTCGGTGTCCTAGGCACACCCTAGGCAACTGCCCGTTCTGTCCTTGGGTGTAAACCTGCTCCAAGTGGAGATCTCTCTTGGCGAGGGATTCCTCCCTCCCTGCAAAGGAAGAATCCTCCTTAGGGTTTCCAAGTGTTTCAGTGAACTTGAATGAAGTTTCTTATGGACGTGCTGGTGCTTGCTCCCAGAAAGACTGAGCAAACCCTTTGCTGGAAGGGCACTCTGGTTATTCGTAGCTAGCAAAGGGTAATCCTTGCAAGGCGATTGGAGCCCACACACTCATTCTGAAGGAAAAAAGGCGCCTTCACTTTCCTCACTGACTTGTTTTCTATACCCTGACTTGTCGTTCAATTTCTGGAACCCCTCTCCTCGAATTGTAACTCATCCCTTAGATCTTTTCAGTGCTGCTGGGGTATTTCAGCACAAGGTGTTGCAGTCCCTGACATCCACCTCAGAGCTGTCCTAAGGGAGGAGAAGTGCTCTGTCAGGCTCTCAGCCTTACTGTGCTGGAAGTGGGAAGTGAGCAGTGGGATTGCCCTGACAGAGAACTTGAGTAGAGGGCATAGATAAAGGTTGCTCTGTTTTACTTGTGGGAAACAATGCATCTTACTGAAAGGCTCAATTGTGCAAACTCTGCACCTCCCTGGCCGCAGGAAGCTTTCTGCTTGCCTGACAAGTAGGAAGGTGAAATATTGCAGTCCTGCTCTGTGTAGTTCCACCTGCTCAGGACAGAAGAGCTGGGAAGTGCTGCACTGGAGGGATGGCAGCTGAACACCTGGGGGAGCAGCAGCTGGGCTCAGAAGAGGTTATCTCCAGGGTGCTACTGTAATGGCTTTTACTGATGCGGCTGGGATAGCAATGGGTTATGCTGCAAGGCCTGTCTGGTCAGAGCTGAGGCTGAAGGGGATTTCAAGTGGTTAGGGCTCTTCGTGGGTGAGCTGAGAGCTGGATAAATGCCCCTGCCCCTCTGAGAAAGGAAATGTGGGAAAAAAGCAGGAGTATAATTGAACACCCCCTCAGAGTGGAAGGGATATATTTATAACAGTCAGCAGCTATATACATTTTGTTTGAATTCTTTTACAGTACAGTAAGCCTTCCCCCCGCCACTGTTGCTAAGATACATTACCATACTTCTGGGCAAAGCAATCCCTGTCAGAGGAAGTGTATAGTTCACGAAGTATAGGAGATACAGCATAGCCTTTAAGTGTTTAAGCAAAAATTTGTCTTTTTTGTCAGACTGCTTGTTAAAAGTTCCTTATGTGCTGTTTTCTGCAGATGTTGGTAAGTCTTACAGCACATGTATATCAGAGAGCTGCTGCATGGGGTGTATATGTAACCTTTCCATCCTCCCAATCACATCATCACAGCCGGGCCCGTGTTTGTACAAAACAGCAAGTTGTGCAGTTTCTGTCTGCCCTCATCTCCCCTTTATTTACCTAAGAATCTGACGAGGCTTAGACTGTACTGTGCGCAGGTGAGTAGACTTTGTGCACTTATGAACAATAGCAGGAGGAGGCCTTGTAAGAGCAATGCAAACAACTGCTTTTGGAGAAGACACAATAAACTCCTCCTAGAGAGCAGAACATAACTGTATACAATGTTCCATAGAGAGGAAATCATCTGTATGCAATGCAATTGCATTCAATGTGCATGTTTATTTGTTTGTGTGCCACATACACAAAATAAATTAAATGTTGGAAATACATAGAAATAAAGGAGTGTCTGGAATCCTTATTTTATAGAATTTTTGAAGAATCTATTTTTCTTCTTTCTGTATTTTTGTTATTCCAAATATATACCTTTGAGTAAATAGCTTTTAAAAACCTTTAAATATCAGCCTGCGAGAATAGGTCTCTTTAAAAAGTCATTATTTTCCATGTCAATTTGCAGGTATATCTTGACTTGGATCCAAGTTTGCATTCATTTACAGAACCACAGAATCACAGAATAATCTAGGTTGGAAGAGACCTCCAAGATCACCTAGTCCAACCTCTGAAACCATTTACTTTGCTGGTATTATGGTGCTTAAAACCTTGAGCCACTTGGAAGTGAATTGATGCACATCTCTATAACATAACCTTCCACCAGTGTTTACAGAGTACAGTGTGTCATAAACATGTAACTGTTGTGTGTTATGGATGACGTATGTCTGAAGGACATACGTGTCTGAAGTCTGAGGGACAGTTGCTATATGGAGATACTAAATTAGGGCTGTTGGGAAAACAGGAATGAAGAAGGCTGAAGATGCAGAGGAAGTGCTGGAGCTAATAAGAACAGAGGAACTCTGGATGACTAAAAAGAGATCCTCTCTTTCCAAAAAGGGAAGCTATTAGGGGACTGCTTAGCCTGAAGTGGTTCTCAGTTGTGCCTCTGAAGAAGTCAGGCTGACCTATGCTATCATTATACAATGATAAGGCAAGATGGACACAAAGACTTCTATTCTAAAATTGCTTTGTCTACTTTCCATGTTCCTACTGTTAGCATAATCAATACTTCAGTTTTAAGAAGGCTGCTCTTTACCACTAATTGCACACCGATATGGAAAGAAACCTAGCTGGATCTGCAGTGTACAAATGGTTAATTTGAAGAGTGCAATAGCATTAGGAGAGGGGAGATTTTGTTCTTGCACCTCACTGGGAAATGGTCTTCTCTGTTTGCGGTCTTCTTGCATCAGCCTTTTCATACTTTGGGCCTAGTCCAGGGAAATACTGCTGGCAAGTTACAGAGCAGTAATCAATTAAGCGGCAGCAGAGACCACACGGTTTGGCTCTGTTGCGTGTCTGCCAAGGCAGAACGTCTTCCAAGGCAATGAACAAAACAGCTGCCCTTTGGGGTGAGATAGGTGCCGTTCAGGAGAGCTATTCCAGTGATGCTCCTAAGACTCTAGTAGTATCTCATGTGCCAAAGTGAGGGCGTGGACAGTCTGGGGTTTTGTTTAAGGACTGAGCATATGCACAACGTGTAGAACTAGCCCCAAATTTATCTTGTGGCTGAAGAATACATGGTTGGGTACTTCTGTGGTCTTGTAAACTGTGGGCCTGGAGTAGCTCATTGCTAACTGGGAGGGTGGGTGGGTGTTTGAGTTTCTGCGCCACGTCTGAGGCAGACTTCAGAATTCTGGTTGAAAGCATTGACCACTCATAGAAGACTGTTGTTTTTCTTCAGAAAGCTCTGCAGGAATCCTCGACTCTATTCTCTAGCTGGCACCACAGAAGAAATCATTTGTGGGTTAGACCTTAAAATGATCTGATATCGACCTTCTGATTCCAGACCTTCCTACACCACAAATAGGCAATAGTTATAAATTTATAAACTATGAAAAATTAAACATGCAGTGAACTATAACAGCGCTTTAAAAATACCATATTCAGAGCTGGCACATACTGCTGAGATTGCTCAGATACTTTCATAACTGTGTGGGGCTGCAATCTCTTTGCCCAGAATTGATAGACTATTCATTTAACAGTAGGAGTAGAAAAACGTGCTAGTTAGTGGATATTCAGGAAACTAGCAACCTTGGTCAAGATTTCTCAGAAGTGCTTAGACCTCAACATTGTTTACTGGAAAATGGAGGAGATGGGATATAGAATCCTTGTGAAAGTCTGGGCATTAGTCACTTTTGGGAGGTAAATGCACAGAGTACGGTTTTGTTCCAGTCCATCTGTGTACCAGATGTTCAACAAAGGAGGTTATAGGCATGTTCCTGGCTGCACCCTGCTTAGAAGCTGCAGCTAGGATCTGTTTGTAAATAACCTTGTCATTTAATGGAGCCGTGAGTCCATATCTATGTCCGTCCTTTGGAGACACCAAGGAATCTTATAACGAATCACATTGTCCACATGGCCAACTCAAAGCTGTGAATTTGCTGTCTGTCCTTGTTTTCTTTGTGGTGTTCTGCTTATCAAATTCATGCTGAAAAGTTCAAGCACTAAATGGTCTCATGAATGGCAAAATCAGTTCCTGTAGCCTGTCTTTATATTTGTAGCCTGCTTTTTTGTTTTGTTTTGTTTTTATCCACCTTTCCTTATCAACCTGATGTTGATCATGACAGAGTCCCTGAAGACTGGATGCAGCAAGTATGTTTGGCCATAATCTATAAAGAGCTGTAGTTTCTTTAAGTTATATTCCATAACTCAGTGTCTGCTGGTTGGACATGGAGCTTCCTTCCTTTCCCATCCTCCTGGACTAATAAATTACTGGCTTCTAGTTTAGATATACTGAGGCAGTAAATAAAATCTGAAATGCTGAAGGCTGAATGTGAACCACAGATTTCAGGCCAAGTGTCTGATTGACACTTGGATGAAAAAGAATTTGAAATGATGATCTAGCTATCTGTAGTTAGTAGGATTAATTAAAGATTTATTTTTTTTTTTTAATGATTATTTGCAATCTGATAATGGGATCTTTTTTTTTTTTTTTTTTTTGGCTTTCTAGTGTTGAAATGATCCTTTATTTATAAAATTTGCCCCTTTTTTGTTCCAAAATAGTAGCAGGGATATGGATGAAGTATACATCCCACGGGAAAAACAAACAAACAAACAAAAAAACTATTATGTTGCTCCCAGTGACCTGGATCTAAATAATCTATTCTGTGATCCATTTCTTTCCAATGAAAAAATAACCTAAAACTGGAGCTCTTTTTTTTTCCCCAAAATTCTTAGAAAGATTGAATTTCTTCTGTGAAGGCACATAAAGATGAACATGTGCATGAAAAATGAATATGTTACTAGTGAAGTAGTCCTCAAGCACTGAAATATTCTTGGCATCTAAGCCAGAGGGAAAACCCAGTGCATCTGAGAGAGGTTTGCAGCTATCAGCTTGGCAAAATAAGGTTTTATTGTTATCCTTCTGGGCCTCTGGAGACCCCTGAAATGCTTTACTGGGGCTAGAGAAAGGTGAAATGGAATTGTGTTTTACAGAACCAACTCCAGTAGCAACTGTAATGCTAGTTCATGATGTTCCAGGGTATATTTAGCCTTTTGAGTGTTACTGCTAATGATAAGCCCCAAATGCTACTTAAAACTCACACATACTTTTGAAAACTGATAATGAACTGTTTTTAGTGATGAGTGTTGGTCTTCCTGTAGGATAGAGCTAGAAAACAGTTCAGGTACTTTAAGGTTAAACAAGTCAATCAGTTAAAGGACTGTTATCCTACAGTCACCTAGTAATGATAGTAGATGAAATGATCCAGATAACATATGTCCTAAGGCAAAACACTATGATCCCACTTAAAAAATAAAAAAATAAATTAAAAAAAAAAGAAAAAAAGAAAAAAAATCCATGATCTTAGAAAGTGTGATCACATTATTAATGTGTAAAATTGTTACGTGCCTTTGCACTTCAATTTTTCTCCGTCTTTACAAAAATTCATTATTCCTCATCAGATACAGGCTTATAGGTCTTCTCATAATTTATGTCTCCTGCCGTTTGTTTCAAGTACCCAACAATGAGAATAATTATGCTTGCCTTTTTGTATTCTTTGTTTTCAGGAAACAATGCATCAGGGAGGCTGTTTCAGAGACGAAAACTCTCACAGGCAGACAGCCAAGAGGCAGAAGTCTGAAAACAGCTGAAAAAACTTCAGGTGATTCTTTCCTCATTTATTGTATTTAGAGCCCATTGAGGTAAACCAGGCTGATTTGTTGCTGATAAGGGCAAGATCTGGCCATTTTACTTCAATTTTTCTTTTATCTGTAATAGTTTATACTACTGCTTATGATGCATATTAAAAATACATATTACTTGGAGCTGGTTACATGACTTCTGGTTGATAATGCCCAGCAAATTAGAGAAGCTTATCACTGTGCTAATCTTAGAGGGTGAACTTTTTCAGGCTGCAGGTCTGCCAGAGACTTATACTGTTTTGTGCAAGTTTGTTTCTGGCCTTTCTGAGAAATGCACTGGAGAAAAATACTGTGCTCTGCAGCTTAAAGAAAAACAGTCTAGTGGGAGAATTTATTTATTTATTTATTTATTTTTGTGAGGAGCAGATATGGAATGCCTAGGTACTAGAAAAAAAAAAGTTGCCTGTCTATGAAGTTTATGTCTTCCATTGTTTAATAAAAAAAATAAAATAAAAATAAAAATAAAATAAATAATAATCTGAGCCTTGTCTAGTTATTATCCCCCCCAAACCTCAATTTACATGTGCACAGCAGCAACCAGCCTAACAGCTTATTTCTTCCAAGGACTCCTTTTACACTGAACTTGTTCCATCTCTTTGTTGGCCTTCATCTTCAGGCTCAGGAGTGCTGTTTGGTCCTCACCTGGGGCTCAGTAAGACTTTCTTTGGAGTTACTGCTCTTTGGTGCTGCACTGCTGGGTGCAGGAACAGGGATCTCAGAAATGACTATATGCCTCTGAGGAGAATGCAAGAGGACAAGACAGCTTCCACAGTGATATGGAGCAGGGCTTGGTTTGGCAGGAGCCTCTGTGAAGAGGAGAGCTCTGAAAGTGCAAAGAGAAAGGGACATGCACAGCAGCATGACTTGAAGGCAAAGAAGGGGTGCATATGTGGGAGCAGCAGGAGCAGGCTATCAGCACAGAGCTGAAGAGCCTGTGGTAATTTTAAAATTCTTCTTAACAAATGAGAATATGAGTGCACAAATCCAACATGCCTCAGATGTATTAGTTCGTTAACTAATTAAGAATTTCCATAAGCGAATCTTTTTTTTTTTTCCTCCTATTTTTTCTTTTATCGGATCAAGTAGACCTTCTGGATTCTTACAGGCGTGTCATTGCTTTTTCCTTCATAGTCTCTCTCTGCTGGATGAGTTTATTGACTGCATTTTAATGCCTTCTGAAGAACCACACATAAAAAAATACTAAAAAAACCCAACACCTTCACAGTACTCTGGTCTCCATGGCAAAGGTTTGGCTGCTATTGCTTTTGAATATGAATTTCGGGATATAGTACTGATAATCCTATTAGTCTGTCTAGGAAACAAAAAAATATGAAATGAAAGTTGACTCGGTGTTGAAGGTAATCTCCTTTATTGGACTTGTATGAGAATACATGTTTCAAAGAGAAAAAAAACATTGAAAAATGGCTGTCTCATATTTCCAGGGTCTCAGAAAGGCTGAAGTTCCATGTTTTGACTGTACAAAGAAACTGAGTATGTTTTAGGTTACCTTATGTTCACAGTACCCTATCCATCTCCTATACCCCTTATGGGTACAACAAACGAGAGCCGTATCATGCGGTTTAGGTTCACTCTATTAACTATAAGCTAACCCTGCATTATATAGTTCATGATTACCACTTGAATTTGTAAGAAAGTTGGCAGGAATGCCTTCTGCTAGGTGACCTTTGCAAATGTGGCTGCGGCTGCTACATGTAGTACCTAGGATGTTGGTGTTTACTGTACTGTCTCTCTCCAGGGAACCAGAAAGGAGGACACAGCAACTCTTTGAGGCTTGGCAGAAGAAAATCAGAGATGTCACTTCCTACTCCATTCCTGCCAAATACAGTTAGAACTTTTGCTGCGGAGAACATCATTTAAGGATTGCAATTAAACCTTGACATGTGAAATACTTAATTTTCAGCAGCTGATGCCATAAACAAACTGCAGATACTGGGAATGGAGTATAATTTGTTTTTCTTGCAATGAATACAAGGTATAAAGTGTTTATTGACTTAAAAAGAAAAACTGAACAAACAGAATAAAGAAGAAAGCATGCACGGATGCTTTGAAGGAAAGAATGTTTTTATTTCTTACTTTGAAGAAATTGTTCAACTAGTTCATCCGTGTAAAAATGTGACCCCTCTAATGCTGCCAAGGGCGGTGAGATCAGGGATAATCTGTTGAGGAAATGCAGCTCACGCAGGCCAACAGGCATGCTTTAAACTTACAACACCATTTTTTCAAAGAGGAAAGCATGAAGGGGAGAAGAAGGGAAGTGGAAGGGGAGACCAGTACTGAAGGGTCTCCTTCAGCATGAAAGGAAATAGAAGGGGAGACCAGCACTGTTCTTTGCTTGCTGAATAACCCCATTACCTGTTCTGAGGAATGGTGTCTCTGCTCTTTGCTATAGAAACATGTAGATTTGGGGGACAGTCAGACTGCTGTATTTTCTCCCCCATGAACTCCCGCAAAAAAAAACAAACAAAAAACAACAACAAACAAAAAACACAGCTGAATGTGATTAAGATGCTGAATAATAATTAATAAGCAGGGAGAAAGCATGAGAGAAAGCTATTCTGACAGTCTTAATTCTCACTTTAATGTAGGGCTCAACTTCATGTTCCTCGTGTTCTTCATGCTCTTTTAAAGTAGTTCTGGTATACACATGCACATGTTTATCTGTATGCATGTACTGTCTTTGCAAACCCTGTAGTCCAAAGAATAATTCTCAAACCTAATGGGGGAAAAAAATAAAGCTTCCTTTGTACTTAGGAACATGAAATGATTCTGTCTGTTTTTTTTCCCCTAGAGAGGCCTGAGTCAGTGAAAATGTGGGATTGGAGTGGAATGTCTTTTCAGTATAGTTTTGACTCTTGCAAGTAGTGCTGTACTGGAATTCAGTAATGACTAAAGAGCAACCTCTTCTGAAGTTAGCACTGGTGATTGCTGAACATTTTCCAGTAGATCTACAGGCCATTTTAAGACAGAAATAAACAACGCCTTATTTGTTTAAAACTGCAGCAAAAACAGTTGCTGCTGAAACTAATCAAGATACATGTAAAGCACGTGTTTTCCTTCAACTGCAGAGCTTATTCTTCTAAGATATGTACAAGTATATAACTCATGTTACTTTAACTCTCTGAAGTTCATTTGATCAGTGTTTTTGTCTTACACTTTTCATTTTTCAGTCTCACAGAGAATTTGTCAGTGCCTTCTCTTATTTCTTGTTGTCCTTTCTCTATAATTTTTTTTGTTTCCTACTATGTAAGCTGGCTTTTTTATTTATTTATTTATTTATTTTTTTCCAGACATGCAAGAATGCAAGAAGATTGCTTTCTAAAGCACCTTCCTTTTCTTTCCTTATATTCTGTGGACAGCAGACTAGAAGAGTCTTTAGTCCTTGTTCTTGTTATCGTCCTGTGACTTATTTTGGCTGTAGTCATTTAACATTTTCATTTTGCTGTTTTTAAAGTCTCCCCTAGAGCTGTCTGGGCTACAGCTGAAGGTTAAAATTCCCATTTTCTTGAGTGGGCAGTGATGGTATACTTGTAGCAGAGATTAGTGGTGGTGGTATTCTATGCACTTTAGATGTTGCTCCTTCCCCCTGTCATATGACTGCTTTGCCCCTCTGGGAAGAGAAACCCCAGACACAAATCAGTGTAAATCACCAAGCTAGGAATGCACTAAGTTAGAAAGAGATTTCACAGGTGAAAAATGTAACCTTAATGATAGTCCTTAAGCATTAAGGGATGAGCCCTTGAAGCTCCTTAATGCTCCTGCTCTGTGTCATTCTACTACCACACATTCTTGCCTTACACAGGAATCAACTCTTCTGAGCTGTGTTTAACACTGGATAATTTCCTTCTTCTTCATTATTGTGGTACTGGGGTTTTAGCTCATCTTTCTTTCAACCTCACTGACTGAACTTTCTTGAGTTTTTGACTGTTTTGAGGTGCTTCTCTTAGAAGGTTGTCCAGGGTATTGTTTCCAGACTGTGTGTTATCTTTACATTTACCCTATCAGCAGCACTTTTGCTCCTGGCCAGTGATATTGGAATGCTCATAACATCTAGGTAAGTTTCTTCTTTCTTGTCTGCTCACATTCTCATCAATAATTCTGTTTCTACCTCCCTTATCTTCTTCTTGGAGAGATACAACTGCTTTAAAGATAACAAAAACAGAAATTCATTTCTTCCCCTCTGATTCTCACTATTCATCTTTCTTTTCTCAGTAGCAACATTTGTGTCATTTTGGTTGTTATTGCCAAGAAAATACCTTTTTAAAAACAAGTGGTGCTCTGCCCTAGACCCTTCTCTCCCACACTGTCAAAACAGGCATGTATATTTTTAAGCACAGTCACCAAGATTCTTCATTTTGGTTCAGTGGATAAGCTCCTCCATGTTTCTCTTGTTTTGCACCTCAACATCAACCATATCATCTATGCCTATTTTTTCAGTTCACTACATACTCTTTGCAGTCTCTTAAATCTTATGCAGATCAGACTGATTTTTCACTTTTTGCTATTCCTCATTGTTCCTATCTTGTATGAATACTATCTATTGTTAGTCTAATATTCTTACCCTCTTATTATGGCTGTTCTGTTTATTCTTCTCAGCTCCCTTACCACCTGCCAATTCAAATGTTTCATTTTAGCGGAGTTTTCTCATTCCTCAACGTTTCTACATCATGCTTTTCTCATTTTGTCCTTTGGATTTTTTTCATTACTCCTTTCACTTCTCATTTGTTTCCACAATTTAAATCTCTTTTCAAAAGGAATTTCTATGTTCTACTACTTAATCCCCAGCATACTGACTCTCATATATCCTCAATGCTTGTTTTCTTCAGTAACTATACAGCCGTGGAAGGTATTGAGCTTTCATGATGTTTGTGCGTTGTTGTTGTTTATATAATCCTCCTCCAAGAGTCATACTAGAAACCATTAATAAGTGTATAGGCCTTTTATTTCCAGGTTCATCATTACCCTGATTATAAGTAGAAAAATAATAATTTCAGGATTATATTTCCCAGAAAGACAAAAATATCAGGAGACCCCTTTTGAAAGGGACCAAAGATAAAAGAACTCACAAGTGTCTTCTGTAGTGCCTGAAAAAATACTGCAGTGGAAGTGCAATCCAACAGTGGAAGGAGAGAGAGAGGAAAACCTTGAAGGATGTACAAGGCCCAGCTAAATGCAACATTTTGGGCTGCAGAAATTTTCTTGACTTTTTACGTCCTATGCCTTTTCATCCTATGGGCCAAGTATGATCAGTCACAGATTTCCATCTGAAGCACACAGAGCAAGAAAAAGGCTAAACGGGTGCTATGCTGGAAGCCTAGAGGCAGAACCCAACTGTGAAGGTCAAAGTAAAATACATCTGGTTTGGGTATACACCATACTGTTTAGGGTCCTGATTTTATCTTGAGCCTTTTGTTATTTATTGTGTGTCTGTAGCACCTAGATCCTACAGACAGGTACTTTAGGTCTAAGTCTCTTCCTTCATTAAAAAAATAATAATAATAATAAAAAAAGCTTGCTTCTAGCCTTAACATTTCTAGAGGAAACAACATGCGATGTGAAAATGTCTGAAAGGTTCATAGACCAGAATGTGGTTGCTATATGAGGACTTTTTATTTTTTAATTATGTTAGGACTTTTAAATCCATGTTCATGATTTGGAGGACAGGTGATTTGTCATTTGCCATCATATTCACAGTTTTAACATGTGGAAATAGTTCCCTTTCCTATCAGAGGTGAGGAGATGTAGAAGGAACGCTTCCTTTGGTAGGCCTTTGTAATAGGAGGAACAGTGGGGGAGAAGAGCATTTCCATACAAAAAACACTGAAGGAGCTGAGTTTACATGATACGATTATTAGGGGAGAGGCAGAGTTATGTGGAAACTGGAAGAGAGTTCTGAAAAACTGTTTCATGTGCTTGCATGCCTGAGAGGATAAAGATCTCTTAAAGTACGCTTAGCTGTAAGTCCTGAGTGGGCTTATGCCTGCAGTTCAGAGATGTCAAGCTTGGAGACCTGCAATATGGCATGCTAGCTCTTTAGAGACCTGAAAGAATGGCTGGCTCCACTGTGAAATTCAGTGATGCACAGCTGTGGGGATTTAGACCAAGCATTTGATCTCCTGTTTGGCTTATAAGAATCAGCATAGAACAAGGGAAAATAATGACAAAGCTTCTTAGAAAGGGACAGGATATGTTTAATGTAAGGGGAGACTGAAGAATCCTGCACTTTTTGCTGCGAGGAGGAAAATGCAGATAAATGAGTCAAGTAATGAGGATTGGTCAGGAGATTTCTCACGAGGGTATCATGATGCTCATTAGCCTTGAAGGCGAGACTAGCCTGAGGCCACTTTCAATATGTTGTTTAAACAGTGGGCCTAGTTCAGGGGCTCTGGCAGCTAATTTACTGCTGCTTCTCTGACACCTCAGGAGACTATCTAATTGCAGAAGTAGTTTAACCCATGTAAGGGAATTCTTTAGTTTGAATGTCAAATTGTAGAACACAGCTATAGTGCTTTTGGACCTCGGCCAGTATGTGTGTGTCTTGATACACCGAGCCGGGTGGGTTTGCTGGTCTGGAGAACATCTGTCCTGTGGTCCCTTGAAAGATGTATACATGCTGGACACAACTCTTGGGCCTTTTCTGTCTCCTGTATTGCAGTGTCATATAGTTTACACTCGCAAAATATCTCCAGAAGGAAATGTACTTCGGGAGAAAAACCTCTTTGTAGTTTCTTCCATATCCCAAAAGAGTATTCAGGCAGACTTGCTGCTGGACTGTATTATTAACACATCATAAGAATTGGCAGCTAGTCTAGTCAGGTTAGTCTGAGACTAGGGGACAGAAGGGAAAAGGCTTGCACATGCTTCCCACCTAACCGCAAAAGCAAGGCAACGTTTGCTTCAGGGTGCCTGCATACCTCTCTGGGCAAAAGTCACGAAATGGCATTCTGTCCATGGCTGGGTCCCTTTGTCTTCTCTCCTCCTGTCCCCTGATATTTTTGCTCTGCTGAAATATATCTGAATGAGCATTCCTATATACATAGGGACACAATCATTTCAATATCATACAGTCATAGAAATATCTGGCTGGATGGGACCACTGGAGGTCATGGAGAACAGCTTCCTACTTAAAATCAGACTATTCCTGACACTAGGTCAGATCAATTGGGGTTCTCTCCAGCCAGGTCCTTCTGTAAACCTCTGAGGATGGAGAATCCATGATCTCTCTGAGCAGTGTGTTTTCACAGTGTGCTATGCTGTCTTCTATGTTCAACCTGAACTTCACAAAATGTAACATGTAAGTGTTACCTCTTTTGTTATTTCCTGACTCTATGGAGAAGGTTTTTCTGTGTGTGTGTTACATTTGTAACTGTCTTTCAAATCAGTGTAAGCTGCTATGAATTCTCCTTTTAACCTTGTTTACAAAACAGACCAAGATCCCTGCAACCTCTCCTCACAGGTCCAGAGCTTGAGGTCCCTGACCTATTTGGTGGCCCTCTGACAGTCCCTCTCCTATTTCTCTCTGTCCCCGTTGAACTGGGTTCCCACAGCTGGCCACAGTATTCCAGGTGTGCTCTCACCAGCGCTGACCAGACAAGGAAAATAAACTTGCTTGAGCTTGTTGTCCATGGCTCTCCAGGTGTGGCCTGTTGTATTTTGCTGTATGCACAGTGCGAGTGCACTGCTGTCTTTTCTTTGGCCTGTTGTCCACCATCACCTGAAGTCCTTTGGAAACAACTGAAGAGTCCCTTGGAAGCAACTGACAGTTGCTTCCCAGCTTGTGGTGATACATGGAGTTGTTTCACCCGAGCTGCAAAACTTTGTCCTTCTCCTTATTGAATGGCATGAGGTTCCTGTTGGCCCAATCTTCCCCTTCTTCAGGGTTGCCTTGGATTTAAGCTGTGCCATTCAGCATGCCAGCTATGCTCCTTAATGCAGTGCCTGAGAGTGCAGTCTGTCCCTCAGGTGAGTTCTTGGTGGGGATGTTGAACAATTTTCCCTCCACTGATGACCCCTGGGGCACTCTGCCTTACACTGTCATTGATCTTTGCTCTTTTGGGTACAGTGGCATAGCCCAACGGTCTGTTTGTCCAGCTCTACAAAAATAGGAATGCTGTCAAAGATGGTGTCAAAAGCCTGACTGAAGTGAAGTTGTGCTATAGGCCCTGCTCTCTGCCCATCCCCGTAGCAAGTCATTTTATAGAGGGCAGTGAGGTTGGTCAGGCAGGGTGATAGGTCTGTGAAATTGCTCACTGAGTGTCCCTTTGTACCTTTTTGTCTTTCATGTGCTTAGGAATGGATTTCAGGTGGTGGTTTCTGTGTCTCTTCCTGAGCTGAGGTGAAGCCAATGGGCCTGTAGTGCCTTGGTCCTTGCTGCTTTCTCTTCTTGAGACTGGCCTTATGACAATCTTTTCTCTGTAGTCAGGTCACCTGATTGTCAAGATTTTGTACAGATGGTAGGTGGGGGCCCTGCTATCACATCAGCCAGCACTTGCAGCACCCTTGGGCAAATCTTGCAGATCTGGGTTAGTTTTTCTGTGTAGTCTTGTAGTGGGTTTACATGGCAAGGTTTTGGTAGCGGGGGCCCATGGTGGTGGTTTCTGTAAGAAGAACCTAGAAGCTGCCCCGTGTTAGGTAAGGGCCCCACCGTTGGCCAGAGCTGAGCCAATAAGCAATGTTTGTGCCTCTGTGAGAGCATATTTAAGAAAGTGGGGGGGGGGGGGGAAAGCTGCTGCTCAGCAGCAGCTGGGAGAGAGAGCAGTGAGAAACAGCCTTGCAGACGACAAGGTCAGTGCAGCAGGAGGGCAGGAGCTGGAGGGAGCTGCTGCCCACCCGTGGGGGACCCGTGCTGGAGCAGTCTGCTACTGGGGGATGGATGGATGGACCCCGTGGGACGGAGCCGTGTGGGAGCAGTGCTTGAGGAGCTGCTGCCTGTGGGCAGCCCCCGCAGGCTCAGTTGGGGAAGGACAGCATCCCGTGGGAGGGACCCCACGGGGAACAGGGAAGGACTGTGAGGGAGCGGTGGACACGAAGTATCAGGGGACACCCCCATTCCTCGTTCCTCTGCGCTGCTCGGGGGGAGGCAGTTGAAGAGGGTGGTTTTAGGGAAGGTGTTTTTGGTTTCTTTCCTTTGTTTCTTACTTTTCTAGCCTGTTAGTAATAGGCAATAAATTTATTATCTCCCTATTCTGAGTTTGTTTTGCCCATCACAATAATTGTTGAGTGATCTACCGGTCCTTATCTCAACCCTTGAGCCTTTTGCATTGTATTTTCTCCCCCTTTCCCTCTGAGGAGGGGGAGTGAGAGAGTGGCTGAGGTGGAGCTCAACTGCCCATCCAAGTAAAAACACCAAAAATCTGTAACGAGTTACTCTTGCATGGCTGGCTACACTTCTCCTTCCCAAACTCTGTGATAAGCACAGCAGAATTAGACAAGCCTTTAACTCTGAAGACTAAGGAAAAAATTAAGCATTGAATATATTGCTACTTTTACATTGTGTCTCTGTGTGTGTACACTGAAGTACACACTGTATGTACATACACTGTTGGGATGTTCTCAGAGGGTTTTTACTGTAAACTGCTGATACTGATTTAAGAAAAAAAAGTCTTGCATTGCAGCAGATCAGCCCTGTTCATGTTACTCAAAATTATGTCTTAGCTGAGGTGCAGCATCTTCTGTCTGAAAATGTTTGAAAATTTCTTAGTCAAGCTTCATTTTGATGAAACAGTCATGCTCTGCAATTGTAGGAAGCTCAAAAGAATGTGCATCTGTTTTAAATGCTTTCCTTGAGGTGTTGTATGGTTTCAGAGCACGTTAATACTGATAATGACCGTAGCTCAGCTGATGCATAGTAATTTGTTAAGCTGTGACACAATGTCATCCTCAGAGTACTTTGGAGGGAGCTGAACAAAAGTAATGTGAGAGTGTCGGACTCCTTCATCTCCAGAACATTTGCTCTATTAAGGGCTTTTGTGTTCCCACCAGGATGAGAGCAATATAACTGTGTGTGACTTACATCCTCCTTTTTTATAGTTCTAGTAATAGGTAGTGATCTAAACAAGAATAAACTGGGGTACTCTTCTGTCATTTTAACTAAGAGATAATCAAATTATCTGAGAGATCTGAAGAATTCGATGAAGGTGGACCATAACTGCAAGACAGAGGCATGCTTTTGCATAATGGGAACTTTAAAGAGAGTGCTTATGTAACTTGGTAAAAAATTTAGATTCAAAGAAACGAGCCTTTTTTTAAAAAAAAAAAAAAAAAAGAAAAAAAAAAAAGAAAAAGAAACTCTTTCCCACTTCAAAGATCAAGAGGTTTCTTTATGAGAAAGGAAGGCAGTGAATTCATAACAAACAAGTCAAACCACAGATGCTTTGTGTAATAGTAACCTGTTGCAGGCAACAGAGATGAAGGGCTCATTTCCTCTTAGTGTAGGAATGGCTGGGCTGAGGACACACTGGGGAAGCCACACCACACCATGCACTTTCTGAGCTCAGAGCCTGGCAAACATCCACTCAACGCCTGGCATAAGTCCAAACAGTTTTGGGGAAGTTATAGTTACCTGCTTTGCATCCACCTGCCAGCATTATCTCCATGTACACTCCTCCAGCAGGAATCAAGAGAAATGCCAACAAAAGGCCATTGTGTTAGCTTTTCCTGGTGGAAAATGAGCTTTGTATAAAGCTTCATGTTGCCTTGTGCTATTTCTGCCCTTCCACAACATCAAAAGGTAAGGTTTGTATCCAGGCTAAAAACATAGCTGGGGATATACCCAGTGTTTCAAAGCATAAGTTTAATATGCAGAATTAATCTCACAAAGAGTACTTTCAGTCACAGTACTTTCAGTCAACTATACTAACAGTGAGGTGCACTATGGATTTCATTTTTTGCTTGGAACTATCCGAAGTGTAGTAATTTTGGTAAATGCTGGACCTTGAGTCACAACAGTTTCTTCAAGTAATATTATTTTGTGAAGATTGATAAACACTTCAATCTCTTTAATAATTAAAACTTTTGAAACTAAATAAATATCCAGCAGGTCCTATGTGAGGCAATTAGTGGAGTGGGGTATTTTCTCCAAGGCAATGCTGTGATGATTTGAAGTACCAAACTATCATATCTGCATGTGAGAAATGAAGCAGACTCACATTTTTTTATTATCATCAATACAAATGAAAAACAAAACAAAGCATAAAAATGCCCTTAAATATCTTGTAGTTTTCATGCCTTTAAACAAAAGCTATTATGGAGTAATGGTTCAAGAAGTAAAAATATCAATTATTTTTTATTATTAAAACTCAGAAATGTTAAGGAACTAACTAATTATTCAGGTGGAATATAGTTTTTTTGTTTGTTAGTTTGTTTTTTCTTTGCCATTCAGGAACTGTTTATAAACTGTTTCTGAATTCTGCAAATCAGTGGCTTATATAGATGAACAATTTTCAATTTACATGTGCAATCTATTCAGTTTGACTATTTACCCTCTGTGATATATGTGTGGTTGCATGGCTACATAGATTTTCCTAGACTGAAGCACAGATTTTTTAAGTAGAATGCTGAATAGTAAATATTTGTGCCACTGCATTGAAAAACTTGATTATGTGCAGGCATTTTGGAGAGAATAGATATTTTTCAAGCATTCACATGAATCAAAAAGCTATTCATTGGAATGTTTATGAACTTCAAAGCAGGGGTACATGAACAGAAAAGAGCATAAGAGTGCTTCAGAATTCAAAAAGGCATTCTTAAACATCAGTTGGCTGTGCCAGCCTTAGGCCAAGTGTCACTGCTGTCTCTGCTTACTGTTTAATATTCTGGTGATATAGGTACTGAATATTTGGAAAGGCAAAACGTTCTGTTTTTGTTAAAATATTTATGTCATCTAGGGGTTGTAATCTAGGGGACTGCTGAGATCTGCAGGCAACCAGGAAAGGGAATGACAGTATTAAAAATGACTGTCATCCTTCACAGATTTTTTTTTTTTTATTTATTTTAATCTCTCTTCTGTAAAGCTGTCTTGAAACTGTTCAACTGGATGAATGATCCAGGTAGTCAGGGAGAGTTTGAAGGAATTGCCACCTGTTGACTGTTGAGGGACTCCAAAATAAGGCTTTTGAGGGAAGTTTTGTGGTTTGTTTACTTGGAATTTCCCAAGTTTCTCTAAACTGCAGGGGACAGACTAAGAATAAGCTGACCACTGGTCAAACTGGATAGTTTCTACTACGAATGTCATACTTGAAGCACGGTGTGTGTTGTTTGATTAATAAATTACATGCAGACTCACCACTGATCTCATGATTCTTCAGCCATGAAAGAAATAATGTATTTGGGAAGGAGTATCCCATGATCGAGTGTGGTTCATTCAGCACTGAATCAAGTGCTACTTCTGTCCATGAAGATTTACACAACTCTCCTGAATGAGGCCTGGAGCAATGCTATCTAACTGTGAAGTTGGCCACGTTCTGAAGAGGAAGTCGGATCAGAAGTCCCAAGAAATCTGAATCTTTCTATCATTCTAAGTGCTGAACAAAGTGCCCTCCAGAAGAAGAAGGAAAAAAAAAAAAAGGCAGAGGGCACAAGAAATGAGATTGATATCTGTTTCTTACTTGGGCCATAGGACAGCATTCCAAAGGGCATGACAGCTGGAGTCTCATCCCCTGATTTCATTGAGCTGCGAGTGGTGCACTGTTTCTTTATTCAGCCTTGTTTTTTCTCCCATGGACTTTTATCTCATGCCTAAAGTCATGGGAAGTGAAGCTTTATGCTTCATTTCTTCTGAGTTTATCAGAGAAACGTGGCTTTGTATTATGTTAACTGTCTTGTCTAAAAATACTTCTAACATGTTTTTAAACAACATAAATATCAGGCTAGGAGAAGAATTGTTGTGTAATTAGATATAACAGTATGAAATGAAGACAGAAGTGTAGGAGAGAGAACAGGGAAGCCTTTTTTTGCAAGACTTCAAGGGAAATAGCAGAATTGTTTAAGTCATTTAAAACTAGTCTCAGAAGTGACTCGAGATTAGCCCCATATAGAAATATTTGAGACCCCTTGTCTGAAATTACTGACCTCTTGCAAGGTCCAGTTAGAGAGGACAGCATATAATAAAGTCTAGTCTTTCTACATCCCAAGGATTTCTGCAGTAATGCATCAAAGTAACTTTATAAATAATATTTTGCTTTGCATGTTGTTGTGGGTTAACCTCCGCTGTCTGCCAGGTGCCCACCATGTCAATCTCTCATTCCCCATCCTCAGCAAGGCAGGGGAAGAAAATAAGATGAAAAAGTTTATGGGTTGAGATGAGTACAGGAAGATCTTTCACCAGTTACCTTCACAGACAAAACAAACTTGACCCTGGGAATATTAATTTAATTTATTGCCAATTAAAAATAGAGTAGGATAGTGAGAAAAGCAAACAAACAAAAACCCCAAACAAACTGAAAACACCTTCTCCACCTCGCTCTTTCTTCCAAGGCTAAATGTCAGTCATAACATCTTGACTCTTCTACCTCCTCCCGGCCCTGAGTAATTTAGTGAGGATGGGAATGGGGGCTGTTGTCTGTTCATAACACGTCGTCACATTTCTCCTCACACTTTTCCCCTGCTCCAGCATGGGATCCCTCCCACAGTATGCTGTCCTTCACAAAAAGTTCCTATGTGGGGTTCCCACAAACTGCAGTTCCTCAAGGACTGCTGCAATATGGGTCTGTACCACAGGGTGCATCCGTCAAGAGCAAATTGCTCCAGCACAGGTGGCAGTTCCCGTAGGTGACAGTTCCCACAAGAACTTCTGTTCTGGTGTGGGCTCCTCTCCATGGGATGCAGCATGGATATCTGCTCTGACATGGTCCTTCATGGGCTGCAAGGGACAGGCAGTTTCACCATGGTCTTCTCCATGGGCTATCGGAGAATCTGCTCTGGTGCCTGGAACACCTTCTCCCTCTCCTTCTTCACTGACCTTGGTGTCTGCAGGGTTGTTTCCCTCATTCACAGCTCTTGTGCAGTGTTTTTTTTTTACACTTTCTTAGATATGTTATCACACAGGTGCCACCAGTGCTGCGGAGGGACTCAGCTGTGCCCTGCAGGGGGTCCATTTTGGAGATGCCCAGAACTGGCTGTGTCCAGCATGGGGCAGCCTCATGACTCTTCTCACAGAGGCCACCCCTGCAGACCTCCCCAGACTACCAAAACCTTACCACATATGCCCAATACACCTGTGCTGGCCTAAGTCTTAACCTTTCTTAGCAGAAAGGACTTCTGGATGTATAAAAGCGAAAGTATGTTTAGTATATTTAAAATATACTGTTGGCTGTGCTCCTACATAAGTCAAAAAATGTACTGAGAGAATTCCAAGTGTGTTACTTAAGTAATGATTGGATGGCAGTAGCTATTACAGAGAAAGAAATATAGGCTGGTGGGCCTTGATTTTCTTGAAGCTATAGGAAAGGAGTCCTGGTGCAGTGCAGCCATCTGACCAGAGGGACTACTGATCCAGGGAGATAATCATTTGGTTGATGGTGGTTCGTGACAGCCCAGATCACATGCTTGCTTAGCCTTACAAATTATCTTCTGTGAGTAAGCAGATGTCACCAGGTCTTTCTTAAAGTTGAAAGGGTAATATTCAGAGATCTGTTTGGGGCCAGCACATAAAGACATAACATTACTTTGAAGAGCCATTACCACTAAAAAATAAATGAGAGTGTTATCTTTAGCTTCAGCCTTGAACAATTTTATTAACTATTTCTAGAGAACAGCTTGGGACAGAAAGAAATGTTGTTTTGCAAAATATGCAACTTCATTCTTGACCAGGAGGAGAAATTAATAAATTATTAACTACTTGCATAGCTCACAAACCATTTCAATTGAGGAGGGTCTGTGTTGAGAATGATCATAAATTGTATGGCTAGGGCAGCTGAAAGATGCTGAGGACTGGGTTTGAAAGTGTTCAAGGGTAACTCTGTGATCTATGAGAGAGGGTCCCTCAGTCTGACTGTCTTTGCATGCTTGTGACAAGCATGCTGATGAAATTTCAAGGGGTTACTAGTTGTGTGTGTTGCACAGTTTACAAATATTTGTATTACTGAGTGAATCACAGCTGAGAATAAAGTGAAAGATAGCTGTTGTACTCAGTGAAATGACAAATGATGAAGGTTATAAAGGACTTTGCATTTTAAAGCAATCTCAGTGAATAATGGTGTAGGAAATATAGACTCCTTGCATGCTGATGTATCAAGTCTCTCATTTCAGTGTCTCATTCAAATCATGAAACTACCTAGAGCAGTACTTTTCCTTTGATGATAATAATGTTGTGCGTATGAGGCAAGATTTCATTTTTGTACTACCTGGAATATTTACAGCTAGTATTTTGTTATGTGCTGTTACATGTGGAGAAATATTTTGTTTATCCCCATGAGGTGTTAATGTGTTGGTACAGAACCTCATGAAAATGCAGTTGTAGCAAGAGACAAGAAGATGAACCATTTAGATTGTCTCTCATAAAAGTGCCAGCCCAGCAGTTACTGGTGTCAGATCAATGGAAGAACCTGATATATCTGTTGTGGTCTGCTGTTGGCAATTCACTTTACCTGGTGAAATGTCTGTGATGCTGAAAGTGGACATCCTACTGTCAAATACCTTAAATACGAGAACTTTTAGTTCAGAATAGTTGTTGTAATGTTGTGTATTAAGAGGATTGTATCCTGGTATTAGTACATTCCTGCACAGGAATTTGCTCCATAAATGTAAAGAGCTCTCTTCTCCCTTGGAACATTGACTTCTCTAAGTTCTGGTCTTCCTGACCACTGCTTATGTTTCACATTGAAGAACGTTGTTCTGAGACACGTAAATGAGATAACCAGTGCAGCTGATGAAGAGCTCAGATGCCTGCAGTATAATCTTACCCTTGTGACTTGAATGTTTTCTCTTTCAGAAGAGAACACTTAAAAGTACTGTGAATTTTTGTGGTTTTATTTTTGCACGCTATCTGAAAGAAGAACACTGTTTATCTGTACAGAAATTTATTTGTCTTTATGTATATGAACAAACCAACAAGCTGTTTATTTCCAACCGTAGATTTCGAAAAGATGGGAGCATCAACTTCTATGTGGAAAATTGTTTGTTTTGGCATTGATTCCTTATAAAAAGTAGTAACCGTAATGAAAAAATTTGAGTAATAACCACGCATCGTGTGTCACTTATGTATATTCATTTTAGCTATGCCTATTTTATCAGAAAAAAAAAAAAAAAAAAAAAAAAAAAAAAAAAAAAACATACAAATAGGAAATGGATAAAGAATTTTTCATTAATTTCTCCAAATCAGCTACATTTAAAAGTCCTTTGGCTGTTAAAGAGAAGTCTAACTGGGAATAATTTTCACTTTTGAACAATTTTCACTTTCTGGTCACATTTCAGGATATATTCTTGTTTTCCATTACACTAAAGCAGGAAGAGTCCAAGCCTCTCAAACAGGTCGATTCATGTCCATTCCCACCAGATGTCAGTATGATACAGATAAAAAGAGGCACTAGCACAGGAACAAATACTTCAGCTCTGCAAAACTCTTATGCCAGAATTTATTAGTCATTGGAGTCTTGTAAGGCACATTTGTCTCTTCAGGCCCAGGATAACAAAGTCTATAAAGAATATTCCTTACTCTGATGGTGTTGGCACTCACCCAGGATGCCAAAATACCAGGCTGAGTCCCCGATTTTAAGCTCCGGCAGAGTCTGGAGTGTAGGGGTGTTCAGTACTTATGGCAGCTGGCAGGAAGAAGATTGCATTTGTTTATATCTTTTTTTGTTTGATTGTTTGTTTTTTGTCATACTATTTTCCATGATACTTGTGGCCAAAATATAAAACAAACAAACAAAAAAAACCACAATGCTGCTTCTTCCTCTCTCCAGCACCCCCTCTTGAAGTTCATATTTCTAGACCAGTAATGATAGCTAATTGGAACATTTTGTCCTTACAGTGCTTTCTATTTTATTTTTCTCTTTCTATGGTATTCCAACAGCTATCTCCCTGCCACCCCTCGCCCCCGACACACACACCCCGCATTATCTCTGAAACTGGCCTTAAAATAATCTGAAAAGAAAAGCTGTGGCTATGTGAAGGCCATTCATTCTGTGTGGAAACTCTGCAGTTTTGAACACCAGGAGAAAGAAATAAGGAGTCTTCTTGTGGAACCATTTGTTTTTCTCATCCACCGTGTCTCATTCTTGGCACTGAAGGCTCCAGAATCCTGCCTGCATGGGTGACAGAAAGGCAACAAAAGGAAGGTACTATTCAAATTAACAGGCCTTTTTTTTTTTTTCCTGCACAAGAGGATTCCTGTCCAGAGGTGATTGTGCCTGGAATTAGTACGTGGACATTTACTGTGAGAGATAAAGGGATTTTATTGCTCCCCTTCCAATCCTCACAAGCTGTCTTGAAATATATGTCTGCTGTTCTCCAGCTTCTTTTGTTTTTCCCACAGCTTCATGCCTGTGGCTCTTCCTTGTCCTGTGACAGGGGAGTGATCATAGCTGGAGGCAGTGATTGGTCACCTCTTTCACATCAAACTCTGTTTGCCCTGTTTTGCAAAGTAGGGTTGGAGAGGACCAGGCAGGAACTCACCCAGGTCCCACCATCTCAGACAATTGGCTAATAGGTTGTTTAGTCCAGGAAAGCTCAGGGAATATTCATTCTGCACACTACAAACCCACACACTCCCCAGCTCCTCGTAGCAAGTTGAAAAACCTTCACACAAAGTATGCAAAAACTTTGAGGTGCCAGAAAAAAAGATTAAGAGAGATAAATGCCTATCTCATTCCTGGGGAAGAGTTCAGGATGTATCTTCCATCTAGAGTCTTCCTGACCTTAAAAGAAACATTTCCATCTACTCTCCTTTGTGGGGAAATGAAGTTCCAGAGATGGGGACTGACTCCCTTCAGATTAGCCTTGTTATTGCAGAGTCTGTGTCTTCCATAGTCCTAACTGGAGTTTAGTCCAGCTCCCATAGATAGACTGGGTAAGGCACGAACAGCATGGCATTGCTTGTATTGTGCAAACTCTGAAATTCATTTTTCAAAATTACTGAGGACTGTTGTGCAGCAGACTTCTTTATATGCCTCATTATACTTTTTTTGGCTAGTGTATTGCAGGCTGCCATATGGCTCAATATAAAAATCTTTATGGGTATCTGCTGTCTCTCATAATACATAAAGATATGTTAATTAACACTAATTAAATCAATCTAAAACATATATGAAACATAGCCTTACAAATTAGATAATTGAAGTATGTTGGCCAAGTCCTTAGCTTTTGGCTAAATACTAACTGTTCAAAGTTGATGCCTCATGAAGGCACTGATAACACTCCTACCCTGTGCGTGGTTATGATCTGCGGATATTCCCAGTGCTGGTAAGTTTTCTTCTTCAAAGGTACAGGAACAGGAATGTAAGTACATGTTTTGAGCACAGCTCAAAACCACAGCCATATAACATAAGCCATCAATTACTGATTCAGACATTGAGAAAAAGCGGGAAAACAATTAAACACTTAGAGAAACACCTTTCCTCCCCGGGATCATCATCACTCCACCACCTCTTCTCCCCCCTTCTGTGTCTCCACTTCCCTTGTTCCTGTGTGTTACAGTATTTCCCTACCAACTCCACTGGGGAGGCAATGGGCATCAGAAGGTCGGATCACTGTGTAATTTTCTTCTCTTCCTTGTCTTCCTTCTCCTCCTTCTCCTCCTCCTCTTCCTTCTCTTACTTTACTTTACTTTTTACTTTACTTTTTACTTTACTTTTTACTTTACTTTTTACTTTTACTTTACTTTTTACTTTACTTTTTACTTTACTTTTTACTTTACTTTTTACTTTACTTTTTACTTTACTTTACTTTACTTTATGCCTTCTAATCTTTGCTTCCTGATCTTTTTCCTCTACTGCTTCCTGCTTCTTTCTGCTCTGGTGAAGGATCCTCCATGAGCTGCAGTCCTTTCAGGGATGCTCTGGCATGATTTTTGCCTCAGGGGTGTCCCTGCCTTTTGATGGGTCACCCACAGCCATAGTCCTTCTTGGGTGTTCTTACTCTTTGACTGTGAGTCACCCACAGCCAAAGTCCCTTTGGAATGTCTCTGTCCCAGCATGGCTTACCCATAGCCACAGTGCCTCCGTGGTGTCCCTGCCCCAAAGTGGGTTACCCATGTGCTGGCATTTCTCGGGGAGAAACTTCCTCTGACACGTAGTGCATCCTTCTATCAGTGTTTCCCCAGCTGTGTCCCCAGCAACCTCTTCCACATACCCCCCTCTGTCATTTCTCCAAATCCATCTTTTTACTTTTCTGTTCACAGTTCTCCTTTGGTGTGTCCTCTTGTGTCTCCTGCCACTTGCCACCATTTCTTATAACTAAGTAGATGTGCCATCTACTTCCCTGACTGGTTAAATTTTTGGGGTATAGGGTGCTTTCATCTGTTTCAAAGCTGTCTGGACCTGGCTGTGATTAGCCCTGGACAGTTCATGGCTTCCTCCCACACAGGCCACTCTGCAGTCCCATGCAGTACCCAAACGCTGCCAGTTATGCTGGTACAACCATTCCCAGTGGGGCATAGGTGTCCTAGCTTATCGTCCAGGTGTCTGTCCATATACAAACAGTAGCTGTGACCATGCATTCCAGGGACTGACAAAACACATTGTTCTAATGTCACCCAGGCATCTAATTTCTGCTTAGCTCATGCCTGAAGTCAGTCCTTGGGCAACTGCAATTCCTGTGTCAAAACTGTTAAACATTGCAGCCAATTATTGGTGCTCAGTAACAGCCCTTGCTGTATCACCTTGTATCTACAGATCTCTGTTGGGTTCCCATACTCTCATCCCTTCCTCTAAGTTTGTGTGAAGGTTCTTGCAGCTCTTGGACATAAGAAGATTCCATCAACTGGCTTCCCCAGATCAACTAGGTGGGTAACCTTGTTGTAAAAGGAAATTAAGTTCATTAAGCAGGACTTCCCCCTCCTGAACATGTGTTGTCTGCAACCAATTATAGTATTGTCCTTCAGGTGTGAAGTGAGACTGACTAGAGGGAATGGCCTCAAGCTGTGCCAGGGGAGATTTAACTTGAGAATTAGGAGACATTTCTTCTCAGAAAGAGCAGTAAGGCATTGGAACGGTTTGCCCAGGGAGGTGATGGAGTCACCATCCCTGGGGGTGTTCAAGGAAAGGTTGGACGTGGTGCTTAGGGACATGGTTTAGTGGGTGACATTGGTGGTAGGCAGATGGTTAGACCAGATGATCTTGGAGGTCTTTTCCAACCCTAATGATTCTGTGATATGAGCATATTCCAATAAATATTCAATGTAGCACTATTTTTTTTCTTATTTTTCTAAAAGATTTCTCCAGCTTGTGTATTTCTTTCAGATTACTTATTTATTTGAAGGAACCAAAGTGTTTGCTGACAGAGGCATAAGACCTTTTATAGGCTAAAATAACAGCAATCTATCTCCTGCTACGGCTCTCTGGCAGCTACTAAATCAATGACAATAAAACATCAATGGTTAACACAGTACAGTGTTTTCTGAAAACAAACAAAGATAGGAGTGCTCATTATGTTTCTATAGTTAAGCACAAAAGGGTACTCAGCCTAAAACTGGACATTCAGCACCTACGTTATGTAGAAAAAAATCTGGCATATTCTTCTCAAAACTGCAGTGTTAGAGCCAGACCTATAAAGAATTGTAGGGGCCAAATGGCAAATTTCCCAACTTTGGCAGTGATTTCCTATTTGACCTTGAGAAATCACTTCCAACCTTTGATGAAGTCATGGGTGCTGCTATTTTTCTTTTGGTAAAATGAGAATAGCATTAGTTTTTGATCAGTTATTTGAGCATCCCTGAGGGAAGGCACTAAGAAAGTATTGATTATAGCAGTTGTATTATAAATGTTTGCTGGAGCAGAATTCAACTCATAGCTTTTCCACAGGAATAGGAGAGTCAGCATTGTGAGAGAACTTGCACATGATGTGAAGTAACTTGGTTTTTGAGTTCAGTTTATTTAGGTTGCTTACAGATAAATCCTTGTTTGGAATGAAATGATACTGGATTTTATTTGGTTGTATCTTTGTCCTATTAAAATCATATAGTATTACATTTTGATCTTTGTGGTATTCCTTAAAAGGACTGAAAGTAATAGTAAAATATTTATTTTGTTTGGAATACATTTTAAACAGAATAAATATTTATTGTTTCAGAAAGGAGTGTGTATACATTTTCTGAAATAACTACTTAAGCACAAGATATGATTTTGCCAAAATCATATAAAAGTGATATAAAAAATGCTCATAATTAAAAATAACATTGTTGCTTACTTAGAAGAGAGAACCGTAACAAGTTACAGTATTTCTTTTTATTCACAATACACATTGATGGTGAGGTAGGAAGTAATGTACACTAGCCAGTGTGACTGTAGGAGCAAAAGCACTTTTTAAGATTAAGGTTCATTTGCTGTGGTCCTCAGAAAATAACATAGGTGTCAGCTGAAGGGTAGCCATAGAGTTGGAAGAAACATCCAAAGGTAATCAAGTCTCAAGAAGATCAGGTAGACCTATGTGATTTCTGACAAATGTTTTTCTAACATACAACTAGATCTCCAGTGATGGAGAGGCAGCCTCACCAGGAAATCTACATTTCGACTTCGCTACGCTTTTCAGCAAAATATTTTTTCCTACTGTTTAATCCTTCTCTTTCCTGCTGCAACTTAACCTTCCCTCCTATCTATTATTTCCATGAAGAACAGATTATTCCTTTTCTCTCTATGACAGCCTTCTATTTATTTGAAGATAATTAACCTGTATTTCTTTACTCTTCCTTTTAAACTGATTATCCTACTTCTTCGAGGGTTTCCTCCCCTTTGGATTCTTCTCCAGTCCACACTTCCCTGAAGAGCAGTGCCCCAGTCTAGAAGCAGCATACTGGCTGTGTTTTTGCAGAACAAGGGGATTGATTCATGTCTCAAAATCCTTACTTCTGGTTCTGTATCTCAGTGTGACACTTGCTATTTTCACAACAATGTGACGCTGCTGACTCATGCTCAGCTTGTCATTGACTGTAACACCTGCATCCCTTCTTGCAGAGCTGTTACCTAACCTGTTCCCTCCACCACCACCACCACCACCCCCCCTTCTGTATTTGTACAGTCTGTTGAGTGTATAATATTGTACCTGTTGAACTTCATTCTTTTTCTCATTTTGCTAGTTTGTAAATATAATTTTGCATTCTATTCCTCTGTGTATCCTCTAGCCTTATTCCGTAGTCATAGTTATTAATGAAAACACTGAACAGGACTGAATCTAGGGTTAGCATATATGGATAGTTCTTTATAGACTAGGTTTTACAGCTTGGTTATGTAAATAGTATGTCAGACCATATCAAAAATCTTATTAACGTTACAGCAGAGGACATCTTCTGCCTATCCTATATTCATAAGACCCCTTTCCCTTTTATAGATAGAAATTGTATTGCCTTGAAATGAAAAGCTTTTGGAAGCTTACAGGTATGTTCTTTTATCCCAGACTATTTACAAGACTTATATTTACAAAGACCAGTCTGCACTTCCCTGTTTTGTTTTGTTTTTTTTTTTTTTCTTTTTTTTTTTTTTCTTCCCTGTTTTTCTTTTTTAATGATGTGCACAGTTATACCCCATTACAGCTTTCTACTACCACCTCACCTGTTTTCCCTTGTCCTCAAAGATGATTGCTAAGGCTTCTGAGATTGCTTGTGAGAATTCGGTAGAAACCCTAGGATAAAGTTCCTCAGGCCAAGACAATTACTATCTTTCTTTCATAAGGGAAGGATCCTTTGTTCTCTCTTTTGTTATGTCCTTTTGTTAATAACAGTAACAGGATACTTTACAGGGCACATGTTTGTAGTGAAGACTCAATGCAAAAAGAGCACTAACCATTGTGGTCTTTTCAGCATCATCTGTCAGTCACTTTACCTTCCTGTTAAATAGCAGAGTAACACTTTCCATGCTTATAGTAAACAAAGCTTTTTTTTTTTTTTTTTTTTTTTTTTTTTTTAGCCTCTCTCTTACTGTTAATGTAATGGAATAATTTATGGAATGATTCTTGTTACCCTCTGTGTCTCCCGCTCTTTGCTGTCTCCTCATGTGCTTATGTTATTCTTTTATATTTGTCCTTGGCAATATGATTAAATTTCCATCTACTCTGTTCCTCCATCTTATGTCTGACATCAGTGAGCAGCTCATGATATATCTAAATTGGTCTATTATGCACAGTAGCAAAATGAAAGATAAACAGTTTCAGCTCTTGATAATTTTGCCAAAATTACTACCATGCAAGAAGTGTCAGTTTCTGAGAACTTTTAGCATTCATTATTTTTGGGAAATTTGACAAGGTGAATGTTAAAGACTTGCTTTTCTCCCCTCATTTTCCCTCTCACTGCAGAACAATAGCAAATGCCTTTGAAAAAGTTCTTTGAAAAAGTTCTTTGATAAGTTTTGAAGTAGGGTAACCTGTGGTTTAATCTACTCTGCTGCAGAGATAGACCCTTGCTAGTGCTCTGTGTCCAAAGAGAGACCAGATGTGCCATTTATACTACATATCTTACTGTCCAATGGTTCCTAATTAAGGCAATGCAAATGACTAACAACAAATGGCTAACACTAATACAATCCAAGAGCTGACTTCAATTTGTAGTTCAGCTTTAGATCCATATTTGAACTGCCAATGTGGTAAAATAATTTGTAATAACTACTGTAATGACAATCATCTGCATATCCCACTGAGATGACCAGAGAAGCTTATTTTAATTCAGCATCTCCTTGTATATGAAAATGAAAGACAAAGATTAATGCACTTCTACTGAGCATATTTGAACATCAGTAGTGAAGGTACATTAACAAGACAACTCTCTAAACCCAGTTAGCTAGAGTAGGTCCCAAGGATGCAGTCTTATCTTGTTCGAGAAATGTCACCTAACATTGTAACATGTGTTACCAGGAAACATACTGTTTGATCATGTCAAGAGCCTTCAAGGAACCAATGCTTAGATAACCTAGAGATAGTTTGCCCGAAGAGTTTTAAAGGGAAATCCAAGGTAAGTTAAGAGAACTCATTTGTACAGTTTGGAATTAATGTGACTCATCACAATCATCTAGGAAAAATTCCTTTAAAATGAGAATAGAAAGAAGAATATGACCTTAGATGACTAATTTCATTAGTTTGACTAATGTTCGTTGAGGATTTTGAAGATTTAAAGCACCATATGAGGCTAAGTATTCTTTTAGACTGCTGCAGGGTTGGATAAATGATCTCACATTTCTCACCTGCCTACACTCCATGTTTCCACCCCCTCTGCTCACAATCTGGGTTTTGCTGCTCTCCCTGGCCTAATGTCTCAGTATGTTCTGACTCCTCCTTCATAGTGCCAAGACGCACTGAGGAACTGGCTTGAAGTAAAGGCAGACACAGATTCGTGTTTACTTTGTACATACATGTATACTCAGACATTACGTAATTTCTACGAATTCTTATATATATGTAAAGACACAGTTGTGGGAAAATAGAAATATGTATCAATTTTTAATTTCAGTGCACTTGCCATTGAGCTGGGACCTGTGCTTGGATAGTGTCTTGGAAGATGGTTGGCCCTCAAAGCAAAGGCTGAGGTAGTGCTTTGTGCAGAACGGGAGGTTTGTGGCAGGGGCTTCCTCGCATTCTGTGCATTGCTTGAATGAACAGGAGTGTGCTGCTCTTAGTCAATTCTCATTCCTACAGGAAAAAAAAAAAAAAAAAGTCCTGCAAGGCCCCGTAATTTGGCTAACTACTCAGGCCTAACATCAAATCCTTGGAGACATCATGAAGAGGCCTTCATTCTGCAGCAAACAGATTGGCACTGCAGTGATGATAATTGTAATTATCATGAGCATAATAAATAAATGGCAATGTATTTTGCTAGCTTTAGGGGCTTGAGTAATCTGGCAAACAGCTTGCTGCACTCTGTCACACAATAATGATATTCACTGCCAGCCCAGGAAGTTTACCTAGGGGCTGTGACTCATGTTTGTTTTGAAAGGCATGGCATTAAAGGCCTGTGAATTATGTCTGTTGAGAAGAACACTGATTTAAGTAATTACAAATGCAAAACTAAAACAAATCCACAAGGCAAAAAAATGCTAATTGATCACACTCTTCCACACACTTTAAGTCTTTATTTGTCTTTAAAGAAGTTTTTGCCATAGGGCTAGGTTCCTTGAGACCATTTAATTTCTGTCTGATTACTGGTGCAGTACTGTAAGTCTGCCTGCATATGTGTGTGACCTCCTACCCTTACCTGAGCAGGACGTGTTGCCCCATCACTGCTCTCCCTGCCAGAACACAGTGGGGTAAGGAAGTGCTCAGTCAGCTCAGGGAAAATGAGTCGCTGGGTGAAAAAGTCCTGGTCAATGCCAGGAGTGAGTCCTTCAGATTTCTTTTCTTACCACCCATTAAAAAATTGATTAACGGTCCTCAGGGTTCATATTGGCCCATGAAAGAGCAAATGCACCAGTCCTGGGCATTTGCTAGTGCTGCTCCAGGTACAAAGCCCTGCTGGACTCCCACAATTCACAACTGAGTTGTGGGTCACAGGCCAGGGCAGCCAATGGACCTTCTCATGAAGCAGGAAAGAAACTTTATTTTTGTTTTGGAAATGTGTGGAGCACCAATTGAGCTGCACTGGACTGTACAGAAAGAGCCAGCATTGCACTTCCTTTTTATATTCATAATACTGAAGTTATGCTTATAAGCATGTGCAGCCATTTCCTACCAACACAGGGCTGCTATGGAGATAGCCATTTGCCATCAGAACTACACATCTCTTCCTATAGTGTACCCTCACCCCCACCTCTCCTTCCTTACTGAAGCCTATATTTTTATATTTCCAAAAAACCCACAACAGGTCACAAGCCAATTTTCACTGCCTCCTCACCAGCGTAGTTACAGCAGCAGCAGTCTTACAGCCTGGCATGAGGGAGTTTCTTCAAAATCGCACAATCTGTGATACAAGAGAGGTTCCATTTGCCAGGTCTGATCACTTCTCATCGGCCACAATGGAGCAGGCACCTGAGGCTCAGACCATTCACTGCTGCAGACCTTTCAAGCGTGTGAATCTTCTGGGCTTACCTGTTCAGCATAAAGTATTTTCTGTACCAAACTCTAATTCTGAAGATATACAGCCTTTTGTCTGTGAAGTTCTAAGGCTTTAAAATGATCAGGAAGAGGAAAATAATCAAGGCACCGGAGCATCTCTCCTGTGAAGAGAGGCTGAGAAAGCTGGGAATGTTCAGCCTGCAGAAGAGGAAGCTCAGGGTTTTCTCATCAATGTCCATAAATACCTGAAGGGAGGATGCAGAGAGGACAGAGCCAGGTTCTTTTCAGTTGTGCCCAGAACCAGAACAAGAGGCACTGAGCACAAACTGGAACACAGAGAAACTCTGAATACCAGGAAACAGTGTGGGAAACTGAGTACTGACACAGGCTGCCCAGATTGCTGTGGAGTCTCCTCCTTGGAGACCTTCAAAAGCTTCCTGGGCATGGCCCTGGGCAGCCTGCTCTGGTAGGCCTGTTGAGCAGGGGTTGGAGCAGATGGGCTCCCTTCCCACCTCACCCATCCTGTGATCTTGTGAATTATCTAAAGTCTTTTGCAATCGATCATTTTTCTGAGAGTGGATTTTCATGACTGACTCAGACTAATCTAAATCCAGGCTACTAATAGTCCTGTCCTTATCCCTGTTGCTGGGTGTATGTTTCTATCCATCTTTAAAGGCCACTAACTCCAATGTTTTTCAGCTTGTTGGGGTCACTGTATACTGACTTACTGTAGCATCACAGTTGCTCTGATTCTGGGAAGGAGCCACTGTGTAACCCTGGATTTGGGGAATGTTGAGGCTTGCCCTGACTTGCTACTAGGGCAGATAAAATGTTATAGCAGGTAAGCTGATTTCTGGGGGTGCATTGGAAAGATGCTAGGCAGACATTAAACATACATTTTTTCTTGTCTGAGAAGTTATTGATGTACATGTTTTAATTCAAAAAGGTAGTTAGTATAGAGATGGTTTCTCATACTGTTTATCTCACCTGTAGGCAACTTCATCAGCTGCTAGCAAACAAAAGGTCTCCTTGTGCTCAGAGGACTGCCAGCATTAATGTTCTGCCATTTTTATGCTGTAACAGATGCATGACGAGCACCTAAAATAAGGTGCACAAACTGAAAACACATTTGTGTCACAGATGGCTAGTTAGTCAAATGTTATGAATGGCACCTTAAGAGGAATGCTTTAGAACAGGCTCTGATAACCAAGAGATAAAATAAATTTTTTTCCCCTTTAAAAATTGCTCCCTATAGTGTAGTTTTAGGCCACTGAAAAATTTAATTTCACTTCTGCTTCTGATCCTGCAAACAATTGGGTAGGCGCTTAGCAGCTTTGCTAAAGAGGCCAGAGTGAAGAATAAATTATAGCTTCAATCATTTCTTGTGTGCTGAACTGCAGGTTTCAGTAGCATGCTCCCTGGGGCTGCAACGGGTGAGTTGTCATGGCAGCATGATGCTCGGTGCACAGGCTCTCTACAGCAGGTTCTCCTCCTTACTCTGTGCTCCTCCACTTCATGCCATGCCATCCAGCATGCCTGGGGTTCGAGTGGTGGGGCTACTAGATGCATGACTTTGCTGGTAAACTGGGAGATTTTTTTTTTATCATCAAACCTCATTACCTCTGCCAGCCTACCAGTTTCTCACTTGGGTGTTGTTTAGAGTCACTGGCAACCTTTGCTATTGCCAAGCTTTTAGTCAAAATGAGTCAGGCTAAAACAGGCATAGAAGAGTAATGTGTAAGACTTGGAAAAATAAGTTAAAAATTGTTTGCATTTGCCTTCTAGCTTCTGAATTATTCACAGCACATTTGTTAGGCACTTCTTTGCAAACTTGGAGGCTAGAAATCACTTGAAAAAAAACAAGGAAGTTGAGGTACTGATATAGCCTCTTGCCTCTAGGACTTCAGACGTGAAGGAAAACAACATGGCTAACCAGAAAAAGCTAAAAACTGCTGCAGCTGCTGGGTACCCCACAAGACAGTTGCAGCTCTATATAGTAGTTCTGACATTGTCAGCAGCCTTCTAGCAAGGAAAGCAGCCCTTGGCCAGGGTCACAGCGGCCCCATTTCAGCTGGGTGACCCCTTATTCTCCTGGATCTGTCCTATCATTTCTTGAGGCCTGGGGAGGTTTGTTTTTCAAAAATTTGCTTGCATTTTTTGTTCATTCTCACAATATACTATAGTTATTTTTCTGCTGTGTTTAGAACTATTAACCTGATTTCATATCTTCCGCCAGCATTAATTAGAAAATTTCCAGTATTTAGTACGCATGGCCCTTCCATTTGCAGACCTGTCAGAAGGGCTGGCATGAAGATATAGGAATGTGTTAGGAACATGATATGTTATCACTGTGTATCATTCATGCTTGATATTTTTATGCATATTGCATTATCTATATAATGCATCCTATTCATACTGTATACATTTAAAATAACACATTTAAGAAGTTTTAAGGTTGCATATGGTAAGTGTTGCAGTAGCAGTAAGCACTGAAATTTCACAGAGAAATAATGAATCGTCTTTCGTAACCAAGGGATGCTATGTACTTAAAGTATGGCGAATATGGAGTAATATATACTAAAAGCAGTAGTTCAAAAATACATTTCCAGTTTATAGGATGGTAGCTCAATAATAATTCTTTCCACTATCAATGGGATATGTTTTGATTCAAAGTTCCATTACAGAAACTGCCTATTTCTGTCAAAATCTTGGCTCAGAAGATTCACTGTTGATCCCTGTGAAAAACAGGTGATTGGATTTTACTCTCATTATCCTGCCTATAGTTGTACTGAAGTGTGCTTTAAAAATATGATTCTGGGAAAGGAGAAGGGAGAAAAGATGGAGATTATAACAAACCCTAAGCATTAGAAATCAGACATAGTCTCCTTGGGCAGCCAACTAACCAATATCTGCCTCTGATACAGTTGATGTTAACCAGTGTCAGAACAAAGAGGCCAAACCAGGAGGGCTTTAGTTCTCATTAAATATAGCATTTCCTTCTTGTAAAAGGATTATCAGAGGGAAAAAAGAAAACAACAACAACAAAAGCAAGCAACAACAAAACACAAGAACCCATATGGCATTTGGGTAAATAGAAGTTGGAGTGGAAAGAGTACAGACTGGAGAAGTGGGCAGAGAAGGAAATAAAGATTGGTATGGGGCAGGGATTTAAGGAGGACAGCTTTTCATAACCTACTTGTGTGAAGAAAAATGCCAATGTTCATAAAGAGAGAAGGAAGACAGATGAAAAATATGATGATTTTTGCTTTGTTGGTGTTGCTTGTTTTTAGCCTTTCTGTATAAAGAAATGGTTGGGTAAGTAAAGCATGGAGGGAAAGACTTCCGTGTAGTGTTTTACAAGATTGCTGATACATGAGACACCAAATCAACAGGATATTTTATCTAAGTGTTGTAGATATCAGCTAGAATATATTATGAGATGCAGATCAAGTGCTTGGTAGTTTCATATGCTATGGAAAAGTTTGGGGAGTGTAAGGACTTGTTCCTTTTGAAACAAGTGTTGGTCACTTGAAAGAGTTAAAGGAAAATCAGTGCATTTCAATTTTGAAAGACCTTGAGAAGTAGGGAATTCTTTTTCCTACTACCTCTTTTCTCACCTAGTAGGCAAGAATGAGAGAGTTCTCATCTTAATTTAAATAATGGAAAAAGCATTAAAAAAAAATCTGTGTGTATTTAGGAAGATGCAGTGATTCACTTACATTCTAACAGCTTGCTTTCCCCCTAGGAATTAAACAGCAGCTACTAAGGAATAACATTTTAAGTTCTTCAGGATTGGATGACACTCAGTCAAAGGTGTTACAAGAAATGGCTGAGGCTTTGGATGAAAATTCGTACTTGACTTTTAACAAGAAAGTTGCAAACTACTTGAAGAAGATAGTGATATGCTAATTTTTAGAAATTATAATTAGTATAAGCCCAGAAAGTTTAAACAGGTTCACTTGACATTGTTTCCAAGAAAACTCCCAGAAAACCTTTTGCCTCACTGGGGTGGGGCAAAAATTAATCTACGGTTGTGTGATGAAATTAGTCAACATTACTTCCAGGTAGATTAATAATTCTCCAACTTTATAGCTTTTAATGAAGCAAGGAGTTATTGTTGGCAGGATTTGCTCTGATTTCTCTGAGGTTTATGAATGGCTCCGGCCTGCCCCTTTGATAGAAGAAAAATTAAGTCAGTTACAAAGGGAGCAGTAAGGTGGGTTAAAATCAGCATTGGTAATGGACCATGAGAACAGTGCGGGTAATGAGGGTGTTAATATAAGGTTTCTCCAGAAATCTGTTCTTGGTTCAGTGCTATTTAGTATGTTCAGAGCTAATCACAATAAACCCCATGTGATGACAGAAATAAATAAACAGGAAGTGGAAGTTAGCCTGTTAGTGGTACAGGCTCGCCTCGATCTCTTGAGAAGGTGGGTTCATCTGAACAACATGCATTTTACTAATGTGACATGCCAGGGCATCCATCCAGGGACAAAGAAAGGAGGGCTCACTTATCAGACGAAGCAGTGTGTTTCGGAAGCAGCAGATCTGCACAGGAGGAGGAGGCACTAACAGGTAATCAATCAAGCATGAGCTCCAGTGCAGCAGCATAGCTAAATAGCAATGAAAAAGGAGGCAGGGGGCAGTACTTCTGATTATTAGCGAGATCACTCTGGGAATACCATCTGTTCGGGTGTCAACACTTTAACAAAAGAGTGGTGACAAGTTAGAGCCGATGAACCATGTGAGGTCTGCAGAATTTACCTTATCAGAGAGCAAGTTGAGGATCTCAAATATTAGTCAAGATAGCAAAAATTGCATTGAAGTATTAGACAGTTTAACCTGTCAAAAGGTGGCTACATAAAACATTCTGAAATTTCAAAGATACCAAATATTTGCAGCTGTTGTTGACATAAATAACTTTTGCAGGTGCTCAGCACCTCCCAGAGTATTTCTGCTTAGGAGCTTAGCCATGAAATCAGGAATGTGAACTTTATTGACTGATTCTGAATTTCTCTTTTACAATCAGGGAACATGGACAGCAATGTTTTTTATTTTTATTTTTTTTAATTTTTTTTTTTTTTGTCTTACACCTTGAAGCCAATTCCGTCTCCTAGCCCAGAATTTTCCTCCGTGACTCAGCTAAAGGGAAGGCATCTATCTCCCCAGGCATGTGGCATCCTACAAGCTGTCCTGGCCTTAGCTGTGTGTACCTCTACACTCATTAGACAGAATAACTTTGTTTTCTTACAAAGCCAAGCCTCAGTTCCAGTTGAGCAATCTGCTATCTATGCCAATCTTCCAGCCTGATATGACTGACTGTATTGCAGACTTTTCTCCTTACTCTGCCCAGGCTTTCAGTTTTAGTCTGACTATTCCCCTTTTTGGAAAATGATTATTTAGCTAGACATCACAAGCTAGCATCTCTGATATAACATTTGTCAGGGTATTAAGGTATTTTTCTTAATGGTTATATAACAAATACATGTATTTTCTCCTAGCACTAAGCAAACCAGGCAAGAAAAGATACCAAGTTCTTGTGTGTATTAACACGGGAGTTCAGCGCAGCTTTACAATCTTTCCTTCAGATACATTTACCAGTATCTATTCAGGGAGCTGTACGAAAATACTGTGGGTACATTGACATGTTCTCTTGAAATCCTCACACTGTTCTTTGAAGAAAATGCATCACAGAAATATTTCAGGTGTCGTGCTGCCCATGAGTCATGTATAAAGCTCTCGCTCCAGTAACATTTTTCTTCCGAACAGTGTTTTTTTTTTCCTGCAATCTGGGACCCTAAGTGTTTTTCAGAGTTCCTGGTAACAGAGCTTCTGCTCACACAGCACTGTGCCTGGCAGCAGAAGCATGCACCGAGCTCTCCCATGCCGCTGGCACACAGGTGAGCAGCTGCTCCTGCCCCCAGCCTTGGGAAGCCATCTGGGCTCCAAAGCAGGACCTCAGGCAGGCGGGTGAAGGCAGTGGTGGTACTAAGACCATGCACTGCAGCAAAACATACATCCCCTGTTCTGTGGAGGAGGAAAATAAGAAAGACAAGCACAAAAGTAGACAGAAGTCTCTTAGTTGCTTTTTCAGTTGGGTGAGGGGTTGCCATACAGGAGGGAATTAAGCCATGTGACGGAGAAGAGGCTGTGGGATATACCACCCACTGGGGCTGCTGTCACTACAGTGTCAGATATGATGCCCGAAGGTCCTCCCCACTGAGACACACTGAGGAAAACCAACAGAAAGGAAGATTGCTAATGAACTGCTTGAAGGGAATGAAGGGAATTGGTAATGAAAGAGAAGAAATACATGGTGGCAGGGGAAAAGAAGACTTCGCAGATCAAAAATAAAATCTGATCACAGTTTAGATAGTATTTTATATATATATATATTTCTTCATAAATGACTTTTGGGAGAAAACTGCTTGCTTTCATACGGTTTTTCATTTCTTTCAAGAGGTTGTAGGCTTTCCCTAGGACTATACAAGAAAGGAAACTCTTTGCAAAGTCTTTCATTTTCAAAACTGAAAGCTTTTCTAGCTTAGCAAAGAGGGAGGGAGAATGTGGAATGTAAACAAAACACAACAAAACACAACCAACTCTCAGTTGGTTGAGTTTTCAGGTGTCAGATTGTGTCCACAACACCCACAAAACAACCTTTTTTTTCCCTTCCCTGGCAAATAAAACAGAAAATCCTGTTCTCTTTCCTTGCCCTCTCTCAGTTTCCAGTTGTAAACCACTGTGACTATGGGATGGATGTGATGGGCAGCATGAATATGATGAAGGAAGCAATATTGAAGGGGCACTACCCAGAGAAAGGGGCAGGGAGAGCAATGAGGGCAGAGGAAAGCTTATTTTCAGCAACGACCGCTACTGGGGAGAGAGGAACAGAGCTGTGAAGGAAGGCAGGCAGCAGGGTGGGGGCTGTAGTGTGTGAGGAGTAGAGTAGAGCTTAAACCTGGTCAAAAGGAGGAGGAGTGAGGGCTTGAGATTTGAGTTTGTATCACAGTGAGGGTAAATGCTTCAGTTTTAGGATAGTGTTTTTCTTGTTTGTTTTTAAGAGAGATTGACTTGTAAAATTCAAATGTTGTTTTGGGTTAGCTGAGCTTCACAGTGAGATACTTTTTAAACCTTTTGTTGTTGTTGTTTCTGTGAATAAATGTAGTTTTCAGAACTGGTGTTTTTAAAACTCATTCAGATATATTGGTTACTCGCCAACCACTCCAGGTAATCCTGCATGCGTATTTATGTCTAGCTGTCTGCTAGCAGCCAACTAACTGTGCTGAACACATTTTGCAGGTGAGGAGAGAGCACCAGGATAGTACCAGGTAAAGGTGTGTAGTTGAGGCAGTCATTGTGAAGACAGGAGAAACTACTGATTCAGCACTGTAATGTTTAGGTAAATGCTACAACAGCTATTTAAAAGAGAAAAGAGAGACACATTCTTCTGTATGACTCACTAATCACTGTCTGTGCTGTAGAGCCTGGAGTACAAATTCCTTTTGTCATGAAAATGCTTGCTCCTTTGATCCCCACAACATCATTAAACAGTTCTAAAGAGTAAGTAAATCTTTTGGCACACTCTTTGCAAAATAAGCATGTCAGGATTCAGACGCATGTGGGTGTGTTTGTGATGCTGAGGAGATTGATACTGATACAATTTTTAGCAGTGGGTGCAGACTGTGTATTGCGTTGGAAAGAGAGAGAGGTTTTCCACCTCCTTTTCCAAAGCATTTATGTAGAAAACTGAAATGCACAGGGTAGCCATGCAGGATCACTACACAGAGGCTGCCACTGCAAACTGAACACTATTTTGTTCATCAATGTTATGGCTATGCATGTAAACCGGCCTATCGACACATAGTATGTGCCCATCAGCATGCTACCCAAAGTATTTTTGAAGAATGCCCTCTGTGTTCTCATAATTCAGGCAAAATACGTAGGTTGTGTTTCTGGAGTGTCAGATGCTGTTGAGGACATCACCAGCTCTTTCCCATGACCAGACAATGCTGCAGACTGGTGGAGCATGAGCTTCAAATTGTGCCCTGTCTTTGTGGGGACCTGGTGCAGGCACAGTGGGTTTTTGCGGGGGTTTCTTCCTTTATCAGAGCACGTGTGCATTTGAGTTTGTGAATCACTATCTCAGCTGCTTTAACACCTGGCAATGGTGGTCTCTTCTGGCTCTGTGGACATGAGCTGAATGCCTGGGTCAACCGATCTGCAACTGGTAAATTTAGGGCAGGTGGAAATAGTTATCACTAACAATTTCACCAAAGGTTCTGTGGTATTTATGTAGTAACTTCACAAGGCTTTAGCTAAAATGGGAAAAGCTTATGAGCTTACTGGAAGACTAATGTAAAGCTAAACCATTCAAAGAAGAACGACTGTTTAGAAGTGTAAGAACAGCGTTCTCATGCCACATAGCGCTCTGTGTTAAATAAGTTTATACCCTTCCAACATACCATCTGGCAGCAAATAGTAGATTGGTTTGCATCCCAGCCTGTGATCTTGCAAGAAAAATTAAATCATATATAATAAAATGCACTTAAAAAAGACAACATTTTCAATAATGTTCAGTGGAACTAATGGACTTAAAAGTGTTTCCAGTTATCTGTCAGAAAATGTTTGGGTAAACAAGTATCTGCTCTCAATTGTGGTGTGCATAGGCATAAAGGGATTTATGTCATACTCAGAAACACTGTTGTTTGTGCAAATATGCACCCTCCAAGTGTTCAGAACATCCAAATCTGCATTTGTGTCTGAGCCACTACAGTGGGAGGAATCGGATTATGGGTTTTAAACTGGTGTAGGCTACCCAAAGTATGTGCGCAAATGGTTGTGTGTTTGGGAGAAAATGGAGCAAGTGTCCTGTTTTAGGAAGTCAGAGGGGTCCATACTGGTTGTAGCGTGATACAGTCTGTGGAAGTTCATGTGCCCAAGGCACCTTAGAATTGCCTTCCCTCTCTGAGCTGAATGCCCCAACATTTTAGGGGAGATTTATTTTTGTCTGTGTTGGGTAAGGCAATTACTCCAATTTAAAGCATCTTCTTTCTTAGTAATATGGTAATTCAAGGAACACTTTGGGCTAAATTCAAATCCATTTAAGGGATGTAGTAACTATTTGTTTAAATTTTTTCAGCAAATCAGGCAAAAATATTTTATGTCATTAGGTCATGTATCTCTAGGAAAATAAACAAGATAAAATACATACTGATGTAGCTGCCCTTATTAGGTTTAATACAGGGAAATTAGACTGCCCACTGGATGTATAATGAAATGATTAGGTAGAACCTTCTATCTAGCTGTATACACAGGGCTGCAGAGATTTGATTAGGTTATGTGAAAAATAACAACGGAGACTCAGCTTTATAAGGAGGATGGGTTAAAATGATTCACTAAGAAATTGGTGTAATTAAAAACACTCTAACTGGTATCCAGAGTCTGTTTGTCTCCTTTCATTAAGGGTACATTTTCAGGTTTACATTAATATTCTCTGTGCCTTACCTGTGTCTAGGAACTCTTTCATTTGTCACTCCATGTAAATTTAAATTCGAGCCTCCCAATCAGTTTTTTGAATTGCTAGGTTATTGAGTAAGTATATAATTCTTAGCTTAGCCGCTGAACATCTGTTGCCATTTGTGTCCAATATGTAATTACAGCAGGGGGAGCTGGACAATCGGAGATTAAAAAGATGCTGCTTAATCTTACACCACATGTTTCCACTTAAAAAGAATAATACGCTAGAGATATCCCATTGTAACTCATGGTATATCTGCTTCTCTCCCTGTTCCTGCTCTGTACATAAGATTTCATTTAATTTCTCTCTGAAATCACCGAAGTCCTTGTATTTGGACCTGGGAGTGCATTTACTTAGGCCTCGTGTGGCCTATGTGTTACAGCATGATCAGAAGGTCTCCATTCCTGTTTTTTTCCCAAATGAAAAATTGTGGTTTTCCTTTCCTCTGTGTGTATACATGTATTTCTATGGACTAGAAATGGAGCTGAATTTTTATCGAGAGAACCAAACATCTGGGGTAAATGGGCTCTAGCATTAGTAAACTGGGCAGAAAGCTTGGATGTGGCTGCCTCTGGAGGCTGTTAATGTAATCTGCCCTTAAGTTATGTGGTTAAAGCATCAAATGTATCTATGAAGGAGACCATGATGTGTCTTTCCCTTTTCACAAGATTGGACTGCAGAATTTCCAGCAGGACTGTTCAGATGCATGTGCATTTGCAAGAGAAAAAGAAGTAGCATCTGTGGTGTGGTGAAGGCAAGTGCTAGGAAAGGGGCAGAAGGCCAGTGGTTGAGCAGTCATCAAGATGGCACAGTATACTTTGTCTTACTGCAAAGCAGTGTTATCAATTCTTTTGTAATTACATTTATGCAAATGGGTACATAAAAGCTGATACAACACACTGAGCTTTAAGAAAGGACTGGAAGAGAAGAATTGGATGCTGTATGGAGCAAGAAATGATACTGCAGAGGCAAGCAACATGGCAGTAAAGAGTCACAGTGGTGTTTCACCTAAGTGTGAAAATGTGTGTTGGGCACAACTGCAGAACATTTGTGGACTTTGTCCCACGTATATCCCATTGGAGATGCTGCTGACAGAGCAAGGCAATATTCTGAGTGTTTTCTGGATACTTGGGCATGAACCAAAATATTCCAACAGCTCATGCAGAGGAGGGAGCTCTGATAGCAGTTCTGTTGGGATATTTAGCTTCTGCTAAGGAAGGAAGCTGAAGAGAGGCTCACTTAATCCATGTGTTGTAAAGGCTTTCTTGTGATCCTTTTTCTTCCTGCATATTCACTGTGGCAATGTGCTTCTGTCTGTTCAGACCACTGAACTATTTTCCCGCCCATCCCTCTTTCTCCAGGTGTGAACATAGTCTTCACTTCTCTACAGAAGACCTGCACAACCACATTCAATAGCATCTCAACATTTGACAGTCCTCCTAGGGAGTTTCATGGGGCTGAAACCGAAAAAAGACAGTGTACATGGAGTTCAGATTTGTGCCTTACTGCTTTAGTGAGGGGCATATCAGGAAAGCTACTCCACCTCAGCTAAAAGTTGTCCAACATCCTGTACTCAAAGTAAACATCAGACCCTTCAAAAACAGGAACTCGAAGCTCTGGCCAGACAGGCATATGCATGTTGAGTAACTTGCTTGAATTGTTTGCTGGTTCCATTGAGAAGGTATGTGGAATAGCAAAATATAGGCATTGAACTGGAAGATGACAGATAATTTACTTAAGGTGTGGGTATGTGGATGTGTCTGTCTGCAGTTTTTGTGCTGCCTAACTGCCAGTGGTCCTTCAGCATTGTTTTACTACACTTATAAACCTTGCAGCACTTTTGAACCATCCACAGTAAGAGGTAGGAAGGCAAGAGACAGCACTTGCTTTACCAACACAGGTCTCCATGCAGTTGGCAAAGCTCATTCTCAGGTAATGTTAAATTTGCATCCACATTTAATACTGAAAAACATACTTATTTTGCTGTAATATTATTGTTTTCTTGTTTTCCTGATTACTCACCATTGGACTTCTCTTGTCTTTGTAGGTCTATTTTTCCCCAAATCTTCAACCAACCTAAATTCCACCAAATTTTGATTGCCTCAGAAATATTTCAGGAGCTTTTCTGTAAGTTTACATTTTTCAAGTGTGCTGTATAATACATTTTTCCATCTTGTATGATGTCCTTGTAAAATCATGTCAGAAAAAACATTGACACTTAGCACACTGCAATTTAATTATCCATTAAAGTTCTTCAGAAGCCATGTTAGTCTGTGGACCAAAATAATGGTACAGGCATCTTTGCAAAGTTTTGCTGGGTTTTGTCAAGGTCTTTAAGGTCCCTTCCAATACAAACCATTCTATGATTCTATGAAGATGTGGTTTTTGGACTAGCATGTTCCACTGCTTTATTTTAGTTATGCTTGAAATCCTTACTGATGAGATTTCTTGGAACACATGAACTCTCCCTTCATGTAAATACACAATAGCATCCAAAGGAAAAAGTGGTGATTAAAATACATACATGTATTTAAAGAGCAAATGGTGTTACTGTAGCTGGATTGCATTATTTTGGTAATTCTAACTTAAAGAACTCTATTCAGTGGAAAGATCATAAAGAAAAATCAAGTTTGTCCTACTCTACTCATGCATTAAAAATGAAGTTCTAGGTTTCCATCAATATGTCTGCTCTCACTAGGTGCTGACCTGATCTTGATTTATTTAGTGTTGTGTAGAGACTTTGTGGCCAAAGCCAGGCTATGACACATACCTTCGCTTTTTTGTGCTGCCCACAACCTTGAGATTGTCCTGTGGGGGGGTCTGAACATCACATAGGTGTGCTATTTCTCAAATGGTGCAGGCTGTTTCAGCAAGGAAGTATGCTTTATTTTTCTGACAGTATGGACCTGATTTCTTAAACACAGAATATGTTGTCTGCCCCTCCTTCCTTCGAAAGACACCTTTAGAATACGATTGCAAATTCTTGCAGAACGCTTACAGTGACAACACTGAGAAGACTCCAGCTCTACAAGAAAATGATTGATGGTCAGTGGTAAGCACCCGCATATTGCGTCCCTGTTGAAACGCATTAATTTGATCTCAGGGGCATTCATTTAATCTAAACTGCATTTTGCAAACTGGAGTAGACTGCTCATGTTATAGCGAAGTAGGTTTTTTTGACAGTACCCATTTGTGGGGAATAGTATATAACATGGAGTGTGTATTACTGAACCTGTCTTAAAGTAGAAAGATCTGGGAGTTTGCTAAAGATGAGATATACTTCCAAAGTCCTGTTCCCTAAAATGCAGGTAAAAATAGCCAAGCTCTTCCTTTACAGATATCACTTAATTTGTTCTCCCTCAGCAAAAGCACTTCAGGGGCTGCAGAAACTGCAACTTGGTTCTCTTTAGAGAGAAGAATTTTATCTCCTGTCTCATTAGCTTGCTTCGAAGTTCATATTGTTTTCCCTGTGCCAGTCAATGTTTGCAAAGCTTCCGTCTCAGAAACTCCTTAAAACTTGTTTTGCTGAACCATAGCCATTTTAGTGTGCTTTTCCATTGACTCCAATAGGCTCAGCATCAGGCCAATAAAGGCTATTTGTCAGTGTATCCATGAATTATATTGACCTGTATCGTGCCAAATTTCATCAGTGTGTTTGCAGTTCCTAAGCTCTTTGGCACAACAAGAATGTTACATAGTTGGCACTGCTTGGAAATTGCACAGCTTTGTAGTGCTAGGCAAATAATAATACTATTTTCTATCTGCTAATGGAAGACATGAAGTTCTTTTAACAAATCTATATGCTGCTGTTCTGATGGGGGCATTTGTCTCCCCCCCTCCCACCCAACAAAATGGATTTTCTGACATTTCTGTGACCTCTTAGAGAAAGAATTAGGTGCACCAGTTACCAAGCAACAGAAAGTCAGGCAACACACTTTCAAAGCGCTCTAATTGCCCATAATGGTAAGAGCAGCATCCACATTCACAAAAGCTTCATAGACTTGATACTTATTCTGCTGCAGGAACTCATTTACCTTTTATCATCAGTATGGTGTTAAGCTGTAATCACCAGAAGGAGGAGATGCAAGTCTGAAGGGTCTGTGAGACTTGGACCTGCTCTGCATATAGAAGGCCATAAGGAACAATTGTCCTTTTCACGATTCATTTTGTTTATCTAGGATATTTTAAGCACTTAACTCACAAGAGGGAAGGCACATTCATCTCTACAATATTAAAATCTAAGTGAATGTAAAAAAATAACTCACAAAGCATTTCCGAGATTTAAACGAGAAACCAAAGGAAGTCTTTGAAGGACAATGCATTTTGACAATTTATCCTCTAAGGTTTTAAAATGACATGTTTCTTGAGTCACACAATGAAATCTTAATGGAGGGAGGAGAAATATACGGTTGAGTATTAGAAAGGTTTACTCTTTTCCCACAGCTTGTACCTGACTGCATGTGAGAAGTCAAACTGTACGACACCTCCTCATATGGCACATCTGGGTCACTGCGTGCCACTACTTGAAGCTTTTCCTTCAAAGGCTGGAATAGTCTCCATCTACTCTTCACTACCCACTTCCCTCAGGGGCTTTAAGAAATATTTTGCTTCAAGCACCACATGGCTTCTCATGGAAACCACCATTAGGAAGGGGCAATCCTAGTCTTTGCCACTGGGCCTTTCACCTTTACCTCATCATTTCCTGCAAAAGATGGTGTTGGCCAAGGGCTGGGGCAAGCGACACTCACTAACTTCATGATCCCACCGCTGTGCCTTGGTGAAGCCCTTTCAGTCCTGAATGAGAGAGGTTGTGTGTCTGTGCTCTGGATATCAATAACCCTCTTTTCTCCACTCTGGCAAAAGCTAGATTTAGTGTTCAAATGGGGCTTGCCAGCATTTCTGTATATACATTCATTTATTTTCAAGCATACAGATGTATTTCAAGTAAAGCTCTAGGGCTTCATTCTCATGTGTTTTTTTTTTTTTTTTTTTTTTTTTTTTTCTCAGGGTTAACTGCAGTGACGATAATAGACATTATGTTGGCATAAGTAAAGGCAGGGACCAGAAGCCAAGTATTTTGGCTTAAGACCCAAAGCAAAGCATACTCTAAACTTAGCATGGCATTCTGAGTAAGAAAACACCTCACACATGAGATATTTCTGTAATACTTTTTTTTTTTTTCTTTTTCTCTTTTCCCTTTTGGCTGTGCTTCTGTCCTCTCACCAGAAATGAAGTTTAATGGCGTGGTATCATACAGTGGAGGTGAAATGGCCAGGGGCTCAGTCATGCACTCTGTCAAATGCCATAGCTCCAGTCCAGTAAAGCCCTTAGGCATATGACTGCTTTCAGAGAGTCTCACAAAATGATACAATACTTCAAATTGAGCCATGAATTGCCAAGAAACATGTATACAGGATAGGTAGCTAGTCACTATTTTGAATTGTTAAGAGGGAAAAAGTGAAGCAGAGGTTAAAGTATCTACACGCACATAGACATTTGAGCTCTGTTTTTCTATTTTGGACCTTTTTACTTCAATGACTATGTAATTACCATAATTTCCAGTGGAGTTACTTTGAAATTACTATGTAGTTTACTGTATCTGTCTAATTAACTTGTCTCACAACTGTAAGTGGAATGTACCATCATTTCCAATCTGGAAAGCACTTCTTTGGAACCATATTCTGACAATTCAAGAATATTTCTGCTATGTTTTTGGCTCTTAGAGTAGCTATTGTTTAGAAACATACAGTCTTGAGGCTTGAGAGTAAATAGAGAATTATTGTGTTTGCCTGGTGCTTAAAATGAAGCCATTTTTCCTGTGTTTGGTTAACCCACTTTTAATAGGAATTGATCATACTGTGAATTAGAACTTCCATTAGGAACTACATGTCAGAAAAGCACAAGTGGTTCTGGCTGAATTTAGAATTTCACTGCTGGAGGGTGCCTGGGAGCATATTTATGCTGACTCTTGCTGTTAATGTGGAAATATAAGTGGTATCCTCCTGGAGTTATACTAACCCCTTAAATCTTACCCACCTTTTTTTTATTATAAATTCAAATATTAACTTTGTAATCAGCATTGCTGTTGGTAGATATGTCAAGAAATAAATATCAAGACTTATCTGTATGAGCAAGGTTTACAACTGAGAGTAAGATGGGAAGAGCAAAGTTGGAGAGGAAAACTGCAGAAAGGTTCCCGTCCTAATACGTTTTATTTTGCCTCATTATTGCAATCATTGTGGAAACAAACTTTACTTCTAGTACATCATTACTGTACTTTGTATGATATCCTGATATCAACAGCAGTTGACTCAGCCTTGTGATAGGAGAAAAGTATACAGATATTGTTATCCAGTTATGAGAAGCCTTTGTAGACAGCTTGATTAAAGCAAAACAAAACAAACAAACAAACAAAACAAAAACAACAACAACAAAAAAAAACAGTTCATGTCCTCTTGCATTTCTGGCAACACACTAATGAAGGTTTATGCAAGTTCCTGATGATAAATTTGCTATCACTGCAATGAGGGCAGTGAGAGAGTGAAAGAAAATTATGATATATACATACCCTCATGATGTATGTGCCCTCTGGAGAAAGAGATGCTCTGGCTCTCGGCATAATTTTGCATAGTTCTGTTTTCTTGTTTTTGGAAAGATTACAGACCAGAAAATAAGGGTTTTCTATTGCCGCTGAAAGGGAAGATCGAGAATGTGATTTTCATTGCTCATTCTCCCCACCCAAAAGCACACAGACACATTTGTAAGTGTGCTCTCCAAACTGTTAACACATGTAAAGGATTTCTAAGTCTCAAACACTGTTTTCTGTCTTTCTCGGAGACTGCTGCAGGGAATGACTTCAATATACGTTTAGTTTTGATTTACTTTTTCTCAGTGGTTAACATTATATTACATGGCAAAATATTAACCATCCGCCATTAATTTTCTTTACCATTATTCCAGCTTTCTGAAGTTGATAAAGTCTCTGAAAAGTTTTCATATGAACATTAATTATCCTCAACTTGTGCCCCTGAACATTCCCTATGTAGGTTTCTTATGCCTGACACTAAAATGAGCAGCACTGCAACCAGGTCTTATGAACAGTTGTACCTGTTACCTCACTTATGTACAACGGCTTTGGCACCCATCAGTCAACTATCTTAGTAGCATGCCAGGGGATCTGGTATCTCTAAGGAGAAGTTCCTTTCTGTGGTGTATATGAGGGAAATGAGAAAATTCTCCATACTGAAATGTCTCACAAAGCAGGGAGATATATGCTCTCAGAGCACATGGCAAATTAGCTGGGTCTGTATGCAAAACCTTCCAGGGACTGAAATAAATTGAGGGAAACTGAGAGCCTTTTTACATCCTTAACATAAAAATATACATTCACTTTCTGAAAGTTCAAAAAAACTTCTTTAAGAGGATAGGAAAATCCTCTTAAGAGAATGGGGAAAAAGAGAATGGGGAAAACTAACTTCTAACTCCTTCCTTCATTTTCTTCATCTAGTTAACTGTTTTTGAGTGACAAAAGTGATTCATATTTCTTCACACTATTTTCAAAGACAGTTCCACATGTCCTTTGCAGCAGAAGCCCATCTGTGAAGCTTTTTAGCTCTGCTTCTTACCTCCAGTACTTTCAGCTATTGTCCTGACCTGGAGATCCCATTTCTTTTGTGTTCAGGATGAAATCCAGTGCTGTATGAAAAGGATGATATGAATGTATCTGTCATTTGCGAATTCACATTTCCTGCTCTAGAAATTGGCAGAGTTTCCAGGTTCTGGACTAGCAGCTCTCAGCGTCTCACTGGCTGCAGATTTTTCTAGCTCTCAAAAATGGAAAATTGCACTGGATTTGTTCCTGGAAGGCACTATGAGTTTGCAAAAAATGATTGCTGCAGAGGACCTTACCTGTATATCGACCCTTGTTGGCATGCTCAAGAAAAATAAGTTCAGAACTGTTGTGGTATGTACCTACAACTGTATTTCATTTATTTCATAAATACTATGCAATATTACAGGCATAGATTAGTCAGTAAAGTCAGATGTAGGTGCTGGCTGGGGCTACTGGCACTTATTTATCATGCAGATAGCAAGTAGCAGTAGTAACTCAGTCCTACCCGGAATGGCAACATATATCTGCCACCTTGTTTGTGTGCTACCTCCTCCCAGTCACCTGGAGGCTAATGTCAATGGAAGATATACCAATTCCAGTCACGCATGTGAAATATTAAAAAATCAGTAAGCTGTAGAGATGGCATCTCTGTCTTCACTGTCAGAGCCTCCTCCTGAATACAGTAAGTACTGTGTTACAGCTAGAGAACAACTTGTTATCTAGCTTGAAAAGTGGCAGTCTGATGCAGATGTAACCAATCAATGTCTGATTTTCATCTGTTTGACTCAGAAATTGTTCACACTTTTGGCCCTCTGAAGCACGGGTTCTGCCACATATCATGCTGTACCTGTTCCTAATTCCTGAGAGCATTGCTCATGAGTAACTTCTGTACCTAACTCATAATGAGCCACTCTTGGAGATGTGCTCTTGGGTGAGGGGTTTTTCACACTGTTTTAGAGAGAAGAAGACTGAAGAAGACTGGCTGTGGTCCTAGAAACTATTTCAGTGACCACTCAGATGCATGGATCTGAGGTTGCTCAGGGCCTGGTCATTGTTACAGCCTTGTTGAGCTGGGATAGCTCTGTAGAGCTGGGATGTGTGCTGAGCACTATGCTGGGCTCTGGGGGCTTTGTAGAGTTGTGCAGCCCATTTCTCTTTGGGAGAGGGACCTTTACTGTGAATTGCTCTTGCTTCTTTTGGTTTTGATCACCCCAGGTATCGCCATTGCTTGCAGTGATAATAAGTACTGCGGGGAAGGAAAAAATGGCCTTTAAAAGCCTACTGATACTATTTCATGAAAATACTTTTCTTTTAAAAATAAAGTTGTCTTCTCAGCCATGGTAAGGATGAATGAATGTTGAGGAAAATATTTTTGTCTTGGTGAGCATCTTCCTACAAAATCCTCATGCCCAAATTATTCAGAATTTTGGCAGTCAAGAGGCCAGATCTTCAGAGTCTAGCCCTCTGAAACAGATAAAATGGGTGAAAAATTTCAAATTCAGAAGCCTTTCCTTTCCCTTCTGATCTTCTCCTTATTCAGGCACATATAAGTCTGTTTGGCCTTTTCTGTTTTTCTGAAAACGTCGACATGAAAGGAGTTAAGGAACCAGCTTTTTGACTTTGACCTGATTTGTCCTCACTGTCAGGAAGCCTTTGCATTCTCACCTCAGACCCTTACCATTCATCCATGTGTCTTCCTCAAATGGGGTCAGTATCCTGTTCTGTGAAATGGATTTGCAGAGCATTAACCACAGAACAGGCTCCAGGCTTGCAGGTCAGTTCCTCACAAATTTTCTATACTTACCTGGGAAGCAGTGTGGCCAGCCCCATGAGTAGAGCAGGTAGATTCTTTTTCACTATATTATTATATATTTTTTCCAAGGAGAGCTACTCCTTGCCTTCACAGGTAGCAACAACCTGCTGTTCTGCAGACATGACCTTCAGTGCTGGGTAGGCTCAGGGAGGCTGTTTATGCGCACAAACTCTTGAAAAGTGCAAGCTGTCACAGGGTGACCAGGTTGCAAACTCCTGGGTGCTACAAATTAGTTTTTAGCACTTCATAGAAACTCTTCAGGTGTTTTGCGCAGCTGTTATCTCCATCTCTGAGGTTTGTCTGGAATGCTTTGACAACAGAAGGCAGGAATCTCAAAATAACCTGTTCACTGTCTTCAAGAAGTTCATCTAAATGCAATGCTGTCAGTGAGGGTATGTTATTCTGTTTAAACAGGTTCACTTCCTGGATGTTATTTTCAAATCCTCGGTGGTAAAGGGAATGGAGGCCAATGACCTCAGATGAATATCCTGATAATGTCCACCGTCCTGTCTGAAGTAACAGCTTTCTCGTGAAAAAATGCAAATGGTATTATCTCCTCATCTATGTCCCACTTTTTCCATTTTTATATTAGCCCTCACTCTTCTTTCTCATATGTGGTACAAGTGTTCCACATTATTTGACTCCTCATCATGCAAAGGTGTTGTCTGGTCAGAAGTACTATGTTGTCTTTGCTAAAGCACTAACTAGGTAGTTTGATACAGCTTTCAATGAGACATTTCATGCTAACCAAGGAAGATATGCAATGTTTACCCATGTATATCAAAAGATACGATTGCATGATAGAAGTTATGCATGAGTTAGGAGCTAGACAGAATTAAAGTTTCATGGATCTCTTTTGTTCCTTTTTAATTAATTTATTTATTTTTTCCAGCAATGCAACATTTTGAATGTAATTCTTAAAAAAAAAAAAAAAAAAGAGAAACATGAAATCAAATCATATGAAGCTTTACTGAATCCTTTATATCAGTATTCATTCAGATTCCCAGTTCAGATCTGAACTAAATGTCAGGGAACTGAAACTCTTTTCTTCTATCTTTAATCCATGAGAAAAGAGTACAACACAGACATTGCTAGTGGGTCATATGCTATTTAATAGCAACAATTGCTTGAAGGATATGTCTTAAATTTTATTTCTGACTTTGGGGAGTGTGGTCACTTAGAGCTGTCACTGACAAGCACATTAACTTGGTACATTTGGGTGGAAAGACAGTATGAATCACCAGTGGAGATGTGAGTGGGCCACCTTACAGATGAAGTCATAATTTCATATTTGCAGGAAGTGAAATGTAAAACTAGTAAATGTTCCTATTTCTAAAATGGGCATGAGATTATGTTTGTCTAATCCTCCTATGAAGAATAAAGCTTGACCAGTGGTACAAGCGAGGAAGTATTATAGAAACATTAACCAGTCTGTGAAAACAGCCATTCTCTTGGATCCTAGAGACACAGTCTTTGTCCTTTGGAAATTATACACAAGCAAATAACAAGGCATTTCTAACTTTGTCTTGAATTTCTAGTTAGCAGTGCCCTCTTCTTCAAAGAGGGGAAAATATATCTGCACATGTTCTGTATAATGGTATGTTGAACCTTTCAGTAGAGGCTATCATACCTTCAGATAGCTGTGAAAGCCCAATATGACTGCGTAATCTACACACTTCATTGGAACTTTTGGAGAGCATTGACATGTCTTTTTTTCATCTTAGGCATCCACACGAACTGATGTTTTCCAGAAGACTAGATGCACGTCATGGGCTGTATCATGCATGTACAATCTGTATGCGCTATATTCCAGATTAACAGAGGGGTAGCTAGCTCATGTCCTGCCAGACTTCCATCTTTGCATTGACTGTATAGAAAGATCTGTGGAACAAATTCATGAAAGATGATGTTTGCAAGACTTTTAGAAGTAAAAGTCTAAGAATGTAGCCATGCACATGCCAATGAAGTTGCAGATGCTTCTACGATTAGCTGAAAGCATTAGCTGATATCAGCAGTAGGCAGCCCTGCAGAGTTGGCTCTATATCCAAAGCAGTTCTAGTCCAGGCATGAGATACCTCCTCTTTGACAAGAGCAAATAACTACTTCCTGTGTCATACTACAAATATGATAAATATCTAACAATGCAGTAGTCCTTTGTTCCTGTTCTACAGAAATGGATGCTCATTTTGGTCTCTGTACTACTTGAATGAGCATACAAAAACAATGAGTGAATCAATGAGAACAGGAGCAGTAGTTCAAGGCAATGAGAAGGAATTCAAGGTAATGCAATTCTAAGGTATACGCATGCAAGGAAAGAAACCAGTCTCTGAGATTTGTGGACCAAATGGGGTGACTGTGCTGCACAAACTCCTTTACCCACTAGCACAACTTGGGATATGTGGAATTTGGTCCAGTACAATCCAGTTCTAATGAAATCCCCTGCTGTACCACATAATAAACAAGAGGTGTTGACTGACTGTGTACAGATTGCAGTTTATGAAATGAACAGCAGGTGGGAGAGAAGCAATATGCATCCTCTGGTAGACCTCCAGATAACAATGCTACATCTGAAAATATGAAGCACGCTAGTCCTGAAAAGAAACCTTTTATATTGTGCTACTTGAAAATGGGAAGTGGGAGGGAGCAGAGTAGAGGGGTAAAGGAAATGGGAATGTGAAATAATGGGATTTGTTTATAAAAAGATTTTTCTTTACAGTCTCTTTGGTCCTTTTCTTATTTCGTACTCGTATTTCTCTGTTTCCTGACAGTTTTGTCATCTGTCAGCCCTTCCCAAGCAGTATGCCTCCAGATGATATCTACCTACCTTGGTGGCAGGAACCTCCCTAACTATTCATCTGCCTCTTGCTTCCTGCCTTTATGTTCTGTCAAACTGTTTATTTCATATCAGGTTCTCTGTGCCCCATCTTGCTGCTGCCCTTAAGCCTAACCATCCATCTCCATTAAAATCTAAACATTAGAATCATAGAATCATAGAATATCCTGAGTTGGAAGAGACCCATCAGGATCATTGAGTCCAACCCCTGGCTCCACACAGGTCTTACCCAAAAATTCAGATCATATGACTAAGAGCACAGTCCAAATGTTTCTTAAACTCTGACAGGTTTGGTACCATAACTGCGTCCCTGGGGAGCCTGTTCCAGTGTGTGATTAGCAATGCCATGTTTGATGCACCCCAGGATACAGTTGGCCTGCCTGGCTGCCAGGGCACACTACTGGCTCATATTCAGCTTGCTATCAACCACAACCCCAAAGATCCCTCTCTGCGGGGCTGCTCTCCAGAATCTCATTGCCCAGTCTGTACATATAGCCATGGTTGCCCCATCCCAGGTGCAGGACCCGGCACTTGCTCTTGTTAAACTTCATGCAGTTGGTGATTGCCCAGCTCTCCAATCTGTCCAGATCCCTCTGCAAGGCCTTTCCACCCTCAGAGTCAGCAACTTCTCCAAGTTTAATATCATCAGTAAATTTGCTCAAAACACCTTCTAGTTCATCCAAATCATTTATAAAAACATTGAAGAGAACTGGCCCTAAATTTGATACCAAATTGCACAGGTAGGCATCCAGATGGGTCTTGAATATCTCCAGAGGAGACTCCACAACCTCTCTGGGCAGCCTTTTCCAGTGCTCTGTCACCCTCACCATGAAGAAGTTTTTTCACATATTGGTGCGGAACTTCCTGTGATATATTTTGTGGCCATTGCCCCTTGTCCTAAACCCACAAACCACTGAAAAGTGGCTGGCCATATCCCTTTGTCTCCCACACTTCAGGTATTTATACACATTGATAAGATCTCCCCTCAGTCTTCTTTTCTCAAGGCTGAACAGACCCAGGTCTCTCAGTCTTTCCTCATAGGGAAGATGCTCCAGGCCCCATATCATCTTTGTGGCCCTCCACTGGACTCTTTCCAGGAGATCCCTGTCTTTTTTGTACCGGGGAGCCCAGAACTGGAAACAGTACTCCAGGTGAGGCCTGACCAGGGCAGAGTAGAGGGGAAGGATCACCTCCCTTGACCAGCATGCTGGCCATGCTCCTTTTAATGAACACCAGGTTCCCATTGGCCCTCTTGGCCACAAGGGCACACTGCTGGCTCACGGTCAACCTGTCGTCCACCGGGATCCCCAGCTCCTTCTCCACAGAGCTCCTCTCCAGCAGGTCATCCCCCAGCCTGTACTGATACATGCGGTTGTTCCTTCCCGGGTGCAGGACTCTACACTTGCTCTTGTTAAACCTCATTTGGTTTCTTCCTGCCCAGCTCTACAGCCTGTCCAGATCTCGCTGAATGGCAGCACAGCCTTCTGGTGTGTCAGCCACTCCTCCCAGCTTCATATCATCAGCGTACTTGCTGAGGGTGGACACTGTTCCTTCATCAAGGTCATCAATGAAGACGTTGAACAAGACCGGACCCAGCACCGACCCCTGAGGAACACCACTTGTCAAAGGTCTCCAACCGGACTCTGCACTCCCGATCACCACCCTCTGAGCTCAGCCAGCCAGCCAGTTCTCAGCCCACCTTACTGTCCACTCCTCTATCCCACACTTTCTCAGCTTGGCTATCAGGATGTCATGGGAGACAGTATCAAAATTCTTTCTAAAATTAAGGTAGATGACATCCACTGTTCTTCCTCCATCTACCCAGCTGGTAATGTCATCATAGAAAGCAATGAGGTTGGTTGAGCATAATTTCCCCTTGGTGAATCTGTGCTGACTACTCCTCATAACGTTCTTATCTTCCAATTGCTTGGAGATGGCATCCAGAATAAGCTGTTCCAACATCTTTCTGGGGACAGAGGTGAGACTGACTGGCCTGTGGTTTCCCGGATCCTCCTTCTTGCCCTTTTTGAAGACCAGACTGACATTGTCTATCCTCCACTCTTCAGGCACTTCTCCTGTTCTCCAAGACCTGTTAAAGATGATAGAGAACTGTTCAGCAATCACCTCTGCCAGCTTCCTCAGCACACATAGATACATCCCATCAGGACCCATGGATTTGTGTGTGTTGATCCCACTCAAACACTTCTGAACCACCCCCTTCTCAACCAGAGGGGAGCTCTCCATTTCACAGACTTTATCCTCCCTTCAGGGACCAGGAGTCCCAGGGGAGACTTTGAAACAAAGACCGAAACGAAGTCATTCAGTATCTCTGCCTTCTCAACATCCCCTGTTACCAGGATACCTGCCTCATTCAGCAGGGGACCCACATTATCCCTAGTTTTCCTTTTACTGGTTACATACTTAAAAACAACAACAACAAAAATATTATCCTTTATCTACTTTGCCAGCTTCATCTCTAGGTGGGCTTTAGCCTTCCTCATTGCATCCCTGCAGGCCCTGGCAACACTTCTATACTCCTCCCAAGGGGACAGGCCCTTTTTCACATTTCATAGACCTTCTTCTTCCTTTTGATCTTGTTGATGAGCTCATTGCTCATCCATACAGGTCTCCTACCCTCCTTCCCTGATTTCCTACTCTTTGGGGTGCACCGATCCTGTGCTTAGAAGAAGTGCTGTTTAAATGTTGGCCAGCTCTCACAAGCACCCTTGCCTTCTAGCAAACTAGCCAATGAGATACTCCCAGGTAGGTCCCAGAAGAGGTCAAAGTTGGCTCTCTGAAAGTCCAGGGTAGCAATCCTACTTTTTGCCTTACTTCTTCTACCAAGTTCCATCTTGAACTCCAACTTCTCATGATCGCTGCATCCCAAGCTGCCCCCAGCCTTCACATCCCTAACAAGCCCATCCCTGAACAAGGTCAAGAAGAAGCAACACCCCCCACCTAGTTGTCTCCTTCACTACTTCTGTCAGAAAATTGTCTTCAACACATTGTAGGAACTATTTGGACTGCTCGTGCCTGGCCAAGTTGCTTACCCAACAGATGTCCAGAGGATTGAAGTCCCCCATGAGAACCAGCGGATCATGACACTACTTTCAGCTGCTTGTAGAAGGCCTCATCAACCTCCTCCACCTGATCTGGTAACCTGTATCATACCCCCACAACAGTGTCACCTATACCAGCTTCCCCCTTAATTCTCACCCACAAGCTCTGCATTTGTTCTTCAGCCTCCCCCAGGTGGAGCTGGGTACATTTTAATTGCTCTCTCACATAAAGGGCAACTCCTCCTCCTCCTCAAATAGAGGGGCCTTTGAAGGCTCCCTTGGGCAGAGTTTGAGGAGCATCAGTTCCTAAGGTCTATGTTGTATTCCTGGGGGGAATGTCAATCTTGAGTATGTTATTCACTGGAGAAGAATGCTTAGCAGGGGAGTGATTTGGCAGGCAGCTACGTGAGAATGGGAAAGAACATAATAACAGTCCACAATGCAGAAATCATGTGAGAGACTTGGGGTCAGAATGAGAAAGTACTCGGGGATGAATCCTGAGGACCTGGTAGCCCAAGGGCTCTTGCGATTAAAGCCTGGCCAGATGCACAGAAAAAAGCTCCAGAAGGTGGGAGAATGGAGTGAACAATGTAGGTAGTACTAAGGTGTATATGAAGAGGGGATGTGAGAAGAAAAAGCAGAGACTGAAACTAATTCACAGTGTACTGGGTAGTGAGACAGAGGTTTGGAGAAAGAAGTACTTTCGGGAGGAGTCAGGCCCAGGCTGGAAAGGAGAGGAAGAGAGACAAAGGAATAGCAGGCAGGGAAAGCTACCTGTGTTGTAACCTAAATCCTAGCAGGGGCAGGCTTTGAGAAGATGTTTTTTTAGGTGTGGTTGGCCACTTCAAATAAGAGTATCCAGGGTGGAAGAAGGAGGAGGGATTGCTGTTATAAATTCAGAATACGGGAGCTGGGGCTTCTCAGAAAGCCAGCTCCCTGATAAGTGAAAAAGTGTAACTCAAGGGTCGAGATAAGGATATGGGGATCACTCTACAATTGTTGTCTCAGGCAAAAAAGACTCAGCACAGGAATATTAATAAAATTTATTACCTATTGCTGACAGGCTGGAGTGGTGAGAAACAAAAAAACAATCTAGGGGTACCTTCCCCCACCCACTCTCTTCCACCTCTTCCCTGCCTTGAGTAGCATGGGAGGGCTGGGAGTGGGGTCTGTGGTCAGGCCATGGTGCTTTGTTTCCACCACTCCTTCACAGTTGCTCTCTCCCCTGCTCTGGTGTTGGGTCCCTCCCATGGGGTGCCGACATTCTTGGGCTGGTCCTATGTGGGTTTTTCCACAGGTGGTGGCACTTCTGGAGCTGCTCCAGGTGTGGGTCTGTGCTACAGGGTCTATTCATCAGGAACAGGTTGGTCTGGCTTGGGACACGCAGGGGACCTCCCCCCTCCAATCAACTTCTCCTGCATGGGCTACAGCATAGAGATGTGTTCCACTGTGGTACACCATGGGCTGGGGGGGGAGGGAGTCAGCCTGCTCCACCATGGGCCTCTCTGTGAGCTTCAGGGCTGCCTTGGCCCTGGCACCTGGAGCGCCTCCTCCCCCTCCTTCTGCACTGACCTTGGTGTCTGCAGGGAGGGTTTCTCACTCCTTACTCTCCCAGCTGCTGTTCTGCCGCAGTTTTTTTGTTTGGTTGTTTTTTTTTTCCTTTTCTTGGATGTGCTCTCAGAGGCACAAACTGCATTGCTGGGCCCCTTTGGAGCTGGTTGAAACAGGCCCTTATCTGCCACAGGGCAGCTGCTGGATTCTCCTCACAGGGGCTATCACTGCAGCCCCCCTGCTACCAGAACCTTGCCACGTAAACCCAATACACTAGGGCAAGGAGGTCATTGCTGACCTGTAAAGTATCAGAGCTTAAATTAACTAATGAAACCCTAAACGTGATGGGGATAGAAGGGACTGTGATAACAGTGCTACTTTTTGGGGATACCAACCTGAGACTAAGGATAGAATTATCAGTGGGCAATTATTGTACGTATTCGAGGCTGGGACTAACTCAGTAGAAAAGGATCTGATAATGAAATTGGTCATTTGAATAGTAAATTATTAGACTGGAATAACAAGTGTTATTGATGGGGTGTTCTCAGACCCTGAGAGCAAGGATGTATTTGTTTTTGAGTGGAAAGACCCTGAAATGGGGACAAAGCAACAATACAGACGGACAATTTTACCTCAGGGATTTACAGGGTCACAAAATTTATTTGGGCAAGTTCTAGAACAAATTTTTTGAGCAATTCCAACTTTTGGAGGTGGTATTACTGTTACAATATTTGGATGAACCTTTATTGTCAGGATGAGAGAAAACAGTTGTGAAGGAAACTACTAAAAAGCTATTCAACTTTCTCAGAAAACAGGGTTTGAAGGTATTAGAAAATAACTTAAAATTCATAGAAAGAGAAGTCAAGTATTTAGGGGATCTAGTGTCTGAGGGGGAATGAAGAATAAATCCAGAGAGTATTCAGGGAATTGTTGAGCCATCCCTACCCAAAACTAAAAAGAACTAAAAAGTTTCAAGAGAAAGAGGTCTTTAAGGAATTAGGAGTCACAAAGTCCAAAGGAAAATAGATGCTTCCTGATGGGAAAAAAATGTAGAATAAAATGCTAATGAGGCAAATATTAACTATTTTACATCAAGGGAGTCATTGGAGATTTCAAGCAACGTGTGACTCTTTGCTATGGAAATATGTATGTGTAGAAATATATATACTCTGGCTGACCAAGTATGCAGGAGATATGTAGGATGTCAAAAGGTAAATAGGAAAACTATCCACAGTCAGACCCAAATGGGGTGAGAATCAGGAATTCTACATTTCTAAAATGTACAGATAGATTTTACAGAATTCCTTAGTTAGATTTAAATACATATTAGTCTTGGTCAATTATTTGTCAGGGTAGGTGGAATCCTTCCCTTCGGTGTCTGCTACTGCAAACATAGTAACTAAAGTAATTCTAGAACAAATAATTCCCAGGTATGGAATTGTTGACAATATTGACTCTGATCAAGGAAATCACTTTATGTCAGAAATATTACAAGGGCTAATGTGGACTCTAGGAATTAAGTGGAAATTTCACACTCCTTGGCATCCTTCCTCTTCTGGAAGGGTGGGGCAGATCAGACAGTAAAGAAGCAATTGATTAAGTTCTGGAAACTCGGCTTCCCTGAATGGAGTCCTTACCTTTGGCATGTCTACAAATCCAAACTCCACCAAGAAAAGATGTGCAAGTTTCACCATATGAAATATTATTTGGATTGCTGTATCTGGACAAAGGGAATGAATTACCTCAATCTGAGACAAAAGATGCTTTTCTTAAGAACTATATACTCGGGCTGTCCTCTTTGTCATCTCTCAGGGCCTGTGGATCATTAGTTCAAACCCCACCCCTGCAAACCCTGATCCATCCATTTCAAGCAGGAGATTGGGTTCTGATGCGAACATGGAGAGAATCAAAACTGCAAATTGAGTGGGACAGACTGTTCCAAGGGCTTCTGACTACTGAGATGACAGTAAGAGTAACTGAGAAAGGGTGGACTCATTATTCCCAGGTAAAAGCATCAGTTAACCCTGATACCAGAGAGACTGCATTAACAAAGACTTTTAAGGTTAAAATTGTTAAAACTTACTATGGTAAACCTTTAACTTCTCCTTAGAAGAATTCTTAATGAATTAATGAGTAAAAGGAATTGAATTACACAGAATTAGATTGTTTCCAGGGAACACTCTCTGGAAGTGGGAGAAACAGAAGGGTTGGGGGGGAGAGGATTTAATTCCCACCACAAAAACCCTTATTTGTGATTTTTATTTTATTTCTTAATTATTATTTCTTAATTATTGTAGGGGTATATATAGAAACTATGTATTTTAAGATTATTTTAGTAATATCTATTCTCAATGGATTAGTGATAGAATGGAGGGAAAAAGCAGCATTTCCAATTAATAGAGAACATCTCTGGAGTTCTATCTCAAAATAATTGTTGAATTTGCAACCAGGTGCCTAGAAAGACTGAAAAGGCCTTGTCCTTGATTGCTATTCCAGCAGCAACTGTGTCTGGATTCTCTAGATTTCTAAAAGCATCAGATCATACTCAGTCCCAGGAAGGAATAGATTTTGAAGCTGAGCTCCCTACACATAACCCTGGCTACAATACAGTGTGTTATGAAAGGTGCCTTTTAAACAACACTGATAGAAACTCAGGGGGCAATAATACTGACCCTGTATATGGAAATATTATCCACAAAATAAGGAATAACCCATACTGCACCGAATATGGTAGCTACGGGAATGCTAATATACATAACACACACCAGATACGACATAAGAATCCTGTAAGCGGATGGCCTGTCCCGAATGGCAATTGGTGGTACAGGTTATGTGGCCATTAAGCCAGGAAGATGTTGCCCCTAGGATGGAAGGGAGCTTGCACCCTGGGGGCAATAATTCCAAGTGTAACTATTATTGAAGATCCACAAAGCCAAAGCCCATTTGAGACCACATGCAGAATTAAGTAGACTCCAGATAATCCTCTAGTAAAAAGAAACAGGCCATTTCACAGTTTTGCAAGGTAGTTTTTACCTTGGTTAAGGATGAGTGAATTAGGAAAAGCTATTGTAAATATCTCAGCTATAACTGAAGAACTAGAAAATAACACTCTGGATGCAGTCCAGGCATTACAAAAGGAGGTAACAAGTTTGCAAAAATTGTACTCCAGAATCAAATGGTATTAGACTAGTACTAAGCTCATAAGGAGGAGTGTGCACTGTAATTAATGCTAGTTGCTGTATATATGGAGATCAAATGGGATGAACTTGATTGATCTCAAAAATATTTGGGGGAAAAAAATCGTACATAGAGTGGCTTAGAAACATTTGTGAGAAACCACATGTTTCTAAACATGTTTAAAAACATTTGTGAGAACCTAACTTCATGGTTACCTGAATGGAATTGGCTCAAACAACTATTTGTTGGTATTATAGTAATAATGGCACTGTATATCTGTCATCCCCTGTGACATCCAAAGAAGAATATTGCACCTTAATGCTGGAAAAACTCAAGAGTGAGGTATGTGAAGAGGTGCAAAAACAACCACAGGAGTACGAAAAGAAGGGGGGGGAGGGGAATTGTTAGAAACAAAGTTGTGTTTTTGCAATAGGAGGTGTTCTTGCAATAGAAAATTCCACTAACCTTGCATGTTCAAAAGTGATTGTGCAGCATAGCAGTGGGGAGTATGCTAAGAAGATAAGGGGAAGGTCCCACTGTCACAAAATAAGAAGGATAGCTAAGAAAAACAGGATGAGCAGTACAAAATCAGTAAAAAAAAAAATAAATAAAATAAAATAATCACAGGCCCTCTGGTCACGGGAGAAGAAGGAAAAAAAAAAAGGAAAACGAGAAATTAATGGTTGGTCAAAAAAAAAATGGTACTTATATGGTATAGAAGTGCATCAAGGAGGTTGTGAACCTGTAGTACTCAGCCAATGAGGAAATGGGAGAAATCAGGTGTCGGGTAATAGGGAATATAAGGTTATGATGAACTTTTACTGTGCGTTCCTGCTTGTAGGACGCCTGCCATTGCAATCGCAAATAAAATAGCTTCACAGCAGATCCTGTCTGAAGAAAACTATTGAGATTTGTCTCATTTCTGACAGACCTTCGAAGGTTTCTAAACACAGGCCTTTGAAGGCTTCTAAAACAGGCCTTCTAAAAGGCTTCTAACAGGCCTACAAAGGCCTTCTAAGAGGCCTTCTAAAATGCCTTCTAAGAATGCAACTTATTGATATTGAGTATCTATGAAAATAATACAGCCTTTTCAGGGAGGAGGTCATTTGTGTGATGCTTTATGACTGTTGATTTGTGGTCAGATAGAGTGGTCATGAAAGGGCCGTGAATCAGGCAAATGTCATAAAATGCACACGTCAGCAATTAAAATCAGCTGTATTATGTGGACACCCAGCAGGGCTGCCTAGTTAAGGCCCTGCCAATGTTTTGATTATTACAACTCTTTACAAGCACTCATGCTGTTCCTCTCCCCTCACACCCACATCTAATATTTGACCCTTTCTCTCTTCCTGTGTGGCTTAACTGCTTATCCTGTGCTTTGATTCTCCCCTGCAAGATGCAGTTTCCCATATATTTCCCTCCCTCTACGTCACACTAACCACAGCAATACAAAATTGCCTTATTCTTTTCCTGAAAAGTAAGCCAGATTTCTCCAGTACCAGAATTCTGCCAGCAGTGCTTTTCTACCTGCTGTATCTATTGCAAGCACCTTGTCTTACTGAAACATCACCTCTCTCTGTCTTTGCATTTCTCACCCCTCCCTTGCTCCTGCCTTGCAGAGGCAGGCATTCTCATCACCTGCAGGCTGAAAGGAGAAAGGTACCCTAGGTACCCTAGGATTTATGCTGAGCTTATCGACTGCAGTGGCACTTTGCAGGATCGCCAGGTCTGCATGCCTGCAGCTGCTCACAGAGAGGCTGCATGGAGATAGTGTCTTTCTCTATCACCTTCACGCTCACTGCACGCGCTTGAATTCCTCCTTTCAGTGTGCCTCATGCTTCTTCCTGTTGTGTTTGAGTCCCTCCCACAGATTCATCTCCCATACCTTTATAGTCACACTGACTATTGAGCTCTACCGGGGGAAGATTTTCTGGAGCACAAGTACAGACTGCTGTGGGGCTGTCTTCTCCATGCTACAGTGTGTATTTGGAGACGGTGTGCCTTTTACCATACATCTACCCACACCTACCACCTGCACGTGTATTGAAAAGACTCTATAATGATTTTTGAGTACTCACCGGTCTTTATGTCATTATAATACTCCTTCACTGTAACACTTACGCTGCTTAATAAAATGACTTAACAGTTTAAAACTATCTATGGTGTTTCTGATTTTTTTTTTTTTTCTGGGGGGGGAGGGTGGGGTGGGGGAGTAGATAGCCTTCAAATAAATCCTGTGCTTCTCGTTTTGTGATGTAGATTTCATTTTGGTTGAGAAATTACCAAAAGGATCTAGTGGAAAGATCTCTCCTGCATTCTCTTTGTGGCTATCTCTGATCAAGGAGTGAATCAGAGATTGTGATTGTGTCACATAAGCACACGCAGGTAATGGCATTTGAGACTCTCTAGGGTATTCAAAACAGCAGTCAAGAGCTGGTAGATGTGATGAAGGCCCTTGAGGAGGCACGCACTTTCCTGGTGAGGTAGTGAGGAGTACAGTGGCTAAATGATCTCCACTCTCTCTTGCAGCTGAATCCTTCAGTGAATGTCAAAATTAGACTGTACTGACAACATACCCACGTTTCATGTTGCCACTTTCCCACCTGGTAAGAAACTTGGAAGGTGCAGGCATACTCTGCTTTAGATTTTTCAACTGCTTTGTTTCCCCATGCTAATTAGAGGCTGCAGTTACTATCCATGTAGCCTTAGAAGAGCAACAGCTGATCTAGAAGTTCAGGGAATGAGGAGGGAACTTTTGAGATGTTTTGTGAAGCTCTGGATGAATCAGAGGAGTTCTGGAGAAAAGGCACCTGTCTCATGAGAAAAGTTTTGTATTCTGTGAGATTTGAGCCTACACTAATGGTTTAGTAACACTCACACTCTTTGTTACATGCAGGCTATACCAGCTGGCAGATCAGCACAAGGGAGCAATGCACCTGCTTGTGCTGCCTGCATGATGCATAGTGAAGAGATTTTGTTCTGTTTTGCATGAAATGCATTTTTTTTTGCACAACAAGGTACAAAGTAATATACTTTAAGTAGTGAGTTCCAAACTTTCAACTTTTGTTCTGGCTTGCTGAGACATATATTTTAAATAACATATTATAACAATGTTCTGGTAGGAGTTTTGGAATTACATAATCAATGAGGAACGCTGAGTTTAAAGATCACTTTTTTATTCTCCCTCCCTGCCCCTACTATCTAGCACATATAGAAATAAAATCACCCAGCCAGCTGCGCACCCCTAACTTCACAAGTACTAAGAGTGAGCTCTTCCGCCTCTCCAGTGCTGTGCTCCCACTTCCAAGCACTTGTGGCTGCATGTGATTCCTGACCTCATTGAAATCAGCAGCAAAATGCTACCTTCATTGCTGCAGGATCTAATATTCATGACAAATACTTAGATTCCAGATGGCTAGGAAGATTTCCATATTCCATGTGCATTATTTCCATATTTTGTAAAATCACAAGCATATTTTATCTGTGGTATTTGTTTTGTCGTGGCAGTGGACAGTGAATTATGTCCTGACACCTATGTTTCCAAGGCACTGATACCAATTTTAGAAATGTTTCAGAAAGTTCTCTGTATACTCATTTAGCTTTAAAAGTACTTACATGCACACAGTGCTGTGTGAGGACAAGCCAGAGAGGTTAAGCTGCTTGCTGAGTCACCACTAAAAATACATTAATTTATACCTTGTCAAACCATATTTTGGTAATTTATTTTGGTGTCCTTTTCTCCAGTCCTTTGGTAAATGAATAGACTCTGTTGATGCAGTAGGCCGAATTAAGTGTATTTTTCTTGAAGGAAAGAGTTTGGTTATTCTGTGTACGCAGTAAAAACCTGAACAAGAATTTGTCCATATGCTACTTGGAAAAGTTAACTTAATGTTTGACTATTAAGGGCACACATTAAGCAGTGCTAGCTGATAGAGCAGAGCTGATAAAGCAAGGCCCACCTGGTCAAAAGCCTCTGTATGAGGCTTTTGACTCATACTCCCTGTATGAGCTGAGCAGGGCCTTGGACTCAAGGTTGGTGGCAGTGAAAGATCCAGGGTGGGAAGATTTCCCCCACTAGCACACAGCTCTGCCACTGTAAAATGAGGAAAGAGGAGATATGAGAGGGTGGGAAAGAGCATGGGCACTGGGGGAGGGATGTGAGACAAAAACAGGAGGAGCAATTCCAGGGTTTCATTGAAGTAGCGAGTCCCAGAAAGGTAGCAAGATGACAGCATGGAGGGTCTGTTGCTCTTCTTTTGCGAGATCCTCCATCCTAGGAGTGAGAAGGGTACCTGCCTAGGGAGGAAGGCAAGGAAATGACACTTGACAGGAGGTATCATCAGCATGCCAGTCATGAGGCAGGGAATCAGCAGCAGGGTGCTTTCAAGAAACTTGCCTCTCTTTGCAACCTTTAGCAGCCTCATCTGTGCACCGTCACGGAGATGAGAGGTACGTGACGGCTGTGCTGATGAGGTGACAGTCACACTGATGGGGAGGTTCAGGGCTGAATGGCTTCCTGGAGGTGTGCAGGTGGTTGTTGATGCTTCTGGCTGGTGTTTGGGAAGAGGTACTTTGCTTCCCTTCTAGCTTAAAGAGATGGCCAAATACAAAGGAATTAAATGTCAAAAATGCATGTCAGGACAATCCTAGATAAGCTAGCAAAAGCCAAGAAATTCAGGGCTGCTTGCAGCTAATGCTGTGATTTTTGCCAGCCTGGAGAACACAGGGAAAAGGGTAGTCCCAAGGTCACTTCAAATCACAGGGCTTTGTGAGGCATCATTCCTGTTAGCAGAGGAGTGGAGCTGGCAGATGAGACTTGCAGAGGTATGGGCCTATAAAAATACATTATTAAAGAAAATCTGAATGTAATGGCAAACAGAATAGAAAATAGCAAATAATACTTACAGCATTAGAAATTCATTTCAGTTTTATGGAATATAGCTTGGGTATAAATATAAAGCATTACATTAAAATTCATAATAACAGATTATAGTCTTCTTTCCTATCTGTACCACTGCAGACAGCGTGAATGCAAGAGAGCTAAGCTGAGCAATTTAGAGGCAAGATTGATAATTCATGTGGCAGCTAATGGTGGCTTCCTCCATTCACCACTTCAAAAGTAACCAAGATGTAGTGCCACCATCCCCAGTGACAGCTGTCCAGACATTTCAGCCTGACATCAAGGATCAAATTGCTGCAGGTGCTGAGCAACACAGAGGAGCTGTGCTGATGGGTGACAGCAAAGATGGAGGCATGTGCCTGACTCAACATGAGCTTCGTCTGCCAATGCCAGCTTTTTAATCTTCTACAATTTTAATAGATGTTTTTCTACGACTTTAAGGTATGCTAGTTTCTCTTTAAAATTACTCCAGCTGGACAGATATCTACACAAAACAGAAGTAGCAGCAGTGCAGCTAAGATTTTCTCACAGTTTTCCTTTTAATAAAGCTTTACTAATCTTCTTGCTCTGTTGCTGCCAGAGGATTTTGGTATTGTGTCCTATGTAAGAGATAGGAATTGCTTTCTATTTCCTTGAATTTCCAGGAGAGCACCTTTAAAGTTGCCAAGGTGGGAGGGGAATGGATGATGTTAATCTGTGCACAGGGTAGTGATGAATGTAGATGCTTGTGGCTGCATTTTCTGTGGCTCAGAGTCTGAGAAACCATTGCTGTTCCTAAGTTGCATTAATGACAGGGGTAACATTTTCAAAAGCCTCTAATGGGATATCTTTTTTTTAGTCAGTTGACAGATTTGAAATTTTTGCCTGAGGTACTTATTATGTTTGAACAATATTGTAAAATATTTTTTTTTTATTCAAACGTCATGATTACTGTCCTGAGCTCCAAGCTCATGTGATGTTTCTTGTGAAGCTAATCTGCAACCCAGAGCTGTTTTGCATTAGAAGACTCTTTGATTCAGCAATGTGAGCAAAGTGCTGCTGTAGGGAATACCTGGGCTGAGGAATTATCTGAGTTGTCTTTCTCCAAAAAAGAGCACAGAATTCTTCAAAAGATGATGAACGTTTTGTAGTAGATGTTTCATAAGACATGAATGGTATTAGCATTGTGATCTGGAAAGGCAGAAAAAGCTCACAGTTCTGACTGATGTGGGTTAGGGCATGGATATTATCACTGGAGAACGGAGTTGCAGCATGGAGGTAACAGCATTGTCCCCATAAATAGCTGGGGCATTTGTGCATCCTATTAAATGCAAAAGAACATGGAAGAAGACATGTTTGACTTCATCACCCACAGCAAAAAAGTGATGCACAGAACAGGTACACCGACTCACTGTCCAAAGTCAGTCATTGCTGTTGTTCTGAGGTCAGACGTGAGGGTCACTAGGGAATTTACGTGGAAATCTGATCATTCCTGATGGCACCTCGTCTGCTCTGAGATAAGTTTTGCTGGTTTCTTATCGGTGTGCACCAAGTGCTGTGACTGTGGCTGTTAGCAGTGGAGGCCAGAGCTTCCACACCAAGTCAGGGAACGCAGGGTTCCCTCCTCGAGCTGTGAGCTGGCTCTGAATGTGCCTTTACATTTCCAGTATCCTGCCTGGCTTCATCAGCTCTTGGTGGCTGTCAGCCCAGTGGAGCTCCAAAGTGTTAATTGGTGTCTCATTAGCAGGCCACCAAGAATCTCTGGAAACCAATGCCTGAACTCTCTGCTGCTATGTTTGATGTACTTGCATGAGGCCTTGTGTCTTTGTGTTAGTGCTTGCTATGATAAACTTGTATTGATCCACATCAGTTCAGGCATTTTACTTGCTATGCTCAGCGAGAAAACCTCCAATGGTCACAGGTTTTGTGAGAACGTGTTTAATATCATCATAAACACTCATAAATAAAGATGGTTATATCTGTAGTCATAACCTTGAAACTAACAGCCTGGGAGATCTGAGCTTCAAACGGGTGGGTAGCACTGTGCTGAGGAGGAGTGTGTGCAAATTGAAATGTTAGCATTGGCTTCATCCCTGGCTGTGCAGCTGAGTACATTTTATGCTGGACAATGGTCCTTTCTGGGAGAGGGAAAAGGAGTCACTTCATCATTCTGGGGCCGTATTCAGCAGCACACAGTCCACAGTGAGTCATTGCTGAAATGAGTGGCAGGGCAGGAAATCCCAGCTGTCGGGAGCAGTTGGCTCCTGTGCAGTTATGAAACATTCCCTCTGTTGCCTGAATCCCCCTGCCCCCAACTCTCCCCCCCCACACCCCACAATTCCACTCCCCCAAGATGAGCAGGAGGCGTTTTTTACCATCTATTCTGTCTAGGTCTGGATGGCTGATTCAAGCCCAGTATTTCTAGCCCTTGTGACTGCACAGGGAGCTTAAAAAAAGTAGCAGGAGCAATGCCTGACTGGTGTGGTGATGGCTCCTGTAAGCAGCAATAGCAATAGCTCTGAGATGTATGAAATGCCCAAATTAATCTTTTGGGTCAATTTGAAACCTGAAGTTGGGAAAGGCTGATGTAGCTAATTTCACTGCTAATCAATTTAGCAGAAGGATCTGGTTAGTATGGCTTTGTCTTAATCCTAAATCATTGCCATGGACTTTCCCAAGGGTCTCCTATATGCTTTACTCTGAATGTGAAAAGCTCCAGTTTTCTCTCCTTCACTTTCAGCTTTGAACCTGTAGCTTTGCACTTTCTGAAGAAAACTGCAGTGTGCAGAACACTGATGATATACAGCAGGATAAAATAAACTGAATTTAATGTAGTATAGATAATGCAGTGGATTCTGCATTACTGTATACCTTTTCATGTTTAATCCTAAAAAGGCCTCTCCACTGAGATTATCTGATTTTTCTCTAGATGGCATTTTGCAGTTTTTCTTCAATTTTTTTTTAGCCTAGTTTTCAGGGCCTGCACAATAACAGGAGACCTTTGATTATTCCTTATAAAGGAACTAAATGTATTTGAGGACAGGAGTGAGGATAAATTCATAAATAGAGGAAAGCCTACATGAAGGGCAGTCATATAGATGTGAAAGAGTATCTGGGAGAATATGAGCCTTTCTCTGCCATTCATAGGTGAAGGTGTACAGATCCCCCTTATATGAGACACTGGGGGCCAGATGCAGGTAGTATGCATATGACTTCCATGTCTTCTCTTGCTCCAAAGCTCTCCAGTTGGAGCTGTATTAACAATGAGCCATTCTGAGTGAAGCCATCCATCCATTCTGGGGTGAGTGTACCCACTGACCATGTAAGTCAGGGAATATTGAACTGATCGTATCTTGGCTTACACTGCAGCTCCCAGCACAGCTGCAGGAGCTGTCAGAAATGCAGGAACTTATATAGCTCAGAAGTGAATATGAGTACATGACCTTTTGGTTCCATTGTCAGTGAGAAACAAAGGATTTTTTTAACCATGGTCTCAGGGACTTCTGGCATTCCTTTGGGGTATGACTGGAACTATGGACATGTATAGATTTTTTTATCTTCCTTATGCTTTTTCAGCATTATGCAAGAACGGAGGGATAAAGAGAGAAAATTATTTTTCTGGATGTTTATTTTTGGGGAATTGAGATAACTTTCCTCTCAGTCTCATAAAATATCTTATGAATCAAAACTGGGACTTGAAAGGGGAGAAGCAAACATACTGTCCCCCCATATTACACCAGTGGACTAAAACCACAGGAAAACAAGGGCTGAAGAGTGCAACGCAGCAAACGTTGCAAAGATTGCAGCCTGAGAGTTTTCTTGTTGGATGATCAGAGAGGGATGGGACAGGACAGTATGCACACATTCTCTGAGCTTTATATTCTAAATCCTCTCTTTTAATCTTTACCAGACAGAACGATTTCTGGGGAATGAAGACACTTCATACAAAGAGAAGGGTGACATGACACAGAATACCTGTAAGCAGAAGCTGTCATGTGTTTTTGATCATTTTTCTGCTGTAAAAAAACACCCTGATGCATCTCATCTTTCAAGAAGTAACCATAGTTGTGTCTCTCATTCTGTCTAGTTCCTTGTTAATGTTCACTGCTCCAGCCCTTTGAGCTTTCCAGCTGCTACACATGGGGTGAGCTGTGGTGCCAGGCAGCCTTTCCATGTTTTGAGCTTTCCTATATGGAAAGAAAGAGTACAGTGGGCTATAAATGGGAACACAACACAGTGGTATATGGGGCACAATAGGGCAGGATTGTGAGGATGCTGGAAAAGAAATATTTATTTTCTGAGTCTCAGAAAGATACACTGCAGAAGTAAGACATATTGTTGAAGTGGGCTGTTTTTATTTATTTATTTTACTTCCTTTTTTTTTTTTTTTTTTTTTTCCTCAGTTTCTTTCCATTACCTTCATATAGGAAAACCTTCATAAACTGGTGGGTTCAGTAATCCAGTAAGCAAATATTTTTTTTACAAGCATCTCAGATTGTGACCACACTGTGTGCAATTGCGAATGCACCCAAGGAAGCAAGAACACACCTAGGACAGAAACCACAGGCACCATCTGTCTTTAGTTAGGAAATGCAGTCTTTCTGCTGCTTCTCCACCCCTTTTGACTCCCCTCTTCAAACAGCTTCCAGCTATTATATGATCCTTATATAAAACTCCCTTGTTCCTCCAACAGATTTCAGTACAACAACAACAAAAAAATCATTTTCTTTTCTCACTGATTATTACATGAAGTTTTTCAGCAACTGAAATTAAATGTCCACCATTCTTATGCTGTAAATTATTATTATTTTTTTTTCCCTGATAGGGAAGGGAGATGGGGGAGACACAGGTCACAGCCAATATTGTTTAAAATGCTTTTTTTCATTAAGCTGGTTTTAGCGATAAAAACAAGCTGTTACTATTAATGGCAAATGACTGCACACAGCACATTCACTCTAACAATTCACTCACACGGTCACTTATCACACAGCTCCCAGTTGGAGCAGCAGCTTTGAAGCCAACCTCAACCTTTTACTCAGAAGCAGAGGGTTATACTGGTACCCTGGTGGTTTCTGCAGAGTTTTTTGGGGGAAGTCCTTCAAAGGGTCTGTTCTTTCCACAGGCATATACAGTCTTGCAGTCTTTGCAAACAGCAGTTGCCACCTTCTTGGATGTAGTCTGACTTACACAAGCCACTGTTAGGTGCTCATGTGTGCACTTGGCTGTATAACTGCAGCCAACTCTTGGTCCTAGATTTATCAATTCTTGTACGTTCACCGGGACTGTTAATCTCCAGGACTTCTCAGTTCTTGGGGAACTTTCACTTATTACATTCTCAGCATGTCTTCTTTTTGGCATGGTGTTTTCTTGCAACATTTTTTTTCCCATTCAAACTTATAGGCAGCTATAGAATCCACTCACACAGAAAGAGCCTTTATGACACTGAAGTATTACATTATAAAGTTTAGTGCATATTTTATTTCTTTGCCATTAACAGTAAGAAGCAACACATTAATGACATGGAAGTAAAAAGAAATAGTGGTAGTTATTACGTTCATCCATCACTTATGCCAAACAGTGCTGCAACAAGGAGCATAAGCTGACAAAACATTGCTTCAAACTGTGCCATGTCAGTTAAGTTTCTGCAGGTGAATACTGCAAGATCATCCCCGTGACTGCTTTCTCTGAGGGACTGTAACCAGTCGTGGATGAAGTGGTTAAGACCAAACAGATCATCCATTCTCTCAACCCTTTCCTCCTTCCTCAAAAGTGAGTCAAAGTCAATACATTTTTAAAGCTAAAAAGAATTCATGTGAAAGACCAGACATAAGCAATAACATCCACCTTACATTGATGCTACTCAGATATTGAAAGTGAAAAAATTGAGAGTAGACAGGAAAATGCTGTATTTTTCCTCAGTGAATTATGAAGTGAGGCTTGGTGTCATGCTCTCCCACCTCAGGAAAATGAATGGCTCCATTTCAAGTGTAAGGCTCCTTCCAATGTGAAACCAATTTTCTAAGCATCTTTCTCTTGATGGGACTTCCTCAGCAAGATCAGGGAATCTAAGGTGTTGCTAATGTTTAAAACCACAAAGAGTAAGAGGAGACTAAAAAAGTGAGTTTCTATAGTGAAACTTCCACTGCACAAAGTCAGAGTAAGTTTGCTGCAGGCCAGAATGACTCCTTCACCTAAACAAGTCAGGCAAAGGAGAAATTCTAGGTGACACTAACTGCATCCCAAATAGTGCCTGATATTAAGGCACTGATATTAAGGTTTTCCTGAGGACAGGAAAACCATTGGGGTGTTTGACTGTTTTATCATAATACCTAAGGTAAAGGATGATTATGCTAGAAATCCCCACAAAGTGCATACAATGCACTTTTCCTGAGAAAAGGCTCTTGAAAGATGACCTTTGTACCAGCGTGTCCTTTGGATTGGAGTATTCTGGAAAGGCGTGCTTATTTCCTTGCTGCTGAGGTCTACACACATCTCCATAGATGGCAGCCATCCTGTTTCTATGAGTTTTTGTCCAGGAAGAATAACAGAGAAGCCAAATGAAGAGACACAGTTGGAGTGCTACCAGAAAAGGGGAATCAAAAGTATATGGCTCTCTGCAATATAGAGCAGGTTGGCAGGGGGTCAGCAGAAGGCTGAAGGACTGAGAAGGTGATGGTACCTGGCAGTAGAGAAAAACCACCCTTTTAAGCAAAGGAAAATGCATTCCCATGGCACAGATCTGAAAAAACTCTGATGTTTTATGAACATCAGGACACAAGATTTGTATCATATGTTTTCCTTTAGGTTTGAGCAACTACTCAGAAAATATGCATTTCATTCTTCGTTTGTCACCAGAATGCCTTGATGGAATGTCAGTCTCTAAATCTGTCAGTTCTTTTGTCTGTTTCTGTATTTTGTGGGATATGTCCTTGTCTGCAGTTCTGGAGAGAAAACCTAGGAAATGAATACAGAACCCACTGCTGCTCTTTAAAGGTTTCCCCCCCCCCCCCCCCCTATTTATTTATTTATTTATTTTTCCTATAATGTATGTGTGCACCCCTGGGCTAATCTTGAATGAACTGTCTCAGGAGAGAAAAAAACGTGATCCTTTGGACCACTGAAGGTGTGTCTGTGCCTGTGATCCTGGCTCAGGTCTTCTCTGCCTTGGGGAGTGCAGGCTGCCATGCTCAGGGTGGCATCAGTCCTGCACACCATGCATGGGCTGAGGGAACAAGTGGCCTTACCAACTATGTCCTCTGTCTGCATCAGCAGAGATGTTAGTACTATCAATTGTTCCTGGGAATTTAAGCTGTTAGTGAGCAAAATGTTGCTTCTCCGTTGTTCTGTGGATAATACACTCTATTGATCAGATTTCTTCACTAAAGCATTGGTAAAATGTCTAATGGCATGTCTGAAAGCAGAGTGCTTGGTGACTGTTGTCCCTTCTACATTGGACTCAAATGCCCTCTGCAGCCAGAAAATCTGAAGCACCTTTTGATAGCCGAACACAGTCTATTGTAGTTCTTCTTAAAATTTTTGTGGTGTGTGTCTTTTAGTGATTCTAAGATTCTGAGCAGATTTTTAATTCTTTGTTTTGGATACAGTATATTGCATAATAAATCTGAAAATAGTCTTTTTTTTTTTTTTTTCTGTGTCAGCTGTCTATCGTTGCTGCTGGTTTCCGTATTCTTGCTGATTCCTGTGAGATTACTCAAAGTATAGAAGGAGAGGTGCATGAAAAAACAGGTCAGTCATGTTGCTTTCCTTAAAGATTTAAAGGGCTCACCTCTTACTACAAAAAAATGCAACTTTTCCTAGTATTGTACTCCGTGCTTTCCTGCTCCTGGTCCCTCCTTTTCTTTTGTTAGCTAGCCTGTGTGACTGATCCCCTTTATTCCCTTATCTTCCTCTACTATTGGAAGTCTACTTTCCTATCCCTCCTCTGACCAACATGCCTCACAAACACAGCTATCTAGAAGTCTTCTTCTCAGTTTAAAACTCTCAGTTCTGTTCAAAATCCTTCCCATTCCCACCTCTTCTGTATCTCCATTTCCTGGTACATGGTTCTCATGTAAACAACGAATTCTGGTTTTGTCATTTTGTGGAGTAGCAATTGCACTTGGCTCCAAAACTAGTGGTCTCCATACAAAGATATGTACAAAGGTTTTATGAAGAACAAACAAAGAAACAACATAAAAGAAAATAAATAAAATAAAATACAAATAAAATAAAAATAAAGAGTATCTGAATGCAGGAAGTATTTTTCCTCTGGTCAGCCTTCTGAGTGGCTAGAAATGAAAGAATAAATGCCAAAGGTAATAAATATGAAGCTACAATACTTAAGATATTGTTAAAAAATAGCCTGGGGTAGAGCAAAATATATTTATCCCTTTTGTATAAAATTATTCTACATACAGAAAACCTGAAATGCCAGGCAGCAATGTCATGGTTCAATGCAGAATAAAACAGGGATGTTTATTTATTTATTTTTTTAAACAGCACTGTCTCATGATCTGTTCCCGATAATGTCAGGAAGTCCAGAGGGTTGCAAATCCACATGGTGAAGAACAGGCTGGCAAAACCCTGCTGGTGTCTTTCCTGAAGCAGGAATAGACATGAGTAGGTGCAAACTTTGGAAATACTGCACTCATGCAGTGTCTTTCAAGTTCCTATACTTTCCTGTCCTCAAGCTCCATTTGGGAAATGGCCTCATGCTGCAGTGGGAAAAATGCAAGCTGATGAAAGAAAGCCGTATGGTGACAGAGTTCGCTCTTCAACAACTGCTGCTGATCAGGCCTTCGTTCTATAATTTCTTTATATGAATAACTGCTGATGAAACTGAAGGATCTTTTTTTTTTCCCCCCACCAGAAGAACTAGGTGATCTGGTCCACAATAAAACTGATTTGCTTGATTTAGGTGGTACCATGAAGAATATGTAGATAACATATTAGAGAAACTTATGCCTGCCATGATTTCTTAAAAATCTTAGTTCTAAGGAAACAAATGCTGTAAAAGTGAAGGTGGAGATACTTGTGAAGACTTTAAGTGAAACTTAGAACAGAGTCTGTATGATTGACTCTGTACAGTATTCATACATGAAATATAAAATTCCAAACATGATCTGTAAGTGAAACATAACAGTTAATTTACTAACTCTCATTAGGACTCACTTCTTTTTTTTTTTTTTTTTTTTTTTTGCATGTGCCTTTTGTGGTTTCAGTAGATTGTCTAGGCTGAAATTCTAATCAGACCAGTATGAAAGTGCTTAAAGAAGATTAATGGACTAATTTTGGTGTGTCTAAGAAGCTAAGTAAATTTTTTTCAAAGTAATTCTGGTATTTAGATGCAGATATCAATAGTACATGTATTCCTGAGATTACCAATATGTATCAAAAAAATGATGCATTACTTCTTCCTTCAATCATCTGGTCTTGAGGACAGTAGTTTCTGTGAAATAGTGTTTTAAGAGAAATAGTAATTAGAACACTAAAAATAGTGTTCTAATTACTATGGTGGCTGCATTTTGATTACAATGAATCATAAAATCATAGAATGGCTCGGGTTGGAAGGGAGCTCAAAGACCATCTACTTCCAACCCCCCTGCCATGGGCAGGGACACCTCCCACCCGACCAGGTTGCCCAAAGCCCCATCCAGCCTGGCCTTGAACACCTCCAGGGATGGGACATCCACAACTTCTCTAGGCATCCTGTGCCAGTGCCTCACCACCCTCTGAGTGAAGAATTTCCTCCTTATATCTAATCTAAATCTCCCTTCTTTTATTTTAAAACCATTCCACCTCATCCTGTCATTATCCGATTGAGCAAACAGTTGCTCCCCATCTTTTTTATAAGTCTCCTTCAAGTACTGAAAGGTTGCAGTGCAGTCTCCCCGAAGCCTTCTTTTCTATAGGCTGAACAGTCCCAGCTCTCTCAGCCTTTCTACATAGAAGAGGTGCTCCTGCCCCTTGATCATCTTTGCGGCCCTCCTCTGGACCTAATGATGATGATGTCTCCTTTGCTTCATTGTCATGCCATAAGCATTTTGCTCTTGTGTCAGTATTTTAGCTCTTGGTGACATTATATTGCTGCTTAATTTTTGGTATCATTTTTATCTTGCTTTGAAATACTTGAGTTTTCAATACTTAACCTCCTACCACCTCTACCACTGCTTTAAACTTTAAGCATATTCAGTCTGACGCATTAATTCAATGATTTAATCACTGTAGCTAATTGAAATGGATGGTATGTTCAGGATTACTTTGAGATCCAAAAGTTTGATCTAATAAAAACCCAGAACATTTTCTATCTTCTCGTGAACATTTCTGCCTATTACGCAGTCCCTCTTGGAGATAGGTTTGAATTCCTTACAGTTTTATTGGGGTGAAAAAAAAAAAAACAAACTAATCCAAACCAAAACCAACTAAAAAAAACAAAACAAAAACAAAGAAAAAAAAAAACATGACTTGGGCTGAAGATATTATTTTAAGTGACAGCTTTTTCTATCTTTGTAACAACCCTCCTATTTGCAATTCAGTGATGGTACGGATCATCAGCTTTCACTTTTTGCACAGTAGACTGCAAAACAGCTACTCTGTGTATTGAACGCTGAAAATTCAAGCTGATAATTGTTTTCATAGAGAACTTCATTTTGAGATGCTGTGCCTACCCACCAGAAATTTCTAGCTCCCCTAATAATTTGCAATTCCACTATTTCCCTATTATATATCCAGTGACTATGGATTCCATTTAGTGTTTACTTCTGCAAACACAAAAAGCCTCCATCATCCCTTACTCCATTCAGGCACCACAGGCTTTGTTTTGTCTCTTTTCATAACTTTCTCAGAATACACAGCATGCATCTCACTCAAAGTTCTCATTAATACCCTTTACATTTTTAAAATAAGTTTTTTATTTTAAAAATAAGTTTTGTTCACTATGTGGAAAGAATGTAGAAGTTCTTTCTGGATATATACTAAGATAATTAAATGTACTTCAGAGTGATAGAGGAATTCAGCAAAACATGAAGCAGGGAATAATTTAAATTATTACTACTTCTTAACAATCACTGCTGTGTTTTCTTTTATAAAGAGTATCATATATATGCAACTGTGTACACACACACACATATAAAATGTCAGGGCAGAGGGGAAAAGGGAGGAAAGTAATTTTACCTCAATCCTATTCATTCAAAGAGATACCTAAATGTTTGTCAGTGATGGAACAAAGTCAAGGTCAAAGGCAGTGGCCACCAGATGGGCCTGAGATAGGGCTCCATCACCATTTGCCACCTGTGCTTATTTCTAAGTTCTCACACTAGAATTATTACAGAAGGCAACAGCTTTATGTAAGCAGGGGGTCAGAGATAATATTATTGCTAAAATCAGAGCTGTTTCTTTATCTCCCCATGGCTGGGCAGAAGACAGAGGCAGGAGGTAGCTCCACGTGATGACAAATTACCAAAGTAGGTGTTTTCTGGGAGAAATGAGTGCCTGGCCCTGTTCTGCAGCCCTCCTATCATTTCATACTGCTAACACTGAGAGCATAGGAAAAGAAAAACACAAGGTGTACATCCTTACCTAGTGTTCAATACGAGGACCAGTGGGTGAAGGGAATCCTGAATCTGGACTGCTCTCCTCCTTATCCTTTGTTCCCTGTCTCCTGGGCTCAGATGTGGCAAGGAAGCAGTAGTGCAAGCTGTTTGGGCATCTCTGGGCTGAAGTGCTCTGTGGTGTTTGTGGAGAGAGGCAGAGGAATTTCATGAGAGGTGGAAGACAGAAAAAGGCAGACAGTCCTTGGAAAACTTCATAGATTGCTCAATATCTCCCTTTCAGCTTGCTTCTCACCCATCACCCAAGACCCCTCTTTGCCCTTGACCTCTCCACTCCCTTGGATATTTCTCTGGGATTGTCACAAAAATGGAGTCATGTCAACATGCATGAACTGGACAAAATCAGTTGTTTTGCGCCTTGTACTCACAATGGAAAATAGAATATATCAGTGTTACATGTACTACAAATCAGTCTGAGCTGGTCTGGCAGGGTGACAATGTCTCCATAAGTGTCACGTGGATGAAAAACACAAGGAGTCATCTTGAACAAGCCTTGTCTATACCTTGTTTTACCCAGTTCACCTGTCTATTTTAAGCCATTTCTGTGCATTGTTAAGTCATTAGAGTACAATTTATATAGATATACATCTATTTCATACTAACACTTACCACCATATCAAAATGTCCATATTATCTTATTCTTGTAAATACAACTTGAGCTTCAATCCTAATCAAATACAGTGCTAGTAAGCATCCCATATATTCAAATGGAACAAATGTATCAAATCATTATGTTATTTTTGAAGAAACAAGCAAGTGTCCAAGGACTCAGTTTCTTCTGCTTGCATACCTGCAACAGATCCAATCAAACTATCTGCTTGGCTGTGTAGTATTATTTTTCTATTTCTTAATCTTCTCTTACACTTGTGTTTAGTTTTAAATTAAAGAGAGATACACTGGACAAAGTAGTTCAAAACTAACTCAGATACTGGAAGCCTGCTGTGTTTGTATTTTCTATCAAATTACAGATAATGTAGCTTTCTTAACAGCTCTACTCAATACAAAAATTGAAATCAGATATTCCTACAATGTGTTTCACCTGATAATGAGCATATCCCATCTGAAGGACAATGCACGTTCACATTCACATTTTTCCAGTTTATATTGCTTTATACTTGTTTTGTTTTGTTTTCTTATGCAGAAATAATGCAGATAAAATGTAAATATAACTGGTTTTAAAGCCTGTTACATGAAGGCGTCTGAGAAGGTGGGATATAACTTTCCAAGGCATACCAGATTCTATCACTATATGAATTGGTTACTTCTTTTAAGGGTAGACATCAGGGCCCTGAGGGCACTAACAGAGCAGAATGGCTCTGACCAGCCTCACTTGGGACCCCCTTTCCCTGCTCATGGGCATGGAAATCACAAGGCAGCCCAACAATGAGGAGGTGTGAACAATCTTTTGTAATAAAGAGCAAAGGTCTTTTCATTTGACGATAGTGACATATGCTAATTTTCTCACTATCATGAGTTATAGAAGTAATGCAAACTGCTCTAGTTAAGATTTTACCCATTATTATTGCTATAACACCCAGAGGTTTAAATCAGTATCCTTCTGGGATATTGTTCACTTTATGAACATGCACTAGGAGTCCAGAGAGTTTATATGCAATGTTCTGAAAAGCGTAGGAAAGGGAAAATCATCATTTTTGCTGGGAAGGAGCATCAACATATACAAGGTCAAACAAATGCCAATCAGATGTATAGAGATTGAGCTAATCAAGCATTGGGAAAAGGAAATGGATGTGATGATCTTTTCATTCCCTTTCAGCCCTCTTTATGGTAGCCTTCTCTCCTCATTTTATTTTTTCTTTAAGGTTTATACACCCTAGTCCTCTAGACTAGCTGGCTGGAGAGTGGAAATGGAGATGTGAAAGGAAATGGGAGAGACAGCAGTACGGTGAAGTCCTTCATCAATGCTGGATGGCTTGAAGCTGCTCTTTGCTGCTAGGAGTACAGGGGCGATCATTCTTTAAGCTCATGAACATGAGCTTAAAGAAAGTCACTGAGTTAACACAGGAGATTTGTTGTATTAACTCTAATGTTTTTCCTACTATAAGTAGATTAGTGTTAAGACAGTGCTTGCTCCTGATTTGCTAGGACACCTAGGATGACTCTCTCAGCTTTTTCATGAACATAGTAAGACCTGTGCGTGATGGTGTATCACAGCTGAAATGGCTGTAACCTGTGTCAGAGAGAGGTATGAAACATTTGCTTTCTCTAGATATTTTTGGCTGTAAAATTTGGGTTAACAATACTCTGCACTGATTCTTCTGGCAGACTTATGCCACCCATTAAAGTAGGTCATTCAGATTTTTTACACTTAAAAACTTCCACAAAATTCTCACTGGTGTACATGTAAATAATCTCTAAGTGATGCACAGCTACCAAATTTTAAGAAGTTTCACTCTCTGACATACTCATTATTCAGATAACCAAATATTCAATCAGTCTAAGGTTTCTCCTAAAGCTTCACAGTTCACGAAGCTTCCACTGAAGAACTTTCCTTGCTTTAGATTCCTTCCCTGTACTGTTTGGGAAGGCATTCAGATGATTCAGAAATCATCTGCTAGTACAAGTCACTCAATAACTTGTCTTTCTAGGTGGGGTAATGGCAAGTGGTTGTCAGTGTTAGAGCAGGAGGAATTGATGTTCTTACATATGAACCTAAAAATTTGTCTGCTGCTGTAGCAGGATAAAATTTGAGTCAGCTCTAATACTTTAGAGGTGGTTCACAACAAGGTTGTTGTGAACTTGAAATGTTTATGCTACATATGAAGGGCATTCAGTTTACACATGAAGAAAAGTAGTTTAGAGAACTGTGATGCCTTCTCATGTTCAGGACATACTCTCTCTGGCAAAAAGGGATAGTTTTTATAGCAGGAAAATAAATATAAATAATTTACTTTGTAAGTATTTTATTTATCTGAAAATAAAGTTTTCTTACCGCAACAGGACGAGTCAAGCTGAGCCCTGCAGAAGAGACAGAGAGGTTGGGGGTGTGACCTTCTGGAGCCATATTACAATCAAGCTGATCCTACTGTGACTCTGCAAGTCACAACAAGTGCCTACTAGCTCTAAGTCCTCTTATCACCTATCTTGGCATTGAAGGTGACCTTGGAATTTGTCCCACCTGATGGAGATTCCGTATGTGTTGCAAAGGAGCTGCTTCACCTGCTACAGGGGCTGGAGCTGACTGGGGCAGGTAGCAAGATGTAATTCTCTGCTGCAGCTGGTCCTGCATTATCGGTTCAGTGTAGTGAAAAGAAAGGTGTAGGTGGGGCCAGAACCAGCAGCTGATGGTTTGAAATCAACCTAGAAGCTGAAGGCAGTATTGTCACTGGGCAGTATCCCTGACTGCATGCAGTTATTCACTTCAGCTTTGATGGTTGTGTTCAGTAATGTGTCTCCTCCCCTTAAGTCTCTCTTGACCCTATGCTGCTCAGTCTGTGACCCTTGGGCTTTTTGTCTTGTTTTAGATGTCCTGCATTTTCTAACAAGAAAAGGAAGCTTTGTCAGTTTGGTGGATTCACAGCCTGACTTGCTGCCATCACACTGGCCCATGATTTCCACAGGCAGTAAATTTACTTTATAAAGAGCTAACAAATTTCATGAGAGAAGACATGTGTACCTTTTCAAAGGTACACTGATATACAGAAATGGTTATTTCACATCTGGGATCTCTCTGTATGGAAAGTTTACATAATTTTATAACTCATCAACTTGAAGAGATGCCCAAGCACACTGAAAATAGGACCATCAATTTGTAGGAGATAAAAAATTTTCCTAGAAAAAGAAAATTCCAACAAGATAAGCAAGGTCTATGGTGTTTCTGTCATCCAACAGGAAAAAAAAATATATTCAAAAACAAACAAACAAAAATCCCCAATCCCTGCCTTTTATTTTTTAACTCTGTTTAAGAAAAAATGAAAATTTCCCAACTTCCATTAAAAAGATAAAAGATGAAAAATATACTTCTCCACATTTCATAGAAAACTGCTCTGTTAAATCTAAAATTTAAATCATAGTGTTTGATTATCAGTACTCACCAAGAGGATTACAGAACAGTCATTAAATCTTATTACAAAGCGAAGTGCAGAAAGTAATTGCACATATTTGTAAGTAGCTTAGAATTGATTAAAAATGCATAAAGAAAAACTGCAAAATTTTCTGCAGGCTCAAGCCTACTAGCCCCTCTGGGTAAACACACATCAGCTCCTTCCTCCAATAACCGTCTCTGTTTCCTCCTGATGTGGCAAGATGAGGATTTCTCCCTGCTTTAAGGACAATGACACTGTATGTATGATGGCTTGAATTGCTGTGAGCTGTAGGAGATGGGGAAGGCCTATATTCATGTTAAAGTCAAGCAGCTTTAAGAGAAGCTCACAAATTTTAATTTAAGCCATTCCTCAGGCTAAGCCTTTCCTTCTCCACCCCCATCTTCCACCAAGGGCTGTTTTAAAGCTGTGTTTTCAAAGCTGTGTATGGGGAATTAAGTGCTTCGGTTCCATGACTGTTAATGTGATTTTGTGAGCAAATACTCTCTACTCCAGCACAGTGCAGATACCATAGTCTGCTATGAGGTTTTATACATTCCTTGAACTCAAAGGAGCTGTGCCAAATCAAGGTAACTTTAGAAATGTATTAGCTCTGAGTAAGTTGCTGGCACATGGGGCTTTCTGCTGTTTGTGTTTGGGCTGGTCATGGAGGCAGACTTTACCTGCAGAGGTTGGGCAGGAAGCAGGGCTGGGAGAGTTGGGTGCATTCATTGTTTGGATGTCACACAATGAACTAACTTAAACAACTTTCTGTGCTCAGTTTTGGTCACTTGTGTAAAGATGTGTCCCCCACAAGACAGCCTTTGCCTAAGCCACAACAAATTTGATGTATAATGCAATGCAAGCAGTAGTCTGGTCCCATGCAATCCAGGGCTCAGTATGCAATTTGTTAATTTTAATTTTGCCTTTAAGTTACTCACATGTCTCTCCTGGAAGTATTCAAAATATTCTTGTGGCACTGTTGTGTCATGGTTTTCCTTTCTTCTTGGATTCACCTTTTCTCAGCAAGCATGGTAGCTGGTGGTTAGGTAGTAGGTTACTTTCTTTTTTTTTTTTTCTTTTTTCTTTTTTTTTTAATCAAAATGCTTTTTCCAACATAAATCAAACAAACCTCATCTTTTTCATTTTGAGCCCAAACAGTTTGAGGAGAGAACACCACCAGTGCACAGGAGGAGAAGGGACATACATTTTCCATCTTCTCTCTCTTGTCACCTTCAACCTGTGGCAGCACATGGACAGAGCTGGGACTGGAGCCTTTAACCACTGTGAATGAGGTAGAGAGAAGCTTGGCCTCGAACCTGGTGTGCAATCATGAGGTGACTTGTGGTGCAGTCTCTCTAGGATCATTTTTTGATCACAATTCTCAGAGCTAAGGCAGTTTAGTTATGCTCTACTGTGCCCATTTGTGCGGTTGTGGTAAGGAGGGCATGCAAGGTTTCTAATTACCCGCTGCATATTGACAAATTCATGACATTTCATCTTATTTTCCTGTCTCAGCTCTGACAATCATGTGAAAATAGAACTGAAAGGATTACAAAAGATTTTGCTGTTCTGTATTTATTTAGAACATCTATAAGGGCTTTTGAATAATCTTTGTAACTAGGAGAAAAATGCACATTTTGTCAACTTATCTTCAACTCACTGCATGGAACTAGACCTGGATGGCTGTCCTTCAAATTAATACGAATTTAAGAACTAAAGCACTACATAATGAGTTGAGAATATATCTCTCAGAGTTTACTATTGATTTACTGTCCTAACATTTCTGAGAATTACCCGTTGCATAATCTATAGAACCAAATGATTTCTTTGCAAGGTTACTGCTATCTCTTAAGGTTTTATCTAAAGCCTTGAAAACTGGTATTTTTTCCCAAAGTCACATAAGAATCTTATGTTTCTTTCTGTTGTAAAGAAAGTTGCTTGCTACAAGGAGTGTGCAGACAAGCTCAGATGTCTGAAACTCCAGGAGAAGCAAAGGCCTAAGGGCCAGGAAGCTGGCACAGAAGTGACCTGGCACTGGTGGTGCCCTCACTGACAGGCACTGCCCTGCAGGATCTGAGCATGGTGGCTGGACCTGGGGTCCATTACAGCCACCGACAGGGTGAAGATGTGAGCCAGAGCCAGCACCCATCTAGGAGGTCCAGCTGTGAACTGAAAAAGACAGGGCCAGGATCAAGGGCTGGAGACAAAGCTGTACTCTGGGCCCAAGGGGTTCATCTAGGGGACAGGACCAGAGGCAGAGTGAGGGACAGGCTACAATGTCTGTCTGAGGGGTCCATGGAGGAGATGAGCTGTCATAGTATAGGGCTGAGGCCAATACAGGAGGCAGGCCCATGCGCAGGGGTGGGGGTCCAGGATCAGACGGGTCAGGGACATTGAGGACTATTAGTACTTTTAGGTCACTGACACTGAACCAACCAAAGGCCAAAGAAATCTGAATATAAAATGAATACACAGATTATTTTTTGAACTCATAATTTTTAAGCAGGTTTCATTAATAAGGAAAAGACAGGGATACTTCCTGAAACATAGTTCATTAAAGAACATGGGCTATACCAGAAAAGGCTCACTGTATTCTCTGGTTGCGTCTTCTTTACTTTTTCTGCACACCATAGGCTTCAGCACTGATGACTACTGAAGCCAGATTACTGTGCTAAATGAGTCTTTGGTCTTACCCAGTGTATCTGTTCATATATTCTTATATCCTTCTGGAGAACTATTTACAAGACACCCACAAATAATAAATGCGTTAAAATAAAGAACTGCAGAATTTCCCTTTCAGGCTATTTCCCAAAGCAATGATCAATGGTTTTCTACTGAGTTCTTACCACCCTACTCTGTCAGAGATACTCCAACTCCCCTGTGAGGAACGTGAAGTGAAGTTCAGCCCACACAGCCCTACTGCCTGTGGGCTCAGACGTCCCTCAACAAGAGAGTCACATCATCACTTAGTCTTTCTGTCTCCCATATTTGTGCAGTTCCAGTAGCAGCTGGGCACTGCAGGAAGTGGCAGTTCTCTGGGGAGATTGTACCTCTGGAAGCAACCTGGATATGGGGAGAAAACTGTGGACTCTTATCTCACTCTGCCAGCTTGATGTTTACTAGTGATTACATGCATCTACATAGAAACCCACACAATATGCACACTCTCTGGTCTCCCCAGTTGCTGCTACCTCAGACACACAGGCCCCTGTGACCATGGTCTGACTCTGCTTGCTGGCACATAGATCCTCATGAAAACATGCACATAGAATAGAGAGCCCTTGATGCAGGAAAATAATCAGAAGCAGTTTGATGAGAAGACAGAAGAGACAGCAGTGATCGAGTATGGAGCATGTCCAGGTAGGTGTACTGATCCGTATCCTGTTTTCACATGATCAGCTTTTTTATTCCCTTATCCGTCTGTTTTCCCATTGTTATTCCTCCCCCAACCTCACTGAACCTTCCCTTTCCCCTCCTTTAGTTTCTCCCTTAAATGTCCCACTGAAATCTTAGGCAATCCCACGGTGCTCTTCCCATATTGCATAATGGGCCCCATACCCATTGTGTATTGTGCTGAAAGGTGATTGGGAGTGCCTCTCCTGCTGACTCATCTTCATGTATGTCACCCCTGAGACCATGGGACTGACAGCTCTCCTGAGATGGCTCAAGCCAGGTTGGGTCAGGGATTGAGGAGATTGTTGGGGTTCATCCATCCTCATTCTTCAGTGCTCCCTTTGGTTTAGTCATATAACATAATAATCACAGAGCAGACGGTCTTCTCTTCTGTATCCCACTTCTTCCCTTGCAATTGCTTAAAATAATTATTCTTGTCCTGAAAATAAATATTTGCCCCTATTTTTCTAGCTCATCCTTGTTGAAAATGATGTAGTATGTTTAAATAATCAGCAGACCACTGTGTAATTGGAATGAGTGTGTAATTTCAGTTACAATAATTATTATTCTAGAGGTTTTCTGGGTTTTTAACCCATGTCAGACAAATCTACACCTAGAACAACTCCCTTCTGAGCATGGAATGCACTCAGGCCTATGGCCTGAAGCCTCACTGAAAGCTCAGCCCCCTTCTTCCCGGGTCTGACAGCATCTGGGGCCTCTGGCCAGGCTGCGCTGCCTCATGGCATAGTCTGTTTTCCACAAGGGCGTTGAATTTCCAATTAGTTCCTTCTTTTGGGACATCTCACTTTTAAAAAGCTAAGATGGTTTCTTCCAGGTGTGGGAGAACTGTACCTGCCTGAGTGAATTTCTGGATATTGACTTGCAGCTACCATCCTGGCTCTGAGACGTGCTGTCAAGGTCAGGTAGCAGAGAGGACTCCTGATATAATGAGATAGAAAGCAGTAAAACAAACCTCTGAATTGCCTGAGATATGAAAAATTCCCAGGCCAGTGCTGAGAGGATTGTAAAAATCCTCCCAAGTGTGCTAACTGCCCATTGATTAAATAAAATAAATACAAATTCATTTTTACAGTACTCATTGACATGTCACATATACCAGGAAACCTGGGTGCCTGTTCCACCGCTAAATTATAGCTATAGGCTGGGTCACCTACAGATTGCCAACAAGATTTTATTACTTGTGAATAGTAAAAATAAAAGTCTGTCTAAGAGAAATCCCAAACAGAAAAAGCTGCCAATTAGCAGGTTGGTTTCTATGATTCTGACCTGGTAAGCTCCTGAGCTGATTCCCAAGGGCAGCCAGTAGGCTCCTCTCAGACCCAGGACTCTGTGTCTTTCTTCCAGTCCGGTCTATAACATCAGCAGTCAGAGATTCCCTGCAGGTCTTCCTAACTGGAGATGAGCTCTCCATTATATTTTGGTGTCTGAGGAGCTGTGCTTCATGCTGCTTTTCAGATACTTCATTTTGCTTAAGTGAAGCAACAGTGTTACAGGTTCCCTTACTCAGACTTAAGAAACATCTGGGAAAAACGGGCTTTTTCTTGGAGTTTCTGAAAGTCTTGACATACTCCCTTTCAGTACTAAGGAATGGGAACTTCTGTAACAGATGAGTGTATTTGTAAGTGCATTACTTAGGAAACATCTGCCTATTGTATTTAAAACTCTTGATCCATTAAAGCTTCATATTTTGTAGCAGATCAGAGATTTCAGTGGTCCTTTGGCACTTTCAGATTGTCACCCAGCAACATTTCAGAGTTATTTACCCTCTTTTGCAGTCACATCTCACAGCACTGAAAGAAATTTCATGAAACCCCAGAACTGTTTGCTTAGACGTACAGCTGTAATAAGCCTGAAGCCAGCTGATTACTACTGAAAGGGATATTTTGAAAATCCTTTTGGTCCTGATTTAGGAAACTGTCTCTATCCAGGGATCACAGTTCAGCATGTGCTTTAAATGTGATGACAAGCCATGGAAGTCAAAAAGGTTTCTATGTATATGCTTCCATGTGATCCTGAATCTAGTCCTTTGTTGGTAAGAGGTATCCCTTATTAGTGCTCTCACTCTCTTACACTATCATTTGTTTATCAATAGCAATGGAGAATGGAGGAGGACTGCAGTTTCTTAATCACTGCCTGGAGAAAACTGTAAGCTGATCCCAGTGTAAATGAGCATGCATGAGAATTTGCTTTAATAATTTTCAGTCCCTTTGGTAATGAAGAAATTTTGTTTGATTTTTGCCATTATTGTTTTTAATCTTTTTACTTAGTGTTTTAGGCAATCACTATTTCAGTGGCTTATGTTCTTGGAGTTTTCTTTTTTTTTCTTCTTCCCAGGAGATAAAAACATTAAAATCCTCCCCTACTGAAGTCAGTGGCAAACTCCCACTGAATTCAGGATTTTACTCAACCAAAGAGTTTCTTGCAAATAAGGTATTTAGATACTGCACTCCAGGGTGATATTCACAAATTTAAGACTGTTTCCTCAAAATAAAAATTCTTATATATTAGCGTGAGAAGGCCCTAACTGAAATGTTTCTTCTTGAAAACAGATTCACAGCCCTGAAATTTAAAGTTGTCACCAAAAACTGCTTTGACAGCAGTGAACTCAGCTGTCCTGGCTGTTTTACACAGTGCCAAAACAAATGGTCAGTGGTTTGAAAAGGAAAGCAAAGAAAGAAAGAAAGAAAGAAAGAAAGAAAAACCAAGAATGAGAGAGTTTGCCTTCCTGCTTGGCAAATATCAGATAGATTTCATTTAGGTGCAGGCTCAGGTCCATTACGCTTGTACAAATCTCAGCCAGGCAGTGGTGCCAGTTGTGGACTTGTGAATCCATGGAAGACTTTCAAGTCCCAGGTAGCCTTAATCAGGTACTGATCCCAAAGCCACACCTGCTTGGGCTACACTTTGCTCAGAGGAGTTTCCAGTGCTGGAGTCACCATATTATTTTGCATCCTTCAGCTGCTTTCTGGCCACAGGTTGAAAGTCCCCCCAGTCACCCAGGGCAATTACAGCATGAGGTCATCTGAAGGACATGGCTTGTCCCCTGGCAGTGGAAAGTCCAGGTGACAGGGTGCTGAAGGGACCATCATTTATGGCAAGGGCTCATTTTGAAGGCAAGTCCTCATATGTTGGCCCAGGGGCACAGCCACCTTCTAGCTCTGTAACCCCTTGCCTTGGCCTGCATCTCTTTGTGATGGTGGAAGAGAAAGACCATGGGAGGAAAAGGATGAAAAGAAGAGTTCTGCACAGCACCTTCAGGACTGCTTGTCTGAGCTCTGAGGATGGGAGACAGAAGCCATATAACATGTCAGAGAGAAAAAAAACAGCTAGGTGGGTGAGCCTACAGCAGAGTGAGACCTAAGAGGCAGATAACTGCATTGGTAACCCTAAAGCAGGCTCCATGAGCCTGTGACACACCTGCTTATTGGAGAGGAAACTGGGAATGTGTTAGAGTAGTTCTCTGACACAGTGAACAAGTGGATGAAAGGATTTAGGGATGAAAAGGAAGTACAATGTACCTACACAGAAGAGAGATTTGTTTCTGAAAGACTTTTTCTCTGTGTAACACGGCGAGGCGAGGAGAGGCGAGGAGAGGCGAGGAGAGGAGAGGAGAGGAGCTGGAAGGGACCTTCAAAGATTGTCTAATCCACATGCCTGACCACTTCAGTACTAACCAGAAGTTAAAACATATTATTGAGGGCATTGTCCAAATGTCCCATGAACAGTGACAGGCAACAGTCACTGTGAGCAGTGAGCAACCACCTCTTTAGGCAGCCTCTTCCAGTGTCAGACCACCCTCACAATAAAGACATTTTTCCTATTGTCCACTCTGAATCTCTCCTGGTACAGCTTTGTGCCTGTCCTGCCAGTGGTGACTAGGGAACAAAGACCAGTGCTTCCCTCTCCACTTCCCCACCTCAGAAAGTTTTAGAGAGCAACAAGTTTGTCTCTGAGCCTCCTCTTCGCTAGAGAAGACAGCCCAAGTGTCCTCAGCCTCTTCTCATAGGACACCCCTTTACCAGCTTCGTTGCCCTCTTCTGGAGTCTTTTAGGTATCTTAATGTCCTTTTTATATTGTGGGGCCCAGAACTGCACACAGTATTCAAGGTGAGGCAGCACCAGAGCTAAATATAGTGGGAGAATCTCCTCTTTTGACTGGCTGGCTCTGCTGTGTTTAATGCATCCCAAAATGTGGTTGTCCATCTTGACTGCCAATACACACTGCTGACTCATGGTGAGCCTGCTGTCAAGCAGCACCCCCAGATCCCTTTCTGCAAAATTCTTTAGTCAGTATACTTTGAAAGGTATAAGTAGTTACTTTTAAGAAGGAAATAAAGCAGAGATGCTTTGTGACTGAGAGAACCCCCCAAGCTCCCCAGCTGCCATGGCCATTTCTATTTTTATGACACCTGGGTGGAATAATAGATAGGGCTGCATGGGTCATGGGGATGCTGATGAAAAGGAGCTTATTTAAATCTGAGAAGATTAAGCACATATCAGCTTTGTATGTCTGTCTTCCATGCAGACTAATTAGTGGACATGGGAAGATGAACAATGAGAGAGAAAGATACTGAGAGAGATCTACGATATGACCTAACCTTTAAAAAATGACTACTGAGCTTCAGTATCTCTCTGTCTGCATTTCTCTATGAACAACTCTCAGTGCATCCTAAAAATTAGTCCGCTTTAAGATGTCACTGGATATGCATCCAGTAGGAAATGGCACACAAAATCGTAGGTCATATATCAGATAAATATCAGGAACTGCAATTATAGAGATGTGCATTCTTACATATGCCTACGTACACGTACATAAATCTGCCTGCAGATCTAACTAGTGCAAACAGGTAATTCTAGCTATTGTTCGACTGTATGCCAAACCTACATAAAATGTACCTGATTATGGTACAAGAGCTCTAAAAATAAAATATTAAGGTAAAATAATACTGTACTCTTTATACAAGTACTTCAAATGGAATACATAATACAAAATATTGATTCAAGAGGGTTGCTGTATTGAAAATCAAATGAGTTTTTGCCAATGCTGAGAGCAGACAAACCCAGCGTAATCAGCCTGTTCAACTAATCATTACAGCAGTGCTGTTGGTGGCACTCTACTTAACAGTCTGTCAGCAATTCCATCAAAAACCTTATTTTTCAGGTTCTTATATTTTGGCCATAAAAAGTTGCTCCAATATGAAATTAAAAGTGACTTTAGAGATGTGGTGGAAGAAAACTCTCTTGCATCTCCACTCCAGTTGCTTTTGAAAGGTCTGATGCTAGGTCATCAAAGTCAGCAAAAAATTTGCCTTTTTTGTCAGTAGGAGTAGAATTGAGATGAAAGGGTCTCTCTGTGATTAATTGCAGTTAACAGTAGCTTTGATTTTGACCTTAGCTGAGCTTACATTCTCTGATATGTTTTAATCACCAGCATGTGAGGAACTTTGAGGTGTCTCTCAGATTTTTTCCTCAACTCGTAGTTTCCTATGGTGCAGTCCTTGGGAAGAAAAAAAAAAAAAAAAAAGGAAAGAAAAAAAAAAAAAGAAACACTTTTGTGATGTGATACTTTGGTAAATGAAGGCCAGCACTGTGGCTCAGATTTCAAGTCCAGTTCAAGCAGTTGCCTTCTGTGCCAAAATGGGACCTTCCTGGTATAGCACTTATGCTGAAAGCTGGCACTGGAGGCAGTGGACTTTAGGACAGCAGAGTAATCTACTATCTTGAATAGTGCAATGTAACATTTATAAGATTTGACATTTAGCTGGACCAGATCCTGAGGAACCTGATCTGACATTGCTTTTGGACCTGCCTGGGGATGGTAATGGTTTGACCAGGTACCTCTTGAGGTCCCCTTTCACTTCCATTACTCCATGGCTCTGGGGAGTTGTTTGTTATGCAAGACTCTGTAATGTCTGCTAATACAGAGAGCTGGTCAGATTCCTGTTCACAGTAACATATAAATATAAAACTTTCTGTTGCTTTAGGACATTAAGAGTCAAGCTTTGCTTTGATCCATTATAGTTGTGATTATATGTTGCTGGAGAAATGGCTTCGCTTGCTCTTCCATACCCAAAGTGAATGATTTATCTGACATGCTGTGAATTCAAATTTTTAATTCTTTGTCTCTTTGGGGACCACTTAAAACTTTACTTACACAAGAGAGGTATATTGAGGTTATTAAAATGTACTTTTTAGATTTCTTAGACAGTGACTAAGAAACAGCATGACACCTACAAGAAAATAATCAATATGAAGGAGCATGTGAACTGAGACGTACACCAAAATGTCATAACTATGCTAGATCTTAATATGATAATTTATTATTTGCAGTCATGTAATATAAATCACACCAGTCTCTGTATTCTAAAGAAAGTAAAACTATCAATGTGATGAGAAAAGTATCAGTTTCCAAGTAAAAGTAATGACTTGGTTTGAAAATTGGCAAGCTTTGTGAAACAGAGAGGGGAGACTATGACCCTGTAGAAAATCTGAAGTAGATGACTTGGTGAACACTGGGAATTTATTTCCATTCCTAAAATGGCACACCAAGCTTGTATTCAAGTTATGACGGATATACATCAGAGTAAGAAGATAAAAATTATCCCTATATAAAGATATATGTCGCTTTGTAAAATGAAATTGTTAATAAGATCAAAAAAAAAAAAAAAGATGATGTATTCATCCAACTATTATGATATTTTGGTCTATTTTGGTCTAGGTCTATTGCTTTTATAATTAATTGTTTACTGGCTCAGGAAGTTTCCTGAATACACACAAGTATATAGAGGAGAAGCTTTTCCCAGATTCTATGTAACTATTTGCTTATTGTCTACTTAGAGTCAAGCATGCCCGATTCTTCAGTTACTGCTAGCTCCTAGCCAGCTCACCTACCTTTGAAACATTTATTTGCTGCCATCGTTTCAGTGACTGCTGTACACTTTGGTTGATTTTGATGCTATCTGTTGATCAGTGTTGAGGTAATTTCTAATCTTGGAAAAGGTGTTTTTTTTTTTATATTTTTTATTTATAAGACTGAAAACGTTCTACCGTGTGGCTTTTAAAACTAATAAATAAATAAATTAACAGTAGTTTCTGTGCTCAGCCACTTTGCAGTCTTATACCTTCCTCCTGAGTCAGCTACTGTGCTTGTTTGCTCCATCATTATCCTGGCTGAAAAATGTCAGAGTGATGGAGTACCTACGAGCAGTTTCCCAGAGAAAAAATGAAGGGATTTGCTGAGTGAGCACGAGATGTGTTCCACGGAGAATCCTAATATCTGGTGGCAAAACCAGGACAGAAACAGGTCCCCTTGCAAAGAGGCTAACCACTGATGGAAACAGAATTGTCACAGAGCCTAAGGAGTAGAACCATTTCTTACAGTTTTTATTTTTCTGATGGCTGTGACAGGGCTCACACACAGACACGCACATACAAGTATGTGTATATATATTTATAAGAAGAAATATGTACACATGCATATGTATATAAGAAAATCACATCCCCCAAATGTTAGAAAAATGATAAGAACTACTGGTACATATTTTAAATGATTCCCCTCTCCATGTGTCTTGACACAACATTTAATTACGTGACTGCATACTAATTTTTCCAGAGGCAGGCCATACCCTTCAGCATATGTAAGAAGCAGAGTCCTTGGAAAGGGGTGAAATTCTTTCCAGTCTGACTTGTTGCAGTGGAATTTCCTAATTGTATTTTTGAACAATGTTTAGAATTTAAAAAATAAATAAATAACCTTACAAAATTATATTTCCACCCTCTCCTGTCCCTGTCCCTGATCTGCTTTGCTCTTCCCATGTATAAGCACATTGGTTGTAGGACTGGGCTCTACCATCAGTGGTGTGGTCTTCTTTCAGTGGAGGGTCACAAGCAGCTATGCATAGCTGCTGTTTCCACCAGCAATGGGCCTGAAGACACCCTTTGCTATTTGTATTGAGTGGACAACAGAGAGCAGGACTGATCTCCAGGTCTCTGGCAGCAAATGTGCTGTATTGGCTATCACTTTCAAGACTTGTCCTAAACAGCATCTTGCACTCTTTTTCCTTTCCCCACTCATTCCTCCCTAACTGTTCCTCGTCATTGCTATTCTGCCTATTTCTTTATCCCCACTCTCCTTTATTTATTTTTTTTTTCCTTAGAGGCTTTATCTCTGATAATGAATTTAGCATGTTTTCCTTTCCTTCAGCCTCTGAGGCCCCAGCCAAGTAAACTTTTGAGAACAGAATAGTCTCCCTGTCTTCTTTTCCTACTAGTGATATCTCAGTAGTAGGGCTAGCAATTTTAGGAGGAAATCCTGCTCACCACCTCCATCCTTACATGTAAGTATTTATTCTGCTTGGCATTGAGAACCTGCAAAGAGATGGAGGAGGCAGGCTTAGCTCACATCTGTTAGCTGCCCAAATGCAGCACAGAACAGGTCATTCTGCATTAATGAATTGAAATATATTGTTTGCTGCTGAGGTTAATCCCTAGCCAACCCAACAGCACATCACTGGGCCTACTGCAGGTCCACCTCTCTCTACTGTACCATCATATTTCAGGTTCCTGGATTTTGGTAGAAGAATACTTAGAATCTGTAAAGAAAGTGGTTCCTTTTTTTTTTTTTTTTTCCATTTCTTTTCTTTCTTCCTTTTTTTTTTTTTTTCTTTTTTCTTTTTCCCCCTAGCTGGTCAGTTATAATTTGTTGAGAAATGCTTGAAATACTTTAGCTGAAACCTCTCAATAGGATCATCGTCAGAGAAATACGCTCTGTGAAGCCTGTAGCCTGGTCATCACAGTTCAGCAGCATCAAAGGCTGCAAAAAGCAAGGGGTTTAGAATGGAAAGCACTGCAAAAACTTCATTATCCCCATTACTGCATTACCAGCCTTCTTCCTGGTTGCATCACACAGCTCTCCAAATCACAAGCAGCATTGTGGAAGTGGGAGAGTGGGGGCTTTAACAATCTATCTCCACAACCTTCTGGTAGACCTATGGCCTGAGTTAATTATGTGTTGACAAAACCACCTTTGGCAGGTTGCCTGGAGCATTGTAACCATGGAGGATCATTTCTTGTCTCTTTCTGGGTGCTAAAAAGAGGTAATACCCATACGAGGAAGCCCTGAAGCTTTCTAACCCAGATGCAGAACAACAGGAGCTGGTCTGTAATTCATACTGCATACAAAAGGAACATGTTCACACCCCCAGAAACCCTTTTGCACAACGAATAAGAGTTAAGACTCATGCTGAGCATTACTTTCCAAAGTAAAGCAAAAGATTTTCCTGTCCCCAAGTGGATCTGAAATGAATAAGAGGAGGTGTCCTCATGCATGCTGCTTGGTTTCTTGCATATTAGTTTCTCTGTGTAAATTGGCTGTCTTTTTACCAACAATTATTGTGTTCCACTGATGGCAAAACTGCCAAAATCCTTTGTGGAGGTGGAGAAATTAATTATTTTTGCTCAGGTCTGAGAGTATCAAAAAGGGAAACTTGAAACCTTTGTTCTGTTCAGTTTTATTCTACCCAGTTCTTAAGAATACAGAATGATGCTGTTCACTAGAGAGAGATGTACTGTATTATTTCAGAGGTTTATTGTTACCAATATAATTTGGGAATGTGCTTTGCTCCCTATGGAAAAAGAACTGTTTCACAATGTACTGTACTTTCTCTTCTGATGTTCTTGGTCTTGCTGGATGAATGTGCAAGCAGTTTGGATAGGACATTCATTCTCCTACAAAGTAGATAAAAATTATTCAGAGGATGTCCCTGGTCACATACTGATCTTGTTTTTTGTACAGTGGAGCCCACAAATAGCTATAGCAATGTCTCCCATCTCCTGCTCTCTATACTTTCTATGATGTTAGGAACCATGCAGGTGTAGTGGAGGTGGCTATCAAACTCAGGGTTGAGATGTTGCACAAAGCAGGGTGCTTGAGCTGTCTTTCTATGTCTTAAACACTTCACAGACACAAAGTGTCATAACAAATTAACAAACATTAATAGAGTTCCTGTGCCTGGAAGTGTCTAGAGGATGTGTCAGTAATATGGTATGAAATCAGGTATCACGGGGTTCACAGAATCCTGTACCAAACCAACAGAAGCCAGCCTGGTTTCTGGGGACACCTGGTTTTGGGAGGGGACCTGCCACCCAAAGATATGACTACTAATCCCACCCTTGCTCAGGAAATACAGTAGGGTGGTTGTCCCTGAGTTCCATGACACAACTTTCAGGGCTGGCGATCTAGGGTATAATGAGATGCTACATGAAAAGTTGGGGGTAGATGGGTGTTCTCAGGGTTATTTTCATGCATGGACATGAATGGGTTTTGTTTTGTTTTTAAATAGTCACATTTCAGAGAATAGTAACTTATTAATTTCTAATTCTGTTCTGGTGATTATTATTTTCCCAACAAGCACTCAAAGCATTTTTTGAGGAAATCTTGCTTTTAACCATCTCTAAATAAAGGTATCCCATCATCCTATGGTTACACACCAGCAATTCCACCAGCTCCTACCCATCAGCTGTCCTTTACTCCCTCTTACATTATGCCCCAGGTCTTGCTGTTCAGAAGTTCACTTCAACTGACGACAGCAATATGGATGTACTGCAGCTGTCCAGCTGCAAAGGTCCACCACTTAACAGTTGGCAGGCATCTGATTTTTGTGCCTTGTAGTCACATCACAGTGTTGTTGCACACTGTAATGACCAGGGTGCCTTAATGAGGTAAACCTCTCACCACTGATGATGCGAAGTTGACAAGTAGGATATCAATACCCAGTGTGGTCAGATGTCCTACCCAAGACTTTCCTTACTGTTGTATTAAAACTTTACAGACACAGGAGAGGGAAGAGTGTGGTGCTTTTTTACTCAGTGTTGTGTAGGTTTTCTTATTAAATCTGAGAACAGCAGACTGTAGCCACCAGCTCTTCCTCAGGAACACAGCCTAAGCAATGTAGTTTGTTTGGAATGGGGTTGTGTGTTGGGAGAAACTGCCCTCACTAAGTGTTTCTAATACCCCTTTAACTAAGATGGACAAATGCTCACAGTCTGAATACACAAATATATTTTGTATATGATTTCATTAAAGTTCCAGTCCAGTTTTCCTAAGTTTAAGGCTTACACATATTCCTGTGTACTGCTTCATCAAGTTCCAGAATAACAAGAGATTTATGTGTACGACCATTTTATCACTGATTTAGAATACAACAATAAACCATTTAACACTGTTCTAAGAGGGGAAAAGTCATGTTCTCTTAAATCTGAATTTTAATGACTTTAGAGTGAAAACCAAAGTGAAATTAAAAAGAATTTTCAGTGCCATAGATGGCCAAACCAAGAGGGGAAAGTATGTTACCCAATTTGTTAGGTTCAGTTTGAAATTTTACCACATACAAAAAGCTTCACCCTTTCCCTTACATAAAGGACTTTGTTAGGATTTTTTTGCAGGAGCAAAATTTTATGCCTTACTCATCTCACAAATGGATCTCAATCTCCTATAACCTTAATAGCAAAGGTTACAAAAGGATTCTTCAAAATTCAGTTTTCATAAGGAAAAGCCCTGGAGAACAAATGATATTAGTCCCGAGGAAATTACTTTTACTGCACGTATGTGACTGTAACAGACTGAGAACAAAAATCGATGGCTTATCCGCACAGCAAGAACCCTTGAGATTATGGAAAAGCAGAGCTTGAATAACTTATTTTACTTTCTGAAAAAGCACTGGGAGAAACACAAAACAAAACCAACACAAAAAATCAACCCATTCTCTGTGTAATGCTCTGTGCTTGCTGCAGCCTTATTTTCCCCATGTATATTGCAGTGCTGCAGAGTACCTGTGCCTAAGGGAACACTAACCTTTTCCTCAGGTGCAGAATAGGAACATGAGAAATTTAAGTTTTTGTTCCAGTGTGGATTTCCTGAGTGATCTTCAGTAATTCATTTAATCTTACCATGTATCAATTCCACACTATAACAGGAGGCTTTTATTTTCCATTCTTTTCAACAACATTGTGAAAATGTATCATAAAAAGTTCAAAAGATAAACAGCCATGGGAGCTATATGTAATTATATAGATAGATAACTCTTCTTTCTCCTCTTTTTCTGTTTTCTTTTAGATATCTTTATTTGTGATTTTAGTAGAAAGCAATGATACAGAAGCCTGTACTACTCTAGAGTATCTTGAGAACTAATTGCATTGGAATGTTTTTTCTGTGTAAGGAAATTGGGTTTCTTCTGGCTGGAAGCAGTATACAGACAGTGAAAACTCCCCTAGAAGGGAGTACATGGGCTGAGTGGCTTTCAGTACCTTTATATGATCATTTGAGAGGGGAATATTGGTCTGCAAATTGGAATAATTTAGGTCAGTTTCTCTTTGTGTATATATATATATATATATATATATATTTTTTTTTTACCAGCTGCCCTGGACAACAGACTAATGCTAGTTTTGAGTTTCTGTACATACTATTCAGTGTTGTCAAGGTAATTTGCACTGGTCTGCAAGTCTTCTGAGTTTCTATTAAGTCAAGTGGGTGATTTTAAGGGAGTTCTTCTGCCTCAATCCATTCACAAAGCAAACCCTGGCAATTGCTGTTGTGCCTTGGAGTTGTTAAGTCAGGTTTTCTCAATCTGCAATTGCTTTTACTGTAAGCAGATAGGAAACAATGCATATGAGTTAGTGACTGTTCTGTTCATGTTTGTCTTGTACAGGTGCAATGGATATATATATATATATATTTTAGCATACTCATTTTCACTAGAAGTTACTTTGGTTTTGGGGGCTTATGAAAAGTTTCCGAGACCCATCTGAGCCTATTTAAACGTTCAATCTATTTTGTGACATGTTGTCCCTCTTCCTTGGGGTACAAGATGTTGACACAAAAATGTTTGAAGACTTTACCCCAACACCCCAAACTCATTTTCAGTCCATGGCTTCTTAGGAGCATTCGGCATTTGACCAGCCAAGAGAAATCACCACTTGACAGAGTGACTGACAGCTTTACTCATTTGACGTGATGAGTGCGTGTCAGTCTGTCAGAGCACGCACCGTCGCTGAGCTGGCATAGGGTTGGTAGCCCTGTTTTCCTCCCTATTTCAGCCGCTCCTGTTTAATCACAGGTTTCCTCTTTTGTCTTTCCCAGGCAGTGTTGCCATGGTAACGGTGTCTCTTGACCATGCTGCCTTCTTCCCATCAGGGCTACCCCTGTCAGCCTCCCATCAGCAAGGTTTCACCCATATCAGAAGCTCTCCCTTAAAGCTACTTTACCGGCACGCGTGCGGGTAGTTGGCATAGCCCTTAGTAGTCTCTGGATGTTGCAAGTGGAGTTGCCAGGCTGGCACATGGTTTTACATTGCACGCTGCTGCACATTAATCACTGGGGTGTAATTTCCCATGCAAGGCATCAGCAGCCTAACTGCTCTTGAAAAAGTTCAGCTAAAGCTATAGCTTTCTGTTAGGGTTTGTAGGCAGTGATGCAGCATGGTAGACACAACACTCTGCATCTGTCTTCTTTAAATAAGCCAAGAGCTTCTGTTTTCTGAAGTGACTTATGAGTTTGGCTTGTCAAGCCTGTATCCCTTGAAAAAACGTGCATTTTCAATATTTGTTAGGTAAACCAAACAGATACAACCCTTCCTTTCCCTCACCAAAAATCTCCTCTTTTATTTAGACTTGGCCTGATCCTGGTACTCTCCAGCCTTGATTCACCAAAGCTAAACATACAACTTCAAAACCACTTGCTATTGCCAGGATAGAGATTTTCCCAGGCAAATCATAAAAAAAAAAAATAAAAAAATACAGTGTTTTCTATTTTTTATTTTTATTTTTGAATTGTTGCTTGCTGGTTGCCCCTCAATCACTTTCCTAAACCCTTTTAGATCTATCTGACTTTTGAAACAGATTAATTCAACAGCTTTACATTTCTCAGTAAGACCCAGTGGTTAGAAGAACATTTTATAGGGTTTGAAGATTGTATTGAAAGGATTAATTTAAAATAAAAAAAAAAAGTTTCCATAAATATCTAAATGCATAAATGAATATATTTTTAATGAATTATGCAACAGTCTGTCACAACAGGCTATTTATACAAGAGATTTCCATTTGACACAAAATAATGCATCTGTTTATTAAAATAAGGATTACTCTTATGTGTGTTACATGTGCATGCTGTTTTATACCTTTTTGTGAAGAACAGCAAGTTCAAACCTAAATGATAGACTCCATACACAGTGCAGCTAGTGAACAGGTATATGGATATGAGGTAGAGAAAAAGTATAGATAAAATATAGAGAAAGTATCTGGGAAGACATGATATAATTTATTCTGGAAACCTTGCTATTGAACAACAATTTACCTAAAACTAAGCTGAAACATATCCAAGGTACAAAATTAAGACTGTAAGAGAAAATTGTATACATCTAAAGATGTGTTAGTAAACTGGATTCCCTCTTTATGTAAGGTAGTCACTTGATATATGGGCCATGGGTGCTGCCTGGCATCACTAAAAATTCAGTGGAAAACTAGTGAAAGTGGTAGCTTATTACTCTAACTGGTAGACTGAGTAAAATGGTACCCAACATATCTAATAATCTTAAGTATAGAAACATAATGATAGGATCTAAATTAGCTGATAAAAAAGAGTCCCTAGGGAGGCCACTGTGAATAATCCTCTGAAAGTGTCATCTCATTGTCTATAGCATTCAAAAAAGCAAGTTGGATTAGAAAAAAGGAAAGGATAAAAACTGGAGAGGAAAACCTCACATCTGTGCCAAACTCCCTGGTGTATGTATATTCTGAACACTTTACAGTTTTGGTCATACTATTTCAGAAACGTCAGTGAACAAAAAAGGTGCAGAGAAGGCAAAGAAAAATGGCCAGGGATATAGCATAGATTTCCAACTGAGTGGAAGGAGTTGAAGTACACCACGCTTCATCTTTGAAAAGAGAGAAGCACCAACAAGGGCTAAAAACCCAAAAATGTTGTGAACAATTTGAACAGAGAGTTACTTTTGCTGTTTCTTATAACACCAAAACAAGGTGACTAGATAGCATATTTAAGACATAAATATTTTCACTTACCATTTAGTAGAAGCTGTAGATCTCATTTCCACAAGATGTTGTAGATTTAGAAATATAACTGGGCTTAAAAAATATAATTGGATTAAAACCAGGATTCAGCAAATTCATGGAGACACCTTCACCAATGGCCACTGAGTAAGAAGTTCAGATGCAGCTGTGGCTGAGAATCTGCTTGTGTTGTTAGGGCAGTATACCAGGGCAGGAGTGCTGTTTTCTCTTCCCATAGCACCACTGGAAAATGAGATTCAATCACCACTTTGAGAGAAAGACTTTGCACTCCACATGTACTTTGATCTGGTCCCACTGGTCTATTCTAATATACCTTCTGACATGATGAGATGGAGATAAGAGTGTTCCCCTGTTCAGGTTAGCTTGTCTTTCTCGACAAGGCTGAATAGACTGGAGCAAGTATTCTGCTAACACAGCTCCAATGCTCCATTGCTGCAGAACTATTTTGACTTCTCAGTTGCATAAGGCTATTTCTCAATAGCTTCAATTTATATGCTGACGGCTTTGTGCAGATATAGTCAGTGTTCAAAATTCATATCTATTTATTGTTTGAGGGTTGGATTTTCACTAAAGAAAAACATTATTTAATTAATGTTGTTATTTTATTTAGTGATGAGTTTTTTAAAACAACAACAAATCCAATCATTTAATTTAAGTGAGAGCACATAAAGTTACTAGTCATTATAACTTAGAAATGTCCCTGACCTATGAAGTAGCGGTTATAAAATGAAATATAATAGGTCAAATTCCTGTAGAACTGTGTAGAGGTTGAATTTGATTTTAAATAATACTCTAAATCTTTTCCATCAAAGCTCTCAAAGTACTTTGGACTTACATGACTTAAATCTCAGCTGGGTTTTGGAAGCTTTTTTTCTGAAAAAGTATCACCATAAAATGGTATTTTTTCAAGTTCACTTTTATAGACTTTTTTTCCCTGTTGCTTTGGACATAAATTACTTTTCCATTCCTGGTAACTAAAGTCCTGGGTGGCATTCACTGTCTGGAAGTAGCTACAGGAAATAGAAAAATTACAGTTTATTCTGATGCAGTGGGGTACCTATGAAAATGTTCCTATGCACAGCAGTCCTATTGAGACTTTCAGTGAACTCTGTTACACTATTCATTAATTACAGAAGAAAATCAGGTCAAGAATAGATTCCTGCCCCAGAGATTATTATGTTCCTGTTACAGCCATGTTGTGCTAAGAAATACCAAACCACATCTTTTCACTTCAGATAAATTTCAGTTTGCACCACCAAATAACAATATATAGTGTAAAAGCCTCTAACCTAAGCCAGCCTGTGGACAAAATTTCTCCAGATAGACATAAAATTGTATCAAGAACAAATCCCCATATTTTTTTCTCCAAAGCTAGTAAGAATTTTACTTTTGTTTGCAGTAATAGTAATGTAACTTCAGCATTGATACCTACTTGAAAATGTGCAAGTTCCTGCTTTTTCATATTATTCTCTGAATGAAAATGTGAATGACTTTGGTTCTTCATTTTGTTTTCAGTTTTGGGGCAGCAAGGCAGATGGGAGCTCTTATTATGTTTAAACTGTTTATGCCGGGAACTGCAAGTGGAATGTCACATACTTCTTCATCAGTCATAATGAGTCAACGTATGTGAAGAGTTCAAGATGTTCTTTTCAGCAAAGCAAGGCAGCATGCAATGGAGAGAACAACTCCATGGTTTTGTGTTCACAAATAATTACAAATACTTAAGGAAATGGCAGCGCTACATATCTGAACAACATAATGCTCTGCCAAGGTCAGATAGCAGTGTTAGGTGCATAATAATGACTAGTACAAGGTACTAACCTGAAGTACTGCTCAGTTTTACTTGTCTCACCTCAACAAGGATGAAGAAGTAAAAAAAAAACACTGAAGTGACAACAAAAATGATTAGTGGTATGCAGAGAGTTGCTTGAAAGGTAAGATTAAACAAGGTAGAAGTAGCTAATTCCTAGACTGTGCAACAGGAAACACGATAGGTGTGTAAGAGATATGTCTGTAAGGGAAAGTCTGATAGAGGAAATGTATTGGACTCTTGTTTACTTTCTTATACACTCATGCACTGGGTAGCTATAGAATGCCAAGTAAGTAACAGCTCGCAAAGCTCCTATCAGGCTCTTTTTCCATATATTATTCAGCACAGAAAAACAAACAAACAAACAACAAAAAAACACCTTACTGCTACAGGATATTATTAAAACAACTCACTGATAGCAGTGAAAACAACTGCAGTAGAGTATGAAATATTGAAACACTTATTTTCCAAAGGACACAGTCTTATGAGAGCTCAACCCTTGCACTTCAGGATATAAATTAAGAACTAATTAAGTGGGAACACAAATTAACTTTCATCTTGGTCATAAGGGTATTTATTGCTTGCGCTTCAAAGCCCTGTCAGGCAATGGCTGACACTGGTGATGTGTCTGACAAGATGTGACACAGGCCTGATTTGGTACAGCAATTTCTCCAAAAAGTAGAGAGCAGCAGGGTTGTGTTATTCCTATCATATATTATCTAATATGCTTGTCAACCACAAAAGTGATGAAGTATTAAGAGGTTATGTTTTTAAGAAGCTTCATATTCCAAGAGACTGAAATATAGAGTAGGGTTTAGAAGACAAATTCTTTGGAGCTGAAGTTTAAGTGGGAAGAATGAAAAAAAAAGTGGTAAAGTTTGGATCAGATCCCAGTTGTCTGATCTGTTCTGCATTACGTGGATTTTTCTCAATAACACATTCTCTAAAGTGTTATCTAATGATACCATCACTGGCCTGAAAGGTCCTTAGTTACTCAACATAAATGTACCAGGCCTGCTGTCCACAACACGTGACTGTACCTTGAGGTATAATATGTTTAAACAAGTGAGCTTAGTTTGGTATTGCACAGCTGACCTCTCAGCTCCACTGCTTTGCAGTTTAAAAGTCTGAGCACTTACCAGGTATTTGGGCAGCTTTTGCAGCCTGCACTGAGCAGCATGTTACTGCAGCTGCATTGCCACAATCTATAGAAAATAAAACAAGCTTGGAGCCACTTTTCAGTGGTGCTGGCAAAGCTGAATGAGGTCATCCTCATGGAGCCAGTGATCAACTCTGAAGATAGTAAGGAGTGGAGGAAGGCTGAGCTGAACCACTGAATGAGAACTATGGAGAACTGGATGAGGAAGGACAGAAAAGCTGCACAACTTTAGGAGCTGCAGATAAAAGCAGGAGAGCTGGAGGGATTCCTGGAGTTTCTGTGGCCCTGAGAGAGGCCCTTGGGTGTTGTAGGGTCTTGTGGAGCCTTTGGAGGGCTGGGGGTGCTTGCAGGATATTTCTTTCTCTCCTGTCCCTCAATTTGTCATTTCCTGGAAGAACCATCCCCCTGCTTCTTTACCTATGGCTGTTTCTTTTATGGTGCTGGAGCTCCTTCCTCCTGCCCCAAGTGACCATGTACCTGTATACCCTTGCAAGAAGCCCCCTCACCCTTCTGCAGTATTTTCCTTCTCCTCCTCTTCCTCCCTTGGCAGCTTTTGCTCACTTGAGCTATCTGTGTTGCATGAGGAGGGAGGGCTAGGGACAGGGAAGGGGCAAGGTCTTCTGCAGCAGAGAAAGGGCAAATATAAGTGAGTGGGGAGAGCAGTGGCAGAGGATGTGGTTGGTTGAACCTGGAGGGTTACCACAATCTGTTGCTCAAAGGTCAGTCACTCTATTTCTCCGAAGCAGGGACTCTGGGATGCATAGTAGTCAGCTGCCTTAGGCAAATGCTGGCTTTGTCTATACATAGATCCAGTCTTGTACATGGGTACATTTGTCTGAGCTACAGTCACCTCTTTGACTTACAGAAATAGTCTGAGCTCACCCTGGGAGGATGGAAGCTGGTGGTGGGTGGGAATTAAGGGGAAGGATTACTGTTGCGCCTGCAGAAGGCTCCTGCACATTGCCAAAATTATTTGTCTGAGACTTAGACAAACATCTTGGAAAAATCCAGTCAACATACTTGTATGCATCCCACAGTCAAAGCGCAGGCACGTATTTATCAGAAACCTATCATGTACCAGATGGTAGAATAAAGTGGTTGTTTAAACACATTGTGACTTAGGGTAACCTGGCATAGCACATTCTCAAAATATGCTGCATGTGTTGCTTCACAGATCTCAACTAAAGTATAGCAATGAATATCTTCTTAAAAATCCTGGTAAAACATGTCTTTTGTTTCTTATGTGTTATCTAAGAGTTGCTACAGCAAATACAAGGAAAGAGATCTGTAATTGGGCTTCTCTGAATACAAGCAATGCTGAAAGAGTGATTTTCTTTTAAAGTAGAGGTCTCCAACCAGCGCAGCAGGTTAAGTCTTGGGGGACTTGCATGTTAGAACTTACCCAGAGCACTAAAGTGCCATGAGGTTGACTGGCTGCTCTCCACAGAAGCCCAAATCTGTTATCTTCCCAATATTCTGGCCCAGAATGTATACATGAGCTTTGCCTATGCACAGAGATTTGTTTAGATTTGGTTATCATGGAGATAGCATGCTTCCGGAAGTGGCATGCTGTAGTGAGTTCATGTTCCCCATTTTATGTCTCTGTGGGGAAGCTATGACTGCCTGCATGGTCAAAATGCTCTCTGCCTAGCATCTGTGCTTAAATGACAGCCCTTGCTCCCCACCTAACATGGCTGTGTTGACTTACTTCCATTGTTGGGTTATAAGGTAAGTTCAGGAGTTTCATAAGACAATGATTGTAAGCAGTTCTTTTTAATAAGTAAAGCAAAAATCTACTGGGAAAAGACAACTTATTCTTTGCAACATGCCACAGCCTTGTCTTGATGGGTCAAATTCCTGTGATTCAGAGCCCCAGAGGAACTCCCCAAAGCTTTAATCATTGAGAATATGCAATGTGTAAAGCACCAGCTTCCTTGGGGGTGAGCATCTCTAAGATTTTCATCAAACCAAGTATATGGTAAGAAAATGTTTCTTATTGAATTTTGACAAGTACACTTTCATAGTTTCTTAATTACTTTTCTCAGTTCCCAAATATTCAAGTAAAAAGAAAAATAGAAAATATTGCACTTGAATATTTGGTACAGGTTTTATTGTTTGTATTTTTTCTCTGTTATATAACTGCTTTTCCCTTCACTTGAAAGTGTTATTACTCATGTGTGATTCATTATCCTCTCCCCCACCTCCCATCTCTGTTTTTTTCCCTTCTGAATATGATCTACTAAATTTTATGACAATATTTTCTGAATTACTTTCCATTTCTGCTAATGCTGTGGAGAGAATACAGGCAACAGAAAGCAAGCAGGTTTCTAGTCTCACTTATCTATTACGTGAGAAATTATGAATTGAATTCTGCTTGTGGAATCTCCTCTTCAAATAATGTCCAAAGAGGCTTTTACACTTCAGCTGGTTTTCCTTATAACAAATTTTGGTAGCCAGATTTATTAGTGTGATGCCCATGCTAGAATCCACAAACTTGGCTCTCAGAATTTGCTGGGTGACAGTCAGAACAAATCTCTGTAAACCAAAAGTGGGCTGGATCTGAAAGCAACTGCAAGACAATAAACATGCAACTCTCTGTGCAGTTGTACAGAATCACTCTCTAGAGAAAAAGAACAACAAAACTTCTAAATCTGTCAACAGTAGTTTTATCAGTAGGCAAGATTTCTTGTGAGTACTACCCCATCCTGTCAAGCATATGGTCAATGACTTGCTGTGTCAAAGGAGCAATAGCATGTCTGTGAAATGCAAAACACCACAGGAACAATTAAAGCAGAAAAAAATACTAAACAACACAAAAATGCATTGGAATGATCTTTTCTTCCAACGCAAGGCCTCACATAAAATCTGAATTTTCTTGATCCTGTTTAGTCTTTTTCGTGAAATCTACTTAAACTGTGCCTTGCTATTTCAAATGGCTTTGATATACATGTATATACATATATATAGATATAGATAGATATCTTAAAATCTGTGTGTCACTGCTGCTCTTTTCCCATGAGGTAAACATACGTAGTTCTTTGCCGCTATCTGAAGTTTATTTTCCCTGTCCCTGAGAATTAAAAATAATGATAACTTCTTCAGATGTTTGCCAGGAGTGTTATGAATATGCTAGATTGGGACCAGAAAACAAAGGATGGCATCTTGATGCTCTATCCAGCCTTGCATTCTGTAACCTCTGTGATTTCACTGTTCATCTGTAACTACAGGGTCCTTTGCTGAGGAAGACATGGACAAAACCGTACAGTTTTGCATTTAGACTTTAAAGTCATGTGATGATACCTGGGCACTAAAGGCTCTTCTCAAGTTTGTAGTCTGTAGAATAGGATTTTGTAGGGACCTATGGTGATGGAAAGCCTACCAGCCATAAAGCCTGAGACTCTGGCTGGATAACCTTACAGGGGCATGTGATTTGGTGTCCTCGCCATAAATTGGAAAAAAATAGGAGGAGTGTATTTTATCCAAGTGTTACTTAGTAGTTAGTTATTTTTATATTAATTATGTCAGAAAGAAAAGAGAACAAGTCATACCATCAAGATTAATTGTAGAATAGGATTAAACACTTGTTTCTCACAAACCTAATTTATAAACAAATATAACATATGGAATTATTGATAAATGGTGTTTATTTGATGAATACTCAATTTCTATCCCATTTCAGGTATTAAATGAGATTGCCAAAATAGAAGAAAAAAAAGAGCTACAGTTTGAAATAAAGCAATTTTTATTTCATTGTTATTTTTCTATTAAGAATCTTTATTATATTTTAATATAATTAAAATAAGTAAAAATAATATCATCAACTTCTAAAATAACTTCTAAAATATACAGATGAATAGTGCTTCATAAAATGAAAGGTAAATGAGTGAAAGCATGCATATTATTAAAATATATCTGTCACTAGTTTTAACAGTAATTCCCTTTCTGTGTGAAAGAAAAACTATGGTTTGTTCAACCTTCATATAGTGCAGAACATTCTGGTCTATGACTCTTGGGCACTGCAATAACTGGTAATGAATTAGTAGAAGAAATAATGAGTTTTAGAAACCAATGTCTTCAACAAGACATAAGGTGCTATCATGGCATTATGCAACTTATTACAACAAACACAGAAAACTTCAAAGGATATTTTCATTCCACAATTGCAAGATAATAGTAGATCATTATTAACAAAATTTAGTGATCAGACTTAAAGGGATAATTCAATAGCACATGATTATTTAGTAAAGAAAACCTTCCTCAAACAATATTCTTGTCTAAGTAGTATCAAAAATGTTTAAAAAAGAAGAAAAAATACAAAATTAAGTAAATTGGATAGGACATTATGGTTAAATTAATAAAGAGATTCTCTTAAGAAATGGTGTTACTAAATCAAAGTATGGGATTTGGAAAGAACTCTTGAGGTCATTTGCCAGTTTCTGCTTACGGTCATGAAGGCATCCTTAGGTGCATTATTTCAGAGAAGATAGAATATTTTTCAAGAAGGTCGAATTACAATAACTCTGTGTTGTATGAATGTCAAAATGGCTAGACGAGCTCCAATATAAGAGGGTTAGTGTTAAAAATACTGAAAGTTGAAAAAAAATTAGTCCTGTTAAGTACTATAGAAGGAAAAAGTTGAAAGTAATTAACATGAAGAATTGTTTGCCTTAAGTGCAGTGAGGTATTTGCATCACTTATTTTATGTTGTAGGTAAGAGATGCCTTCTGAAAATATTGTCAAATGCCAAACACATATGGCAAAAAATGAATAAATAGTGACCAATTTAAAGTACAAAAAGGAAAGAAAAAACAAACAAACAAACAAACAAAAAAGCACAACAACATCACAACTCTGAGCTTTGGTATTTAGTTAAAGTAATCACTATCTATTTTAATTACAGACCCAGGATGGAAATGCAGAAGAATTTAAAAGAATATGGTATTTGCACACATTGAAAAGCTTCCCTAAACAGAAATGCAGGACACATTGAAAAAGAGTAGAAATGGATTTCTGCATTTTATATAACACAGGCAGGAAGGTGTAAGCAAACCTAAGAATTGTAGGAAAATTCTCCTTCTTTTGCCTCTCATACACATAGATGATAGCTATTGTAAAAGAGAGAGTGCTAGTTTTCTGTTTTGCCTATGTTACTTGATACGCATATACAGGACATAAGGGGCTGAGAATGAGCTAAGTTGAACTTGCAATAAAATAATGGTGCTGATAATACTAGTAAATCCTTTGTTGTATTTAAATTGGCAATTAGTTTTAGTATGGCTAATGACATAGTACTATGACAGTAGCATGGGTATGGCTTTAGTATGGCTAATTGCCAGGACACCTCTACTGCCCTTGCAATTCTGTGACCTTTAGAATGAAAGGCAACCTTAAGATAATAAACTCAGAAAGATATGACACAGTACGTGTTGCTGTAAGGTCCATACAGAGCATACTGTTGTCAGGCAAATGCACTGCAAAAATTATGACCTCATTGCACTTTAGCAATAATAGGAACTGTGAACAAGGTAACTTATTAAATTAGGTTACGATTAAATGCAGCTTAAAAGACAGAATGCAAACCATATCTTCTTATAGTTGCAGTACTCCCCATGTGAACAGAGACAATTAGTTACCAAGGCAAATTTGCCTCAGATATCAGAAGTAAATCCTATAATCCAGTCTGATTATTGTTTTCATGAGAAAGATTTAAAAATCTGAAGATTGCTACAGAGTAGTCACCTTTCTTTTTTTGTTTCTGTTATAACCTTCTCATATACTATATGGAATAAGAATCCTTCACAGAGATCTGTGGAGGCATGGTAGGTATATTGATTTTGGATATCCCTAAAATCAGAGCCTGGCATGAGTCTGAATCTGTAGAAAAATGATTTGGATTCCAGTCAGGCTGCTATTCTAGAAAAGCAATTTTTTCACTCTTCAAGGATAGGTTTTGACTTCCTTTGAAGCTGAGAAATTCCCAATGGAGTCTTTTAGAAATAAATATTGATTTCTCCTTTTCTCTGTCCTTTAGACTAAATTGCAGTAGTCCCTCTCTTATCTGTCCTTGCATTTTTTCATATGGTTGTCAGTTTATGTTGGTACATTTGATTATTAGGAAAGCTCCAAAGTCCTAATTCTGTTACTCATAGTTCTAAATAGTTCTTGTCTTAAAGGTTTTAAAGAAAGTGTCTCTTCCTTAGGAAAAAAAGCATCAAAGGACTAAACACTCTATATTAGGTAACATTTTAAATATATCATCAGTTCAGGAAAATTCAGTTCACAGTACATTTGATTATTTTGTGATGAAATCAGGTATGTCCATCTGACTCTGGACAACTTTTAAAACTGATTGGAACTCCATCCAGATAAACTTGTATCAGTCATGTGGGCCCATGTGAACTGCATGAGGTTCAACAAGTCCAAGTGCAAGGTGTTGTATCTGAGATGGGGCAATCTCAGACATGAGCACAGACTGGGAGAGGAACTCATTGGGAGCAGCCCTTTGGAGAAGGACTTGGGGGTTCTGGTGTAAGAAAAGCTCAACAAGAGCAAGCGGTGTGTGCTTGTAGCCCAGAAGGCCAACTGCATCCTAGGCTGCATCAACAGAGGGGTGGGCAGCAGGTGGAGGGAGGTGATTGTCCCCCTCTGCTCTGCCTTGTGAGGCCTCACTTGGAGTGCTGCATGGAGTCCCAGCACAAGCAGGATGTAGATCTGTTAGAGTGGGGCCAGAGGAGGGCCACAAAGATGCTCAGAGGGCTGGAGCATCTCTCCCATGAAGAAAGGCTGAGAGAGCTGGGGCTGTTAAGCCTACAGAAGAGAAGATTAGAGGTAAGGAGGAAATTAATCACTCAGAGGGTTGTGAGGCACTGGAACAGGCTGCCCAGAGAAGCTGTGGATGCCCCACCCCTGGAAGTATTCAGGACCAGGCAGGATGGACCTTTGGGCAATCTGATCTAGTGTGTGGCGTCCCTGTCCCTGGCAGGGGGGTTGGAACTGGATGGTCTTTAAGGTCCCTACCAACCTGAGCCATTCTGTTCTACAGCTTTCTATGGCCAAAGGCACACCAGGGAGTGATGTAATTTCTCACAACTAGTGCTCTTCTTGAATGGCAGGTATCTACTTATGGCAAGACTGGGAATGGACCTAGATATAAAAATGAGACTGTTTGTCCACAAGAAGATGTCTTCATGCTCTAAGTTTGTATCTTCTGCTTAATCATGTGTTATTGTAAAATTGGTAAGAATACATGTATACAACTTGCAGGATTTCTAGCGATATTAAGGCATGGAGCTTTGCATGAATGTATAGTTCTTGTAGCTCGAGAATTAGAATTGTTGGCTAGTCTCTTGATACAAAAAACATTTGTGCCTCTATGACTGTGTGACAGTGGAACAAAAAATACTTGAGTATTTACCACACTAATCTGAAAACCTGGGACCTTCCATGGAAATAACACTTCCTTGCACGTGCAAGGGAATGACAGGGAAAGTGGCAGACTGGTTATTTGTTCATAAATGGAAAAACTTTCCCCCAAATAAAGTAGAATGACTGTTTGTTTTAGTAATTCCTAGCAGCCTGGAGGCATGCCTGCGGCCAGACACATCATTTGCAGCTTCCTGGGTGCATTTGTAAGCACTCATCATAAAAGGTCCCATTCATTTTGATACATAGAAGCTTGAATCAAAGCATTCTTTATACAAGTCTTGAAAAGATGCTGTTGAAGTTGTGCTTTGAGAATAATTATGGTTGAATCTTTGTTCCATTATATCTTATTAGATTAATGACACAGCCACCTAAATAGCCAAAGCTGAAATTAAGTCATGGGAAGAAAAGTGTAAGAATAAAGGACTGTCCTTTCTTTTACTGTCTTCTGGAACATTTTAAAGGGACTTTAAATTTGCTAACAACATTATATTTTTCTCCTAGAAAATAAGATTCACTGAAGTCTAAAGGCTTTAGCTTAGATTGCAAGAAGAAAAAATAATTAAACAAATGTAATAGATTTAAATGTGAAAAGGACAGTGGTGTGTGCAATTCTGCACATGATGCAGATCCAGTTGTTTGTTTATATAGCTGAAAAATTTCATATCCCTCAAAAGCTTTTGTTCCAGTGTCATTACAGGAGACTGTTTCATAGCAGCTCTACAGCTCTTGAGAGTTATTCTTCCAATGTCCTCAGGCCATACCTATTCTGTGTCCTGGGCATTTGGTAGGCTGACACATGGAGATACCACAAGAACATGAAGTGATGAAACATGATGCAGGCAGACTGAGCTTAATTTATGGGCTTTCAGCAAAGCCGCTTCCAGGTAGGACTCCGTCCTATACTTACAATAAATTGCCAACTTACCCCAGGGCAATTTTGGTTTAAATTAGCCTGGTGAGATAGTTATTCAGGTGTGTGCCCACTAGAGCCTCTGGCTTATCACTGTCTCAGGAAACTAGAACTTATATCAGTGCAGTAAATATGATGAGTCTTTGAACCTATAAATCAATTGATCTTGGAACAAGTGCTCTCAGTAACAGTGGATGCTGCAGAGGAGGTAAGTCCTTTGGCATGCCTGTCTTCTCTCTGGAGCACATTAGTTTTTCTTGTGCTATGATTTAAGCAGTTGCTCATTTTTCACATATTGCATCTGGAATGATTCCAAAGAAACTGGGAGATAGTTCCATTGACATCTGGTTACTGACATATTAACAAGGACTTTGGCTTCCATTTCTCACATTTCTTCCTAAGATCTTTATATTGTTGAATAGTACCAGCATGAGGGTCAACAAAACTTCACAGCTTCCTGCAAAATCAGGAACTGTAAGAGCTGGTCATTTTGAGGTGTTTCTATTCCATTACATTATAAAATATACTCTTATTCTCTTTTTATTTTTATTTTTTATTTTTATATGCTGATATAAAAAGAGCTTTCAGATTGATTCCCTGATTCCTGCAAGTGTTTATGCTAGGAGAGATCTTGTTGCATATGTTCACAGAGGGTGAACATAAAAGGGGCCCAAAGATAGACAAAAAATCTGTTTGATTATCTGACAAATAGTTACAGAAACACTTTGCATATTTACCCATTTTATAAAAGAAACATATTGCTATGCAACAAAAATGTGTTTACTGTAAAATGACATAGACAGTAGTGCTTGCAACATACTTGAAAGAGTTGGATTTCGGAAGCAGCTCATTTGCATGGAACACAAGAACATTTGAAGGCTATGAGACAGCATCAAGGGATAAAATAAAAACATCCACTGGGACTGATCTCCATTAATCTTAGTTTAGTTTGGTTTTCTTTTCCTCTCAGGAGTGAATGTTTGTTTAACTATTAAATCAGCTCATGAAATCATTCTGTTCTCAACAGTATAGTGAGTAAGTGCCTTGCTGCCAGATCAGTCTAAATACCTCTTGAATTGATGCTAACTTTTATTATATACATAGCAACTTATATTTCTATTACTTCATACAAAATAAATGCATTCTTACTTATGGAGTAGTGGTCTTTCTCAGTTACAGCCTGAGACAAGCTAATTTTTTACTTAGTTATCCCAATAGATGGCTGGCATTCATGTTTCAGCCAGGCTGTGCCTCAGTGAGGCATCAAACTGAAGCCAAATTGACGTAGCACTTTGCAATCTCAATTTTGTTAGTAAAAAGAATGCCTAGAGTTTAAAAAGTGTTGGACCTTTGATATGGAAGAATAAGATGGTGCAACAGAGAACTTTTAAGCTCAGCAAGATGATGTTTTTTAACTCTGTGAGATCTGTGTAACAATCTCTATGTATCTGAATGAATGATGTCTTCAAGCACTAAAGTTAATAGTATGGTAAATGTAGCTTTTACAATGCATACATATATAAAAGAGAAAATAATTGTATTATGTAACTAAACAACTAAATCCTTCTTTCCAATCCAATACTTTAAACTGTTACATGAGAAAAAAGAGGATTTGGAAACCTAACCAACAGAACAAGTTTCAGTTGCTTTTAGTTAATGTGAGGTTAAATATATTTTCCTCTGTGACTTGGTAGCAGAACAGAGACTTTCCTCTCTGGATAGCTATGTTAGATAATGCCTGGGTTTAAAAACAAAATCCATTACCCTTTGTATATAACTGTGTGGCAGACTCTAGTTTCTTGTGTGTTTTCACAGAAAATGTAAACTTTTGCTGATGGTCACAGTTGAAGAGATTAGGGTTTGCTGTTGTATTTGATTCTATAGCTTACGGATTTGCAGATTTGAACCTAACAGTGAAAATAGAAAATTGTCTTATATTACTCTTCCAGGAAGCATCGAGATTATTCAGTGGTATTTGCTGAGGCTTGTATTATTCCTGCTCTGTGCCTTGAAAAGTGGCACTGGAGTTGTTTGAGGCTAAAGAGAAGGAAACTGGATGCCAGCCATATAAGCAGGTAAAGTACTGAGTTTCTTCTCCACTCTGGAGAAGGTAAGAAACAGCAAGTTAACATTTTCACAGGGAATGTTTGTGTTGGCCTATCTCATGACACACACACAAACAAAATGGCTACAAAAATTGCAGCATGCCCATCAATGGAGAACATATTTTGTTTTTCCATAAGAACAAATTGGACTACCATGTGTCAGTAATAAGTAAGATAAAAATATTAACAGCGATCCTGTTTTGAGATAGGGAAGATCAACTGAATTCTCATGTTTCTTTAAAATCATTTTAATATGATTAAAAGTCACCTCTTCCCACAGCTATGGTGTCTTTCTTCATATGTAAAATTCACACAATAGTTAATAAAGATGTCCAGCATCTCTCATAATAAATTATCTATCTCTAGATAAGTTTATGGTGACAGTTTAAAGCACACAGTAAGAACAGATGTTAATAGTAACAAAGGTGAGACATAGGTAACTATAATTAGGCCCAGGAAAAGCAATTATCACCTGTGCTGCTAGGGGCACCAGTGTCCCAATAGATTTTTTTTTGTTGTTTATGGGGTACATCTTGTCTGTACCAGCAATACTGTGTGGGATGGAGTTCCAGCTGAGAGACATTTCATTCAGAGCAAATATTGAAACTTTACAGATGGCTCTCTGCAGCTGTATTGAAAAGACAAACAGCCTCCAGACAAGCCAGCCCCACAGAGCTTTTTACTTGCTGAGTTTTAACAAGGTAAATGAATAGCTAGGCAGATGGAGAACCAGAGCTGGGATGAGAAAGTAATGGATGTTGCTGGAAACGGGTGTGCTTCTGTTGGTCGAAGTGGACCCCTTCAGCTCACTGTGCAATGAGGGGGCAGCAAGGGTACATAGTGCTCTGCCGAAGCCAAGAGCACGACCCACCAAAAGTCTGACTTGGCAGCATTACAGGCTGGAAGGAAGCGAGAGGGCTGCACGTGCACCCGGACAGGCAGAACCTGGCTGCCAAATCCTGCCCTGACCAACGCCATGGGAAGTGCCTGACCTCTGCTGACACTCAGCCTCTGTCTTGCTCACAGAGACAAAGCTCAACTGGTTAAACAGGCTGAGGTTCTCTCAGCCAACTGATGGTTAAAATCTGCTACCTATGACTCAGCTTTCCTTTTGCCCCCTTTCTTTGTAACCATGGCTGCTTATCCGACCACCACAGCCATTTCCAGCTGTGTCCCTTGCCTCTGCATCTCTCTTTATTTCTATGAGGACATGCTTCAGGCATAAATATCCCTCAAAGTATTAATTGAAAGGTAAAGAACCAGCTGCGGCTCCTGATTTGCCTTTGTTTGTATTGATAATGCCATTCTTCAAAACTGTGGAAGTTTGATCAGCAGAGTCTATCTTTGCTGCAGAAGGAGTCCAACAGCCACTGAGAAATATGTCTGGGATGCTTGCTAAATCTGTCCAGTCTCAGCTAGCAAGTACTTAAACTAATTTTTGGCAATAGCTATTTAAATGGCCAAAGCTTAAAATAAGCAACATGATAAAGCCTTCCCCTGCATTCCACTTTTCTACCCTCATTTTTTACCCCCTTCAAACTGAAAGTCTGTGGTCAATGGGGATAAGGCTTCATTATGTAGGTGGAAAACAGGAAACATATTTTAGATGACCTGTTAAACAAACTACTAATCTTATTCAGAAAGAAATATCTTCCTTTTCCTGGATACATAGAAAATCAGATGCATGGTAGGGCCAGAAGTGGGAAAAAAAAAAAGTATAAATAAATAAAATGTGGATTTTGCCTTGGGATCAGTTCATTACAGAGAATTTCACTCCTGTGCAATGAATGAGGAGAATTCATGTCACACAGGTCCTAGGTAAGTGCAAATTTTTGGTGAATATCGTGTCGTTTACTGTGAAACAGAATTGTTATTTTTAGAAAGGTCAAAAATGAGCTCTTCTACTAAAGAGTGTATTTCTCTCAGTTGCAAGGGTCATGCATTATGATATGTCAAAAGTTGAAAAGAACAAAAAAGACTTGTATATCATGAATATATAACTTCATTAGGTTTTTGTTTTTGTTTTTCTGCCTAAGGACATTGCTGCATACCCCATGAACATGCTATATACCTTTAGGGCTGCAATAGAAGAGACATTTCAACTCCCTCAATTGAGTTGCAAATAATGGAAGATTTCTCCACTGAAGCTGCAGTCAAGCACAGGTAGTTTGGTTTCAGAGATGATGCAGTAAGCCAAAGCAGATTTTGAAATCATGGTAGTTTTCTACAGTGCTCCATAGCTCTATGAAATAAGCACATGTGGGGCTTTGGGCTCCTCTTCACAGTCATGCCTGGACATCCAGCTCTTTTCACAGTCCCATATCCATCATTACCTCTGTGGTCAGAAAGTTTCAGGGCTGACATGATTCTAGCACAGGTCAGTGGCCTAAGTGCTGAGGCTTATTTCTCTCTTACAAGTAATTACAGAATTGTTCAGTATGAAACAAAATCATATTTTGAAATCATTGACTGTATTTACAATTCATTCAATATCTTTTTCCTGTGGTGCTACCATTTATCTATCAATAGGTTCAGTGGTCCCACCTAACAGATATTGTGGGGCGACCTGGTTTTCAGTTTGCCTTCAAGCTGCTGTGAGTGTAAACATGCAAGTGTAAGTCACCTGAAAATATCAGCATGTTTGGTGTGTGAGCATCAGCAAGAACATAATTCATTTTGTCACCTATGTGAGATGCTGCAGTAAAGTATGTGTAAAAACTTATTGGATAAATACATTTTGTGCCATAAAATTCTGTCACCTGCAAAAGCAGGTGTTAATGCTTCAGGAAAACATTCATATTGTAGACAATGTTGCAGATTGCAGAAAATTGGAGTGTGTTTGTGTTTTTAAAACTCTTCCTTTAGCATTTGATTATTCTTTCAGGGCCAATGTGTTGCTGCTGCTTATCTATACATTGACACGATTGGTTCCACATAGAGCATTTGCTTGTATCTAACTTTGTTTGCAAAGACTATTTCAACATGATGCCGATGGGGGTGGGGGTGTGAGAGGAAGACAGAGAGAGAATATTTTTAATTAGTTTTGTGTAGGAGGGAGGGAGAGGACAGATGTACATTTTAAATGTATCCTTTTTTTTTTTTCTTTATACATTTTTCTTGTGATATCAAGCAGCAAATAGACCAATCACAACAGGCGGGTAGCTTTATTTGTTCTGCTTTTGGAAGACTTGGCACTGCTAAGCACTCTTATGATGCCTTATTGTTGTTCCTGCTTGACATTCCCTGTCCTTGACATCTCCCTCCCCTTGAATCGATGATGACTGCCATCTTAGCCCTCAGGCTTCTGCACGGCTGATTTCTATTGAGCTAGTCTTGTCCGCTGCTTCTTGCTGCCCTACTTTTGCCCCTCACCACCCCCTCTTATAAAGTCTACGGCAACTTTAATTTGGCTTGTGACCGTGGCTGCTGTGGAGAGATTTTTATTTTTTTGAAAACAGGAGGTTTGCACACCCAGCAGTATTTCTGGTGGGCTTTTCTCTGCTCTGGCGAGTGGCGTTTACAGAGCATTGAGGGAAACGGCTGCAACCAGGCTGCATCCTGCTTCTAAGCAGTCTGACACAAAATGGCAGTTTGAGGCGATCATGGTCACTTGCCTGGATAATGTATTTGAATATAAAAGTGAACAATTCACAGTAGCAATGTAGTTTCTCAGTGGATATGGCTATCATGAGGTAATCGCACCCATGGGGGATTAGAAGCACTCGTCTGTTCTTGATTCTTGATCACACCCCAAGGACGTGATTATCCCATGCCAGTAGTCATATTTCTTGTTATATCTTATTGCTTAATTGCAACATCTTACAAAAAAAAAAAAAAAAAAAAAAAAAAAAAAAAGAGAGAGAGAGAGAGAGGGAGATCAGGTGAGATATTGCTGAAATCACTGCAAGAGAGTTTGATAGTTTCTAAGCTTCTAGCTATGTTTATTAATTACCCCTTCTCAGAGAATATCCACAGAGGCATACTTTCAAGAGACATTCCCCCTGTTTCTCACACAGACAGATATGTGGCATAGTCTCTTTCCTGGTGTCTCACGCACTGCTGCAGGCTCTTGATGTCAAAATATACCAGCTGAGAATGTAGGATAAGAACAGCCATAGGCTTTCCTCTGGTCCTCAAGACATTTCAAATCTATACTTTCCTGATTAGTATAATACCCTGTTTTATCAGGACCACAAATATTTTTTCTCCTGGTCTCCACATGGTAACTTTTACAGCAGTACATGGAAAGCCTTAGCATAACAGAAAACAGAAAAACATAGGAAATTCACCTGGGAGTCCTCTAACCTATATTTACTTTTTCCATAGTGAGAAACATTTGAACAATTCCTTAACATTTATAACTGCACATCTATTTCAAATAATTGAAACGGAAACGTTAAAAGAAATTACATTTTGCTAATCCATTTACAATGGTATAAATTGCTTCTCATAGCCAACTGCCAGGCCGGCTGTTTTATTTAATAACTTTAATGCTGAGGTTCCCTGAGGCAAGGAGACAGTTATCCCACCAACTGCAGAAGGTTTTACTGAAGTGTCCCCTGGCTATTGTCCAGGGACTGTGCAAGAGCCTAGCTAACAGGTTCACTTGCATTCCCCATCTCTGACAAATACAGCTGTTATGTTTTAATGCAAACTAATTCAGAATGAAAGAGAAAAAGGCATAAACAAGGCATCCTACCAAACCAGACTGTTTTATTATTATACATTTGTGTCTTGGAAGCTAATAATTTATCATTGTAAAATATTATATTTTAAGAGCCTGGGACTGAGCAATTATGACCTTACCAGCAGAATCACAGATGTCCCTTAAATTTAAAGGACTCTCAGAAAAAAGCAGTGTCTGGAAGGACAACTCACAAGTACAGTCATTTGATAGTCATTGCTCTACATAACTGTATCTATGGCATTTATTCCCAAATTCAGTAACATTATAGAAGAGAATTCTTTTTCCTCTCTCCATGATTTCAGGCTGTGAGTAAACATGGCTTCTCTGTTTATGACACTCATCTTTGCTTTATGTTGATATTAAGTGGAGTCACATAACATAGGGAAGATGAGAATCCAACCCGTTTCCCCTGCTGTGAGCTCTGCAGTACTCTCAGTCTCTTTTGCTTGTCCTATGAGGGACGGTGTTAGATTCGGGCTTGGCCCTTATCACATTAGTTCAGCATACTGTTAATTGCTTCCATCTGATATATGTTAGAGGAACACTGGGTTTCTCTAAGGATTGAGAAGTTGCTGAGTAACACACATGAATCTGCTTTTCAATAGTAAGACTGCACTACTATACATGTCCAAATGCTGTAAAATGTTAATTGTTTCTGAAGCTTAAAGGAACATGACCTCCCTTATTAGGGGGCAGACTGCAGAAAAACCTGTCAAGTGAATTTTTCATAATTATCAGAAATAGAACACAGAGAAACTAGCAAAGTGTATTAAAATGTCTGTGGAATCCACGTTTTTATTAAAAATAATTAGCCATTACTAATATATTGCTAAAATGGCAAAGATATAACCTGCTATGTCTGTGTTTTAAATTGTATCAATCATAACTTAATTATCTTTGAAGTATATAGGATCATGACTGTTTTTTGCTGTTGTTGTTGTTGTTGTTATTCCCCTCAAAGAAGTGCATTTTTATTTTCAGGAATGTTGCCCTGAGGACAAGATTTGAAATTGTTCTCAAGCAGATAGTATAATTAAGGATTGATCTGCACAGTGGGGAGAAGTTGGATGAATCAGACGCTGACGTTTCTTTCTTTGCACTTTTTCTTTATGACTGAAAGTACGGATTCCTCCCAACTAACATAAGACACTTAACTATGTTGAAGATAAAGAGTTAGGAGTTTAGATATCCTTGATTGTCAAAGATTGTCAAAGACAGATAGGCACTTCCAGATGGCAATTTATTCTATATCTCATCATTGGCTTTAGCAGGAGCCTAAGGCAAGTATTCTCCTGACTTAGACACCTCAAGCAGGTACCTGAGGTTGAAATGGGATGAAAGTAAGCTGAAAATTTTGGTTTGGTTTAGCAGAGACTATTTCTTCTCAATTACCTGACTTGGAAACAGTGATAAATATTCACGTGGCAAATCTGCAGTCATAAAGGGAGGTCTTTAGCTTGTTTTCAATACCTTGATTCTCTCTCTTAAGTATATTTTCATATTAGTTTTAAGAAGAGTTCAGCAGTATGTCAGGAACTCGTCTTGGGATCCCCACTGAAGGCATGAAACCTGTAGTTTAAATGCCCGTAGTTTGATCCTAGCTCTAAATCAAACTTCTCGAAGAAATGTATGCATTGTGCTGTCAACATTTTTATGCAGAAAATACTGGGTCCCAAGGTCACAGTATTTCTTTCTACATATAGGGATATATAGGGAGATGGATATCTCATGCCTTTTTCCTTCATGCTACAGTAGAAAATAATATCTGACGAAATTAATCTGCTTTGCCATATGTGATATTTCCTTTGTTAAAAAATTATGTCCATGATAAATCAATTAAAGAACAGATTTGAAGAGACATGCACTGTGTCTTTCAAAAGAGTACCTGGTTGAGACGGCTAAAAATATATACCCTGACAAATACAAATGGTTTGGGATATGAGTTGCCTATCAAGCTCTTTCTGCGCAATATGAAACTAACTATCAATTATATATAATTATCCTGTCACATACAACAATAAAATGCAAAAGGCCATAAAATAACAGCACAGAATATCATAAATAACACTTATGAGGCTTATCTGACCGAAGACGGGGAAGAGCAACAGAAAGATACAGGTCATTATCTACAGATGCTTATGAAATTTGTTTTGATTACAAAGAAGAGGAAACAATAAGATAAATCTGAAAATAGACTGGAATGTAATCTAGGGGTATTCTGTAGATTAACCTGACTCAGTACTGTAAATATCTTTTACTCTTTGAAACCTCAATCAACATTAATCAATTTGATAAAGCTGCTGATGCTCTCCAGTAATATATATAATTATTGAACTTTATAAAATATTTTTGTTGTTTCATTGGTGCAACTAAACAAATGTTTCTCTGTAATGCATTTTCTAGGATGCTGTGAGAATCATATAGCAGTATTTACATATCATGAGATTTAGTATCTTCCAAAAAAAGAAAAAGATTCATGAAGAACAGCCTTTCCCCTAGATGAAAGGACATTCTCTCTAATGGGCTCTTCACAGGAAATTGAGGGAGGAGCTCAGTTTATAACTCTGCAGACCAAGAAATCAAGGCATCCTGAATTTCTTTTTGTGAACAGAAACCCAAAGTTTTGGTATTACCTATTTGACTTGAGGAAACTCCCTGCAGTTTTATGAAACTGGTTTAGCAATATTTTTTGTGATTCCTAATTTTTAGTTTAAGCTCTGATCCTATCTGGCTTTAAAACTTGCCAAATTCATCTTATCTACCAAAGCAGAGAATTTACTTAAGAGATTAAGATTTGGAAAATTTAAAGTCACAGTCACCTTGTTGATTAACTAATTCTCTTCATCGCATGACCAAGCCCTCACTTGTATCTTGATTAAGCAGTTTCCCTTTGGTGATGCCTGCCCTGGTATCACTTGGGACTGAGTTAATTTTTTTCCTAGTAGCTAGTATTGTCCTGTGTTTTGAATTTTTGATGAAATTAGTGGTGATAACATGCCGATGTTTTAGTTTTTACTGAGCAGTGCTTACACAGAGCCAAGGACTTTTCAGCTCCTCATGCTGTCCTGCCAGTGAGGGCGCTGGGGGTGCACCAGGATTTGGGGAGGGATGCAGCCAGGACATGTGGCCCAGACTGACCAAAGGGATGTCCCACACCACGTGACATCATGCTTAGCAATAAAACCAGGGGAAAGAAGGAGGATAAGGGGATGTTCAAAGTGATGGTGTTTGTCTTCCCAAGAGATCATTATACATGTACATGTATGTGATGTGCCCTGTTTTTCTGGATGTTGCTGGACACCTGACTGCTGATGAAAAGTAGTGAACAAATTCCTTGTTTTGCTTTGCTTTTGTGCATGGCTTTTGCTTTCCACAGTGAACTCTCTTTATCTCAACCCATGAGTTCTAGCACTTTCACCTTTCTGATTCTCTCCACAGTCCCACCTGTCGGACTAACCCATAATGCTGCCTCTCTTCTGGCAATGCAGAGTTTATGCTTTTCAGCTGAAGTTGGCCATAAAAGCCAGACTGCCATCTGAGGTACTCTTCTGGAGTATTCTTTAGTGTCATGTCAGTTTTCAGTTGTTTACCTTCCTTACTTCATCTGTTGTTTGTTAAGTGCTTGGTTAGACAAAAGCTAAAATCAGAACCTACATGTAAAAGAAAATCGCCATAGTTATTACTGTTGTTTCACAGTCTGGCACAAACTATATCTCTGCTGTTTCCATATATTACTTGTATAATAGATCTTATGTCACCTCTTAAAGTCCAAGTTCCTTCTGACTAGGCAGATATAAATTATTTCTCAGAATTAGTATGATTGTGACAAGATTTAGATGTACAAGGTGTATACAAATGCACAAGAAAGCAGGTGTGTCCCATTGCAAGGCAAATTTGGTCTTTTACCTGTTATTTTTGAACACCTCGAGAACTGAGAGTAAAATTTAGTTACGTGACAATGATAACGAGTAGAGGACAAGCATCAGTTCTGTGCAAGGAGGGAGGTTGTGGCTGGGAAGTTGCATCAGAAAGGTAAGAAACAGACCTAGGAAATGATTGCTTGAGGGTCCTTTGTTGTCACTAACGCTCATTAGCTGGTGAAGTTCTTGCTGGCTTATTAGCTGTTAGTTCCTGAGAAAATAAAAAGAGATGGGCTTGAAAAACTTTAGGACTGCTCATTTCTAAGTCTTTTTGGTTATATTGCAGAAAGAATAGTTAGCAACTCTCTCTCTTTCACGCGTTTTTTTTCCCCCCTGAAGATAAGCAGTTCTAACAGGCTAATTTGAGTTATTTTGTTATTTTATACCTCTTTTATGCTCTTCACTGTAGCCTTGACCTCATGATTACTGAGTAAGCTTCATAACTGTATCTGTATGACTGCTTCAAATGCAATGGCATGTTCCCTTTTTAAATTTTATGGAAGGAAGAGAGACCTAGAGAGATCTGATCCATTATGAATGGCTCTGAGACTAAACCAGTCTACGGGAGAAAATCTGAGGTTAGTGCAGAATTAAACCTTGTCACAAATTTTTGAAATGAATTGATTTATTTAATTGATTAATTGAAAACCTTTCTAAAATTCTCTGAGAGAAGTTACAGGTTAGATGTCTAAGAATTGTTTTTCAGCCAAAGAGATTGGTTTGCGGTTTAGGTGTGTTACAGCTTCAGAATGTGGTCTTGCACTGGAGAAGTACACCATGAGGTTGGCAGTAAGAGCAGTCTGAGACACCTTTCTGGAATCTAAATCAAACAAATCTCATAGGAGACTGTTTCAGAATCTATTTCTCATTATCTTATAGATAATCTAGAGCCGGGGCTCAGAAAACCTTGTCGTTCATCAGGGCTTTCACTGAACTGCTGAATCTTGGTGCAAAGGAAGGGTCCAAGAAAAGCCCCCAGTGCAGGAAGCCTTTCAGCTACAGATTGTTAGGAGTGAGGTGAGGTGTACAGGGAGTCCTGGCTTCATACATGGATTGCTTTTCTCCATCTACTACTAGGAAGTAGCTACTTTGTGGAAGTGGCTACTATACAACTCTGTGGAAGGAAAACAAAAACAAACAAACAAACAAAACACACACCAACAACAACCAAAAAAAAAACACAGACTTTCGGTTCAGTCCAGGAAGCTGCTCTTGTCATGTGGTCCTTCCTGTTATCTAAAGAATAACATAGATCATGCTGTGACTATTCTGAAATCTCACAAAGAGGGTAAAAGAAAGTCCTTCTGTATTTTATTAAAAGCATCTTTCATAATGATATATATATATATATTAGTTCTTACTTTATCAAAAACCCTAATTTCTGCTGAATTGATATATCTTATACACATCCAGAATCTGGATTGTCTGGAAGTCTCTGGCTTGCAACTCCAGAAAATCAAACAGCCTAAAAGTGGTAACAAGGTCATGATTAGAGATGATGAGTGGTGTTCGTATGAGTTGGTTTCCTTGTTCATTGAAAACCTCTGAAACTAAAGTAGAGGTTATTATAATAATTTTCAAATTTGGAGTAAAAACTAAGCAGGTTCCTTTCCTAACACTATCACTATTTGTTCAAAGCATGCCCTATTCATCTCGCAAGAAGAGGTCAGGAGAGAAAATGCTTTCATCTTAAATATTTTTTAGAATTCTAATGTGTTATTTTTATTACATGTAGATCAACCTCAACAAAATATATTTCCTAATCTTGCTCTGCAGGGCAATTTCTATTTTTCTTTCCCATTTCTTTGTTGAATGTGGAAAAAATAAGTTGAAATTATGGGATTCCCCATGGGAAGGAAAAACAAAACAAAAAACAAAAACATACACACACAAATGTTCCTTTTCTTAATAAAGTTCATTCAGGTCTCATGTAACAATGTAGTTCACACTATTGAGAAGGGGGGAAATCCAGATTATTCCAGCTGAATGTCAGATTTCCACTGCAAGCTACTTAAAATTAACAAAGATTTGGCGGTATTGGATTGACAGCTTGAACCAAGGCCTTTTTTGGAGCTGGTCTGTCATCAGAGAACAGAGCACATGTATGCAGGGTAATTTCTGAGGATGCTCTTATTTTGAAGACCCCTTGGAGCAACTGGCTGTTGAAGTTTCTTACCCAATCCGCAAGGAGAAAACAAATAGAAAGGAGGCTCTGAATCACAGGATGCTTAGGAAGAAGGATAAATTTGCTGTAAAGCTCACATGTGAATTCATTTGCCTTTTGAAGCCTTAAGGAGGCAACTTTTAAATCTCTACCCAGTCAGATCAGAACATGCAGCTATATCCAATCCATAGGAGAAATTACAATCATTTTGGCTAACATATTCTGACACAGTTAATAACCCCAATGAAGGCAGACCCAAGGTGACTTACTTGCTGTGTACTGTTGCACACAATATATTAATCAGAAAAGCTCTGCTTGTGGAACACCTTGCAATACATCATTATGCTGGACCCAGCAACCTCAGTCTCCTGAAAAACAAAAATAAGGGGGGAGGAGGAGGTCTTTTGGGCTAGGTGAACAATCTTGTTTGAATTTTGATAATGCAAATGCATTTTGATTTATTGCAATATGGAAATCCATCAGGGGAATATCATACTTCCCCTGGTATGAATATCATGTAAGTGATAACAGCCAAATATCAGAACTGGAATGAAGAGAAAAAATATTCTATGGGTGACATTGGGTGGTTTGAGGTGACAGACAGGTGTCTGGAAAACCAGACAAAAGCCATGGGGAAAATATAGGAGTGTGTCTATCTAGTAAGTATGTACCTAGCTAGTAAGCCCTGATATTTTGTGGCTACTAAATCCCGTCTTTTTTTTTTTTTTTTTTTTAATAAATGTTGAAGTCAGCTCTCCTTTCATCTTTGTGGTAAAGAACAAGATCCTGTTTTCCTGTGTCCTTTTTATTTCTCAAAATACAGTGTCAGGTTTGGTCTTATTTATTTATTTTGGCAAGATTTGTGTGTATGTGTATGAATTTAGGTTTTTCTGTGTATTTCTCACAGGTTTTGTTTGTTTGTTTGTTTAAATTTTTGATCCTTAAACGAAGATGTGTAGAATTAAGTATTGCTGGTCACTTGTTGTCTAGTCTGTACTTCTTTCTCTTTCCCGAATCTCAGAATTCTTGCTGTATTTCATAGTGTTTCCTCAGCTGCTTGAAAGGTTAAGTATGAAGTTAATGAAGTTATCACCTCTGAGGAGAAAGATTAAACCCTCTTGTATTAGATGAGGGCAGATAAACAGAAAATATATTAATTTTCAAACAGTTTATTGTAAAAAGTGATCACTCTAATTGAAAATTAGAGATGTTCAGAGCATTTACAGACATTCAGGGTGCAGTTTTCAGTCACCCTCAGATTTGGCCAAACTTTGTTGTCCGTAAAGTAAAAGGGATGTTTCCCAGAATCCTCACTGGAAGCAGGATTTAATCCACTACTTTGTCCTAGGTTATCACCTATGTACTTTTATAATATTGATATTTGCCCAAATATGATCACTAGGTCTACTTTATGGCTCTCTGCAGGACACTGGTGTAGAAATGCGAGCGGGTTCACACTGTCTGTTTTAATATCTAGCTAGAGAGATTCTGTCTCCTGAGAAGTATGGCTAGAAGAAGTCATAAAGCACTAAAAGTATATTAATGTACAGTTTTAAGACAACTCGTACAGCCTCCTTACAGTCTTGGTATCTCAAGAGTGCTTGTTTGTCAGAGCCTTGCAGTTGACCTTCAGGAATCTCTTGAGCATATAAATGGAGCTGTGATGTACAAGAGCTTCTTTCCTTAGATGTTGTTTTGACATAACTTGACCCTGAGTGTCTTTTTGAGAATGTTTCAGGATTAACAAAATAACAAAGATGGTAAATTCAGTGATTTGGATGTTGCTAATATTAGAGTTGCCTTGGCAATGACAAATAAGCTAATTGGGATATAAAGCACACTACTCAAGGAAGTCATTCTCCGTCATTAGAGGCAAAACACGGATGATCAAGTCTGATATATTTAAGATAAACTAAATTTCTGGCCTACTTCTAATATATGTTCTAAAATCCTTAAGAAATCACTTCCTAGAACATATAGTAAAAATTATTATTATGTAATATTAATGAGATTTCAAATCCTTAAGGACAGTCATTTCATAGGATATAGTGAAAGTTCAGGGTTTGCTAGCATTGTAAAAATTGATTTAAAGAAATTAAGAACATAAATGAATACTCTGAATAATAAATATAGCATTCAGGGTCCCAGGATAGAAACAAATTATCCTTTAATAAGGCACACAAAGTCTCAAGACGGAGAAGAGATACCTTTCTGTGCCTGCTTGCTAATAGATTTATACATATTTTGTTGGTGTGCTTCATACTGAGCAGTAGCCAGATAGAAAGATTGCTATTTTTTAAGAGCAAAGGACATAAATATCTTATTATAATACTGCTATCAACAATTTTACATAAGTGTGTGGTCGTAAAATTACTGTGAAAATGTGGTATTTTATTATCAAATATTTTTCTTTTACTTCTTCCATCATTTACTTAACTTGTTTTGATTGTCTGCATGTTGTTTAATGAAGCCTGTAATTGCTGGACTTTGTTAAGCACTGATAAAATAATAAACATACTATTATTTCAGAAATAAGACCTGAATATTAATTATTTGGATGTTAAAAGTATGCTTATCAGCAACAGCAAAGATTCTCTCAACTATAGATTGGTGAGCTTTGATACAAACTCTTTACAGTGAATTTACAAAATCTTTATACTGCCATATGAATACTGCTGCCCATTACCCAGTGTTTTTCACACATAACCTTTCATCTCCTGAGTCTGAGCCTCCTCTGAGTTACTGCAGGTTTATGCCAGAGTGATTCCATTAACATAGTTCCTCATGGAGTCATCTGGATTTACAGAAGTTTAAAGTAAAATCAGTAGACTGCCTGGGGAATTCTGTTGGAAATGTATCTTGCCACAGTGAAGAGTGTAGACAACTTGACCTGTGACAATTTTGGGTTGTGTGGATGCTAAATTTCAAAACATGTTTTAGTGCTCACTTGGTCTGAATCTTAGAAAATTCTCTTGCAAGAAATGTGATTAAAATTAACTATCTGACTATTTTTCAGAGTTTGTAATTTTTCTTCTCCTTTGTCACATTTGGTTGTTGTCACAGATGGCCAATCTAGGGGTTCCCTTATTTCCTTTCTGTCTGGTGTGTATAGTTTTTGTGTGTGTGTGTATTTGAGGTTTGCATATCAGGCAACAGAAGAGAGGTTGTGCAGTCACAAAGAGAAACACAAAGAGAAAGTATCACAAAGAGAATGACTATTTCTATCTCTGTTATTAAATATTCTTCCTTGGTATACTCAGTATAAATATATAACACTGTCTCTAGGCATTTATCCTTGTCATTCCTTGAAGAAGCGTTAGACTTTTCCCATTCAGGAAAACAGCTTTGCTTTTATTTTGTAAAGATGCACATCTTTCTGATCTTGTGTTAGTACTTTCTTTTGGATGTTGTATTTCTTCCACTGAAATCATGACCAAAGAAATCAAAAGCATTGCTGAAAATGCTTTTGACTATTTTTTTTCTGTAAAATTCAGAAAATAAAGGAAAAAAAAAATACTATAAAGTTGCAAAGCAGCTACCAAACACACTATTGCACTAAACAATATTGGTTTTATCTTCTCCTTGCCATCACTTCACAGATTTCTAATCAAGACAGACTCTTGAACTCCAATGGGAAATTGGTGAAAATAAGAAAATTTTCAATTATTTTCATGTCTAAGCTACTAAAATTGAATTTTTCAGATGTCATCAAGATGGAAGTGTAAACTAATGAGTAACTGTGAACTAATTTCCACATTCACTGGGAATTTCAGAGTTCATTGCATAAACACTTAGCTTTTTTTTTTTTTTTTTTTTTCCCTTAGATCAGCAATGTAAAATTCTCTGCCTCATTTCAGATAGTGTAATTAATGAATCTCAGATATTCTTAGTGCAGTATTTTAGTTTGTGCAAGTCCATTGTTAAAAAGTGGGAAAAAAAAAAAAAAAAAGGTAAGCAGTATGAAAAGACACAATTTTAGAAGGAGGAGTAAACAACTACGTAGGTTTCTGAGTCAATTAGCCTGTCCTGTCCCAATAAAAACATGTTCAATATTTCAAGATATTAAAACTTCTGTAAGCTTCCATTTTTACAATGTACTAAAGTAGAAATAGTTATTCTTTCTTGAAAATTTATTTATTTATTAAGAAAAAATATAAAATTTTTGATTAGAATAAACAACTACACCACAATTTTAGAGCTGGAGTTTACAGATGGCCCAAACTTTAATCCCAAATCTGAATATGTCTGGAGACTGGGACAAGATTCAGATTTTTTGACTTGTATTGGTATGTACTGTTTCTTTCACCACAATAACAAGATTACTGTCTGTGTGCCATTGCAATAGATCATTGTTTTTAAAACACAGTGTATTTTAACTGATGTGATGCCAATACGCATGTACAGTCTTCCTAAGCTTAAATCCTGATCTTGAATTGTTTCTGCTCTTGGCAGATTTAGTATAGCCTTCCATGAAGACCTTCTGATCAGCCACTCACACTCATGGATAGCTGACCAAAAAGAAAATATCCAACCTAATTCACTTTTACTGTGAGGAATTCAGGACAGATTAAAACAAGACATTCATAGTACTTGTGATTTCCTGTTCAATGGGGGAAATATTCTTGAGATTTTTGACTGTTTCTATTGAAGACTCAGATCTGGGCTTTACTGTTTCCTTTGGAATCTGTAAAATGAGTGAAATGAGTGATGTTCTAAGAACTGCAGGCAGATTGTAATATAGCTAGCACCACTGTCACTTGGCGAAATAGGGTTCTGTTGTTCACAGATCAGTGTGTGATATAGTCCTTCCTTTGTGTCTGACCACAAAACCTGTGAGTCTAATCTCATATTCAGCTGCAGTTTTTAGTTCATACTTTAGTACACTGCCTCTCATTTAGCCTCCACAGCTTCAGAAATATTGTGGTTGTTTTGACCCCTTGCAGGAACCAAAAGCTACACATGTCAGGGCAAGCACTTCTGGCTTCTATTCAATGGTTCCTCAGATACCCTACTCTTTTAGGAAGGAGGTGTAATGTACATTGAGGAGATGAAAAGCACCATGTTTATCAGTACTTGCTTTGATGGGTAGGATAAACCTTAATCTTACACCTTAATCCCACCATCTACCTCAGATCTGATAAAAAAGGGGTAAGTCATTTCACTGGAGCTGTCTCCAAGATTAACTCCAAATATCAATGTGGTTGTACTTTGAATGTCTCTTCCAACAGAGAGATGTGTATGGATTTTCCAGCTAAGGGTGGGTCTAAGCAGGAACTGTAAAGCAAATGGTGGGTATTCTGGGATTTGACCTCCAGTTTATCTCAGCTCTCAGAGCAAGCTTTTTGTTTAGCTGAGATATGAAAACACTGATGCCATGTGTTTTAAAGTCAGAGCAAACATGGAGCTGTCATAGACCTCATTTTGAGGGTACTGTTCATCAACTGAAGATACAAGTCCTTGAAGTTGATCTAGGCGGTGGTCCTTGACCTGTGACAGCACATTCCACTTATTTGCTGTTTACGTGTGATTTTCACTTATGGATAGAAAAGATAATAAAAATACCAAGCATTTTTAGTTTAGGTTTGTTGATCCAAATCCATGTTAGTTTGAATCAGCTTTTTAGACTAGCTGTAAAAAATACTGCTGCCTTCTCTTGTCTGCTGTAAACCCCCCTGAAATGAAACCATGGTCTGATCCCTCTAGACTGAAGCAACAGTGTCTTATTCTCTCATTGTCACATATCTAATTCCTGTATTTTGCCTATGAACATCTGAAATCTGAGACCCCAGATCCATTAAGTGTCTATTTACATGTACAATCTTACTCATCTGAGTTAAGCACATAGATAACAAGAACATAAGAGGGGAGAAAAGCATTAGGCAAGAAAAGGCAGATACAAGTAGCCTCACAGTTAAGCACATGTTGGTGTACTGATTTTAATGTTTCTAAAAATTGAAAGGGAGAAAGAGTGTTATTCCATGAAGATACAAAAACACTGTTTTCTTTTGTCTGCTTGCTATAGTATATGTTCTTGAATTTAGCTTGTTCAGTTTTGCTTTCTTTGACACAACATTACAAAAACAAACAAACAAACAAACAAACAAACAACAACAACAACAACAAAAAAAGCCAGGCGTTTTGGAGACTAGATGTTAGTGTGTAGGTCAGTTGTGGATGGCTGCTTTCTTACTGAGTGATTAACAATAAATATTCCTGTCACAAACGCTGGCTTGAATTTTCTGGAAAGTAATTAATTGCACAAGTAGTCAACTAATAGTGGCAGCTGCAAGACATAACTTAGCCTTTTTCTTACTAATGTAAGTGCTATGCTTATGCTAAACTGTTCTGAACATCTCCAGAGTATTTTGCATGTCTGAGAATAATATTCTCCATCCACTCCAAATTCATGTTGGCAATTTATACAAACATCTTATCATGTTGTGAGGAAGATGTGAGAAATGGTGGGGAAAGGAAAATTATAGAAGAGGATAAGTGTAAGGATATGTTGCTGTTCTGTCCATAGAAATTCGAAGTTATTTTGCAGTTATTCTGCACATCATTATGAAAAGAATGGCTTCCAGCTATCAGCTTTGATCTTGGTGTACTTTACTATGTAAAAAAGATGACGTGACAGAAGGGATGGAAAGAGAAGTTTACCCAAGAACTAATAGAGAGATAGGTAAATGTGCCAGTTCCTAAACAATGAAATGCTCTTATTTTGGTGACCTGAATGAATATGTTTTTACTCTGTTCACCTCCCTATTATACAAACAAGTTCTTTAAACAGGATTATCAATGCTAGTAATTTATAATACCTGTATCTTACACGAAAACTCATCTGTAGCTCTCCCAAAGTGCATTGCAAATAATGTATAGATTATTAATTTGTTGAGCAAAACCTAGGTGAGATATTGGTTTTTGAGATGTGAATATGTTAGCATAACTTTTCAGTATGTGGACATATTAAATCCTTTAATAGATATGAAACTAATTGTGCAAATTTTGTTTTCCAAAACCTGGGAGGGCATAAAGACCTGAGAGATTAGATATTCCTATTTCCTACAATACAAAAAAAAATCTATTCCCACATAAATTTAAGGAAGCTATTGCTAAAAATAAATAAATAAATAAGTAATAATAATAATAAATCAACTCAGGTCACTTATTAGAAGATGTTCTACTTCCATCAGTCACTACTGGTTTCAGCACAACTATTTCTCCGCACAATCCTTACTCACAGAAATTGTAGCTTCTAATCAAATGTTCACTTAAGTCTTAAACAAAATAGTCAAGAACTACAAAAGCTAGCAGTACCTCCCAGAGACTAGCTCAGTATAACTTTTGAGACAAAGGCTGATTTATTTATTTATTTATTTATTTTTAGAGAAATAATTAAATAAAAACTTCACTGGGAAACAATTCACATCCTTAAATGATCATCAGTAAATCACCTCTTTAAATAATTGTCAATGAATCTGAGCATTCCTACCTATTCACAAATATCCTCTACAATTATGAGTTTCTTCTGCTTGCTTTATTGGACTGATAATGACTAGTAGTCAGTAGTACACAATTCAAATTGGCAGTCCGCATGGCACGTGCAAGGGGAGAGCAATTAACTGAAATACTGAAAAAAAAATGAGTTAATTTTCATTCAGTGTATTTCTAAAAATACTTCCAGGAAAATAAGCAGCTAATGTTTGCTCTTGTTTCATTATTCTGGGAAACTGGAAAAAAAAGGAAAAAACTTTTAAAGTTGAATGGAGCACAGTCATGAGTGAGTTGATTAGCTATGCACGGCGTTGCCAGACATCTGCAAGAAACAGTTCAATAACCTGTAGGAGATGCAGACACGACAAGGTACTAGAACCACATGAAGGATTTGCACCAGAAGTTATATGAACAATCAGTCTTGGATTCTGCTTAACTCCCCATTCCTGAAGGCCCCCTGAAGGTATCAGAAAATGTAATCTTTCCAAAATGATAAACAGCCCTTTCTCATCTTGGTAGTTTAACTTCAGAAAGGTGAACACTACCTGTTTCTTTGACTAAGTAGTAATATGTAGAGGTGTTTTGTGAGAAAAAAGCCCAGCTGCCTTTTATTCTCTGAAAACGTAAGTTCTGCTTGCTCAAGAGTCTCTCATAACAGACAGATATAGGTGTTGCCACAGTGGTGCAGAGATACAGACAGATATTGTTGTGTCGCCAGTGAGACTGAGCTGACCAGCTGAATTAAAATCCATAATTATGGCTCAAGCTTTTTAAAATATTGTTTTCGATAGTAAGGGAGTAAGACATAAAACCCTGTTATTCAGGCTGTAGTTCTGCTTGCTTTAATGTCAGTGGGTAAAACTCTCTTCATTTCTGTTTGTACTGAATTACACTGCATAGATCATTCTCAGTTCACTTTCTTTTAATTCTTTAGCACTCCTAACACAAAACTGCATACTCTATGTAAAGCTGGCAGCAGTGGGGAACAAATTGACGTTACTCTTTTCTGTCAATTAAAATTTCAGGGGATTGAGTGGACTGGAGGAGAAGGTGTCTGCACTTTCATGATTGCTACATTTCAATCTCTGAGTTTCAAAATTGGCATCTCCCTCATTGTGTAGCAAATCCCTGAGGGAGAACCACAGGCTTCTAGTTCTGTCCCATTCTGTGTTATAAATGGACTCCAAAGCAGACTCTCCTTTACACACTGTCCTTTGAATCCTGTGACTCACCTTCATAAAAGCTGTCTTGGTCTTGCAATGAAATTGCTCCTCAGCTCTCACTTCTGTAGTACTGAGCAGCCAAGAGGAAGGGAAAGACACACAGCTCTGTAACCCTGCTCTACTGTACACTGTCAAAACCTGCCAACGGTTCTTCACGCAAATGAGCTTCCAGCTGACAATGTATGTTTTTAATTTAACTCACATGGTTATACATGGGCAGGTGAGAAGGGCCCATTTCCCTTTTTCATTTCTTTTTTTTTTTTTCCCCTGTGCTGGTAAATGTATTTCATCTTGAAACTCTTGCTTTGGATTAAAAAGCTGTTGCCTTTGGCACTAAAGCTTCACAGCAGGCTGAGGAAAGTAAAGCTTCCTTTCATTGCCATGTTTGAAACTAGAAGAAGTCATCATATTACTTTAACAAGCAGAAATGAATGAAAATGTTTAATATGATTATGCAAGCATGAGTAGCCATATTACTGTGTTCTAACTGCTGCAGATTTTGCTCTGTGTGATTCCTCATGCTGGAGGATAACGTGATTGTCTATTTTCCACTAACAGTCAAGTTAGGATTTTGATAAGTCTTGTGAGGTGAACTCTCTGGTGATCCATTTCCCACCTTTTCAGAAATACAGCACCTTAAAAAAAGGCTCGAACTGTATATCTGGAGTTAAGTTTTGCTGCCAATGAGCATTTCATACCTCACAGTTATGTATCATTAAGTCTTTGCACACAGGAAGAAGTAAAAATCTTCTGTGTTTGCGTCTGTTGTGGGACTGCGTAGAATAGAAATTAGTTCTTGGCTTGTGACAAATCTGAGCAAACCACTCAGAGCATAGCCACTTGAAAAAATCCCTGCCACAGAGAAAGAACAGCATTAGCTTGGGTGCCAGAAGCAACGTTATCTTGTGAGCATGGTGTTTCTCCAATTAGTTGGCTCTGGATGTATTGTGTTGTATTGTGCCACAAAACGTGTCATTAATTGCTGTGTGTTTCACCTCAACACCAATTTGGGTGCTGATTATGATTGGTGAAGGAGGCTGGGATTCATCTCTTCTAATTTTGGATATTGAAGTGGGAGCTGGCTGAGCCTTCTTTGCATAGCAAAGAGAGAGAGAAAGTGCACCTAATGATATCAGCCTCACCTCTGTCTTAGCCTGGAATGAATATTCTGATGTTGACCATTTCTCTCCAGACTACAATTTCTCCTTAAAAGATTCTTATTTTAGAAAAGGAATTTTTATTTAGAAGGAATTACAGAATTACAAAATCAGAAAATCATTAAGGTCGGAAGGGACCTTTCAAAGTTTTCTAGTCCAGTCCATCTGTTAAAAGCAAAGTCAACTATAGTTGTGTCCAGTTGGGTTCTGAATATATATGAGGATTATTCCTCATATATATAAAGGCCTACAGCCTTTCTGGGAAATGTATTCCCAGTGTTCAGTCACTCCTAGATAAATAAATAAATAAATAAATAAATAAATAAATAACTTTCATAGGAATTTAATATATTTCAGCCTGTGCCCATTTCATCTTGCCCTCTCACTGGGCAGCAATGAGAAGAATGTTTCCACCTTTTTCACTCCTTCTGCCAGGTATTTGATAAGATCCTCCCCGAGTCTTGTCTTCTCCAGGCTAAACAGTCCCAGCTCTCTTGGTCTCTCCTCATGTCAAATGCTCCAGTCCATTAATCATCTTTTCGGTCCTTTGCTGGACTTGTTCTAGTGTGCCCATGTCTCTCTTGTACTGGAGAGCCCAGAACTAGTACTCAGATGTGTCTCAACCAGTAGTGGGCAGATGGCAAAAATCACCTCTCTGGACCTGCTGGCAGTGCTCTTCCTAGAACCCAAAGCTGTCCTCAATTTTGCCATAAGCGAATGATCTCTGGGAATTTTTCATTTTTATTATGATTTTTTTTCTACCAAAAAAAAAAATAATAATCCAACAAAACACCTTGATTAGTCCTTCTAGCATTAATATTTTTTCTCATGCTTCTCCTCTGACACAGATAGGCCTAACTGTACCCAGCCTCAAAGCTTGTCAGATGTGAATCAGAGCCTTGCCTTGTTAGTGCAGTAATTAGCCCATGGTGATAAGACCTCTCTCTTGGTGCCTCATTAATGTGGCTTTATGGCTTTTGGACTGGGGCTGACTCATACCTGGCCAACTCAGAGGATGGGCAGGATTAACACAGAGCTGTCTGCATCAGACCATGCAAGTGGGCTTCTCTAGGTTGTAAATAAATTAAGGAAAGGATTGTTGGTTACAATGGTATTGAGCTGTTGATTATAAGTGAGTACTACAGGTGTTAATACAGTCTGGATGGTAAGAATATTGACATATTCATGCTAACATCTTCATTGTCTAAGAAGGGACATTATTTATTTTTATTTTTATTTTTATTTTTATTTTTAGTCTTTGGAATATGGATGCACATAATTTAGTGTTCTGATTTTATCAAGTAGTAGTGAATCTGAATGATAAATAAGTATGTTATGATTTACCCTTATGAGTTTTCCTAATACTTTCTTTTTACTCCTTTAAAACTAATTACTGAGAGAGATGGTTACTGAACCATAGTGCTTAAGAACTGTGTTTTGTCTCCTTCTCTTCCACTCCCAGCCTCTTTGCAGAGTGAGACAAAATGGTCACTATGCACATTACTTTGGAGAAAATGACCTATACAAGACATAAAGTAGTGAAGAATTGTTCCCATATACTTGGATTAGTGGTTCTGGGCTAAATTAAGCTCACTACACATGTGCAATGCACCAAAGTCAATGTAAGGATCTCATGAAAAAGTCCAGATTCTGTTAGTTATTCTTCCAACATACACTGGGGTCTGAAATTACCATTGTTAAAAAAAAAAAAAAAAAAAAAAAAAAAAAAAAAGCAGAGGAGGGGATAGACTGTTACCTATATAAAAAGTGCTAAATGCCCTTTCATTGCAAAAGAGGACCTAGTAGTAGAAGTTTTTCCCATTAATCCATTAGTCACTCATCTTCATTTTCTTTTATCATTATCAAAATAATTGAAAACCCAGATCTATATATGTAAGTTCCTGCAGGCTTGTAATTGTTTATTGTATCTTTTGAGCCTATTTAAGAATCAGGTACATATTGTACTAGCCTTACTAGAGAAAACTAAGAAAATGTATTATCTGTGTAGGAAGCACACAACACAGTAGGGCTAGTAGGCACAAGAGACAAAGTGAATTAGGGTGTTTTGGAAGCACAAGGGAACACTTAGAAAAAAATTCAGTGGAAGTTACAGAAAAAGTTACCATCTGACAAGAAGGACCTGGGGGTGTTGGTTGACGAGAAGCTTGACATGAACCAGCAATGTATGCTTGCAGCCCGGAAAGCCAACAGTATCCTAAGCTGCATCAAAAGAAGCATTCCCAGCAGGTCAAGAGAGAAGATTCTGCATCTCTACTCTGCTCTTGTGAGACCCCACCTGGAACACTGCATTCAGATCTGGGGTCCCCAGCACAAGAAGGATGTGGACATATTAGAACAACTCTGGAGGAAGGCCACGAAGATGATCAAGGGGCTGTAGCACTTGTCCTGCAAAGACAGGCTGAGGAAGTTGGGGTTGTTCAGTCTGGAGAAGAAAAAGCTCCAAGGAGACCTTACAGGGGCCTTCCAGTACCTAAAAGAGGCCTACAGAAAAGCTGGGGAAGGGCTCTTTGTCAGGGGTTGCAGTGATAGGACAAGGGGTAATGGCTTTAAACTTAAAGAGGATAGGTTTAGATTAGATATAAGGAAGAAATTCTTTACTATGAGAGTGGTGAGGCACAGGAACAGGCTGCCCAGAGAAGCTGTGGATGCTCCATCCCTTGAGGTGTCTGGGCAACCTGGTCTGGTGGGAGGTGTCTCTGTCCATGGTGGAGGGGTTGGAACTAGATGATTTTTAAAGTCCCTTCCAACCAAACCATTCTGTGATTCTACTATTCTATTGTCGCTTTCTTAACTAATAAAATTTTATCATGACATCATCAGGGTATAGTACCAGAGAGAGGACCTAAGAACAAAGAATGGTTTTCATAAGTCTTGCAAGATATTTTTCCTTCCATAGACAGGAGAGACTGTGAATAAGCATACAGGCAGATGATATGGAAATGGATATAAGGATGATCAAGGCCTGGAGAAAACAAAAACAAGAGGTTGATGGTTTGATGACTAGCAATGAAAAGATGGCTTCATATTTGTGCTTCTTACTTGAAATGGAAAGGATTTTTTTTCTTGAAGTAGAGAGTTATGAACATTTGTAAACAAAGTGGGCTTCTGTGACCTGTCTTAGGTGGAACATCATATTGAAACATTCACCCAAAGGCTATTTTAGGTTGTGAATCTTGGCATCTTTGCCTGCCTTCTATGAGAGACATCATTTCACATTGTCAAATGCCATTCAGAAGTAAATTTTTGTCCATAGTATTTTAGATGGTAAACTTTGTCTTTGTTAAAAGTGTTTTTAAGTCCATTTGTTCAGCATTTTTATTGTAGCCTTTAGACACCTTTGTTCTTTACTCACAGCAAGTAATCTATGTGTCCTGCAAAGCTACAAGATCTTGTCTTCTAAAAATATATGAACATTTCTGATTTACAGGATTCACTTGGATCTAGAAGCCTGTTTTTTTTTTTGTCACTCAGAAGACATTAGCTTATATAAAAGCAGTTGCATGTTCATTTAGCAGTTGTATACACAATACTTGCGCTTCCTTGTTGTAGATGAATTCGATTTACAAAGATACATTAAAGTTTGAGATCAACCAGCTATTCAGTTAACCAGCAGTTGCTAAAAAAAAAAAAAAAAAAAAAAAAGCAGTGCAGTTCTTGCTATAGATGTTGTAATTATTCAGGCACCGAACCAGGCTTTCTATGAATCAGTATTCAGTTATAGGAACCTCAGTGGGAAAAGGTGCTAAAGGGATAGTTCTGAAGTTTTTTTTTGTAATATAGAAGAATGTTTCAAAGATAATTTCTCAAAAATGGGAAGCCATGAAGTTTTATCGTCAGATGTCATTCACAAGTCTGGTGTTTCTCTGTTTTTCCCCAAGAGGTATAAATTAAGACATTATCACTATTATCTGCAATATACTTAGATGAATCTCTATTGCATTGCCTTGCAGAGATGAAATAAATCCAGGCCATTTGGAGAAAAAATGGCATTCATAAATAATATCAGCTTATCCACAGATAACAATACAGGATTTAATTTGAACCATTTAGTACCAGGTTACAAATCTTCAGCAGTCTGTAAGTCAGTTTTATTTTTTGCAGCAATATAAATTACTGTGGTTTGATGGCTTGATTTGTTTGGGTTCACATAAACTCCCTGTGAATAAAATCTGCCAATTTTCACGGCAATATAATTTTCAGATGCATATTTTTGTATAAGTGTTCAATACATCTTGGTGCCAAGAACCTGTGCTTATACGCTGTCCAACATACAACATTATACCACAGTGGTATCTTACAATAACATTCTTTGAAAAGTTAGCTGTAACCCCAAAAGTTCAGCTCTCGCAGTTCACACAGATGAGACAGACTGTCATCCCTCTCCTCTCTTTACAACTTTTGCAACCTTTGCAACTTTTAACGGGAGCCTGGTTAATTTAAAGGACTTGTGCCCAAGGATGTGCAATAAGATAACACAGAGCTGATTGTGGACTTGAGTCAGATTTTACAGGGTGGATGGAAAATGTCTTCTTTTTGCCTCATGTCACAAGTTGGAAACTGTTATTGGGTGTATATTACTGTTGTTAGTTGGGGGGGAGAGGGCATATTTTAAATTATTGGTAGGACAGTAAGAATATGATGCGGTATAAGTATGAAACTCTAGCTTTCTGATATCTCTACAATAAAAAAAAAAAAAAGAGAAAAAAAAAAAAAGAGATGAAGTCAGGAAAATATAGGAATGTAAGCCTTCTCATACAGTATTGACCTTAACTTTGTCTGCGCAGCCATTGATGTTAAAGTGAAAAAGGTGCAAGAAACATAGAAGGTGAAAATATAAAACTTTCCCCCCAAGTCTGTCACTATGACTACTAACAACTATGGATTTTATTTAGACTTTGGAATTAATTACCTCAGGAAGTCATTATGGCAATTGTAAGCCTCATGCTCTAACGTTTAAGACTATCTTCAATTATTGGAGTTATAAAGCTTAGGATTCCTGAGATCCATATAAAGTTTGAACTCTATGGTGAAATATGATCTTTGCCTTAGTGACTTCTAGTGGCAATGAGATTCACAGTTTATTAACTTATGTAAGGAAAAGTTTCCTCTTAGTGGTGTTAATTATAGTCATGGGCCTAGCTTTATAAATTGATCTTTTTTGCTATGCTAGGCACACCTCCTTTTGCTTTAATAGCTATAAAAACAAAACAAAAGATATTTTTTAATTATTTTTATTATCTTCTTTTTTTTTTTTAATAAAGGTACTTTCACACATCCACTTTTTATCTTATTTTATTTTAACATTTAATGTTAAGAGCAAGAAATTTTATTTTAAAGAATAGAATTGAGTGACAAACTTACGTGTTTGGCAAATGTTTCTACCTTTGAAGCAATATCAGTGGAAGCCTGAGGGAGACAAAGTTTCAGAATGTTAAAACCACAAACTTTCTTTTTAATAATACATGAAGTTGCCTTAATAAATCCTTATGGAAACTGTAACAGCAGCAACTAATGACTGGTTTTAGTTAATGACCCATTAACATGTTAGCAAAGCAACCACTAACTGTGATATTTGGCGAGAATCAGTTTCAAAGGGACGATTAATATTAAAATGTGATGTTGATTTATTAACCAATACATTTGAAGGTATTACTTTCTACCTGGAGCAACGAGCACATACTGCAGTGGCAGTGTTGGTAAATCAGTAATTCTGTGAGGGTTAATAATCTGTTTTTTTCCAATCAGGCAACAGAAGAAAGAAATAGCTGTCCCTCCCCAGGGATGTTATTTGCTGAGGCAAATTTCAGTCTTGGATGGTGCTTTAAAACAATGTTGCTACTGTGGGTCTTAACAGGGCACCTAGAAATCTGAGTCATGTAAAAGCCAAAGATATGAAGACCTACTTTTGCCTAATTAGGTCAGGGAAAGGGACCTTCCATTAGTTCTTTACTGAGGAGGCCAATATAACAAATAACATTAAAAAAAAAAAAAAAAAAAAAAAAAAAAAGCAGTAAGTAAACTGCTTTGGGATGTCTAAAGCCACTGCTTTTATGTACTCAATAAGTAGTTTTTGGACATATGTTACAGGCCAAGACTCCCATTTCTGTATAGTTGTGCTCTTGCACAACAGAAAGCCTTCTTGAATTGTATCCTCGTGGCTATGCCTGTTGTTGGAGTCAGTGCTTCTTTGGCACGAATAATATCTGTTATGTGCCGCTAGTTCTCTTTCTATGTGTATTTCAAGTTTCCACCTCAGATAAGGTAGAGGCAAAGAAACACACCCCATGCTTAGAGGGGTAGATAACCAAGTCTGTGTAGGGACCTCTTGAGGAACAGGTTCCACTTCCTCAGGTGAGGCTTCATGAAATTGCTGCCTTTTGCACATCGAGTTTTATGTTGTTCTACAAAATTCCAGAGTTATTGATTGTGGCTTTCATCCTCATTGCTTCTCAGAACTGAAGGCTATAAATCACCTGAGAAACCTTTCCTTGAGTTTCAGTTCTTCAGAACTGAAAGACAAGCATGTTCTTGGCACTTTCATTACCAAGATTTGCCCGCCTGAGCAGTCACTTGACTTCAGCAGGCTTCCTTCCTTCATTCCTCTCTTCAGTGTGTCAGATTGTGTCATGTCCCAGATCCCCATGTCCTTTCTATCAGGAAAGCTCCAATGCTTTGCAAAGAATGAAACTTTTTTCTCCTTCAACTCTACAAATGGAGTCACTGAGGTCTAGAGACATGAAACATGCATTTGAGGGCTACTACTTCCAAAACATCCTAAGGGCTTTAAATCCACACATCTAACTTAAGTGTATTTATGTTGTAGTTAGATCCCTTTCCCTTGTTTGTAAATAGCATTGTGGTAGGGTTCAGCTGCTCAAACCTGTCTCCATGTGGTACACTGTGGGTGAAATTACAGTGTCAGTTACACCACTGGAACCAAATAAGAGGCAAGGTCCCTCACATTCATCATGGGGTGCCAGAAGGTAATGGCATGTCAATAGGTACTTACCTGCCTGGACATGCTTAGGCACAATAAAGCATTACAAAGTGGTCAAGCAATAGCTATTATAAGTTAGCTATGATTCTAACTGGCATCCTGCCAGCAACGTTTTGGCCAGTCAGCTAAAGAGAATATTAATCTGAGGTTGATCCATAGCACTGTTTTCCTTTGCAGTTTGTGTGTGTAATATGTAAATGTGTGCATTTGAGCTTTTTGAATGTTTTCTAGTCAGCATGAGATGCCTGTCTGCTGAACAGTTTGCTTCTCCTGAGGCCACTTGACCATGGAAAAGTGAGCCCACTTACCTACAAGGTGCTACCAGCACAGTGAATGCAGATGAAATTGAAACAGAAGCCCAGTAGCAATTTGTCCATGGAGAAACACGTTCTCTTGAGTAATCCAAAATACTTCACATTCCCCTGAGAACCATTGTACACTAACAGTACCACTGTGTAAAGGTGATGATGATAAAGGCAGACTCAATTTATTATTGAGCTGCTGTTCGGTGGAATCTTTGCATGTTGAATTTTTTCATCTCAAATCCAGAAGATGGGAAACAACTGATCCCAATGAAGGGCTCCCCACATGCAGTACTGTCCTGAGCTTTGTTCCTCTGAAGAGAAAGAAGATACACGTAGGGTTATTGCCATGTTAAACCAAATTAGAAGTTTAGTCATGCTGTTTCCTTATTTGTGCCACCTACTGTTCCCAGTTGCTGAGAATCACTGTAAATACAGATACAGATATGCTCTCTTACTCAATATGGGTAGTGTTTTATTTCAGGAGAATGAGGTGCTTTTTTTTTCTTCTTCACTTTTTTTTTTTTTTTTTTAAAGGAAATATTTGTTTAAACATTTGCTCAAGAAACTGTCTTCTGCCCCAAAAGTCTTGTCCTGTTTTTTGAGTCTTTCTTTCTCTTTTCCACCAATGAACAGTGGTAAGACACAGCTCTAATAACCTGAGGAGTTCCCTGAGATTATAAAGGAAAATGGAGCCAGGACACGTTCAGAAAGCCAACTCTGCACTTCAGTTTATAGCAGTAATAGAGCCTGAGCTGTTGTTCCTTGTTGTTCAAAACTGCTAATGGTGCCTGATTTAAAACAACCTTTGCACGTCAGTGATTCCAGTGCCAAAGACACCTGTCATTCTGGTTTCAGGCTTGGGTAAAGCCTGAGACTGAGCTATGTATATCAACAGTGATCAGATAGAGATGACAGTGGAGATTTTTTGCTTCACTTTTTTTTTTTTTTTTTAAGACTTCTTGGCCCAGCTTGGTATAGCTGATGTGGCCTTTATTATTATTATTATTATTATTTATTTCAGAAATGACAGCAAAAATCACATTGCTGCTTTTTGGCATCTCAGAGAATGCTACGGCACAGTTGCTCACCTGCCCTGAGGCTATGCTTCATGAGAATTCACAAGTCTGGAGTGACCCCTCACCTCCTCCTGCATTTAATGGGCAGCTAAAGCAGCTGAGGTGCTGAGGACAGGCAGTGCTACTTTAGGCTTACTTAAAACACCTAGCTTTGGTTCTCATCTAATCCAGTTCTGATGCTTTGAATGAGCAACTTGGTTAGAGCCTAAGTGAGGCTGGGGCTTGGATAAATGCCAGCTTGCTGATTCTCTGCCTGATGAAGACTGAGGAAAACAACTGGAAGATTTGGCAGAAATTACATCAGCATCCCTAATTGAGAATGTGCACCTGCCACTTGCTGTTCAGATCTATAACTCAGGTCTTTCTAAAATTACACCTGCTCCTTTCGCATGTTTAGTTAGAAGCTGTTGACAAGATTGTGTTTTATTATCTCTGCAACTATTTTTTTCTCTGAATGTGGGGTGACAGGGCTCAATGTGAAAGCTGTTTGGAACTTCAGCTGGCAAAGTGAGGAGAGCCTGGCCACACACTCATGTTTAACTAAACCCAGATGCTACAGAAAGAGGGGGAAAGATGACAGCCTTGCACATGAACATGGTTGCTGTGAAAAAAAAATGTTAATTTGGTGATGGGAAGGGGCTTGTTAACTTACTGAACTAGCTTTTGTTACAGCTGCCCATAGGTTTTAGATATTCCTTTCCCTCTGAAGAGGACCCAAGTCTAGGAACTCTGATGTGTCTCTGTGAGAAAGCCTCCTTGGGAATAATTGTAAATAAGCAACTAAAATATACAATATTATATACAATCAATGGGAGAGAGTTAGCTGGGTATGTAGTGTTCATCCTTCTCTATTGTCTTCTTTTTTCCCCTCTTCCCTATTCCTCACATTTTGTTCTTTTAACATATGTATATTCAGAACCACGAATAATTAAGATAACAGTATTACATGATGTTCATCCAGCCTGAAGAGAAAGTTGAGGTAATTTTAGGTAATTACAGAGGGCAAAACTGATCCCCAGTTACCTTCAGTAAGGTATTAAAATAGCTTTCACATGAAGATAAGATCTTTCATAAGATCCTTCATAATGTTATCTCTTAGAACTATCTCCATAACAATATATATGGTATTAGAGAGATATATATAGTTATACTTGCATTTGTAATGACTTGGGTACTTTCAGAAAAAAAAAAAAAAAAAAGTGCTAGGCAGATAATAGAAGATCTTGAAAACAAACTCAGAATATGCTTTCATGAATTAAAATTGAAAAATATGTTTAGAAAATCACAGGGAATGGAAGTTTATACATTCTCAGGTTGAGGTGTATCTTGTTCTATTGTGTTAGTCAAAAACAAACAAACAAACAACAAACAAAAAAACAAACAGAAAACATCAGCAGAGCGCAACTGTGGGACTAGGTATGCCTACATTCACCTCCTGGTTTTTCTTGCCCCAGAACATGCATGAAGATGCTCAAGTCTCAGGGATGCTAGTGACATGAAATCCCTGATTTGCTTCTTGGCAGGTAGTGGTCTACTGCACTTATTCCTATTGAAGTATCAGAACAGAGTAGAGGAATTGTTCTTCCTCTTGACCACCTATATCACCCTCTACCCAAATGCTGAGAGTGTTACCCTTGAAAGTGGGAGATCCATGTTCCCTGCTTGATTTGGAAAAGGATTCCAACTCTTTTGCCTCAGAGAAGATAAGGTTACAACGGCACTGTATGATAACTTTTAAATAGTTCTCACCCTAGCTATGTGAAGAGAGTATAGAAGATTACTACTTTGGGAAAAAATAGGAGCAGGGTTTAAGTATCCTAGGCAAGTGAACTACTGTGAACAAGATAGGGTAAATAGATTCAAGGTTTTCTTTAATATTTGATGGAAAACCCAAGTCTCTGCCAACTGTTGGGTGTAGAGCAAGTACAGAAGTCTACTGTCTCCTCTTCTGCTTCTCCTGAGAGAGGACTGATGTGGTGTCAGCACTCAGCCACTGAACACCAGTGACCATTGCCCAGTTCATAGGCAGTGGGTCCTTCTCTCTTAGGTGCTTCCCATCACTTGAGGCTTCTCTCCACTTATTTTATTTGAACCTAATTCTGCAGTACCTAATTGTTCTACAGTACCAGGATACTGGATGCTATAATGGGTTGTGATTTCATATATATATCAGTTCACTTAAAATTTAACTTTTGCAATGATGACAAGTTCAATACCTGAGTCCCTTAATAGATTAGCCCTTGACTGCTCTGTGTTTCAGTTCTTCATTGATACAGGCATTAACTACAAAGTCTGAACTCTCAATGATGCTGTGGAAGACAAAGGCATGAAAGATTGTCCAGTGCAGAGACACGGTTGTGAGAGGGCAATAGAAGCAGATAAGGTAAGTCATGAGGAAGAGTCTGGATCACATCTCTTTGTAACAGAAGGGTTTGGATCACATCTCTTTGTAACAGAGATACAACTATCATCTATCCACCCTGCAGAAGCCCAAAGCACTTCCTGGGCAACTGGATTCTGCATATTTCAATGTTACTCAATCATCATGAGGCTTTCAATAGCACTCATTGCAGGGTGAGACTGTGCACCACTAAGGAGCATTAGGAAGCAACCCCCAAGAAAAATGGTGGGAGCAAAGCATTAAACAATGTTCTTGTTCTTCATGTTTTAGCATTAAATTAATTCCTAGACATTCAGTATTTATTTTCATGACATTTACAGTATGACCTCTATGCTACAGGTTTAGGAAATCAACGGCTGAAGTATTTAATTTAAGAACCAAAAGCAAGACTATCTGATATTTTTCTCCTCTGCTGGCTTACCAAGCCGTCTTGATAGATTTAAATCAAGAGGAGAGTATTTGTTTCACTACTGATCATTACTTCTTAAGGAAATTATATATAAAATTCCAAGGAAAGATATTTCTGGATAAAGGATTCCTGCTGTCCATCCTATGATAGAAAAATAGTACTGTTCTATAGAAGACTTGCTGTTGTTTCCATATTTTTAATTTAGGTAAGAAGCAAAAGGAAGCCAAGTCCATGTTTAGAATCTTACAAATAATAAATCCAGTATTTTTGCAGTTGGTCTTAATTTGGATTTTGATTTTTTTTCCCCTTTCTTCTTTTTTCAATAATCCTTTAACAGGTTAAAGGTCAAGAGTTATATTTATTTGCAGGGCTACTAATATATTGTCACAAGTGGTCTCAACTCAGGGAATTTCACTTAATTAAATTTATTGTCAATGAATATAAACTTTTAATTACTAGTTTGGGTATTGGGAAACAAAGACAATCAATTAAACAAATACTTAGGGAAATATCTTACCTCTTTCCCAAGGTTCATCTTCACTCCAGACACCTGAATTGGAATCTCTGGATTCTTCTGTGGGCTCCAGACCCCTGGGCTGCCCCTTTCCTAGTGTGATTTACCCACCAGCCACAATCCCTTCAGAGGCAGACCTCCTCTTGTGTTTTCTTTTGTGCATCCTTGTGCGTCTCTTTTTGTGTGTGCCCTGTCCCTGTGGTTACCACCCTTTATTAAACCTTCCTGGTTGCAGATGGTGCTCTGGCTGCATTACTGGTGGGTGATGCTGGACCCAGCTGTGGTCTGCACGGGGCACTCCTGGCCTTTTCCCACACATCCTGCATCCCCCTGCTACCCAACTTCTGACAATTATGCCTATTACATATATAAGGAACACACATAAATCATGTATATATATGTTTGAATCATTTAGTCAAGTCTGTAGATATCTTGCCAGTCCAAAAGTTAAACAATAACTAATTCCAGACTTCAAATGCTTCAGGGACTTTACATCTACTGTCTTGTTTTATTCTTTTTTTTTTTTTTTTTTTTTTTTTCATGTAGTACATCTTCCTTTGTTGTTGTTGTTGTTGTTGTTGTTTTTCTTCCCGTTGAGTACTATGCCTTTATCAGTCTGTTGTTCAGTTGCACATATAACCACATCAGGTATTCTTCCATACAGCCTCTTCAGAATGAGGATGTTCCGAAGACCTATCCCCATTTCACCTGTGAGCCCATCTTAAAGGCCTGTGCCTGTTTTGCTGCCAGTGTGACTACCGTTCTGTTCTAGGGAAAACCACTTTAAATATTCTTCTACCTTAACTTGCTGCTCAGCTGTATGAATGCCTAAAGAGAAGTTTCATTTCTCCCAGGTGGATAAGGAGCTAAATGTCTGCAAGACCTGCATCTAGGATCTGTGGTCCAGGTTGCAAGACAAACTAATGCTGTCACCTCTCTGGGAGAACATATTAGATTCTGGAGAGCTCTAACACACTCCCTCATTTACTCACATATAAGTGAGAAATCAAGCTATTCCATTCACTGAAAGATTTATGACTCAGCAAGGATATTGCAAGTGAAGAAGGTCAATATTCGGGATCCTTCCTTTGAAAATACAGTTTTGTATGACTGATCAAACGTCCTTAAAAACGGTAAGCACCGTCCTACGAACAACCCAGTGTAACACTTTTCCCCAGTGGCCCCTCCAGCGTGCCGTCTAGAACGCCTCGACGACGAGGAAGCATGCACTTTGTGCGCACACTGCCGGCACCGCGAACAAATTTACCTTTTACAGCGCACCTGGGCGGCGTTTCTTTTGCTCTCCGGGCTTTCTCTCCCGCTTTAAGACCGCGGAGGGCTGCAGGCGGGGCTGAGCGCTCGCTGCGCGGACCGGCGGCCCCGCAGGCTGCCAGCAGCCCCCGGCCCAGGCGGCCGGACCCGGTGCGCGCTGCCTGGCGGCTCCGGCGGGGGCATGTGGATGTTGGCCGTCGCCTTGCTCCACAGCATCTCGCACGGTGAGCGCTGCGCGGGGGGTGCGGTGGGGTGGGGGGGGCTCGGTTCCCCGCCGCGGGGAGAGGGGTGAGGGCTCCCTTCGGTTGTGTTGGCCTTCCCCGGGGGAGGCACGGAGGAGCCGGCCGCCCCCCCCCCCCCCCCGCCCTCTTTTTGGCATGTTATCATTTTGGTTCTTCTGAAGCGGCAGCTAACTCCGTGCCGCGCCGGTCGCTGCCTGGGAAGGGAAACTAACGCGGGTGGTGTTCGCGAGGTCCGCGCTTAACGCGGTTTGTGCTCTCGTGTGCTTTTAGAAAGCTACGTGTAAGAGCTGTGAGTGTTATTTCTGGTGGGTTGCATCTAACGGTTTCCTCGAAATCCTTATATAAATACATCGTTGGCACACCAGATTTAGAAATGGGTTTTTAAAAATATCTGCTGCCTTTACAGAAGTATACTTGGTAAAAGAAATGATTAGGGTAAATATCCGAGTCACAGAGGAAATTTGTTACATGATTTAGAAGCATCCGCTCCCTGAGAAGTCCTCTCTTAACATTAACCAATAAAGACAAATACTATATCACCAGAGTCTTGTAAAGCTTGTTTGGGTGAAGCCATTCCTCTCTTATGTGAAAGGTTTGTAATCCTTCAGCTGGATGTATACACATAGGTATTTTGCCATTTTCCCACAAAGCTTTGCCAATGACCATCAGTCATGACCTGAAACAGCTGCTGATCACTTCTGGAAACCATACTGAGTGCAGAGGTTTATGATCTGAGTTCAGAAAAGAAAGCCTGTACTTACAGTGCTGAAAATACCTGATGAAGATCTCAGCATGTGAATTTAAAATTAATGACAAATGTTAACATGCTAATTCTTTCTGAGTTCTCAACAGACAAAAAGCCTGAACCTCATATGGAAAGAGAAGTTCATATTGCTGCAGTTTTCTTATATTCAGAAATTTATTTTCTTACTGTAATTTGATTTGACTAGTCAAGGAAACAATAGTTGAAATTTTTAGCTTATACAGCAGGATGTTTCAAGTGTACCGAATTCTGTGATTTTGGAAAAGGAGATGTTACGTCCATTAACCCTTTGATCAACCCTTAACCTACATATAACCATAAAAGTTAGTGAATTTAGTGAATCAGCCTTGAAACAGCTTGGCAACATAACTAGGTGGTGACTCGCAGACTAGGAAAACAATACAATATTCATTTGAGTGAAATCAAATACTTATTTTATATTATATTATTATATGGAGTATTGATGTATACCTTGCCTCTTAGGATTATTTTCCTTCCTCAGCATCTAGTATTTTCTTCAGTTAACTTTTTTTTTTTTTTTTTTTTTTTTAAATAATGCTATTTTGGTATAAAATCTTTTAAATCTGTTTATTGACTTTTAGCCAACTAAGTATAATTGTTTTTTTTTTTTTTTTTTTTTTTTTTTTCTACCTCCCTCCCCCCAGTCTAAGCTTTCAGGCAAAGGTATGTAGGCCAAAATAATAACAAGTAATTCTCTCAATGTTGCTGTGTAAGAAAGGCAGGAGATGTTATGCAAGACAGGTGTACTTTTTTAAGACTTCTAGATTAACATTGAGCTAAAAAATGCTTAAAGCCCATCGTGTTCTAGTCCTATCATTTCACAGAAAGAGTTATTAGAAACAGACAGGATCCAGGTTTATACAACAGAAGCAGGAAAGTATTCTGTGTGAGAGGAATCTCAGGTGGGGGGAGAGAGAGAGAGAGAAAATGATATCTTAAAGTAAGAGATGAAGTGGTGAGGATGTGATAATCATGTATAAAACCATCATGTAAAAAAATGGGCGTCCTTATTTGCTTTGCAGAACAGGAGATGTAGAGGCTAATATCACTGCTCTATGCCTTCTGTCAAACAACTGAGTCCTCCCCACCATATGACTGTGTCCTGTGTGCTGTTCCTGTATCCCAGGATGCTAGGTGGGGATCTTTTATTTTTTATTTTATGGTAGTTTTGGAAAAAGTGTTCCAGAGCAGTGGGAGAAAAGACATTTTAGCTACTTTCCACTCCTCCAAATTGCAGTCTTTTCCAGGCAAGGTGGGCATACTCATTTTCCTTTTCCCGTTTGTATCCTGTAAAAATGATATTTACAGTGATTACTTAATAGCAGTCACTTTATAAACACTTAAACTCAAAGAAAAAAAACAAACTGTGGTAAGTGTTAGTAAATGTAGGATTTCTAAACAAGCCACCATTATGTAAAAATAAGTAGTGGTGGTGAAGAGACCACTGACAGGTGGATGTACTTAATCAAAATAAAACCACCCAAGGAAAGCTTGAGAAAAACTACCACAACACCAATGTGAGGTGGACCTGAATCAGCTTCTCTGTGGAGAAAAAAGCCAGCTCCAGCTGTTTTGCTACAGAATCTGAGAGGGACTCAGAAATATTGTCCATCCCCCCTGCCCAAAGCAGAGGTAAGTACTATGGCAGGTTGCACAGGAATAGGTCCTGTCAGGCTTTGTGTCTCCAAGGATGACGATTTGACAGCTTCTCTGGGCAACCTGTTCCAGTGTTAAACCACCATTAGTGGACTTTCTTGTTTTTTTCAATCCCTTAACTAACTTTGTAACCCCTCACTAGACCCTCTGCTACATTCATGTCTTTCTTAGATGGGGAGCCTAGCTCTAATACACAGTACTCCAGATGTGGTGTTGCCAGTGATGATGTGATAATAGTGTTTCTTTTCTTCTCTGACACCAGTCCAGCATACTGCTGTCATTCTTATTTACCCAGATGTTTATTTTACTGTGAAACCCTTCAGTAGACAAGGTACACCATTGCATCTATCAGATGTTGCTTTCCTCTGTTGCTGATGTCCTTCATAGCAGCACCCTACCAAATATCTCCCATGAAGTACTTGGAGTCACTTTCCAGCTCCAACCAGTATATCAATTTCCACTTGTTAGCCAGACTCTCAGACTAGTATTTTTCTGCTCTTGTCTTTTTGGCAGGAAATTCTTATATAAGATCTCCATTAGCCTCCTTCAGATCCTGCCTGTGGACTTACAGTTGCTTCAAAATGTGGCAATGCTTTGCTGCTATGGTCATTGGTAAACTTGCCTTAAATTAAGGTGTTAATGGTGTGAGTTGTTTTAGCTTCTTTGTATAGTCAATGAAAAGAGAGAAACAAGAATTTCAGGTGTGCAATTTGTGTTCTACTTCGGATAATCACACTAAGTAGAGAGAAGTAACCTTAAATGTGCATGCTTCTCCCTTTTGACTGCTAACGGGGACCAAGATCTCTGGCAGAAAGTGAGAGCATGGACAAGAGAAGTTTGCTCTATATTTTTGTGTTTCTATGGATTACTTCATAACGCGAAAGATATGAAGAAAGTATGCATCTTCTGCTTATCTGGAAATATTTTACATTAGTGAAACTTGTATTTACCTTCAAATACTGAATATAAATGCTGTTACCTCTATAGATTTGTTTCTTTTGTCTGTAAAAGCAAACAACGTTAGGTTATTACAAATAATTTTGACTCTACAGTGCATTTTCTAAAGTGGTGTGCAAGCACATAGTCTCCTGGTGGTCTGTGATAATGTGTATAAGATATGAAAGACCCCAAAAAATTAACAAAAGCAGAGGTATATACTATATGTAGCCTGTTTTGGTGAACTGTCAGGGGGGTTTATGTTTTTATTTTCTATCCCCTCTCTAATTTTGTCCCTCCTCACCAAAATACTTTCCACCTAGTGGTTTGTGAAGACCTCCTCCAATGCCTTGCTGTCAAATGTTTATGATCTCACAGAACAGTCTTTGTTACAAAGTGGGAACAAGAATATTTTATGGAAATAAGAAGCAGAAAGATCTTGAGAGGCTGAGCTCTGCTTGTCACAGGGAAAGCCTATATGGTGTGAAGGGAAAAAAAAGTCACCCATACATCATTCATGTCTCTCTCTAAGACAAACGATGATGTACCAGAATGAACATTCCCAGCACAGATATGTGAATGGGGAAAGTTTGGTTTTAGCTCATGCTCCTGACTCTTGGGGCAGACCATCTGGAGAACCTATGACAGTCTGCTTTTGTTCTTGCGATGTTATCCATGACAACAAGTTGGCGAAGAAAACATTCATCACAGGCTGTCCCTGAAGCAACCTTCTCAAGGAGCAGACTGGAGCTCATGACGCAAGAAATGCTTCTGGCCAACTTCTCCCGTGAAATGCACACCAATAACTCAATGGAAGCAGGAAGAAGAGCAGATGGAAGGGCTACCGTTGCCCCACACGAGCAAATGCAATTTATATCTGTTTCCTTTCCTCATTTTAACACCCTCCCCGGTAGGCTGTTGCTTGGCAACCCTGCCTCCTTGCTCCACAGCTGCTCTGCATTTCTTCTCCCCCCCCCTCAGCCCTCACGGCTGCACTGGGGTTGGGAAGAGGCATGACCGCATGTGCTCCCAGCAGTCTGCAGGCAGAGATATTGCCTCTTCATCAGCACTCTAAAACAGTTAGGAGCTGCACAAGGAGGAAGATGAGAGTCCAGAGGACACTGCATTTTCTGAGGCATGGCGAGCTCTGCTCTTCCTGTTTCCTTCTGCATACTGACTCTGGCCAGGGGGGGTATTGGCTCCCCATAATTCAATTCTTTTGTTTATGTGGTTGCCATTCTGTGCAAGCCACTGGCATCCTGGGCAGGTAACAGAGAGCAAGCAGTATTTGGCTCAGGACCAGGTGCAACCTTCTTCTCATATAATTACAGTGCTTAATGAATTGCACTGTAAGAATTATTAAAAAAAATAAATCTGCAGAGCTCTGAAACAAAAACTAATTTATTCTTAAAAAAAAAAAAAAGCCTTGTAGAAGCTGCAATACTTCTTTGTATTTCCTTCCCCACCATTCTTTTTTAATAAGAGGCAGCTCTGTATACATACATGCCCATATTCAAACCCAGAGTAGTCCTATGACTCTTAAAAAGACTCAGACTCTTATCCAAATAATCAAAAAACAGATTTAAAGGTGAAATAGCACTCTTGACTCTGCCATTTCATGCTACAATATTATGATCTATACTGTATGGAATAGCTATGCCTATGATTTCAGTATATGTAGTTCACTCCATCGTATCTTGGTATTAAAATAATTTTGTGCTGTGGTCTTTAATGTCTTGTCTTTATACATACATCAGACACACAAAGGGTTTAGTTCATCTGTATTTGGAGACTCTTAAATGGATATCTGCAGTGCCACAATGCTTGTATGTCATGTTATACTACTTTCCCTTATGAGAACCAATTAGTACGAAGAGAAACCTTTATGCCCTTCTGCAAGCCCAGTTTTTCACCCAATTGTCTTCTGATATCTTATATGCTGTGTTCCCAGCTTTTATCTTTAGCTATTTTATGTGTCCATAATCCCTCCCCCCCCACACCTTTTCTATCATAGGAACAAACTTGTCTGTATGAAGATATGAAAATAATATTTTTTTTTCCTGGCCTTTTCCTTCTGAAAGAGAATATTTTTCTTGTAGTTGACTGCTAATCCTGTAAGTAGGCAAGAATCTTACCTTTTTGTTTGTTTGCAAGGTGCAATGCAAAAGATGTCTTCAGGCACACGTGCAAATGATAATAAAAATGATAATAATAGCCCTATGTTTTGATGATCTTGTTTTAAAGAGGAAAATCTGGTATTTTCCTCAAGAAAACATCAGTCACACAATTCTAAAATTCTACCCACAGACTGGATTGGGTTTTTCCATGCCTTACTCTACCATGTTTTTCTAAGAAAAGCCTCTATCGTAGGGAAGGAGGAGAGAGGTTGACAATGTTTGAACATACTGGCCAGTTTCCATTTGGTTGATGAGTGTAAGAAAAACATAGTTAATTCATTGTGTTTATGTATGTATAAGTAACATTCACCTGGGCAGAGAAGAGAAAGTAATCACACTCTAAATTCTTGAACACATTGGAAAATAATAGGTATTTGAGAATCTACTTAGGTATTCAGTCATCTGACCAAACACCAAGATGAAATTCTTTCTCTTCTCACTGATTCTGTGCTCACAGAACCACCTCAGAAAATAGTCTGTCTTGTTTGTGTCTTTCAGTTGTTTATGGAACCCTAGGAACAAGAGCTGCAGCAGTAAAGAGGGAAGGGAAAAAATATTAATTTTCTGTTTTAAGCTTGGTAGGCAGAAACAGTCTAATAAGTCATCTATGCTGTTTTGCAAGCTGCTGCATATCAAGACTGAATGGTTGATTGTATGAATATTGTAAAGACAGATCAGGTGAGAAAGTGCATTTTTTTTTGCCAGATAACAATATTTTTGCACATTATCAATTTACAATAGTTAATGACTTCTCACAAAGCTTAGGAAGAAAACTGTACTTATTGCCTTATTCTGGGAGGTGAACAAGATAGATGTCAGTAGTATAGATGCTCTTAAAAATAATTATATGCGACTGTTTAGATTTCTTTGTCCATCTTGAGTATTCCCAGTATTCATACTAATGAACAGCATTTCAACTAGTATCTTCATAATAGTACCAACAGAACTAGAAATTGCTTTCAAATTTTTAAGTCTCGTGGAAAATATTTAATTTTTTCAGCTTGTTCTGATAAAAATGGCTGACTGTGAGCTTATAGATACAAGCATTAAGCTTAGTAGCCAGTGAATATCAGAAGGTTTAGCGATTGGTTTTGACAAGCATTCAACATTTATCTGAATCTTCCCAGTATCAAATCGGGCATGAAGTCTTGTGAGGAAAACCTGTTTTCATGAGGCTTTTGATTCTTCCATTTCTAGACCAATAGAAACTACTGAAAAGCTTTCCCACTCCTGTTTCTCTTCTATTCTTAACTATCGGCCCCTTCATCACTCTTAGAATGCATCTTGCTTCATTATAGCTACAGTGACAAAGTGCTGGACTTCCACAAAATTTGGTGAAGAGTTGTTCAAATGTGTTATATTCAGCTTTGAAATATATTTTATTTATAAAGATGTCTCCGATCTGAATACTTTGGATTAGTATTTATTTTATCCAGATATTCACAAGTTCTTTACATGACTCCTCTTTATGTGTTTTTATTAGAAGGGGAAAAATATAATTACTGAAATGATCCGGGCTTTGTTTCTTTACTGGTGCTCTCTTGGGGTGATATGCTTCTGCTTTTTTTTTTTTTTTTTTTGGCTTTTTTGTCTTGTTTTTAAGCTAACTGGGACTACAACTCCCTCAGTAGAAGTAAAACCATATCTTACTAAAATGAAAATTGTAACTAAATTTATAGCTATAGTTGGTTTACTTGGATGATAACCCCCATCAATTATCTTCATCTAGTCTACAAACTAGGTGACTGACTTTTTTGTTTCTATTAACTGTGCTGAAAGAACATACTCAAGAAGACTACAGTCAGGGAAAGGGTTCTTTAATAAAGAGACCCAGAATGACTTAGAAACTGAGGAAGGAGTGAGCCTAGGTATCTTTTCTTCCAGAAACTGGACTGATCGGTCATCTAGATCCTTGTTTCATGTATGCTCAGTTTTATCCACCAGCCCCTCCCCCCAGGTCTTCTGGCTGTTGAGAACTGTCTCTAACACCATGCTTTCTCTTCACTTTTTGGACCACAGGGGTCATTTCTTGTGTCTTCTCACAAAATGGGAGCATGATGTACACACATTGCATTTACGTATCTTGCCATTTAGCCCTTTCCAGGTTTACTGAACTGAAAGGTAGAAGGCTGAGCTGATCATTGTCAGTCTGATTGTGCTAGTGGTATTTCTCTATGTACTTTATGTTGGTGGCTCAGGACACAACATATCTTGAATGTCTACATCCAGGACTGTCAGAAAGTATGCTGATGTTCTCAATTCTCCATTGAATTGGATGGCTCAAATGTTTTGGGGTTTTGTTGAGGTCCTAACACAGGAGTTTTTTGCTTGTGCTTTCTTCAGTATATTGTAATCTGGACTGTTAATTTTTTGAGCTACATTTAGGATGATTGTCAACTGGTGTATGCTGTTGCCATTTCAAGAGGTCTTACTCAGAGTCTGCATGGTAGCTGCAGAAAGCTACAGAGTAAGGATGATCAGCTTGTTACAGTCAACCAGTACAAGATCTAAACCCTGTTTAAGAACTTAATTTAAGACCAGTGTAAGCTTTCAGATCATTAATCACAGCTACAGGAATAGTTGCACAGGATTTATTATTATTATTTTCCAGAAAAGATAACTTTATGTGCAATTTCAAATTGAGCTCTCTTGCTGGAAAATGCTTGAGTTTGTTTTAGGGAGAATTCTATAATTTCTATCCACCTGATCTAGAACACTTTTGTTGGTTTTAATCAAATGGAAAACCACAAAACAGGATTCTCCTTGGTTGATGACCTTAAGTAGCCTTGTTTGCTATTGAAGCCTGGTCATGCTTGATTTTTCAGACTTGAAAGATAGCATTCTGACCGATTTCTTGTACTCTGAAATGTACAAGTTATCTTATAGTCTTGTTTCTCTACTTTGACAGATTGTTTAATTTTGGTTTCAGTCAAGTTATTCCCTGAGCAGCAGAGCCAGTGAACCCTGCTTTCATGCCACAGTGTGTCCTGTCTTCTCCTCTCTCCCTTAAACCCAGCTCGGAGCTATGTCTGAATATACCGAGTAGCTGGCTGGCTGATGGTTAAAAAGAAGTTATATATCCATTGAAAGTTGGTCCCTTGCCTTTAACAGTCACAGAAGAACAAATTAGACTCTTCTAGTTTGATGCTGTTGTTGCTTGAAATGCACTGAAACTTACAGAAAATCGCTTGAGATTTCTTTACATGAAACTGAAATTTGTCAAGGGCTTCCAGAGTTATGTAGATGAGTAAAGGAGGTAGAAAGCTAAAAAGATGGTATGTTTGTTCTGTGTGGTACAGCATTGTTTCTCTTAAGCCCAAAGTATGTTGGGCTTCAAAATGGAAAATAAAGCAGTTCTGAAAGAGCTGCATGAATGTCTCCAAAATACTCTCAGATGAACAATTATGCATTTCTGCTAGTCACTATCTCTCCTCTAAACAAAAAGATAAAATAATAGTCATTTTTAACAGAACTTCCCTCCCAGTAAAAACAAACTTCCTCTTTCTTCCCTGAAGATGTTTGTATTTCTTTTATTCATTTCAATAGCATCAGATATTCCTTTGCACCAAATGACTTGTCTGGATACATTGTAGCCTTAAAGGCAACCAGGAGCAACTTGTCCTTGCCCGGTGTTAGTTTCATCTCTCCTACTTTCACTTCAGGACTTTGGTGTCTTCTGGCTGATATCCCAGCCGAAATGCGATGCAGGGCATGTCCGTGATGGAATTCACTGTGTTTCAGTTATGACTTTGGTTTTCTCAAGAATTAGAGTGCAGGGCTTTATACAAGGCTTTGCAAGTGCATTTTGGTCAGTTCTTTATGTCTCTAGAAACATCTCCAGACAGATTCTCCTTCCTGTCTGGCTGTCTTGCTGAGTTTTTTGTTTATGTTCATCCCACTGTTTTTAGAGAGGGGTCATCCTTTTTTGAGTTTCATTGTGGTGAAACAAGGCTGAGGCCATCTCTGCCTTTATACAACTTTTTTTTTTTTTAATTAATGATGTCGTATGAAGACCCCCAAATGTGAAGTGATCCTGCTTGGTACCACATGGGGATTTTGCAGGTTGAGAGTCTGTATAGCTTTATTGTGTTTGCTTTTCATTTTATAGCTTAAACTCAGAGTAGCCCTAATGCTGTTATGTATTTCACAGTATTGATTTTTTTTTTAGCTGTCTTCCTTTAATATTTTTTCACTTCTTTTTTTTCCTTTTTAGACCAACCTTTGCATTATGAAAGAAAGAAAAGATGTAGAAATTGTTTTTAGTTAGGGAGACTGTAATTTACTCTTTCCCTATGGGGGGGGTGGGGTGGGGTGTAGGGAATTTGTTACCACAGGAAAAAAAAAAAAAAAAACACATGAAAGGCCAAACTATATTTGGGGCTGTGGAAGTACTGGGAAAGGCAGAAGTTTCTTCCCCCTCTTTCAGCTGTGCAAAGACTCCTAGTCAGTTCTTGGACGTGCTCGCCTGCCTGGGCTGTGACCTTCCAGCAGGGCCCCCTCCTCCGGTCCCCCCCCCACGACTTGTCAACACATTAGTCATATACAACTCAGCTGATGCCAAACGGCCGCAGTTCAGCCAACTATTGAAAGGCAGGCTATTCCTCTGCGTCCTTCTATTGGTCTTGGTTTTTTTTTTTCCACCGCGGAGACTCGGTGCTGCTTTAAGACTGCGGGAGGCAGGGGGCCGAGCAGCGGGACCGGCGCGATCCGAGAGGCGAGGGGAGAGGAGAGGAGAGGAGAGAAGGGGTGTGGAGGAGAGAGGAGGGGAGAAAAGAGGAGAGGAGGGGAGAGGCGAGGAGAGGAGATGTGCCCGCCTGCCGCCGGGCCGCCGGGCGCTGCGTGAGGAGCCGGCTGGCCGGGGCTGGGGTCTCGGCGCTGGGGGCTGCGGGCTGCGGGCCGGCCGCCTGGGCCGGGGATGCTCGGGTGCCGGCGCCGGAGGCCCCGCTCCTCACCTGTGGCCCTGCCGGCGCGGCCCCGCGGGCGTCTCCCCGCGCCGAGGACGCACCTGGGCGCCGCGCCCCCGCCGCCCGCCCCCGCCGCCGGCCGCCTCTTCCCCCGCCCGAGAGCCGGCAGGCGAGCGTCGGCGGAGCCGCGGGGCTGCAGGCGGGGCTGAGCGCTCGCTGCGCGGACCGGCGGCCCCGCAGGCTGCCAGCAGCCCCCGGCCCAGGCGGCCGGACCCGGTGCGCGCTGCCTGGCGGCTCCGGCCCGGCCGTGGGCGCGGCGGGCGAGGGGCAGCGGCGGGGGCATGTGGATGTTGGCCGTCGCCTTGCTCCACAGCATCTCGCACGGTGAGCGCGGCGCGGGGGGGTCCCCTCGGCTTGCCGGGAGAGGGGCGAGGGTCGCCGCGGCGCCCTTTGTGCCGGACGCGGCCGCCGGGAGAAGGGCGAAGGCGCCCCGGGAGCCGCCGGTCCCCGCCGGGCGGGGGAAGACGGGGCTGGCAGGGCTGGGGATGGAGGCGCTTTCCCTCGACCGCCCGAGTGCGGAATTTTTGCTAAGTGCCGGCTGAGTGCGCGGAGGCTGTCTGAAGGGCTTTCATCCCCAGCTTTCGCGCTGAGACCTTTCCTGCTTTTACCTTTGCTTCTTGATCGCCCCGCGCTTTCACCTAACAATTTCATTTTTTTTTTCTTTTCTTATTTTTTCCTATTCCTTAGTATTTTTTTCAAATACTTTCAGATTATTTCCTCTCCATTATTTCACAAAAAATCTACCTGCTCCCCGGTAGTTTGCTTTTTTATCCCCCCCCTCAGTCACTTATGTAAAAATATGCACGGATAAGCATTACATCATCCGAAAATGTTCGAGACAGTCGATTATAAAGTTAGGAAGGAGAAATTAGAGTGGAGATGTAATGAGGATAAACCTATTCTGTTTTATTTTCTCTTCATTCTGCAAACTCTCTGACCTTTTATTTTTTTTTTTGTAGCTTCTCGAATATTATTATTTTAAGTAGTGGATGGGGGTATTTAGGAGCATTTGGTATATGTGATTGAAAAGAGTCACATAAAACATGTTTAAATTGCAGAACTTTTATTAAGATGTGTATTATCAGTGCGGTTTTAAGGATGGAAAACAAATTCTGCTGTAGTGTGTGATTCTAGCTATTCCACTACATCACCTGCTTCTCGGATTTGAGAACATAGCGTTGCCTGTAATACATTACATCCTGACAGTTAAAACAGAAAGATTAAACACACAATTTCCAATATAGGCAAAGCAGGTGGAGTGGGAAAATGATTCTTGCATTGAATGAATGGGAGAGAAGCAGAGGGCAGAGCGTAAGGCTTTCCTTGAAGATACAAATAATTGAACCTCTACCAGAGGGTGAGGGATGAATGCTGGATGAGGGTGTCTTCACATCTGCTTAAGTATACACTGGATGAGAAAATGCATTGACAGGCATGGCCAGTCCAGTGCAACTAGCTGGATAGGTCATAAATCAGGAGGTGAATCTTAAGCATGTGTTTAGGGCTATCTTGAGATTTTTTCATGTTCCAAGTACTGCAGAATGCAAAATGACTGAAAATCTTCAAACCTTAAACTTTACATTTTTTCATTTTGTCTAGCAGTAAGACAACTGCAACAAGTTTTAACATTAAGAGGTTGCTTGCTTATTTATTTATTTATTTGTGTCAGGCAGCACTGTGCCTTTCTCTGTTCTATTCAGGCAGATCTCTTGGAAGGAGATACTCGCTATCGATGAGACAGAATCGGTCTGAAAGTATATATATATTTTTTTTTACCAGTGCCGTTCAGTTAATCCTAGATTTGCACAGAAAGGAACACTCTCTTCTATACAGAAATCTTACATTTTTTTAAAAAGAACATATATATTTTTGTCTGCTGTACTGATGATATATTTCATATGCTCCAAGTTAGGTAGTTCCCTTCTCCCCCAAAGGATTTTGAAGGAACCGAATAATTTTAATTTACGAGGTTGAAATAATATAGAAATTGCTTTAATTTACTCCTTTATCTATGAAGTCAGTAGTAATTTCACTTTCAGTATCCATGTGTTTTTGGACCACAGTCAAACAGGAAATTGGATTCCAAATGTTTTTGTTTTTAATAGTGTAAAATATAAGTGGTACATGCATCTGCATAGATTCTATACTGTCATGCAGCAATGTTCATGCACTTGTGCATCCAGGTTACTAAGATAAAAATATTTTATGTATGCTGGTATTGTAAGATAAAAGCATTGTAGAAATACTTAATGGATGGTTCAATGATTCTTTGCAAACTTAAGTGTTTTTATTTCTGACATCATACCTGATGTCAATATAGGTATGCATTTTGAACCTTTTTAAAGGAAAATTTTGGAACTGATACTTATCTTCATATTCAGTAATACTAATAATAAAACCCAAGTTGTTCAGTTTTATTTCTGATTATTGTATCAGAGCCAAGAGTCAGAGAATAATATTTTTAAAGGACTTTAGGTTTTAATGCACTGTCATATCAGATATGTATCTCTTTGAAGGAAATGACTGCATATATAAATAGAAATGTCACATATACATTTATTTTCATTATTCTATCTATAACTATATCTAATTCCATTGTGTGAGAGGTAGTGTTCTTCTATGACTATATCTTTGAGGAGGGGGGAGATGCTGAAGCTACTGAAGCTTATTTAGCTTCTTGTTTAACTCCTTATGGAACCATACTGAATTAATTTCAAAAACAAGTACGTGTATGAGTGGTTTTCAACTGTGTTACATCTCATTCTCATTTTAACCTTAAAATGTGTGAGATTGTTCATGTTTATAATCTGTGACATTACGTTTTTTTTTCTTTTTTGGGGGGAAGGGAGGAATAGGTAGCTTAAACCCATAAAGTGTTAATTAATTTTTTAACCCTGTAGTTGTTGTCTTGGGCTAAATTTCTACTGAAGATAATGGAAATTATCAGAATAATAATAGCAACATTGGCCCCCATATTTCCCTGCAGTCACTCAGCACAAATACATTTTGTCAAATTAGATATGAGTGGTGCCACTGGGTAGGCTTTGTGTTTGTAAAACAGCTTCCTTCTGGGGACAATAAAATACTGACATGCTGTTACATCCAATTAGTATTTCTGAAACCTGAAACAAAACCTTCCCAAATACCCTGTTAAAGTTCTTTGATTTATAAAGGCTTTAAACTCTCCATGCTGAGAGTTTCTTAAAAATACAGGTAACAGGTACTGTTAACCACAAACGTACTGCAGCCCTAGTAAATGCATTTCAACCTTAATAAGTGCATGGGACTATACAGACATCAGTGGGAGCTATGCAGCTGCATTCACCACTGTGAAAACCTGAGTCATGCTCAGTTACAATCCTGAGCAATACTTGAAATTATCTTCAAGATTACTGTACCTGTACTGCCTTCTATGTTACTATACTGAAGTATTCCATTAGCAAACATGTACATTCAACAGTGCTGATGAAGAAAGTCCGTTATAGTCTGGTCATAACCAGTAAGGGAGTATTTTGCTGATAACAGGGAGGGGAGACCATGAAAGAGAGCAACCTCCTTCAAAATCCTGGTTATAATTTGTGTGATAAAGTTTGTTCAGAATTAAGGGTGCTCTTTTCAGAAATTAATATCATCCAATAGCGTTTAATCTGTGGTATAGGTATGCTGAACCACTTTGCAGTCTGCTTTCTGGCTGCATTTCTTATGTGCCTGGTGTCCAGAGTTCTGCTGAAATGAATGGAGCATCAGGAGACACACGATGCAGTACAGTTGACACTAAAAATAAATTCCCATTAAAATGACTTCCCATTTGAATCTGCAAGTCTAGAGTACACACACATCTCTTTCCCTCTCCCTGTGTCTACAACTATGGGTTTTAGTAGTGCACTAGAATACTGAGAAGAGCAGCGCACTGAGCTGAGAGCAGGGGTTAGGCTGGAGGAGGAGCAGCATCGATAGTGCTGGTGGTGCCAGTGATGCACTCCAAAGAAAATGGTGACTGTGCCGGGCACGAAACATTTAAGGAAGAGAAATCATCTCTAAAATCTTCGTAGAAACATTGTAGTATGTGTATAGTTTATGTGGAACTGCATAACCAAATTCTTTCCTTAGAAGTGTCACTGCATGTGCAGGAAGCATTGAGGTGACTGTATGTTTGTGAAAAGCACAACACAGCTGATGGTGTTTCTAATCTTGTGTTACCCATCAGCTACAAATAGCTATTAATTCATTACCCGATGTCTAATAAAGAAATCTGTAATAGCTAAGAAGTCCAAGCACACTGGAGATCTCTATTCCCATTTCAAAAGAAAGCCTTCACCCTGGGCTGTGCTCAGGAGGGATGACCCCAGGCCCTAGGGTGGCTTGATGCAGGATGCTGCCGGCACGGCTGAGCTGGTGCCACACGACACTAGTGGGCAGCAAACCACACGAGTCTGGCGGCATTTCTGACAAGCAGTGAAAATGAACAATACCCAAAGGAGGCGTTTTGTCTTTCTTTTTTTTTTTTTTTTTTTTTTTTTTTTTTTTTAAATAAGTGGTCACTAAACTTTTTGACTAGTGGACACTGCATTTTCTTTCTACAAGGGCTGAATAACAGATGTGTGTGACAATGAAGGTCGTTTTGGGAACAGTTTAAAGTTAGGTTGATTTCTGCAAATGATAAAAACAAAACCATAAACCCTGCGAAGTAGCTTGCAGCTATGTGCTGTTTTTCTTGCTGATTTCAGGGGCATCTCCTCAATGATGCTGCATCCAGAGAAGTTTTGAGTTGGTTTCAATTTTGTTTTTGAGTAAATTTTGTCATGTAATATACCATTAAATTAGATTATTTGGGAAAATCTTGTGGGTTTTAATGAGCAGCTCATCTGTAAAGTTCCTTTAGCACATGAGCTGTGCAAGGCTCTGATTACAGCAGCAGCTGTGCTCAGGATGGACCTCAACTTCTTGTCTCTCTGCCTGGATAAGTGTCCTCATGAATATGTCATTTTCTCAGGGGCAGTGGTGATTGGAGAGTGAAAATAATCTCCTTTACCTATTCAATAAACATTGAAAAGATAACAAGCAAAAAGATATGAAACTGAACGTCTTGGAGGGGGGAGGAGGAGGGAGGTTGTGGGTAATGAACTGAGGAGTAAAACATATGGATAGCACTCTTTTCCCTTAAAGTTTACTCTAGTTAACATGTCGAATCAAGGCCTCTTCAAATGTACTACTCATTTAGACTTTGATTTTAATTGAAACATGCCATGTCTTGGTCTGTCAGTCTAGAGATCTTTCAGATTTCCATTGGGGAATGCACTAATTCCAACTTTAAGGACTGGAGAAGGAAGAAAAAACATGTTACATTCAACTTAATTATGCTAAGGTACAATTATTTTTTTTTTGAAATTATTTCTTTTGAGTTGCTGAAACTAAAAGTAGTAAAAAAAAAAAATCAATTTAAGCAATACAGGTCTGTAGATCAGAATACTCAATTATTTCAAGGTGAATGTGTAGGTGTATGCCATTAAATCACTTGTTTCGCAATATAGCTTGAGATATTTCACAATCCATTTTAAACAGCACTTCCTTTCTTTTAACCTGTTTTGAAATCAATGAAATTAAAATTTCAAACAACTTTATTATACAAAAGAAACTCCTTCTTCTCAATCTTTGTCTTTCTTTTAAATGCATTCCATCAAACAACTGATATTTTCAAAAATGAAGTCTCATAAAATGAGAGAGATTTTATAAGAGCCTATCGCAGCACAATGTTTTGGAGCACTGAAGAGAACCTCTTTAAGAACAAGCCACAGATTCCTCATGTACTGTGGACTTCAATTGTCATTGCTTTTCTTTTTATATCACCATTCACATTTCTATTATCTCAAGTATTTTTTTGTTAGAGTATTGGATTACTCATCAGAAAGAGGTTCATCAATGGGCATTTATCACAGTGAAGTGGGCAACAGATATTATGATGCACCCAGATGAAAGAAAGAAAGGCAAATGGATGGACAGAGAGGGTGACAGAGATTAACAAGTCTTCCCAGCATCCCTGTTTAAGCTATTTTTACTTAGAAAGCAGGGAGTAAGGTTTAAGAGTGAACCGGCAATCCTATTTATAGAAAGACATTTTTAAATGCAAAGACTCTGAGAAAGAGAGTCACCTCCATACTAAACACCAGCCTCCCTGGAGCTCCCTGGTAACTGAGGGAGGGAGCAGCCCAGCGACCCAAGCTGCATTGCTGATGTGCCTCTGCTGAAGCTTCCAGAAGGACAGAGCCTACACAAGCACAGGGGCATGGGCCACAGCGTAGCCTGAGAACTGATCTGAAAATAGCCCACGGGTGCATGTCAGTGTGGCAGATGCACAAGGGCACATGCAAGGAAATGGATTTGCACCACCTGAGAAACTGTTGGACTGATTAATATTCAAAGCCTTAACATGCAGGCCGCTGTAGAGCTGAAGACAACTGTTCTGCTTGTGTATCTCTAAATCTAGTGTGCTGGGAATACAGTTCCTTCTGATATCAATATCTATATTTATACATAGTTTGTAATTGCTTAAAAGCTACTGTGTATGGAATATCTGGCACTTGTTCTGCTGTCCAAGTGTACTGATGTTATTTTCTTCTAATTAATCACATGGTAATCCCATGCAGAAGATTTATGGCTTTAGATTTCTGTTTGTATTAGGCTAAAATATATCCTTGGTAACCTCCTGTCATCTAAAGTAATTTTTGGATAAAGTTTTGAGGAGACCTCCAATATCTTAAGAATATCAGAAACATGATTCCTGAAAGGACCAAGAATCTTTCAATGCAACTGGAATATAATTACGTTGCACTGTGACTTCAAATAGTCATTTATCTATGTAATCTACTCGCAGTGATTCTGTAGATAAGATCATAGTGCTGCTCTGTCCATATAAATATCTGTTGGCATGAAATCTTTACATGTTTTGCCAAGAAGTGGCTTATGCTAAACCTGCACATTAAGGGTGTTTGTCTCCATCATTTTTGAATGGCAGCCCTTCACGGTCCCACTTTATTGGTGCTACAGAATTAAAGAATTTGCTGAAAGTTGTCATGAAAGAAAGGCTTTAAAACTGCTTGTATATTTTCAGCTCTGCTCCTTAGAGGCATCTCCATTATAACATGTAGTTCAGACTCCTGGAGGCTTAATAATATGAAGTTAAAATACCAAATGTAAGTCTTTTGACACACAGATTTTGTTTAACCTGACAGAGAAGACTAGGTGGGGTATTGAAATATACAGCCTTGGAGGAACCCAGGTGCTGTTGCTGCCATGTGTGCTGGACTGGATAAATTGCATGGTAGGATTTGAGTGCACTGAAATGCTGGTTGATCATTTGCTTTTTTTTCCAGACCACAGGAATGAGATGCATAAAATTAAATCTCTGTTTTTTGCTTGCATGATTGCTTTGTCCATCAGAAATCCTTATTTATTATTTTTATAAGCTGTATTACTTTCTAAAACTGAAAGCATAAAGGAATTCCCTGGGATTTTCTCTGGGGCTGTTACTTGGGATTTTGGCCCTGACCCGGGAATCACACCTCGAACGCATAAAGTCAGTCTCCTGAAAATGAAGAGGTGAGTGCATGACGTTTTTAGACCACTTCTGCCTTGATCTAAGGATAGGGGCAGTCCTTGACAAAAATCCTTTTTGTTAAGAAAAGCTGATTCTGATGTCCCTTGAGGAGGAGCTTAGTGAAAAAAGTCATTCAAGCAGACCAGACTGAGGTGGCACTCAATTTAAACAGGAAAGCCTAGTGCGGTTCACTCTCCAGAATGTCCTACATCTCCAGCTGGCTCTACACTTCTCCTCCCATTAAGTAGTTTGCTGTGGGTAGTATCAAAATATACTGGTGTTCGTGTATTCCAGGGAAGAGAGGTGGACCATAGTTTGTGTTGCAACTGCAGTTGAAAGACACGAAGCCAGGCCTCACTATGTCATGATAGATAGTTAATTTAGGAGATTCTTACTGAAGTCTCTGTTGCCTCAATATGTCTGTAGAGCTTATTGGCATAATAAAGTGAATCCTGGTAGTCTAGAGTAATGATCTGCTTTATACCAGTTCATGCTTTCAGCTGTACGTATTCGGGAAGCTTCCTTTTGTACCTTTCCTTTTTTCCTAGGTCTGTTGTATGACTCCAAGATTTCTCTTTCATCTTGGCAATGTGTGTTTTTTTTTTTTTTTTTTTTCAACCTTGTTGCATAGGGGGTTCTAGAAAGCAGCTTTTTATCGTTGCAAGGGTGAATGGAAAGCACAGAGAGTAAGGCTCAACTCACTATGGGACCTGAGTGATGGGAGATGCTTGCCCTGTTTGGTTGTGATATCAGATGAGGATGGTGCTTTTCTTGGCTTTTTGTGTGTGTTTAAAAAGTACATAAATTGATGCTTAGGGGGAGAAGGGAAGGGAGGGGATATGAACAGTTGGATAAGGTGGATAAGGTGAGGGAGGGAGAAGGGAAAGCTTCAAACTGTGTAGAGATCTAGACAGCATTGCAAGTTGTATGATGAGAAGAGGCAAGGCAAAGAGCCTGAAGCCCTGTGGGGCAGCAGGAGGATGGTGTCCAGAGGCCAAGTCTGAGCTCATATACGTTATGGCAGGAGGCTCTGAAGTCTTTGTGCTTCACAGTTTGCAGTGGGGAAGGCAAAGCTGAACCAGCTCCTTTGCTAACAGGAACCATGAGTAGGGAACCCAACAAGCTGTGGCTTTGGGACTCCCCATTGCTGGTTCCTACATCCACATTGCTGCTGGTCTGTACCAGGGAGCAAGCTGATATTCCACGTGGGTCCTCTGTGCTTTGTGAAGGGAGAGGTCAAACTCATGACTGTTCTTATCCTTTACCTACCTGTATTCAGCCTTTTCTGTCATTTGTGTCTGCTCATGTTGTTTCAACTGTGATACAGGCTTAATTTGAGGCCTACAGCACTTTTATCTCCACCTTATTCTTACAGTTGTTTGTATTTATTTGGGTAGCAAAAGTATTTCTTGTCCCTAGAAGTTTGTCCACTGAAACAACAAATGTATTTGTGCGAGTGAAGGGGGATCAAGGACAGAAAGCAGACCTGTGAATGTCAGTGCGGCTGTAAGGTAGGATGTGTGAGTCCCCTGTCTGAGCAAAGGACAAAGAAACTGAGCTCCTTTATTGGGCAGAAGGGAGATAATTAATCCTCAGAAAAAGAGGCTGAGCTGTCAGGCTTTCACAGAAACACGCTGGCAGCTGTGATTTGTTGTTCTGCTTTTGGGAGCCACAACTGGCAGGTTTGGTGCAAGGGGGGCTGCTTGGAGCATGCGCCCGAACACCCGACCCTGCTCCTCAGGCCCTCCCTGGGTGCTGGGTCCTGCAAGCTCTGTGTGATGACAGAGGTAAAAGCCTGTCTGAAGGTCTAGAGGCGAGTGCAAAGGCGATGCAGAGGAAAAGAAATAGCCATCTGAAGAAACTCTAGCTATAGCAGTTCAGTGCATATTTATTATGTTCAGAAGTTAGTCCCTAGTGGATAAAAACATTTATAATATTCCTACCACATCTCAGAATATGTTTCTATAGAAGAGAAGAATGCTTATTTTTTTTTTTTTTTGTGATTACAAAGGGAGTAAATGAGTTTAAAAATATATATTTTCCTCAGCTCCATAATAGCGGTCTGACTGCTCCTTAATTTTGAGAAGTTTTGAGATTTTTTTGATCAGTAAAATGTGTTTTGAACATGGCTGAGACAAAAGGAAAAAAAAAGTTTGACCACTCTGTAATGTGAATGTGGTTACTCTTGTACCTTTCATCATCTCTACCAGTCTCAGTCCCTAGTGTGGACATTCACTAGAGGAGGGGATTATGGCTGGCTGAGTACCTTAGCTCTGGCATTTCCAAAGGCCAGTGAATTGGGCCTTGTGCTCATAGAGTTCTGTTTAAAATAAGTAGTATGTATTAAATAGCTAGCTCATAAAAAATGAAAGAATTAGGACATGGCACAATGTTGGTGGTCTCATGACATCAGAAAGTGGATGAAACAGGGAGCTATACTACTGATACCATCAGGGGATGCTATCATTTGGCTCAGGCCTGTTGCACTCTTAGAGGGCAGTAAGAAAAGAGAGATTTAGGGAGATCATAGAATTGTTTAGGTTGGAAAAGACCTTTAAGATCAAGTACAGCCATCCACCAAACACTGCAAATCCACCTCTAAACCATGTCCCCAAAATGAATGGTGGTGGTTTTCTTGTGTTCCATATTATTTCTGACCATGGTGCAGTCTTAAGTAGCATTACCAGCTCTATGTTGCTCCCCCATCACTTCACTGTGCTGCTTTTTTTTTTTTGTGTGTGTGTGTGAAGTGATGCAGAATCTCCTGTGTTTGAAGACAGGGCTTAGAATGAAACAAGCTAGATAGTAAAACAACTTAAAGTTATGTGATTTTAAAATATCTTACTTTTTAATAAAATTACTTTTGCTTTTTAATTAAATGGACTCCATATATGCTGGTATATGACCTCCCTCTTTGATCTGGGAATATTTGCGGGATGGTGGTTCTACCTTTATGCTAGTGAGAAACTAATTTATATCCTTTTATTAATTCATCTATCAGTCACGTTTCTTATTAAAAGTGTGACAGTGCCTTAAAGTGATATACTGTTGACACAGCTCTTTGCTGCTGGGCTGCTTTTTGGAAATGTCAGCTGCAGTGGAAAGCTGCACACTACACTCTTGAGAGTCTCCAGGCTGCTTGCACCAATTGCATATAGTGCCCAGTATGCAGAAAACCTAGGGCATACTGGCCTTATGTGGTAATTGGTTACCTTATTTTATTAATGTGCAGTCATTCTTAGAAGGCTAAAGGATTATTAGTATAGCTCTGTAAGAGGGATATAATCAATTTAAATTAGCTCACCGTTGAGCCTATATGATCTGGCATCTTTAAAATGTAGGTAAGCAGCTCATCATTTTGATTTCTTATATAATATTGTAGGAAACTTTTTTCTAAGTCCAATCTTACCTATGAATGGTGCAGTTCATCACTTAAATATTTTTAGTGTCCAGAATAATAATCAATTTGAAAAGATAAATAGTTATTTTTAAGAATAAATTACATTTTTTTTACGTAGACAAAAGACGATTCCTATGATCCTCTCCACCCGGCATTCTGCTTCTCCCCTTCCACCTTCCCACACAATCTTCCAGGCTTCCTTCTGTCCGTACATATCTTTTCCTGCCCACTCTCCAGACACAAGTGTTGTTTGATTGTTTGGGTATGCATTGGGATGACTTTCTCATCTACCCAGGTTTCTGTTTTAGAAAAGTGATGTGATTTTACCAGGAAATCTAGACAATATTAGGCAGAATAACTCTCTTAATATGTCTTCCTTTCAATTCTCCCCCTCAGCTCTAAGCCGAAAAACCCAGTAGTGCTGATTTAGACTAATTACTTTAAATGCAGTTTGTAAAAGGATGCTAATACTTTGCTATATCCCTGAAGGTCGTCTAAGTGATCTATAGTTAAACATTCATGTGGGAGACTCTTGGGGGAGACAGCAAGGAATGATTATAATGGAAACACTGTGGGCTAAAGTGTGTGCTCATGCTCAAGTCTTCATCTGGCAAAGTAGGGTAGTGGATTGTTTCTGGGGTTTTAGAGCTATTCCTTGTATCTGAATAAGATATAGTTTGTAGACTCAGCTTCAACATCTCCCATGCTGGAGAACTGTGTGTGGCACAGGGCTAGAGTATTTAAACTGCTTTTTCAGCACTGTGAACCTCCATCTCCGTTGTGTTTCATTATGGAAAAAAATAAAAATCTGTGCATGATCTTGCATCATTAAAATGTGCTGGGTGCCCAAGGTGTTTCTTCATCTGTTCCTCTAGCAGCTTTTCCCCTCAAGTGATTATGCTAATTAGTGTTTGATCAGATGATTAAATTATAATTCGATTAATCCTGTGCGCTAAACGCTCTGAATGCATTTCCATCGCCTGAATGCCTTGTGCTTAAGCATTCCTGTTTGCAGCTTGATATGAAGCTCTTGCCTTTTCCCGTACCTAATAGCTTTTTCTATTTTAAAAGCACTATAGTTCCCTTTGACGTTAGGAAGCAGAGGAATGGGCTTTTGTTTCCTACTGTACTGAACAGAACCAGAAATATGTATGTTCCCTTTATATGAACCAATTATTTCTAGGGATTATATATATATATAAATAAAAAGGATCAAATCTGTTTTTCTTTTAATACACACCCCTCATGTTCCATTCATAATATACTGAGGCAAAGCAGTGATATAGCTAAGTCTTCTATCCATTCCCATTATGAGTTGTGCTTTCCCCTAATAATTCTCCCCTTTTCAAAGCTGAATTTTTTTTTTTTGGTCAAGAAGGCTCTTCTCTGCAGAACGTATTGGTATGTGTGTGACTTGGTGGGGAGGGGGGGGAAGCAGAAGGATGTTTTTCCTCCTTTAACTTACTTTCCTATCCCTTTTCATCCAGGCTTATTTCTGCATGTCATCTGTATGAGATAATCTCCAGCCGGAGTGTAGAAAACAGGACACAGAATTTATAACCTTGGTGCCACTGTGAGATGAATGTTTAGCTGCAGCATTGCTTTCTTTGTCTTTGGGGTCCTGCATTTTTAGATTATTTAATGTGACTAAGATACACAGATTTGAGAGTAAAAAAAAAAAATCATAAAAAGGAGGTACGTAGGGTTTAAATATTAAATGTAAATAGTTATTACATAATTGGATGTGTTAAGTCATTTCTCCATTTTTGCAGATGTAGGGTACTCTCTCTGAACATCCATTGCTTCCTATGTCAGAGACTGCTGGATAGTAATGAGTGGCCTGAGTTCAGAAAAGAATGCTAAATTTAAATCATTTGGTTTGTTTCCATTCTACAGTGCAAAAAATAAATAACCCCAGCATATAGCAACCTTCCTCCCTCTCTTTCTCCCTCCATTTCTCTCCTCAATTTTCCTCAGGGGACATGTGAGACAGATTGAAAATAGGGTTGCCAAGACCTTGTCTAGGGGGATTTGGCTTTGCTGTACCCCAGGTGTGGGAAGGTAGAGCAAGGGAATAGGAATATAAAGGATGTTTTCTCTTCTCTCTCCCTCTCTTTGTTTACCTTAAAAGCTGTCAGAGACTCATAGAACTCCTGTAACATCTTATTTCCCTTCTTTCAGACTGTCTAGGAAGCAATTTTACCTGTGAGGTGACTGGCATGTTACAATCTATTACCAGCCATAAAACAACATGGGGTAAATAAGTCTCCATAATTAAGGTCACAGAGGCCAAAAGCACCTTCATACTTTAAAGCACAGCCGTGTAGCAGTAATTGAATATTGAGATCTCATCAAGCTTATAGTCTATGTCTTGTCAATGAATTCAGCCTCATCTTTCGCTGGGGCCCTAGCCTGTGAGTCTCTCTCACCCTTGGCTCACTGATTTATGGTTTTACCTTGGGTAGTCAGGTGTGCATCCCGGGCAATTGTCTCACTTACTTACACCCTCCAACAAGGTTGTGGGCAGATGTTCATTCTGTAAACATCTGTGCAGATTTAAGGAGCTGCAACCTTTGGATGCCTACTTCTGCCTGGCAAGGAGGGGTTATAGTTCCTGCAGGTTACCCTTTGAATAGTGGTGCTTTTTTTTTTTTTTTTTTTGAGTGCTCTCTGATCTCTTTTAATAACAGGCTAAGATTAATGCAAACCTCCTGTTTTAAATTGCAGCTGATATAGTTGTCTGTAAGCAGGACCACTCACATGAATCACTCTGCTGTCATAGCTGTGTGGGGTAGAAACCTCCATCTGGAAAGCAGTGATGAGTAGCTGGAGGCAGTAATGCCTTCAACTGATTCAGATAAATAGGTCTGGAAGCAGGCTTGTGTCAATGTCCCCATTTTTAGAACTGAAAGAATTAGGCTAAGCTGAATTAAGGCTCTAATTCTAAATGAAAGTGCTAGCTTAGGATGGTGCTTAGCTTGTTCTTTTTTAAAGTTTAATTTCAGATTCATTTCCTGAGTCTCCCTATGTGGACAGGTCCTCAGACTCTGCCTAGCCTTGGGTAAGCTACTTAAGCTTGTGACCTGAGGATGTTACTGCAAAATAAGCTAAGCTGTGTGGGAAGTGCTCTAGATATTCCATGTAAACTAACCGTATGCCTGCTCTTTTTTCTTAATGGAAATCATCCTTTGTGTGGTCTTCCACAGCAGACAGATGGTGATCTTCATCATGGTGATCTTAGAGTAGGGTAAGTAGGAGTATCCAAGTAGGAAACTAGCAATGTCTGTGGAGGATGAAGTTCCCAACGATTTCTTCTTAACTCTGGATCTCACTTCCTTATCTGTGTGGTGGGAACAACTTTTATACCCACCTGGTAAGCAGTCTTTTGGCTGAATATAAATATCCTTAGCTCTTCTGACTTCTAGATGTTGAGAAAATCGTGTCGTGCAGTATGCATGTGCTTTTGAAAATGCTATCTCTGTGTTATTTAGCAGTCCTTTCCCTGGTAAATACACATGCTGATAATCTAGCAGTAGAGGTCAGTACTGATTTGCATTGGAGAAGCAAACCTAAAATAAGGAGGAAGAGGCAACTTCTCTAATCTACAGTATACAAAAATACGACCCATTTTTTTGTTAATGGTATCCACTGCTTAAGTCATGTTGTTCTGTGATACCTTCATATAAAATACTAACAGTGGATAGGATGACAGCTCCAAGGTCCTTAGGTTTAGCTGTTGCTATTTTAAGCATACAATCTCTTCCTAAGTGTGTTAAACTCTGCTTCAAAAGTATCTGGACTGTAGTTAGCCTGGCTTCCTACCTTCAAATAGTTACAAATAAAGAGGGATTGTGAAGATGGTCTGTCCTGGGGGACAAGTAGTTCTGAGCTCAGTGGTCCTAAGTCTTGTACAGAAACTTGATAAATTTTCATTTTAAAACATGGCACCGAATGCATCTGTTCTTTGTGGCAGGGATAGATCCTCTGAAACAACCCATAGTATTAGCAGATTTGTAAGACAGTTGGTGTTGTCTGACACACGTTGTCCTTTATGGGAAATAGTCACATTTCCTCAACCACTTTTAATGGATGTAAACCTTCCTCTTTCACTCTCCCAGATATTCTCCCTCACCTTCTCACTTTCTCAATGTATTTGTGGTCAGCTGGTTTGATTAAAGTTGAGTGTGGTGATTTAAAGCTTATATCAGTTTGGTGTCTTCAGATTAGGTTGCTCTTCATAGTTGCCAGTGTTGTGGTCTGGTGATCAGGGCTGTGCACAGTTTCACCTGGAAGGGTAAAGGAGAAAAAGAGCAAGCCTGCAAGAGGGAGCAGCTCCCTCCCTGTCATGGCACTTGAAGCCTGTGCTAGTGCTGGGGAGAGAGACCATCACCCTTGGTACCCTTGTCCCATTTTCTAGCCCACCTGTGTATCTTGTTTGCACTATTGACTACTCAGAACTTATAATGTCTTTTCAGAAATTGCTGCTCCTGTGTTGCATGCTGAAGTACGTAGTATGCTTAAGGAAAATGTAATCAATTCTCTTTTTCTTGTTTTTATTTGCAAGTATGTGCAAGGTGCAACTTCAGGCTGGCTTAGTGATTGTTGGCATGTTCAGTGTTTAAATGGGCCATTTGTAGGCCTGAGAACAGTATGATGTGGGCTGCTGCCTTTTGGATTCCACCCCACAGCAAGCTGTTTTGAGGACCCAATGTAGAAGAAAAAAGTAACTTTCACTCTCTTCATCCCTAAAGCAGTTTAAAGTTAGGATTTCTCACGTTACAGGCATCACTGGTCCACACTGGAATTGTATGGCTGACCACTTCTCTTGCAGAGGGAAAGAAGTGGGTCAGAAACTTATCAGAACCTAGCAAAACCTACAGCTACTTTCTCATACAGTTTTGGCCCTAACTTTTAAAACTTAGTCCTGGGGTGTTTACTTTTTTAAAAGCTCCATTGATTTATTCTAAGTATTTTTTATTTATTTTTTCTGCCAGAGAAAATCTCTTCTGTGTACTACTGAAGACTTCACAGGCTTTTTGCTTTTCCATTTTCTTCTAGCCTTCAACTCCTGCAGATATCTTGTCTGCAAGAAGCATGTGCGTTTAGAGTCCTGTCCTGTCCAACTGTCTTGAAAATTCACTTGCCATGTATGTGGCTCTGTTTTCTCAGTTGCAACAACTATTCTGTGCATATTGAGAGAAAGAGAGGGAGAGGGAGGTACTAAAATGAGAAAATGGTTCCATGGCACAAAACTGATTTTTTTTTTTTCCTTTAAGAAAAAAAAGTCTACTGAAAACTGAGTTGGGTCCATGAGTCCCTAATAAGACTGTCTGGGGAGTGGGGTGTGTGTGGGGGAACATACAGTACGTGGGTTATCCAGTGTGTTGTATTTTCAAGGAGGAATTAGTTCTACTTAACTACTATATAAACTTAATCTCTGTGTACTATACACAGTTAAACACTATACAGTTCATATGGGGAAGATTTTCTTTGCTGTAGGGTGCAGAAATTTTAATTTTAATCTTCTTGCGTTTTGTCTTTACCTCTGACATTAGCAATAACTAGTACTGTAATAGCTTGCACCTCAGTCTACTTCCTCCTGGTGGCTTCACCTCTCCTGCCCTGGATTTTCTCTGGCATCATCTCATAGCACTTGTTAGTTGCCACACATTGATTTGAAAGTAAGGAGAGCATTTCACTTACATTTTATTTTCCTTCAGTCATTCCCTTTTCTGTCCTTCACCAGTCACACCAGAAAAGTAAATATTCAAAGATAATCCAACCTCAGAGCTGATTAAAATTGAATAAGAACTTTTACTTTAGCCTGCCAGAGAGAAGCTTGGATTCAAACACCTGGAGTGACTTACTTTTATTCCCTCTTGGAAAAACTAACTTAATCAAAATAAATGTGATTCCACAAAGTCAATATTTCTTTCATGTTGTGCCTGTGCTTTCATCAGGTTGGTGTGTGTATATGTGGGGAGAATGGTTAGAAAGAATATTCAGAAAAATGCTTTCTGGCAAAGAAAGAGATCACAGTTCAGATCAATGAAATTTCCACAGAAAAGAGAATTGGAGTGATTTAACTTTATCAGCCAGAAATCTTACATCTGGGACCAGTTATATCTTACTGGCAACTCTAGTGAATAAACTTATTTGAAAAAATATCATAGGAAAAAATAATTTTGTTAAACCTCAAAAACAAAACCTGGCATGCAATTTCAAAATGAACACATGTATTTTTACAAATCCATTTTGACTTTTGATCATGATAGGTCATTAAAAAATGTGAAGGTCCTAGCAAAGTGGTGTTTAATTTGTTGTGCTGTGGTACATGATTGCAACGTGCAAATGTATGAGAAAATGTGTCCTTTCACAATTGGAGCTCTCAAGGGACACATGTCAGCAGTGATGCATTAGCAAAATACCGAAAATATGTCTCTACTTGAGTTCTGTTTCCTCACCAGTGTACCCAAACCATTTTAATCCTCTTATTTGTGAGACCCTAGCCAATTTATTAGGTCTGATTAAAAGTCATAGTATTAGCCCTTAAGCCTTACCTAGTTTGATCTGAACTATGAGGAATCTGTTTCTAGAAGGGTCTCTTCGGCCTCTTCTCCTCCATGCTCTCCATTCAGGAATGACACAGTTGCTTTGTATGTGCTGGATATGAGCAGTTGGTCATGATACCTATGTGTCTATTTGATCTTTTGGGATTTATTCCAGGATAAGATTGTTATAGCCACAATTAATGATCTCAAAGTACTGGGGCAAAATCAAGACTCATTTCTGGATGATGCTATAGCTAATATTAACATCTGAAGGACATGCATTAGTGCTTGTGTGAGGAAACCTCTGTGTGCTTTATTATTAAGCAATCAGGGCAGCAAGAAATGCTTTCTAGATCTTCTGTGTGTGTGTATTTTCACTGCTTAGCTCACCTAAACCAAAGTTCCTCTGTCTAGACTTGGAAATACATTGTTTATTTCATATCATAAAGAGGTATGGTGCTCCAGGACATAAGAAACAAGATTGAGAAACATTATATAGCTTTGTGATATGTGCTGAAGTACTAAGCATTATTAGAGGTATTTGATATTACAAAACATCCTGTATTTTCTAGTACACGTAGCAAGTAATTGCTCGTTCTTGACTGTATTCCCTTGTTTTTGGGTCTAGTTAACAGTTGCATTTGTTAGGACACAGTTGCCCAATTAATTAAGATATTGATTGGAATATGAAACACTGCATGAGGTATTATTGACAAAGAGCTTCCATTGCCAGCCTGCCCTTCTCTTCATTCAGAAAGAAAAAGAAAAGTGAGCATTGAGTTATCCTATGTGGTCTTTTTTTTTTTTTTTTTTTTAAGACATGGTATGAACGTTTTATAAAACTATTAAAGAAAAATAAAGAAAAATTCCAATTTTATGTTCATGGTCTGTGGTCTAACTTGTGACTGAAGAAATATACACATATACATGTAGACTATGTATATGTAGTCTATAAACTTCATAGACTACTGATATACTCTTAGACATACTGATTGACAAGTCATAAGTAGTGCTCCCAGCAACACTTTAGTTCTGTGGATTTACAGCTCATTATCACTTATGCTATCTAGTAAAGATTTAAAAGTGGTACATTTTTGAACCTGAAATAGGAAAAAAATGTGACTATAATAATTACCTCCAAAATGTGTATTACTAGTGTTATCGAATCCTTATTTTAGCAGAGGTGTGTATTAGTGTTTTAAAACTGAGTAGCAATTGACATAGTTTCAGTGGAAATATTTCTGCATTGAATTTGAAAGTGTATTTGATCTTAATGGCTCCATAGTAGGCAGAAGAACAGTGTTATGGTGGCTAGGCATTAGACCTTAGAAGACCTAAGCTCAAATCCCCTGCTTTGCTGCATATTTTCAGATGTGATGTCAAAGAATTTGCTTGCTTGGGTGCTGTTACCTCACTAGTTAATAAAGGTGTTCTGTGTCTAAAGATTTTATCTTGAACGTGGTCAGGAATGGTCACGATACAGGTACACCATGCTGGTGGTTAGTAAATAGAAATTTGAAAGAAAAAAGAGTTTTTATTGGGGGGTGAATCATTACTGAAGAGAAAAACCCACATAAAGTCTTATTCTAAGCAATATGGCACTGTTCAGCAGGCACTGCAAACCTTGGAGATGAAGGAAGTACATGTCATAAGGATGGAAGTAAATAAATTACCCCTGTGTACCTTACTCTGAAAAACCTAGAATGCTCCAGCTACATGCACATCCGATTGCACTACAGTTCATGGTTAAGAAGGAAATGTGTTATTCAGGTGAGAAATAAGTTTCCAGGTATCAATTTTATTTTTTCTTCTCTGGATCAAGGGAGCTCTTTCAAGATAATCTGATTTCAGCATTAACTGTGAATTCCTCTGGCTGCCTCTGGAAAGCCGTGCTCTCTGCGCCAGGCAGTAATTGCGTTAATCATCCATTTTTAAATAACCGCATTTGAAGTTAAGTTGAGAATTGCTTTTCAGATCTTTAATTTGCTTTGGAAAAGTGAAATAATTCCCACAAGGGTTGTGCTAATCAATATTCCAAAGGCAAGTAACCTTTGCTAATACTTGAACATGGGATACTTGATATTGTTCTGCTTAAAGAATTCTAAAGAAAAAAAATACTCCAATTCCATCCGTGATTTGGCAGGTTAATAACTTTTCTGTCTGCCAGGCATAAGGATTTTTAGTAAACAGGAGATTCATCAAGTGCAGAATTGCATTGTATTATCATCTTTTCATTGTTGTTGTTTTTATTTTAAGCCTTCTTTCTAATATAAATGATGACAAATTGCGTAGTTGTAAATTTGAAAGTCCCTAAATGGTGTTTTTGTCAAAGCCTTTATGCTGAAATGCTTACTTGGAAAGATTTTAAACCTCAAGAGCCGGGGGAGGGGTTTTAATTATTATGCATCATGACACAATGCATTATGCATCATGGTTGTTTTTCTGCTTTTTAAACACTTGTTATGGATGATGAGACTAATATAAATGGACATACAGTGAGAGCTGCTGCAAAACCTTCTTATGATGTCATATTCTGTTTCCAAGGAATTTCAGCACTGCTGTACTATGAAACCAAAGGATAAGCAAACTTAAAAAGGCACTTGAAGCGTGCTAGTAATTAGCTGCCAGGTAGTCATCAAGGCAAGGTTTTTCCAATGGTCCTTTCCTGGTAAACTGAATAACAAACCTATTTGTTGAAAACTAAAAATGATGGAGTGTGGATGCTGCTGTCTTTAAATTTGACCATACTTCCATTGAAACCACCTGCAAATTACTGCTGAGGCTCAGAATTTGCTTTCTTTAACTTGCTTTTCCCCCCACCCAGGCTTGCACACTACTGAAAATATAGTGGTGGTGAGACTGATTAAAGAGCTGATTGGATACAATAGATTCAATGCTAGAGCTGTTCTTTCTTCTTTCCTGCTCCCCATTCACACCCTGCCCCAAATAAATGGTGACTTTTCCCTTGAAAACAATCTGATATTTAGGTGTTGCAGAGATAGAGGAGGAAAAAAAGGGAGAACAGTGTATTCTTTTCTTTAATAAAACCTATTTTTTAATAGTCACAGAGATTGGCTGGGCTGCGTCCTGTAGAGATTGAGGGAGAGAGAGGAAGGCTGGTTTGTCTGAATAGATATTTAAGGAGTCACAGCAGGCAGTGGATTTGTGAGAGGAAAAAAAAAAAAAGACTCCCCCAGAAGGCAAGTAGAATACAATATTTCATATTTGAGGGTTGGGGAAATGAAATTTCAGTGTCATCATGGACATTACAGAAGATATCGCTCAGTGACCCACAGACAGTTGGCAACTGCGTTTGTCCCTGCGATGCTTATCAGGAAAATCTCAAATCCACCCTCCTCTGGCCCCCTGTATAAGCAGAATTAATTGGCTGGCAGTTGTTGATTTTTTTTTTCTCCATATTTATTTTTTTTCCTCCAAAAGGGGAATAAAAAAGTCCTCTTCTCCCTCTAGGTATGTATGCTATGTATGCTGTTTTATAAAGGCTGCTCTGGTGCTGCATAGACTGCTGCTGAGGAATACATTACATTTGTAGGAGGATGGTGTTACCTTCACTGCCCAAGCCTGAACTGTGAAGTCACATACTGGTATGTGAGGAAGGGCTGCAGCTCTGCCTGTGGCAGTGGTGCCACACACTCCACAGCTGGGAATAGAAATCTGCCTACGGGCTGAAGCTGGGGGTGCAATGTGGGGCTCTGTCATGAGACATGAAAGCAAATTTGGGTTATTACTTTTTTACTTTTATTTTTACTATTACATTCAGTATTCCTAGAATTTTTTATATTTGTTGTTACAGAAAGATAACTACTGCCTCCCCCCAAATTTAATAAGACAGTAAAAATATCTTTGCTGTGTTTCAGTGTTGTTACTCTGCAGTAGATGTTGGAGATAAAATCTTACCTCTTGCTTTCTCCCAGTAACTCTGGCTAACCTTCTGTAGTGATGTAGAAAGAAATGTTAATCATGTAGTACCTCCTTTTCATTACCAGGGAAGGCACTGAGTGGAAGCCCATGTTCAAGAGCAGGACCTGCATGCCTTTGTATCTTGTTTTACCTATGCTGGGATAGCAAGAAAAAGCCAACTCTAAGATCCTATTATCTTATATATCCTGTAATACATCTTATAGATGTATTTTCAACCAGTGAGAGTTCTGTTCAGTGTCTGGGATGTTTAGAAGAGCCTCTGTCATGTCGGCTTATGTGTTGAGTTCTTGGCAACTTCCACTTTACTCTTGGGCAATGAGGTGCTTTCTTTCTGTCTCCATTTATTTTGCCCAATGCAAGCCTTTGAACCATTCATCCACATAACTTCTCTATGCTCTTCACACAGGATTTCTTCTTTGTTGTCCTATTGAAGTTCCCTACAGTGTCTTCCATGTGCAGCTACTTGTTCTGTCCTAACTTTTCTTTGTCTTGAAATGTCCTGGGACTTGCAAAAGCTCCTTGTTTAAACTGTGATTACAGTCTTCTCTTTGCAACTCCTACATACTCAGAGAGGTGAAAAGAAAATAGGAATGGAGATTATACAGTAAGCAACAGGATGAAGAAATATGTTTTTGTTTTGTTTTCTTTGACTCTTTTGCTCTGCTTCCCTTTCTGTCTGCATCTTCCCATCCCTTAATGTTGTTATGCCATAGTTTATCAGAGGAACATATGTTCATAGGAGCATAGCTGAAGAAAAAAGAAAACAGCAACAAAATTTGAATGGCTATGTTTCTTCTAGTCCCTCTTGCACCATTTCCTTGATGTTAAAAACCAGTGTCCTGCCAAAAGACACATTGTAGTTTAGGTTATTCTAAAAATCCACATTTCTTAGGATGGGCTGTTACTGCTGCCATGGTAACCTGTCTCCTGGTCAAGTTGGATGGGCATGCTGTGTTTAGCTAAGATGGATGTGACTTGACCAAGCCTGGTGGTTGTACCCACACAGGTAACCTTCCTTTACTGTGGAAGAGCACAAACAGAAGGAGGAAAGAAAACTTTTTTTTTTTTTTTTTTTTAACAAAGGATGTTTTCTGAGATCCAAAAAGAGAGCACAAAGCCTGAATTACTTGTAAGATGCCAAGCAGAACCTGCTCTGCTAAAGTGGGAGTTCATCCTTCATTCCTGCAGGTGAGAAAATAGATCCTGTGACCAATGATCTTCACAGTATGTGGAAAAAAAAATGGGATGAAGAGAAAAGTACAGAGCTAGGAAGGCTAGACCAATAATACAGCTGTGAAATCTAGCCAACTACATTTTCTCTTTAATTCTGAGAGGCATCAGTTGTCCTGGACAAGATTTGCAGTCCTCAGTTCTTGAGGGAGAAGTGATTGAATGGTACTAGCTTGACCCAAGAAAAGAGAAAACTGGGCTACCCATGTTTTCCTTTTCTTTGTAGAAGTTTCTGAAGAGAATTATTCTTATTTCTCCTCCTTTTCCCTTTCGCGTCTCCCCATCTGCAATGTGTCCTGTTGTTTTTTCTTCTCCCCAACACACCCTTCCCTTCAACCCCCTGTAACAAAAGAACACATTTAAATGCACTCACACTTTGTCTTGAGGTTTATTAGTAGCCAGCATGGTCAAGCATATCTGTACTTTCTTCTCAAAACCTTTATTTGAATGCAAATACAGCAATATGGATGTGAAGCTTCTGGCTAATAATATAATCTACATTGCGTGCAGTCACAGAAAGGGATTTCTTACCACCTTTCTTTCTAACAGTGGTGGTGGTTGTTACCTTTGAACATCTTCTGATGTGCTTTCCTTAGCCTGAGGTTTTTGAATGTGTCCTGTGCAAAACTGAAATCCCTATTGTTGTTAGGCACTACTGGGTGAACCAAAGGAAATGCCAATACTGTGAAAAAGTTGTGCCAATTTACAGGAGGATTGTTCCCACTTCACTGTGCCCCTGCTGTTTCAATGTGTTTTATTAGGCTGTAAGGAGATCTGAGAAGAAAGGACAACTATGATGTGTTGCTGTGCTGCTTACTCAAATTTGAGCATGTTCAGCACATGTGCATTGTTGGTTTGCTTTCAGTCCCATTAAATTTAGTCTTCTTTCAGTCAGCTTCTGTGGGTGTATTGAAGTTGTAGTAAATTGCTTTACAGAGAGCTAGACTTTTTGTCTTTTAGAAATAGTTTATGGTATCATGGCTCTGTAAAAATGCCATAGTTTTGTATAATAAACCTAAATAAGAGTAAGCCTACACAAGATACTCTTTTTCTATGTGTACTAAAAAAAAAAAAAGTTAAAATGCATAATGAGGCACAAGACATTTCTAGTACTGGTTGATCTCTTTTGTTGCTATAAGGCTTAGTAGAAATGTATGCTAGAATAAAATCCATACTGTTTAGACTGAATACTGACAGGGAACATTGCAGCTGAAGCTATTGCTTATGTGTGATGCTCAGCTTGGCAAAGGAGAAGGCTGCACCTAGTAGCCAAAGATTAAATGACCTATCAAAACTCATCCCCTCCCTTAAAGCATTATGGTGAAATGATTTTTTTCATATTTTTCTGTATTTTTTATTTGTTTTATTTTTCATCCAGTTAGGTTCTTGTTCCAGTGAGTCCTTTTACCTTGTTTCATTTATGATAAGTGCCTCTGTTTCAGAATCTTCCTGTGCTGAAAGCATGTGACTAGACGTGAGGATTCATTTTTGTTTTTTGTATATTCATTTTGTGAACAAAAATGTTCACAGAACTTGCCCTAAGATATAGAAAGAGAGAAAGGAAACTCATTTGGAGAATTTTTGGCACTTTTTTTTTTTAATTTTAATTAGAAAATTTGACATCTGCAAAATAAAGTTTCCAGTTGTTATTAGCTCTCAAATTAGTATTCTCCATTTTAAGAATGCTTCCTAAAAATTTTTGTCAGATGAAAATGGTATACTGAGCATAAGCATTAAATAGGTTTTTACATAATTAAGAAATGAGCAGCAGGCTGTGACTTTGAATATTTGCAGCACAGAATGATGATTCTCTCATTGCTGAGATTCTATTAAATTTGACAATGAGAGAATTCATGGTTGACTTGCGCTTGGTGGTCTGTCAAGTCTGAAGCCAGTGCCATTTATTGAGGTTTATAAACTCTTTACAGAAGCTAGATTTTCCTTTGTACGCTTTTTTAGTACTAAGGTTAACCCCCTTTGTGACTGAACACCTATGCAGTTAATGTGTGTGTAGGGGGAAATGTCATTAATCAAGTAGCAACAGCTTCCAAGCCTAGTGAATTCTGATGAATAAACTGTGGAGCTATGTTAAGATATAAATTAAAAAAAAAAAAAGACTTTGGGGGATGGAAAACAAGTACCTTTGCCAAACATATCTGATCACGTCCAGTTTGCCAAGTTAAGCAAAGAATTTTTAACATGAGGAAATAAAGGGGGAGAAAGCTGTTTTTTGGAGTATAAAATGTCTGGATGCACCACTTATGCAGATGAATGTGACAAAGTAGAGGCGAAATCAATATTTAGAGATTTCTGGATCTTTCTTGCTGGAATGCTTTCTCCACAAACAGAGAACAAAAGGCTAATATTCATTTGTTATTTGCTTGCATGGAAATCTTGAGGTGTTCTGAATTGTATGCAGTGTCTGGGAAAATTTTATCTATTACTGATGAATTTTACTAGTTTGTCAGCTGTTGCAAATGTAATTATATTTGAGTTGACAGTTGTTAAAGCTTTAGTTTCAGGTGCATACATGCTTCCCATAAATCTAGCGTTTTATTCTTTAAAATATGGTTCCTATTGTCCTTCCAAGAGCAAATTTTAATCTGTCTGGGATTAAAATGGATGCATCAAAATAATTTTGTGCGTTTTGGAAATGCTTAAGTTTATACCAGTAAAAATACTTTGCATCTTCTTAATCTCAAAATGTGACAATGTTTTACGTAGGTGGCTTCAGAAAGAAGAGGAAGAAAGGGTAAAACTAAACTGTACCGTTGAAACAGAAGTTTTCTTCTGTTGGCTAATGCAAATTTTGTATGTTCTATAATTATGTTTTCTGGAGCTCCTGTTAGTGTTGATGAGCTAAATACACTTATCAGTGAAAGAATAGGCCTTGTTTTATATGTTTATGTAGTTTAACATATTAAATGTACATTATATGATATGTAAAGGCACTATCATGTCAAAATGGCAGGATGGATGAGGGATGGAAGGTTCTTCTGGAGCCTATAGTATGTTATTTAGTTACTTTCAAAGACCAACTCTTATTAAACTGAAGTTATTTCTATACAATGGAAATTTGTTATTCTACACCCTTAGTTGTGATCTTCGCCCAGCCTTTGTTTGTTGTATGCTTCTGTGACAGCATATTAAATAGTGGGACAAAATGTAACATTGCCTCTAGTGCTTTAAACAACAACAACAAACAAAACAAAAGCAGCGAAAACCTCTTTTTACCAGGTAACTTTTTCTACCTTTTTTTTTTTTTTTTTTAAAGGCAATTTAGGAAGCCTAAGTGGTTGCATTATACGTACTTGCAAAGATATCTTCTCTCCAAAGGAAACTTCATCAATATCACTTAATGTAAACCAGTGGTCTTTAAGACAATGAAGATTTGAGCTTTGAAGAAGACAAAATACCGATTGGAGTGTTTGTGATATTTTGCATGTGAATTTCTTGGGGTAGGATTTTAAGAGAAACTGAATTATGGTGGGACATTCCCTTCTTGTGTTCCCCCCAACACTTTCCTTTTCCTTGTAACAGCAGTAGCTGAGCTAGGATGAATGATATCTTTTTTGCAGCACTTAAAAATCAGTGAGAAGACTTAAAAACTGACAATTGTGGGCCCATCTGTGTGTACTTGGACTGCTTGTCAAGTATACAATGTAATTATTAAAAAAAATTTCCTCTAAACTTCTTTACTGAAAGTATCTGGATGAAGGGGGGAGCTGTGCCTTCCCTTCTGCAGGTGCTTTCATAGCTTAATAGTTCTTCATAGCTTAATAGTTCTGGATTGTGTTCTGCAGATTTTCTTCCATAAACAAAAAGTTTTTCATCGTGACGTCTTTCTCTTCTGACAAAATGAACATTGACTTCCACCCCTGCCTCTGTTCTCTTTACTGAAGGGAAGATCTATCTCTCTTAATTTTTGAATGAGAGATCTGTCTCTGTAAGAGTCTGAGGTGGTATTTCAGACACAGTGACTGAATTCATATTCAAGCGTTTTTTTTTTTTTTTTAAATAAAAAGACAACTCTCCAGATGAAATAACTTTTTAGCTCTGTTATGAAAGATTTAAATTTCTCTTTCTGATATGATTTACACTGTTCTATTAATTATTGCTATTATCTATTTCATCATTCTTCATAAAATTCACCAGGAGTGCAACAGCAATCCACTGGGCTAGCGTTAGTGTTGGGCACTTCATTATCTTGTTTCAGCTGTTTGTATGTGTTTTGCTTGGGTGTTTTCTGGGTGTGGTGGTTTCAAAAATACCACTGCTTATTTGGACACTGAAGGGTGTTGTACAAGAGATCATCAAGTATTTTAAGTTCAGCTGTGTGGTATTAGTTTTGTCCATTTCTGTTTGAAAATATCTTTTAAAAGATGAGAAGTGTAATGTGGTATAAAGTAAAGTTAGGTACCAATATCACAATATTATATCTGCTTTTCATTTCTCTAAATCCTGCCCTCCATTTCTTTTTAAATTATTTTTTTATGCAGTCCAGCCACGAGTGGCTGATCACATTGAGTTGTTCTCTGTAACTGACAAGATTAAAAGTATCGTGTACATGTCAATATGAAACCTTAACCTACTCTATAGGGCTACTTGCCAGGGAGCTACTGAAAGAGTGAAGCATAATTATAACACCTCCCCCCAAATGGGGTGCTTTTTAACATTTTGGGAGGGCTTCTGCATGTGGTGATTGAAAGTTGGTTCAGAACCAAACCTCTAAATCTGTAACAATAAAAATACCTGCAAATGATAGGAGAGCACATGAAATCTCTCCAGCATTGTACACCCTCACCAGGCATGCTGCCAAAACCACAGCTTTTTAACTAAACAAACAAGCAAAAGAAACCCTTAGGCTATGGAACAAGAAAGTTTGTGCTTCTAACAAAGAAAAACAAAATTTGTTTTTGAAAATGTAGGATTTGTGTAACCAACTGAATTAAAACATTATAGTACCTGGGGTCATGGGAATCCCTATGGGCTGTTTGCTTCAAGCCTTATTTAAAGGAGAATCTGTAAAACTATTTTTGACCTAAATAAAGCAACAACCATAACAAGCCTTTTTTTTTTTTTTTTTTTAAGATGATGATTCAATAGGAGATTGTCTGCTTTGAAAACATTTCTAATATGGTGAGGGAAACATCAGATGAGATTACATCAAAAGGTGAAATAGAGCCCCCCTAAGGGGAATAGCTGCACATAATTCTGTACAACTTCCACATTAGAAATAAACAGTGTATTATAACAGCTTTGCATAGAAAGGCTGAAAAATCGTATTTTTTTTTTTTAAATGAATTGAGTCATTCCTGCATTTCAGATATGACAGTATGGTAAATCATTCATCTTGAATTCAGATTTGCTCCTGTCCCATGGAGAGCTCATGTTTTTGTGGTTACCAAAAATTATGAACTAGTGGACCATAAAACACCCTACAGAGAAAAGACAGGGCCCCAAATCAGAAGTGACCTATTGTCATTGTCATATTTTACTTGGCTTCACTGTTATCCTTTAGCATCTTAATACTTGATTGATTCACTCTGCTCATAGGATTTGTTTGGGAGCTACTCTGCTGGTAATAGGTATATGATTAGGCTTTTTCTCTGTGTTTTGTGGAGGGGTGAGGTTTGTGTTTTCTCTGTGTATGAGATAACAGTGCAGCAAATCTTTGTGGGTAGTGACAGTAAGGGCTTCAAACCCCATGGGGACCCAGTGACTCCTGGTGCTTGGGAGCCATGAAGCCCCATGGAGAACACTTGTACAAGCTCCAGTATGTTGGTGAGCTGCAACCATGGTGGGGAGATGGCAGACAGTGAGAGAGGAAGCTGCAGGAGGTTTGCTGTGAAACACTCCCTATTAGCTCAGCTCCCAGAGCCACAGAGGTCTTGCAAGATGGGTGTGTACACTGGGGGTGTGTGGTCTCATGGAGTAAATGCAGAAGCAGTATGTGTGCATGGCTACAGCTAGAATCCAGCAGGTGAAAAAAGAATGACTTTCTCACATGAGAGAGTAATATGAGGGAATTGCAGGAATGGTGTAGAGAGTGTTCAGGTTAGTGCAAATCCAGCAAACAGGTGCAATGCCAGAGTCCTCTGAGGCTGACTGCCAGCAGGGTGAATGTGGAGCTGAGCCCACTGGGCTGAACCCTGTGTTTCATGCTTCCTAGGCAAAGCACTGCCCTCCAGAGCTAAGTGTGCTGTTGGGAGCCACGGGGCAGATCTCCCTGCTGTTCTGGGGTATTGGAAGTGCACAGGCGTGCTGCATTTTCCTCTCTGCTGGGCTGATGAAGGAGCTCAATCCCTCTCTCTCCTTCCTCTTAGTGGCACAACCATTCTGCTGTGCACCAGTCGTGTTTCCTTGCTGGGACCATACAGGCAGTACACCCTCAACTATGCGCTTGCAGCAGAGGGCATTGCACTTTCCATCACACCTCATGCATTAATTTTGCATTAGTTCTACATGGCAGGTGGGTTTATTTCCTCAGAGCAGAAGCGTGTGTAGTTTGCTTCCTGGTGTAGAGGGGAAATGGTAGGTGCCAGTGTGGTAAGCTCTTTGGGACCTGTCGTTTCCCTGCCCTATACCACTTCATCCCTGTTCACTCACCATGAGAAGGGGACTTTTAAGACATCAAAGCAAATGAGTATCACAAATCGTTTGGAAAAGTTGGCATTTCCTAAGATTTACAGACACCTAGCTTCTGTAAAATATAGATTTGTGTCTTTTTAACACTTATAATAAAACTCTGAATTTTTCTCCCCTATTCATTCATTTCTGAATTAATTTTTAGAAATTCATTGAACTTCTGAAATTCAGTACTGCAGACTTTAACACTCATTTGTATTATTATTCACATTAAAATCTTTCTGGTTCAAGTATGGTATAAGTGTTTGGAAATCTTAAAATATTTCTATATGAACACTAGGGTTCTGCTACCTGCCAAGATCTTACTTTGTTTGCACTGTTTGCCATTTTTCTGAAGCTTCACATCCTGAGCTTAGTGATTTGTACAGAACTGTGGCCTTTGTTTTACTGTTACTAGATGCCTTGGGATAAATTGAAGTTTAATAATTTCTGAGCTGTTCTTTAAAGCTTTCTTTAAAAAAAAAAATAAATAATAATAATATATGTATATGTTTGTGAAAATTATCCAGTCCAAAGATTTGTTTGCTTGTTTTTCAGTTTGTTGAAGTGTTTGTCTTGTTCCACAAATGCAAGACCTTGACCTTTTATTTGTTCCTTACAAAAAAACTTTTTAACCTGTCTTGGATGTTATTGCACATCTTTATACCTCTCCCTTTTCTTGAAAAAGTCAATGTGTTACAGTCTTCAATTTTTTGACGATACCCCCCACAAGGGGGATGGTTCTGACCCCTGAGACCAGGTCACAAAGCTTAAGTCTCATGTTTTTAAATGTAAAAATATTCAGTATTTTTGAACTTAGGATTTTAAAGCTAATATTCATAACTGGGGGCAAAAAGTAAAACCAGAATCCTTTTGAAAAGGTTCTTTTTAGAAATGGCCTTGTTGAGATAAAGATCTTATTTATTTCTACTACTTATACTCTAATTCCTAGCATGTTAAAAAAAAAAAAATCTTCTTCCTATTTCCTTGCAGTTTGGACAAATGCTAGGACAGCACAAGACACATGGTGCTCAGGCTGTGCTGAGACATTGGTGCAACCTTTTCCAAGCACCTGTGAGGAGCAGCTCCCCACATCCCTGCCTGAGGCCCTTTTGTGCCATGCAGGGAGGTTTTGCTGCTTCTCAGAGTGTCTGGAGCCACCCTTGAGCACTGTCTGGAGAGGAGAGCAGTCTAGAAGTTACTTTTCCAATTTTCTTCAAAAGTTCCTGTTTCCCAAACTACTTTAGGCAGTTCCTCCTCTTTTCTTTATTCCTGTTCTTCGTGTGAAGAAATTGCTCACCTTGGTCAAATCCAGAAGTGACTGTGGGACTGTACATTGGGCATAATTTTTTTCTCTTGTCCTGCTGCAGCAGAGATGAGGGGGAAAGACTTGTGCTCAACCAGGGTTGATCCCAACTTTGCTCCCCTCACCTCTACATGTAGATCAGCGTGTACATGTGCAGTCTAGCACATAGCCATGCCTGATGTCTCTCTCCCTCTCTTTCTCACACAATTCTAGCTGTCATTTGTGCCTTGAGTGGGTTAATACATTAAAATCGACCAAGTTGTGAATGGGAATTGTCTGAATCTCTAGAGCAAACTAAAACAAGAGTGACATGAGAAAAGCAGTCATCCATTGTTGCCTGATGATAGAGAAGGTTTTAAAAATCAAACACTCCACTATAGCCTGACCGTGCACAGAGAAAAACCTAATTAATTATAAATAAGATGAATAAATAATTTAAATGTATCACTTATTTCTCTTTTATAGTTTAACTCAAGAAAAATCATTTCAATTAGAAATTTCAACTCAATCTGAAATGCAGAGAGGCATGATGGTTCAAGATGGATGTGAAGTCCTTTACAATTCTCCTTCAAAAATCTGTGACTTCTTTTTACAACTAGGGTGATAAAGGGGAAAAAAAAAAAAGATTCCTGAGAGACAAAAACAAGCAAAATTTCCTTTGATAGTGTAACAGAATGTATGTTTAATTTATGAATTAATAAGCATGTTATGTGTGATGTCCAATTTGTCAAAAATGTCTTATTTCCCTTAGCATTCATGTTATATGTATGAAATAGATGCACTTTTGTCTATTAATTATAGTATCCCATTTCCTCAAGAGTAATGGAAGATAATTCATTCCTGTGCTCTGACCCTAACTGGCTCCTTGGTATTACTGATGATTTTTTTTTCTTTTTTTTTTTCCCATTCATTTCTGACCTTGTGAAAGTATTTATGTTGGACTCAGTAATGATGAATGCAGAATGAACAAGGCAGATTAAGGATGAGAGAGTAGATCTAGAGGGTTTGTGTCCCATCTCCTTGGTGACATCAGCTTGTGTACACTCCTTAATACTCAAACCTGAGGTCACTTGGCTCTTCTGGAAGATCTTTGGGCCTTGAAAAACATCTGTTGGCTATAGCTGTAAAAAACGTTTATGATACTGATATCTCCAATACTGACTTTCCCCCCTCTACTTTTATGGCTTTTAATAATTTTAAGGATGATATAGCTAGGACTATGTTTATTTCCGTGTAGGTCCTTGTTTTTTGTCTTACTGTTTATTTTTCTTAAGTTTAAACAGGTATGTCTGTATCTGTTTGGTGATGACTCTATTCTAAAGCACAAAATATGGTCTAATTGCTTCAAATTACTGCTTTTCCTTTCAGTAGTTTCTTGTTTTGTATTTTTTTTTTTTTTTGAGCTCTTGCTGTGTAATTTCCCTGTTTGCTTGGATCTATCACTACACATTCTCCTCAAGAAACAGGCTGCTCACAAGTTGTACTGGTGTATGCTTCATTAGGTTAAAAACTGTCTGGATAGCTGGGCCCAAAGAGTTCTGGTGAATGGAGTAAAATCCAGGTGGAGGCCAACTGGTGTCCCCCAGTGACTAGTGGTGTTTACCAGGGCTCAGTACTGGGGCCAGTCCTCTTTAATATCTTCATCAATGATCTGGACAAGGGGATCGAGTGCACCCTCAATAAGTTTGCGGATGACACCAAGCTAAGTGTGTGTATCGATCTGCTTGAGGGTAGGAAGGCTCTGCAGGAGGATCTGGATAGGCTGCACAGATGGGCTGAGATCAACTGCATGAAGTTTAACAAGGCCAAGTGCTGGGTCCTGCACCTGGGGCGCAATAACCCCAAGCAGAGCTACAGGCTGGGAGATGAGTGGTTGGAGAGCTGCCAGGCAGAGAAGGACCTGGGAGTGATGGTGGACAGTCGGCTGAATATGAGCCAGCAGTGTGCTCAGGCGGCCAAGAAGGCCAACAGCATTCTGGCTTGTATCAGAAACAGTGTGACCAGCAGGGCTAGGGAGGTGATCGTTCCCCTGTACTCGGCTCTGGTGAGGCCGCACCTCGAGTACTGTGTTCAGTTTTGGGCCCCTCGCTACAAGAAGGACATCGAGGTGCTTGAGCGAGTCCAGAGAAGGGCGACAAAGCTGGTGAGGGGCCTGGAGAACAAGTCCTACGAGGAGCGGCTGAAGGAGCTGGGCTTGTTCAGCCTGGAGAAGAGGAGGCTCAGGGGCGACCTTATCACTCTCTACAGATACCTTAAAGGAGGCTGTAGTGAGGTGGGGGTTGGCCTGTTCTCCCATGTGCCTGGTGACAGGACGAGGGGGAATGGGCTAAAGTTGCACCAGGGGAGTTTTAGGTTGGATGTTAGGGAGAACTTCTTTACTGAAAGGGTTGTTAGACATTGGAACAGGCTGCCCAGGGGAGTGGTTGCGTCACCATCCCTGGAAGTCTTTAAAAGATGTTTAGATGTAGAGCTTAGGGATATGGTTTAGTAGTGGACTGGTTAGTGTTAGGTCAGAGGTTGGACTAGGTCATCTTGGAGGTATCTTCCAACCCAGATGATTCTGTGACTATACACAAAATACATAGGCTTACATCTGTGGACAGTTGCAGGTGAGAAATATTGAATGTGATGAGAAGCAAAAGTTTTATTAGAACTTGTTTGGAAAAATGCCAAACCTAAGTTCAGTGTGGATGTTTTATTTAGGCTAACATCAACCTTCTGATAAGTACTCACAGAAGTTTGATACCCTGCCATATCCCACTTCTGATGCATTTAAAATTCTAGGGATATTGGGCTAATGTACAAAGTGTTCAGCAGATCTCCCCCCTTTCACGTGTACTCTAAACCACCATTAGCACTTTTTTTTTTTGAAGGTATTGGCACAGCATAGACAATTTCTAGAAGAAAGAAAATGTTTATAGATTATACTAAAAATAGATGACTGGCAAATTAGATTGAGAGATTTGCAGATTTTAAAGGTTACACAGAAGAAAGATTTAATGTGCAGCACAAATACTGTTCTGTGGCTGGGCAGAAGCTGAAAAACAAAAATAGGACTAGGAAATTATATGAATCAGGACAGAGTCAGATCATCAGAAATCTTAAGGTGCTGTGTGAGGTAGCATATACTAATTATGGGAATAATTATCAGGAAAAAAGGGAACAGGAAGGGTGAAATCAAAGAGGAGAGAGCAAAGCTGGCAGAAATAGAAAAAGAGCAGCAGCATCTTATGACCGTGACTGAACAGGAAGGCATGTACGCTTATGATATCTAGCAAAGCAAGATGGCGTTATTTATACAACTGTTTTAAAGGGAGTGAGTAATTAACATAAGTCCATATCCTTCAGGTGAATTTTGTAGCACCAGTGAAATAGCCATAATTTTTTTTCTTTCTACAGCGTTTGAGCATTTCTTTCTATGGAGTTTTCTATTGAGTGGTTGACAGATGTTTTTCTGTCCTCACCCATAACTTTAAGATCGCATATTTTAAAAGTTAGGTAAAATGTTCTGCATGCCATTTGGTGATACAGTGGCTTGATTAAACAAAGCCTGCAGTAAGGAAGGGGCAAGAGTTAATTTGAGATCAAGGTAAGACATCTATCTGCTTGCTAATTAGGTAGGTGGCAAGCTCTGATTTAGTCTGTTGAATACTAGCCATTGTAACCAATGGGGAGCAGGGAGCTACTCAGCACATCCTGAAGTTGACCTCAAGTTGGAGACTTAGTTGCCCAAGTCTAGTTGGTTAGTATCCCTTTTGAGTTCTGTGTCATATTCCACAATCAGCTGTCTTGGAAGGGTTGGGTCCTCCTGCAGGTCCAGCTCTGTGTTGGTGTCTTGTAGAACAGAACACTAGATGTTGATCTTTAGTCAACTAGCTCTTTCCCCATTTCTATTTCTTCTCCACCTTGAAGTGGTCACAGTCAGCTACACCTCTTCTTACATGCTTTGGAGAGATAATTTGGTTAGTTGATAGGCTATGATGAGATATGGACTCTTGGATTTTGGTGTCTTAACATGAATTTAACTGAAACCTACAAAGAACAATATAGCTATTCATGTAATAAGTCTTTTTGGTACTATCTCACCCAAATCATGTTAGAAAGATCTGGGTTGTTTCCATCCTGCTCTCAGGTGTTGAAATCAATCAGAGGTTGCAAAATTGTCTTTATTTCTAGAGATCTTTAACTACAGTCATTGATGTTGCAAGTAAACCTTTTAACTTCACATTCAATGCTTCTGCAGATGTTTCACCAGACCAGTTACTCATTGTTTTCTGGGCATGGTTGCTTAGCAAGGAAAAAATGAAAACCTCAACAATTGTTTCAGTCCTGCATGACCTTACAAAATGCTGAGATTGTATTATGTGTATTAAAGAATTCCAGTGTTCTTTAAAATTATTTTGTGATCAAATTCTTATAACCCTTAGATACAAAAGCTTCATATTTTTTTAAAATATTCCAGTTTCCATTTGAATTAAGTGTAGTGCTGTCTCTTGGTACATGGAAGTCCTGATGTTCAACAGGCCAGATGTGCACATCTATGTTTAATGATTTGGTAAGGCTCTCCTACCTTTCTCTGTTCTGAATTTCCTGAGAAGAGCTCATGAGTATGCATTTCTGATGAAGCATTTGATGAAAAACCATTGTAAAATTTGTTCCCCTTCCTTATTCAAAGAACATTTTTGTGCAGACGTGGAAAGCCTATATTTCAGCTTATAGAAGAATCAGACAGCTAATGGGGGTGGGGAGTAAGGTTTTAGAATTAAATTGAGGCTAAAGGTGTACTGGAGGAGAAGTCCTAAAGAATAAATGCTCTTTGCTCTTAGGCTTTCTTGAGCTCTTTTCTGATCTACTGAGGCTTTTAATTCCAAGGGCTTATTTTGTTACTTGGAGGTCTGAGATTTCAGCATTTTCCCAAGGCTATATTATAGACTCATGTTATAGACATATTAATGCTACAAATATTTTATTTTATGGGTAATAAAACAAATGTCACTTGTGGTAAGTTATCCTGTATGTTTATCTAGTTCAACAGCTGTTTTAATGCCCTTTAACAATTATATTAGCCCCTATTAGTAGCTAGTGCATGAGAAGTTGCAAAAGCATCTCTGGAGAGGCAGTGCCACTTCAGGTTGACTTATCAAGGGCCTGTGTATCAACAGGCTGCACCATGTTGCTGTTTTTGTTATGTGATAAACTGGCTGGGGAATAGTTTCCTCCTCATACGATAATTCTTTTGATTGCATGATGGAAAGTGGTTTTATTTTATTTTAGTGAGTAAAAATAAAAGAGAAAAGTCTTTATTGAAGAATAACCAATATAGGATACAAAATCATTTTTTTTATCAAAGGAAAAAAAGTTGCTCTGAGTAGAGTGTACAAGCTGAGTAGTATAAGTCAAAATCCTTTTCCGTAGGAAACATTCCATTTTAGTGTATGAAATAAGAATGAAGCTTTGACCAAACTAAAACAATTAAGAAAGCTGGGAATAGGTATAAGAATATGTTGAATGATGTAAAGTATTCAGATGTCTAGGAAAAAAAAAAAAAAAGAAAATACGTTATATTCTCACCTTACCTGTTTAGTGTAGGTCAAGCATTACGTAAAGAAAACCCTGAATGCCTGAGGGTATTGGAGACATTTGTTAAAGTTTATAACTGAGCTCTTACTTCGTGCTGTAGCTTCCATCTCCATGACGTGTTGTTTTAAAACAGTGTTTTGTTTATGGAGAGATAAGATGACCTCAGAGTACTATGGTAAATTTGTACCACACTGGACTTTTTCCCAAAAGAGTGACAGGTGGATGTTCTCTGTGGTGGTTGTGTCCACAAGGGCTGCTGGAACAAATGGAGAATTTGACTGCTACGATGAAGGCAAACAGTATTATTGCATGGGGGAGGGGAGGTGTGGACGGATGAACACATCTCTAATTGTGGCCAAGACTCTTGCTCCATCCTCCACTGAAAAATAGATGCTTATCTGTTAATATTACCTAAGGTCGGTAAGTTAGTCCTTCTGTACTTGACCCCAGGCTCTACAGCCCCATAAATGCTTTGAGAGGCCATTTTTGCTCTTCCATAGGTGGTGAACTGAGTGCCTAATGTCTCTTGAGTAGTTTTGTTCACAGCTTTGATGTGAAGTTGTTTTATGTCAGGTGCATTTACGGAAAGTAGTTGTGTAGGTTCTAGATGCAGCCTAGGAGATCGTAGAATATAGCTTGTGTGCTAATGCATATTGAGAAAAAAAGTTCACCGTAGGCCAGACCCTAAGTACCTTTTGGGATCTTGTAGCTGAGATATATTCATTGTCTATTTCCTTTTGCTTTTTAATTTGTTTTCCTTCAGAGAAGTATGTTGGCATACTTATGTTTGCATGTTTCTGGTAGTGAAATGTTTGTCTGAATCCAGCTTATTTAGTACACAGTTATATAGACTATGTTCCTACCTCCAAATGTTTCCTCCTTGGGCTCAGTGAATTTTAATAAGGTCCCATTAGTTTGAATTAAGTATAGAAGTAAATTGGCTATTATCTATGTGGTTGTTTTGCTTGTGTCTTGTATATTTTTGTGTCATATTCTTGTGTAATATTAGTGAGAACATGAAACTGGAGAACATTTCTGTTTCTTCAGCTCCAGCCCCATGTGACAGCAGGCAACCATAACATCATTGTGTAATCTACCTATAAAATGTACTTGTTGGGTTGTTTGTCCCTCTTAGTTGTATTGGGATAATTTGCTTTATTCTGGCTTTAAAACATTCTAATTTTCTTACCAAGTATCTTCACAGTTAACTTTGTTTCTTTACTTGAGCTTAAGCATCCCTCCTACTTTTTCAGTGTGCATCTCTCTGATGTAAATACACTTGGAGGAAGACAGTATTTAAAACTCTCTAATGCATTATGAATTCTGTGCATTATGAATCAAATACCAACGTAGCTGATCAAAATTAGATGCATTTTCTTCCAAAAAATATAATAAAGAGTGAACCATTGAACATTTTATTTTAATTCCCTGTAGGATTTACCCAGCACCTTTAGATAATTAATGTTTTTGTTTTTACATGTGATATTGAAATATACATGAAAATTCATTGATTAAAGAAAGCAGAGAAAATTGTTTTAATCCTACCTTTTAAAATAAATCTTTTGCTTCTGTTTATAACAATATCTCGTTTAAAATCATTGTTTCAAAATGCAAGGTAAAGGGCTTATTTCATTTAATGGTATGTAAATATACAACTTGTGTTTACAAAGGTATCTGTCAGTGCCCTTACAATGATTTCAACCCTTAACCTGGATTTTGGCTCACCTTTTTAGTGCAGGAATGAAAATATAACCTCAGGAAATAGGGTGGAAAATCTGTCTATATTACTGTGTCATCTGACATTCTAATCACATACAGAGTTCATCAGTGTGCATTAAGGTAGTAGTTGATTTTTAGCCTAAAATATTCCCAGTTTTACAGCTGCTTTATTTCCCTTATCAGCCCTCTACCATTTTGTAGTTGTACAATCTCTGATATGACCATTTGTTGTGCACTGAGAGAACCTATGACAACCTCTGTCTGCCTGCATCCTGTAAAGGGCACAGATGCTGTAGAAGTCTGTGGAAATGTTCATGAAGACATAAAACTATGTCTTAAAACTATGTCATAAAATTATCACTCAAAGCTGTCCTGTTAAGATCATTTTACATATTGGAAACATGCCCCCATCCTTTGCCATTCTCCTGTGTCTCAACTTTGGTTTTAAAATAGCATTAAATGTTATGTTAATATCTCCATTAAAATCAGTCCTTAATATATGTATTAATCAGGGTAAAATACAGTATCCCAAAGCATCGCTAGCAGTAAGCATTAACATCAAGAAAATGTGTAGGTTCTGGTTAAATGAATATCTAAACCTGTTGTATTCTTAAGACAAGTCACCTGTGTATATTTTTTTCAGGTGCTTTGTAGCTTAGGCAATTTATATGCACATCCTGCATTAAAATAAAGGTATTTTTTGATAAATTTTGCTGTTAATTCTATTATTCAAAGATTAGTGAAACTGCAATTCAAAGCAATGGGCATGCTTAAGATTCTCTACTAGGTTGTTAAGCATAACATATACTCATTTCTTAACATGGATCTCACTTTCATAATGCAACATTACAGTAATATTTTTATAAATAACAGTAACGTATCTATCACCTCTAACTGCATATAATCTGAATAATGACTAGACACCTCTTCTGTCTCTGTGAATATTTCTGATGGTATCTGAGATTGTATGTGACCTATATATGTGTCCTTCTCCATTGTAATCAACGTTTCTTTCACTGTACATCTGTCCTGTTCATCCATTGGCCTTTACTTTGCTGGGATTGCCTGTGGAGTTTGAAGGCACAAATCAAGCATATAGTATTAAGGGTGCCCATTTTTCTCTTTTAGATAGGCACATTGCATTCCAGTCCTGAGTCCCTCCCAGTGGCAGGAATTCATGTGGAATAAAAGATTTGGAATGAAAGCTTTGAAAATGAACATCTTTTAGTAGTTTTATACTCCTAAATCTTTGTCTCTGCACTTGGAGTAACCTAAAAGCATTTATTAATATTTGATGGGATTTTGAAAGCCCTAGGTATGTAGATTTATGGAAGGTACAAATGGCTCATCTGAGCTTAAATATTCTTGGTCCCTATCTTTTTGCAAAAGGCATGTATGTCCCTTAGAAGGGGAGTGCCTGTAAGAGGACTCAGCTTGATGAAAATATACGCCATTGCATACTTATTCCAATAATTTGTAGGTGATGCTAGTATGAGATGAAAGCTTTCACATTTTACTTAGTGAACTGGATGAAAAAAAATATTTTGTCTCATTTTTTAAAATAGCTTGGCCAAACTTTGCAAGAACCTACAGATGTTAGATCATTGCCTGAATCTCCATTCTGGAAAGGGGTTTGCTAGGTTTTTAACAGCTAACAGCAAGATCTGTTAGTATTTTTGATGGGAATGAACTTTGATTTGTTAAGCTAATGATTTGTAAGAAATTAGATTTGGGATCTGGAAAATTTGGGTTAAGGAAAGGTCAAGGAATTAAAAGATTATTATAGGCAATAAAAAACAGATGGAACACAACATTATGCAGTGAGGATGAGTTCCTGTCGGGGCAGGGCACATGAAAGGCAAAACACCCAGGGGAAGAATGAATGTGAATTTGCCAGGACCAGCAAAGCAACTGATGTCACACAACGTGAGAATGAGGTACTTTCATTTTGTTTCTGCCATGTAGGTGCAATAACAGAGCTTGGGCTGACATTTCTAGTATGTTACTGTTATTCTCTATCCCCAGATGTGCTGCTGTCCTCCACTAATATCTTTCCATCTGGGTGAACAGTTCAATTTATATATGTAAAAATAACTCTACTAATCCATGTGACACTGTCCCACAGCATCCTGCTCTTACTTGTCTAGTGCATTGGCTGACAGCCATCTGGGCTATCTGAAGGGTGCCTTTCAACCCTCCTTTTCTCTCATAATCTCTGTTTTGTGAGGCTATGGGTTCAGGTGATATAGTTCTGCTGCACAGGGCATGTGTGTTCAAGAAGAGTTAGTGGCTGGCTAGTAAGTGGTAGAGCTGAGCTGCGAGTTTTTTGTGCACAGCACCAAACGTCCCTGGTTCAAGCCTTGCACCAATGTCAGCCACACAGCAATGTCATACACCACCATGGGAGAGGTGAGCAAAGCAGGCAACACCAGTGATCAGGCCACCCACAGATAGACCCATTAATCTGTTCAGTCTTGCTGCCCATCAAAAGTGAAAGTCAAACTTGCTGTGGGAGCCCTGCCAGATTTGAGTTGTCATTGTGCCTGTGGGACTTGCACTGGAGAAGATTGCTGCTTGTCCTGGGAAAATTAGGCAAGAGTGACACAATGTTTTTGTTCTGTGTGTAACACACAAAATATTGCCATTACACATTTGTCCTGTTATTTAATTTGTGCTGATGATGTGTATTGCTCATTCTTAATGGCTGTGTTTCCTTGGTGCTTCTGCAGGAAATTATTAGGCCAGCATTATGTAATGAAGGTTACTTAAGCCTACGCGTGTGGTGTTGTCTATAATAAGACCAGGGATTAGAAGCAGCATGTGTTCCAAGATAAATAGAAAGCTTTGGAATGACCCAGAAATAGTTTATCGTGACCTTATTTAGTGATAGGACAACTGAGGTAAAGGTGATCTATGGCTGGTGCTAACTTGTCTCTACTGACTTCTAACTTGCAAAAAGATCCTCCTTCCTTGAAGAGGATAAGTTCTCTAAAGCAAAATCTCGTTTAAAAAACATAGTCGGTAGGCTGAAAAATGTATGTTACCAATTTGTATCCCTGTTCAGTTTAGAGGTGGCAATGCAAGCTATAACAATGAGTGTAGCATGTATTCTTGGACATAGTTGCAATTAAATGATATATTCATTAAAGTTGCATTGTAGTATTTATATAATTTATTTTAGAAGTGCAACAAAAATGAGTGCGTATGAACTCATGACTACAGAATTTAGTTGGAAGGTTCTATTGTGCCATCTTTAACAGAAAAACAAACAAAAACAGGAACCAAAATGTTCTGTATGACTTTTTACTCACAAGCAATAAATAAAAAAGTAAATAAAAATATTTATTTTTCTTTATACCCTCATTTGAGGAGAGGAAAGGATTGTCTTTAAAATTATTTCACTTTCCAATATTTAATAACACTGAAGATTTCTTTCCTGAGCTGTTCCATGTCTCCTAAATTTTTTAAAATATTATTTTCCTCAATACTTTTTTTCCTCCTCCATACTGCTAAGGCTTATTTGTTTAGTGGCTGAACTTACATAAACAGCCAGCCTTGATTTAAGGAATCCAGATGATTAGCAGTCTAGTAACCTGTTTGGTGCACTATCCCAATGGTAATGATTCTGTTTTGTTTATTTGTTTTGTGTGTGTGTGTTTGCTTTGCAAATGCATGTTTATTACTTGAATTTTGCTGACCTCTGCTTTCAGTATAAAGGCTGAAAAAAAATAGTGCCTCTTTTTATTGAAATTCTACAGCTAGAAAATGCACAGTGAAGCAGCTTTGTCTCCATCACAACTTAGTGCTGAATGTCTGCATGTTAACTGTTTGAACAGTCTCTTCTTTGGTAAAATCTTAAAGCACAAAAGTAAGATTAGAATATATTTGTCCTTCATTTTCACAGCAAAGCTGCAAGGTTGTACTTGGCAGAGGTCTTGTTTTTCAGAAGGTGTCTTTCTGAGGACTCTAAGGTCCGTGCTTGAGAAAGTATAACACGAAGTTTTTGGATTAAGTTCAACTGGCCTAAGTCTGGAATTCTGACATCTTTTATAATTAGTCTGGTAGAAATGTTTTATAGACTTTTGTGATGGTTATTCCCTAGTCCTTTTTTCATCGTCATTTATTTTCCCTCTACACACACTAATTTTTCATCCTCTTCTTTTCCTGCCACCCTTCCTCCTCCTAATTTCTTACACCTTTTTTGTATCTTCTCTTGCTAGCACCCCTCCTGCTTGTGTCCATTTCTGATGAAGAAATAATAGAATAAAACTGGGTGAATTATGAGTTCTTTATATCATAGTCAATTAAATTTTTGAAATGGGGAAGAAAAGTTTGTTTTTGTGGTTGAACTGAAATAAGAAAGATGAAGTGAAACTAATTTAGAGATGAAACATAAAAATGTCATTTAATTTCAATGCCATCTTGAACTTGGGGTCTAACAGCCTAAACATATGAGGGACAGGGAGAGGAGTGAAAAGTTGTATTTAATTTCTCAGGTTAAAATAATATTATCTTAAATAGCGAATAATATTGCTATGAAATGGCCACTGTTGTGTTTAGGAAATGTTGAAATAAGTCTTTCAGCAATTTAAATAAAACATAACGTTATTTCAGTGCTTTAAAATATTTTCCTATCTTCATCCCTTTTTTCCCAGTCGAAACTCTTTACAATACTTGACCTGAAATAGTGAATTCTTTCACCACTCTTTGCTTCTCCCAAAATGGTTTTGGCACTTTGTAAAGGCTCTTGATAGCTTAGACAGCAATATCCATTGCTTGATCTATCATCTACGAAGCTAGTCACTCCTTTGTAGAAGGCTATCAAGTTGGTCAGCCATGGCTTCCCCTTGGTCAATCCATGCAGACTATCCATGATGATTTCCATGCTCTTCATGTAGAAATGGTCTCTGGGATTAGCTACTTCATTATCTTCCCAGTGATGGAGGCGAGGCTGACCAGTCTGTAGTTTGCTGGGTCATTGTTCTTGGCCTTTTTGAAAATAAGAATGACATTCGCTTTCCTCTGGTCCTTAGTCACCTCTCCCAGTTACAATGACCCTTCAAAGATTGTGAAGTATGGCCTTACAGCATGAGGTCAGCCACCTTGAACAGCACTCATATAAGCATCCCATCAGGGTCCATGGATTTATGTATGTTTGCTTTGCTTAGGTATTCCCTGACCCAGTCCTCTTCCAGCAAGCGCACACCTTTCTTGCTCTAGACTTTCCCCTGATCTCTGGGACCTGAGATTCCTCAAGGCTGGTTTTGCTGGTAAAGATGGATGTAAAGATGACACTCAGTACCTCAGACATTTCCAATGAAGCTGCCTAGAGATTTGACATCATACCTTTTCCTGTAGGCATTAAACTTTCTTTTAAAACTAAGTATTTTCAGACAAATTACTTTCTCTGGAGAGACATCTGTATTTAGAGATTCTGATGAAAAGAGGACACAGCAAGTGGTGCTACTGATAGCAAATTATTGCAATTCTTCCTCTTCCAAAATATAAATATCTGCTCTGCTATATGTTTATTTTGGGGTTTGGGCTGTTTTCTTTTTTTTCCTCTTTTCCTTCAGTTCCCTCCTGCAGGATTTTGTACTTTACTGGGATACTACTCTGTGTAGTACAGCTCAGACTTGATACCTTTATGCCTCTTTTGTTCTTTTTTCTCTTCCAAGTTGAAAGCGGTGCCATTCTCACACTGGAAAAATAAATATAATTAAAACAAATCAGTCTGCTCACAGATAGTGGTTTTTTCTTTCCACCAATAGTAATACGAGGATGCATATACTAAGGGTCAGTTTTGTCTAAATGAGAAGTATAGATCTAATAATGTAGCAGTATCATTTTACTTTTTTTGTAGATATTACTTTTTGTCTCTTTACCATAAACTTATTTTCCATGTAAAATCTTTTACAGCTTTTCTCTATTATCAAATGCACAAAAATTTGATTTTCTGCAACATTTGGCCTCTAAATCAGTTCTTCTGTACTTTATATTCATAATGAAAGGAGTTGCTAGCTTACACCTGTGAGGTAGAGGGCTGTAAATATGATCAATAGCTATTTGCATCCTATTACTTTTATCCTAGCTATATTCTTATGGGCAGGATGTCAGATTCATTGTAATATAGTATGTTGACTAATCAATAATAATAATGACAATTCAGCTTTTTATCTTGATGGCAGGTTCACGGAGGAATTTGGAAACCATTTGTTATGTGAATAGTGATATAAAACCTTGACATTAACACCAACCATGCTGCGTGTTCCCTTCAAGTTTTTAGCGCATTGAACATCACCTTCCATTAAGTTTAAACATGTCATGCAGCTGTACTTTAAAGAGCTTTACTTGTTCGTATGTTAAAAAAGATGAGGCAGATGAATATGTTTTGGATTTCCCATGCTGCCAATGGATTGCAGGAAGAATTCAGGTTTCCTTGGAGTTGTGGTCTAATTGATACTTATTAAAAATAATGAACTATCTTACTAGTTGTACTTTTCTGCTGCAGATTTAATTAGTGTTCACCTCCTCTCCTTCCCCCTCCCCAAGTCCTTTGCTAGGCTGACAGAGCTGAGAGGAGGGAAACTGAAGCAATTTGAAACCTTGTTAGAAATTTATGAAGTGCTAAAATGTTTTATTCCCAGAGGCTGGTTTGCCAGCTGTCACTGGTGAGCCATTTGCTGCCTGCCTTAGAGTGAGGATGCCTGTGATAGCAGGGGGAGGCAGCAGGCCACAGCCAACATGAGTGTGTACATCGTTTGGCAGATTATACACTCCGTAATTAGCAGGAAGTAGAGTGAAACTAATTATTTTTCTCCTCAATTGGGCCAATGACATTTGAGAGTAGGACGGGTGTTGTGCTAGATGGGGAAAGAATGGAGGTGGTCCTCTATCTCCACATCCACTGCATTTGGCACCCTCTGTGCTGGTGGGGATCCCACTCCTGGATGTTCTACTGAGCAAGGAAAAGTACCTGTACCTCTCCCATGTGCAAAGTCTGTGGCCAGCAGGAGGAAAGCTGTGTATTTGCTCTGCAAACTTTTTTCCCCTACTCTATTATTAGTGGTTTGTGAACATGATCCCTTTTGGCCACAGAAAAGTTAGGGAAAGACACTGTTCCAGGTCACTTCTTGAGCAATGCTGTATAGGATGGTGTGCAGGCCCCAGGAAAGAAGGTGCATTTGTGACTTAGTAAGTTCCCAGCAGCTCTGCATGTGTGTTTAGAATGATTGATTTGGCTGAGAAGTAAACTTCTAGTAGGCTGTCTAGGCAAGTCAGTTTAGGCAAAGGGATAAAGAGTCTATTAGTAGCTTTAGTGTTGAATTTTAGTTTACGTTTCATTAACCAGAATGAAAATCATCCTGCTTCCTTGTCATAGTTCTCTGTTACAAGGAACGGTCACCCCTTGCCTGCACGTATAAGCTGCAGTTTGGAGAACAGATATCTTTTCTCCCCTATAAGGTTGACCTTTAAAGTTCATTTCTGTCTGTGCATTTCTAAAGGAAGACTTTTACAAGGTCAGTTTGAAGACCTTATTATTTAAGTGGAGTTACTTGAAGCACAGTGCATGAAAAGCATACTTCTAGAAGATGAACAACTAGAAAATATATTAAGGGGGTTAAAAAAAAAAAAGTAGCTGCTGATTTCTGCCTTCAACACTGGGTGAGCTTTAGTGTTTTAAAAAGCAGTCACTGTTTTTTGGCTTTGCATTTTTTTGACTAGCTAAAATCATTGCTTTATATTTTCAGGTTTTAGGCCTAGGTTCTGTTCTACATCACCTGGGTCATTTGGTCTGTCCTTTAATTAGAGTAAGAAGTGCACTTTTTGTGTGTCTGTATGGGGGTTTCTTTTTTTCTTTTGTTTTCCCCCACCCCATCTTATATTGTTCCCTCAAGTATTGTATTGATCATATTCTTAACGCCTCTAATGACATTCCCTCAACTCCCTCCCTAGGCAGATCATTTCTTTAGTTAATTGCTGTTACAGTTAGTAAAAACATAATGTGTGTAGCCTTATTATTTTCTTCCCCTCATTTGGTTTCAAGGCACTTTCTCCTCATTATGCCAAATAGGCCTGAGGAATTCACATCCATGAAATACAAAGACCAGGAAAAAATGTGTTTGTGTATACTTAGAAAGAGAAGCCAACAATAACAAGGCATTTAAGTATTGGCTATGTACAAACTGAGCTGCATGCTCCATGTAGACAGTACACATCCTTAAAGAATGACCCATTTGTAAAAAAGCTTTAAAAAATAAAAACAAAACACCACCCGCAAAATGAAAACAAAACTCTTTTTCTGAAGAAATACCTGAAGAGTTTTTCTGAAGAATTTAAAAGTAACTATTCTTTTGTATGTTTTAGTTTGTGTTGACTCTTGATCTTAAAAACATAAAAGAATCTGAGCTTCTGAGGCTTGAGTCTTGAATGCATCAAGCAGACAATACTGCATTTACATTATATTGATGTTTAAAGTGTATTTAAAGACACTTGACTTTCACTTCTTTACCTACTTCCTCTTCGTATATGTGCAGAAAACGCACTTTTATGGAATGCTCTTGCCTAGTTTTCAGCTACCAGTGTTTGTGTCGCAGCATGTCACATGGTCCATAGAGGAACCTTGAGAACCTTTGGAAGTGTAGGCGAAACTCAAATGTTTAAAGTTCTTCATTTTCAGGCATTCAAATTCACTTTTACATCACTGTCTCTCTGACATCCTGAAGTGGCTCACTGCCTGGGTGACCTCCCTGCCCTCTGATGGGTAGCTGTGATGTACTTCTTGTCAGAGCTCACCGCAATCTACCTTGCTAATATAAGGTAAAGGCCAAATGAGAGTAGGGCTAACATCAGTTCTTCTTTTACACTTTCTCCTCTTTCCCTGGTAGCACATCCCACTACCAGCGTTCTCTCTCTTGCCAGCCATAGGTGGGTTGGAGCTGTGACAGCCAAGTACAGGTGGGTGAGTGATGTATGGGGGCTCACCTGGCCCTGTTGTGAGCTCAATAAGGGCAGTGCAAGAGCAGGCTGGCTGGTAAGGCTGGGTAAATTGGTGGGCAACGGAGCCCTGCAACAAAACAGAGCACATGTCTCTGTCTCCCACTTAATGCTATATGTTTGCTCTCCCTGTCATTTTGGGAAACTGGCAGATGTGCTTATGCCTGAAGCTTGCCTGGAGTATATAGGGTGTTGGAACACACAGGGATTCATCGTTTACCTAATACTGGGAAGTTAGTGCAGCTTGGGGGATAATGGAACAATGAAAGAGGAGTCAAACTGTTCTGGGGATTTTGTCCTCCTGGTAGCTCTTGGAGAAGGCAGTGCTCTCTACAAGAACTAGATGGGATTGCTGGCTGTGTTTATTGTGTTTTGTACAAGAGTGCTTGCCTGTTCTCTTTTGCTCGGGGACCCTTCAAGCAGTTTACAGGTGTTTCAAGGACAGAAATGGAGAAAAAATAAGGAGTTGTGTGGGGGGAGGAAGTAATTTCCACTTTAGGATCATGAACTAGCATCCAAGTAGAGAAATGTGAGGTGTGGACAGGGAAGGAATAGTGCTGCAAGCAAAAGGGACCAAATGGAGGTTGACAGCAGAAGGAAGGCTTGCTGTTGGATGCTGTCAGAAGAGCAAATAGCATGCTAACGTGTATTCAGAAAGGTGTGGAAACTAAATGGCAAGAAGAAGTGAGACTAAATACTGAATGATATCCTAGCACTAGTGAAATAAATTGCCGAACTCCCACTTGTCTTCACTGAGCCCTGGATTTATCTAACAATGAGGTTTTTTTCACCCCATCTCTAAAAGAAGTCTAGAGACCCTACACAAATGATTGAAAATGAAAGGGGACTTCCAAGTGGTGGGGAGAGACAATAATATGATTACAGTTCTTAGTTGAAGAGGTGTCATGGCTGAGATGAAAGATGTAAGAAACATATAACACAGAGAAGATGAAGTGGGTTGTCTTAGGAGTTAAGAACAATAGAACATTGAAAGAAACGAAAAAGAAACAAAACAAAACTCTTTCCACAGTATATAGCCTGCTTATTTCATAACCGTAAAATATTAAAATATTGGGGATTGAGAATTTAGCAGGTACAGGACAGAGAGATTGATTTTCATAAGATGAAAAGCAGGCTGAAAAAAATGTCAAAAATAAAAAAAAAAATAGGGTGAAAATACAAAATTTATCTTTGTTTCTGAAGGGATGAAGGACAAACCTCCTAATAATCCTTGTTTTTAATTTGTGACATATTGGGTGGACACCAATCCAGGCTCTTTCAAAATTAAGGAAATTTGTTTTGGAAGGTATCTAATTGCATGTCTGTTTGTTACAGGCCTTACTTGTTAGATTTACTAGTTGTTGTCTGAGATGGCTCAACTGATGAGGAAGATCCCCTAAACAGAAAAGAAGATTGAGAAAAGGAACTAAGCCTAGATATATGAATCTTTGTTTTTACTTGTCTTCACCTGGTTTTGAGCTTTCTCTGTACTTAGTACTGCACCATTACCTGCATTTGCATAATAAATTTGTTAAAAATACCTAATTATTTTACAGTGAAAAATCTTAGTCTAGCTTTTAAGATTAAATACTGTTTAAAAAAAATAAATCTTAGTGATCAGAATTTGTGAGAAGTTTTTTATTACTTCACCTGCAGCACCTCAGCTGTGCATATAGGCAAAATGTTTTTCTTTGTGTGGAATGAGAATCAGTGTTTCCTTTCACCTCAGCAAGACAGATCTTTTGTGAGTTGCTGCCAGTGGCTGAGCTCTTTGAAGCAATGGTACCCCCAAAGTAAGATGTTGCGAAGTAATCTTTATAATTGCTTACTTGGGAGCAGGGTGGCTCAGTGGTAGCAGAGCAGCCACCTCAGTGCAGAGCTCCAAGTAGCCAAGCCTACTTAAGCATCAAAGTGTGCTGCGAGTATAGTTGCACTGCAGCAAAACTTCATCTGTTGCTGTTTTCTTAAAGCAAGTTTTGTGGGGGCTTGTGTAGAGCTGTGGTTGAAGCAGTGTGACTACAGCTAGGTAAAAACAGCTACTCCTGTGCTTTGCAAAGACTGATGTAGCCTTGATCTAGGGAGAGGTGGGGTTACACTTCTTCAACCTTCTGCATGACTAGTGCTGCATGTTTGTCAGACTCGGCAGTGCCCATAGTGAGGTTGGCAGCTACCTCAGCTTTTTTTGTGAATCTTCAAGCAATTATTATATTTCTTGCTCATCTGCCTTCATTCCCCTCCTTTACACCAATTATAGAATCTTAACATAGACCAGAAAAGAAGGTTGCTTGTCAGTTTATTTTTCCCACTTAGATGGTTGCTGTCAGACTGCTTCTTGCCTAGGAACTTCCTCATGTCTGTTGTAGAAAGACACGATATCTGAGCCACGTCTTATATGATTAAAACATGAAGCTGCAATTTTAATAAATATAATGCTGTAATAAATTGTTCTGTAAAGATATGTTTTCTTTAATAATGAGGTCTATAGCAAACCACCTGAGTCTCCAGACAAAACTTTCATATATTCCTCTTCTTTTGCACTCAGTTTAACATCAAATATATTCTTATCCATTACATGGTTAATGAGTCATCCTACCATTCTATTGAAAGTTAACATATACAGGCTTTGCCGAAAGTCTGTGTAAAATTTTAGTATTGGCAGAGTGAATTTGCACAATCTGCTGATTTATTAATATTCTGAAATCCATGTGAGCCACTTATGTATACCCTTCATTTCTTTCATGAATATTACCTGTGCTTGTTATCAGGATAAACCCAAGTTTCATCCATATCAACCATATGATTGATAATTTCTACATAGCGCAAAACTGTGCTTCAGATAATCAAAATATGGATCACTTTTCCTGTTTACTCAGGTCTCCCAGGATAAGCCAGGTTATTGTTTTTCTGACCACATTTAGTTTCTTACACCTGGGATCCATTCTGCAGGATAATGTTTTGGATGAAGACACTCATGACAACATCTGAGGAAAGGTTGCTGGAAACTGCAAAGTGGGGCTCACATATTGTCCCCAAAGTAGTTCACCTGATATTTTGTGCGTGTGTGTATTTAAGAGAAAGCAATTATATTCTTAACATCATTTACTTAAGATGCTCAGTTTGATGTAGCACTTGTGATCAGTGTAGCATGATATGCTTGCATTTTTCCCACTAGATCAATCACATTTGTTTATTAGTGAGATATATATGTAGAGAATAAAGATCCCAAGGGCTGGAATCTGGAAGAAACAAATTAAAAGAAATTATTTCCAACCTTTCTAAGGATAAGAAATACAGAATTTAAGATCCTGTTGAAATCCCTGTGGAAACTGTCATATTATCCTCTGAATCATGAAAGCATCAGGTTTCTACATACATCTGTGGTATGATACATTTTATTGTTTTGTTGTTGCTTTACACAATCTGAAAAACTGTTCCTGTATTTGTGCATGTGTTTGGTCTTGTCAAAGATGGGGCTGTTGCTGTGTGGATAAATCACCGATTAGAGACACAAAAAATGCCTGCTTGCTGCCATTGTTCTGCCCTTCCGAAGTTGCCTATATTCTCAAATATTTGTTCAATTTTATATTAGATAAGAGAATTCTAAAGAAAATCACATGCGAAAGTAAGACTGTTCCCAAGGGTGACATTTTATTTGATTCAAATGTAGAGTTGTTTTATTTCCCCACTCTCAGGGTTAATGTTCTGGGAGGCTAAAAAGGACACCTAAGCTCATGAAAACTGATACAAAGGTCAATGTCTTCCCTTCCTTGCAGCCGAGTCCTTCATGTAATTAAACATGCAGTACTTGAAGCTTACCTAGTGTTTTTTTTTGTGTGTCTTCTTGACTAAAGATGACAACAGATCAATGGGAGAATAAAAACAAGCCATTAAATATAGGTACAAGCTTACTCCAAGTATTCATTTCACTATGGAACAATAAAACAAACCAGCGCATTCAGAATTTTGCTGAAAAGGTTGTTAAAATACCTGATTATACACTATAGTGTTTGGCATATATCTAGGAATGTTTAGTTGAGTGTTTTTAATTGGAAAAAAATGGATGTGAAGTATATTGGGAGTGGGATAGGTGTTGTGATTGGGTGGCTTTTATTTTTATTTATTATTTTTAGTTATTTTTTACAAGTCTGGGAACCAGAGAACCAACAACTAAAGACAGTGCAATTCTCTATAGGCAGCCACGGTATTCCAAGTTGTGGCTAATGCAAGCAAATGAAGGGAATAGAAAGTTTTAGTTGTGCTGTAGCCTAACTACAGTGTAGAAAATAGGGTGATAGCCTTTGCAGGAGAGTAATTATAATGTACCTGTGTGTCTGTGGATTCTTGCACTGTCATTTCCAGCCGTGAAGCACTGCAGGTGGATCATTAGTTTGATCTAGCAAAATAATGCTTATAGTACCAAGCACTGTACATTTGGCCATTAATTTGCCTGTTTTAGTGTACCAGCTGTTTGGTGTGTACACCTTTTAAAGGTGATATAGCAAAGTGGAAAAATTCCAGACATTTTGATGAGAAAGTTTAACTATTGTGTGTATATCCATATATGTGTGTGTGTGTGTGTGTGTATATATATATATATATATATATATATATATATACACACACACATACACTCTTTCCTTTACAACTCTGTCACTAAGGGAGAATATTATTTCCTCCTTTTGTAATTTAGCAGTCAGGTGATCCAATTAATGTTTTCAGTTCACAGAAAGGAATGGTTTAACACTATCATAACCATTCATGACAGATACTACATTCCCACATTTCACATTACCATTCCCAAAGTGGTGGAATGAAGATACTGTCTTCCTATTCTGGGAGGCATATTTTTCAGTGGAAGAAAGGGAAATTCCCATCTCTCCTTCCCCTCCACCTACAGACACTTGAGAAAGAAGAAATTTTTGAAAATCCTGGATGAAAAAAGAAGAGAAGGAGAAAGACGAAGTTAGATTCTCTGATTTGACCCTCAAAGTTGAAGTGACTGACCTGTGTACTCTTTGTACATTATGAGCTCTGTATTTGTGCATGCAAACAGTCTCTAGGGATAACTGTAGTATTATCCTGTATGTGGACTTTGAAATGACAAAACAGTGATAAGGTTTCAAATAATAGTTGGAGGATTTTAAAAAAAAAAAAAAAGGAAAAAGAAAAAAGAGCTTTCTATCTGAATGTTCTACCCTTGGTGTCTCTCTGTCTCCATGTAAGAAGCAACATAGAAGTGATGAATTTAAACTCCATTAACACTGCTGTACATAGTTATAGTGTTGGTTTTTTTTTTTGATATTCCTTTTGTGTTCTATCTGTATGAAAAGCTTCCCCTTCACACAATATTTTGGGTGAAATGATGGCTAGGAAGCCAGTATTTTTAGTCATTTGGGTTCTTGGTCTTCTCTTTTACTTACCTTTTTCCTCTCATGCTGGTTTCTCAATGCTGTACTGATTAGTTATGTGCTGATATTAGTAATGCCACTTTCAGGACTTGATCCCATGGGAAATGCTAGTCATGGCTGATAATCCAGAAGCCCATTCTACTCACTGAATTTACTGACCACTGCAAACCTAGTGCCAGCTTAAACCATTATGCTGCACAAAACTATTTCCTTTTTTAATAATGCTTTGAACTGGGCATAAAATAAAAGTATTTACAAATACACAGGAAGTTCAAAAGCAGCTAAAATTTCTTTTTCTTCTGTTCTGCTATGATTTGCTTTTACTCTGCGTGTAACATAACCTTCATACACCTATAGCTGAACACACTTTCAGAAGTTGCTGTTTTCTGGCAAGCATGTCCACTTATCAAGTCTGTGGGAGCAAAGAAGTCTTGTTATTCCATAAAATAATTCCCATTATCTCCAAATAATGTTTGTGTGTACTCTGTTGCAGTTGCATCTACCTGTGGTTACACATATATATTAGATGTGGATTCATTTGTGTGATGGGAAAGCAGACTACTATCTTTCTATCTTAATCTTGTTATTTACAGATACAGCAACTTTAAAGAGATAAATATAAGTTGGGATGAATATAAGTTTAAATAAATAAATAAAGTAAATTAGACAATTTAATTCCTGTTCATACTCCTGTTCCAGCACAAAGTGTCATTAAATTGTGATAGTGATTACACATAATGACTACTTGATGCTTTGATTTTGCTCAAAAGATCCTTTTTATCTCATCATTATTTACACTTTAAGCTCTGCTTCAGATTCTACATTGCTGTCAATTTATATGATGCAGATACTTAATTAGCACTGATTAGAAACAGGAGTGTGTGTGGGAGAAGCTATTTTGCCAAATACAGTCATTTTATTAAGCCTTAAATATTATGATTTAACGTGGTTGATGAATGAAAAGGTGTATTTGCAGCTTGTTAAGGTTAACATGGTCACACTGATTTGAATGCAGTCCATGAAGCTGATGGGAGAAAAGTACATTGTTATGGTTGGGAGCTTCCAGAGAAAGTGCATCCTCAGAGTTTTTGCCATGGCCTGGCATAAAATGTAGGAACTGGAGCTATAATGATTTAACAACTACCAGCAACACAGGAAACAATAAGAAAAGACTTGCTAGAAGTAGACTGTTTTAATAAAGAGCTAGACAGTAGGACATCTCTACTAGCCTTTTCTTGAAAGACGTTGTATCGTTTACCCAGACTCAGTATAATGCTGAAAAATAATACTGGAAGGAAGGAGCAAGATTTATGAGAGGAAAGGGAAATCCTTAAAGGTAAGTTGGGAAGGTGACAAACCAGAACAAGACAAGGAAATTGAGATGATTTGAAAATTAAGGATGGAGGAAGTCAACAAGTGTGGAAGAACATATCATTAGCGAAGACATATCTTGCAGGGTTGAAATTCCAAAGGATGTCCATGTTCTGTCCTTCAGTCTTCAGCAAATAGTGGTAAAGTCAAGGTGAAAAACATTGAAGAACAACCTAAAAAATTACCAAATAAAGCAAATATTTAAAAATTTTCAACTGTGCCAAAGCGATTCAATCCTTAAGAAATCAGTATTAGGAACTTGATTTTATATTATTTTAAAACTTCTGAAAGGGCTCTCATTAAGTGTATTCTTTCATGCATGCTGCACTGGACTGAATGTGATTAAGCAGAAGAGTACGTTAAAAGCAATCTTTAAAATGTGTGTTGTATCCCAAGATGGAAACAAACAAAAAAAATATTAAACCTTACCTCATGAAATACCTGTTCATGATAAAACCAGATTTTGAGAAGCAGCTTGATTAAGACATGAAAGTTCAGGTGAAAATGATGAAGAAGCAACTGAAACATCAGGGAGATGATGGTTTTGCAGAAAAGCCACATGAATTCTCTGTGGTGACCTCTTCGACTTTTCCATTTGTGACGCTCCCGGCAGCAGAGATGTTTTAAAGTTGGGTCATTGGTCTCTGGTCCCATATAAAGTGTGCAGAAGGTACAAAACTGGACATGAATTCCACGATCTGTCTGCACTGGCAATTCTCAAGACCTAAACTGCCTGCACAGAGAGGTTTCACAGGAGCAGCTTTTCAGTCCATTGTCAGGACAATTGTACTTGATATTGCTGCACAGCTGAACTAGAAAATCCCTAATAATTCTGTGCACTTTATTTCACTCCCCCGCTTTGAGGCATAAAGTCTTTGCCATCCTCATTTTCTTTGAAAGGTAATTCTCAGGAATGATCCAAAACTGCAGTACAAGTGGAAGAAATTTTAGAAGAAACTCAGCCATGGATGGGAATTCTTCAAGAGTTGTAAATAAAAATAGATATGCAATTACATACAGAAATAGTGATTTCTGTTAACCTTCTGCTTATATTGACTTAGATTTGCTATTTTTATTTGGGTATTTAATGTCAGGGATTTTTGTTGATTTAAAGGACTATGGTGGAGAATTATAGGCTGGCAGGTCTTTGTCTACTTGAGAAAGAACAAAGTTATTAGAGAAGATAGGTAAATGCAATATACTGGGGAAACAAGTTTGACAGAGTTTTTAGGGAATCAAAGTGGATAGACAAGGATAATGCAAGAAAAAAGGATGCAAAAATGCGGTCAGTATAACATAATCAGATCTTTAAGAAGGGTTCATCAAAGTGTCATGTGAAATAGTATGGAAGAAAGATGTCACAGGATAAGAGAGATCCTTATGAAGATAAATGATAGCCTAGAAAACAAACAGGAAACAAACATGATTTTCATGCTGTAGAGAAATCACTGTCAGGAAACATCTGGATTATGGATTTTTCAACAAACGCATAAATGAACTGAAGAAGGTCATAAATCATAAAGTGAAAAGGTCTTCTGATAAAATAGTATTTAGGATAGCACAACACTATACAAGTGTAGTTCCCCATGAGAGACATCACTGGGGAGTATAATGGGGAGTAAAGTGAGTGTTGAACAGTGCAAACAGAAAAAGTAGTTGTGTTATACTGGACTTCAAATTAGCTGTTACCACTAGGAAAGCATGAGAGACTGTTCCCTAAGTATTCTGTATTAGCCACTGTTGGAGGTTGGATGATGGGTAGACAGAAGGTTGGGATGTAACCAAGAGACAGACAAGCCTTGCACAGCCCAAGGACTATTATCTGTTTATCTGCTGCTGCTGTTTTACATTGACACCAATGACACAGCCAGAAGCAGTCTGAGGAGTATCAAAAAGAGATTACAGAGCCCTGGGAGTGGCAGTAAACAACTCGGGCACTTTTTTTTTTTTTTAATGAGTCTTGACAGTCAAAGGAAAGGGGATTGAAAGGGCCAGTCAAATTTGGCAAATCAACAGATGGTTTTAGAACTGGTGCCATAACCAGGGGTTTAGCTGATTAGACCATGGGATTTGCTTTGAGAACACTGGTCTGCTGGGAGCTGATGGATCCACTTGTCTGAGAAAGGGAAGAGGATCTTTGGTCATAGGCATCAACAAGGGCTTTCAACTAGAATTGCCAAGGCAGGGGAACCTCCGCTCCACTCCTTCCAGTTCAACACTAATGTCAGTGATAAATGCCCAGAGCTTGGAGAAAGGGCCATGGATCAGCAGCAGAGCACCTGAAGAGCAACATAAAGGAATTTCAGCCACTCGAGACAGTAAGCCACATTCACCACAGGCCCCAATTCCATCTCTCTATGTCAATACACGGAGAATAAATATGCGTGCCCGTAACGTTATGATGTCATTGGCATTATGGAGTTGAGCTGGGATGGCTACCATGACTGGAGTGTTGGAATGAAAGGATACAGGCTCTTAGGTAAGGACAGTCATGAGAGACAAAGAGGGAGCATCAATCAACCTCTATGTCAGTGAGCAGCTGGAGTGCATGGAGCTCTGCCTGGGGATAGGTGAGGAGTAGACAGAGAGCTTGAGGGTTAGGATTAAATGGAGGGCAGGGGCAAGAGACATTATAGTAGGGGGTCTACTACAGGACACTTGACCAGGAAGACCAAACAGATGAAGTCTTCTACAGACAGAAGCAACTTTGTGTTCACAAGCCCAGGTCTTCGTGGGGGATTTCAACCATCCTGGTATCAATTGGAGAGATAAGACAGCAAAGCATAAGCACTCCAGCGTGTTCCCAAAATGTACTGATGATAACTTCCTTCTCCAAGTGATAGAGGAACCAATCAGGAGAGGTGCTGTGCTGAACCTTGTTCTCACCAATAAGGAGGGTCTGGTGGGGATTGTGAAGCTTAAAGACAGCCCTGGCTGCACTGACCATGAAATGGTGCAGTTTAGGATCCTGAGGGCATGGAGGAGGGACTAGTCCAGTCTGCCCTGGACGTTGGGAGAGAAGACTTTAGCCTCTTCAGGGATCTGCTTGGTAGAGTACAATAGGACATGGTCTTGGAGGGAAGAGGGGCCCAACAAAGCTGGTTAATATTTGAGATACTGGGAGAATGATGAACCAACCACCTGTAGGAGACCATATCTGAGACCAGCTAAGGAACTTGAAGCTGTGCAGGACCTGATGAGGTACATTAATAGGTCCTGAAGGTACTGGCAGATGTAGTTGCTAAGCCAATATCCATCATATTTGAGAAGTTGTGTCAGTCTGGTTGTGTTCCAACTCGAATGGAAGAGGGGAAAGATAATCCCCCCCCCCAAAAAAAAAAAAAAAAGGGAGAAAGGTAGACCTGGGGAACTACTGGCCATTTGGTCTCACTTGCACAGCAAGATCATGGAGCAGATCCTTCTGGAAAGAGTAAGATGTGGAAATTAAAGAAGAGATTGATTATAGTGAACATGTTTTCACTAAGGGCAAATCATGGCTGATGAATCTGTTGGCCTTCTGCAATGGGGTTACAGCATTAATGGATAGAGGAAGAGCAACTAATGTCATCTACCTGTACCTGTGCAAAGTATTTGACACTGTTCCACATGGGATCCTTGTCTATAAACTGGAGAATCATAGATTTGAAAGATGGACCACTCAGTGGGTAAGGAATTGGTTGGATGATCACACAAAGAGTTGCAGTCAATGGCTCAATGTCCAGGTGGAGATCAGTAATGAGTGGTGTTCCTCAGGGGTCAGTACTGGGACCAGTGCTGTTTAACATCTTTGTTGGTGACATGGACACTGGGATTGAGTGCACCCTTAGCAGGTTTGCCAGTGACACCAAGGTATGTGGCGTGGTCAATGTGCTAGAGAGAAGGGATGCTCTCCAGAGGGACCTGGACAGGCTCAAGAGTGGGCCTGTGCTAACTTCATGAGGTTCTACAAGGCCAAGTGCAAGATCCTGTATCTGGGCTGGGGCAATCCCAAGCACACACAGAGGCTGGGTGGAGAATGGATTGAGAGCAGCCCTGAGGAGAAAGACCTGGGGATGACGGTTGATGAGAAGCCAAACACGAGTCAGCAACGTGCACTTGCATCCCAGAAAGCCCACTGTATCCTGGACTGCATCAAAAGAAGCATGCCCGGTGGGTTGAAGGAGGTGATTCTTCTTCTCTAGTCTCCTCTTGCGAGACTCTAGCTAGAGTACTGAATTCAGCTCTGAGGCCCCAGCATATGGATGTATTAGAATGAGTCCAGAGGAAGGCCACTAAGATGATCAAGGGGCTGGAGCACCTCTCCTACAAAGACAGGGAGTTCAACCTGGAGAAGAGAAGGCCATAGTGAACTTCCAGTACCTATTGGGGGCATACAAGAAAGCAGGAGAGGGACTCTGTCAGGGAGTGTAGTGATAGGATGAGGAGTAATGGTTTAAAATGAAGAAAGGTTAGATTTAGATTAAATATTCATTAAAAAATATTTACTATGAGAGCAGTGAGGCACTGGACCAGGTTGCCCAGAGAAGCTGAGGATGCCCCATCCCTGGAAGTGTTCAAGGCCAGGATAGATGGGGCTCTGGACATCCTGGTCTGGTGGAAGGTGTCCCTGCCTATGGCAGGGGTTGGAACTGGATGGTCTTTAAGGTCCCTTCTAACCCAAATTATTTTGTGATTCTATGATAACATTTTGTTTTACAGTTATATATTTTTATTTTTTTTTAAGAAAGATTTAAGGATCTAATAATTTGTTTCCCTCTCCTTTATGTAGGACATTGTCATCCTATTGCCAAAACTAATTTAATACAATCATTTTTTGCAGCTTTCTTAAGGCATGGTCTTTATAAATAATTTTTCCAGGGAAGCTGGAAAGGAACAGATTTGATTGGACTCAAGTTACAACAGTGTAAGAAAAGTACATAGTGCTGTTAATTGAATTGTGTAAGTCTTAAAAAAAAATATTTCATGTAGGCCAGTCCCACTGAAGGCCACTGGTACTATTTGCTATCCTTTCGGATACATTTATCAAAACGCTTCTTTAGACTAACTCTTTTAAAGTGTATAGTTGGAGAAGAGAAATGCCACAATGCAAAGATGATACCATTGCATAGTGGACTGAATGTATATATATATTCAGCTATGGTGCATATTACTTTGTCTAATGCCAAAAAAACAACCAAACAAACAAACAAAAACAAACAAACAACAAACAAAACACACACAAAAAAAAAAACAAAAACAATCAAAAAAAAAAACACTAAGAGATTTGCTGCCATGAGGATGTAGGACCTTTTTCCCTCATTGCCCTTGCGTCAGAAAGTGATACTTTGTTATTTGTATAAATAACATTAAATAAATGATGTAATGAATAATTAACATTTGAATGGCTAGAAAGCACAGACACAAATTGTCACTGTTATTTAAATGCTCAAACCACCAGAATTCAGTAAAGCTAGGTTTTGCAGTTGCTGGGACTTTGAAGCTTGTGACTACCTTGCAGTGACACTGAAAATCTGATGGGGGACTGAAATAGAGGTTGCTGAGTTGCAGCCCAGTGTTTTGTGTATTCTGTTTTTGTTTTCCAGGTAAGCAAAGAAGCTTTTAAGGCAAAATATTCTTGAATTTTGTCAAGAATACCTAAAATGTCCATATACTGCCTGTTCAGTGTTTTCATATACATTTCTTCTTTTTCTCAACTAATTAGCATGCTAAACTTGCCACTTCCAAACTCTGAATGTTATCTTGGGATCATTCATAATGTTAAACTACTCTTTGAGAAATTATTTTTATTTTGGTAGTATCTCTCCTCCATTTTAGGTTTTATGGAAAAAAATGTGAGGTGTTGTCATTTTACTTTAGATATGTTTATTTTTTTCATCTTAAAACCTTTCCTTTTGCAGCAAAATCAAACCTCTGAAACTTTTAACTGTCATCAAGAAAAATAAATGTACTGATGTCCCTGGAAATAGATTGTGTGTATTTTGAAATACTAATATTTTCTGTATGTTTTTCATTGTATGAATTATATATTAAGCCCATGGAAAAGAAAGCAATAGCCTGCAGCTGTTCAGATAGAGAACATTGCAGAAGTTATAGTTTGTTTGTTTTTGTTAAGAAGCCAAATTAAATGCTGGATATTTGTTTCAGATCTGCCTTTTTTTTTTCCTCTCAAGTGATAGGTAAAGTGAATGTCTAATTTTGTTTTTGATGCTTTTGTTATTAAGATTTGAGTAATTTGTCACAACCCTAATCTTCCATAGCAGTAGTCATGAAAACCAGTACATTATGCTTTCTTTTTATTTAGTGAGATCTAAACAAAAATTAGTACATCGTGATGATCTCAGAAGCAGTATAGGAAAAATGTGAGCAATAACTAAATGCTAATGAGACTTCTTTTCTTCATTATGCCTAGTTGTTTTGTAGTGTTTGAGCTACTTAATGCCTACGTAATTACTGGTTTTGTTTTGATGCTTACTAGAGCCAAATCACTTCAGGCACCTTTCAGCAGTTTGATTATTAAAATATTCAGTATTGTATACAACTTGAGTTCTCTTTGCAGAAGTGGGGCGGTCTGCTTACACTTATTGTTACTGGCTGCTTATGGTGACCAGAAGTAATTGTTATGTGGTGGAATCATTTTGTTTTATTTTACTATTTTTCCCCTCCCCTTTATTTGAACTCTGCATTACTTGAGAGCCATCCCTCAAGCAAGACAGGCAGCTGTGCCCCCTTTGCTCCAAGTTCCTCTGCCAGTGCTGCACATGGTGTGTGGGAAAGGCTGCTCTTGTTCTTCAGATGGGATGTTGCTGTGACTCAGCCCAAGCCAGCACTGTCTGATATGACGGGCAAACTGTCAGAAAAAATACAGTCAAATTGAGCTCTTGTCCCCGTGGGTGAAAAAATCTAGCACAGTTGTGAAGTAGCATTAGTGTAGCAAAGCGTTTAAGATGTGCTGCATGTTCTACAGTGGTTTGGAAATGCACAGCAGCCGAGAAAATCCAAATGGTAAGTGGCTGTGCTCTTAGAGGGGTTTCTAGACCAAGCAAAGGTTTGCTTAAGACAGCCTTTTCTAGAACCAGGGTTTTGATCCCTCCAGAGTCAACCATAATGATACCGACTGTCTTGCCTCTGACCCAGGAACTTCTTCCATTGCTGCATTTTCAGGAGTGAAGCTTGACTAGTTCTGCTTCTGCAGACTTTTGGAATAAGAACTAGTGGAAAGGGGAAGAATCACAGAGAAGGGGTGGGAAGCAGTAAACTCATGCTTCCTGAATAGAAATTCCCTTAAGCCACAATACTATATGATGTGTGATGCAAAGAATTCACCACACTGATATTATATTTTGTCTGATACGCTAGTAGGTGATGATGGTGACTTGGGACCATCAAGACTACAGGTTTTGTTCAATATTTCCTGACTAGGAAATACAGAAAAACACAGTACTACTGTTTAATGGTGTCTGGAACAACTCTGTTTGTCAGGCAGTACATCAGGGGTAGCTCTAGCTATCCTCATGCTTTGCTTATCCCCATGACCTGGCGGGTATATTTTGTGTTTTCTTATAGGGAAGAAACTGTTGTTCTGAGCAGAATAGTGTTTATGTTGAAAATGGTGTGCTACCAAAGCTTTGACCTGATTCTTTCTGCATTTTATTTTAATGCTGAAGGATTTATCAATGTTTCTGTGTGACTTCTTGTAAAATCTTGTACTTCATATGCTGATACCTGTCAGCATGTGTTTCAGATGCCTGTGCTTGTGTTTACTATATGAGCTTGCTGAAGGTGTCTGAGTGAAGAGCTGTGCAGACCCAACCTAACTCTAGACTTCCATTCTTATCTTTCTTTTGGGACAATATTTTTTTCCCAAATATTCAGTTCCTCCAAGGAGAACATACTTTCCCTTCAAGTGTCTGAATAAGGAGGAACAGTGTGCATCAGGACCTTTTCCTCAGCTTTCATCCTCTACTTTGTGTCCTCTGATAGTTGAATAATACTTTTGCTGATCAAAACTTTAAGCTTATTATCCTATTGTAACAACGGGGTAGAACTTTCAGTGGTACATGCTCAACCCTGCTATAAATGTACAGAAAATTTTACTAGAGTCAGTGTCCTGGAGTGATGACAAAGATCAGTTTTAATTTGTAGATGTCAGGGCTCTGCTGAACTTGTGGTAATCATTGCCGCTGAGGGCTTCTGAAGACTTCTTGAGGGCAGGGGAGGATAGAAAGCTTTCAGGGTCTGGTGGGAGACTAAGGCCCACCCTTGCTGTAGACCTTACCCACATGAAGTGAAGGTCACATACGTGAAAAATCAGAGAACAGACCATCCCAGAAAAGCATTCCAACTGCTTTCTGAATCCAGATGTAAAACCTTGCAGGCTCCTGCATGAGTGTTAGAACATTCATATGAGATGTGATAAAAATGACAGAAAAGTTAATAGGCTGTGGGACTCATACTGTAGTTGACTGCTCTGGTCTAAAATACACGCATATCTATCTGTGGGAGATCTTCTACATCATTTGCTTCCCCTGCAAATTTTTATTTTACTTCCATCTTTGTGTGGAAGATATATATATACATTTATATATATATATATATATATATAAATTGATTATTTCTTACACAGATCCAGTGAGAATATGCTAGCCTTTGCTGTTTTTTAGTTCTAAAGCTCTCTTATCCTATTAGGATGTGATGCAGGTGGCTAGCAGTGTACTATAAAAAAAGTATTAGGTCTGCTGCAGTGTTTTCAGACAAGCCCCAGACTGAAAACTGATAGATCTCAGCCAAAGGATCCTTGTAAGAAATGACTCTGTTTATGGAAAATATGGTAATTTTGTAAGTCAGTCAAAATAAAAGCTATACAAATATTGATTAAATATTTTTTTTCAGAACTCCATGACAAAGCTAAGTAACTGTATTCCTACTGCTCAAATACATTATATACGTATATAATATATATATATATATTTTTAGAGAGGGAGAAAAGGTAAATCTGAGGCTCTTATTTCTGTATTGTTGCTTTTGGTGATCTCACAATGTGTCCTTTATGAGAAAATAAGTGGACTTAAGGTTATGAATGGACTTTTCAAGAGCATATTTTTTTGTCCCTAAACTGACAACTATTTATTTGTCTTTTACTTAATTTCTCTCTCTCTCTTTTTTTTTTTTTTTCCTCTCTCTCTTAGATAAAGGAAAATAATCTTACCTACACATCTTATTCTAGTAAACACTGGAACACCTATCCCACATAGGCTGAATAGGTAGATATTCATTATTGAACACACAATTAAAAGTAAGCATTTAACGACAAGTAGGTTATTCCTTTTTAGCTGGTTAAAGGCTCTCATAACTTGTTTCCATTGCATTTGAGCATTAGCCTGTATGCTCAGGTCTCTACAGTACACTCTGCTAAAACCCATACTTCTCCCCCTTCCAGAGATATATCTCGTTTATGAGTTCTACTTCTTTTTATGGTTTGACCTGAAGACCTTTTCTTTTAATTGTGGAAGATTGCTTTGATTTAATGGAGGCTGCTGTCCTGTGAGAATGATAATGTAACGCTTTGTGCTTTTTCCTGTAGTGATTTTTTTTTTTTGGTACGCAAAAACAATTGCATACTTAATTATCCTCATTAGTGGTTCTGATTTTGAAACTGATTCAAATGAATACCCTTTTGGAATAAAAGGTTGAGTGCTAGCATATTGAATCAGAGTAGCAATTTGAAAAAGCATAGTCAATTTTTTGTTCCTTTTGGACATGTAATTTTGTAGTGTTTAGCCCTAAAAAATACTGGCTGCAATTACACAACACACTACATAGGAAGCAGTTCTTCATTTAGAGATTACATACTGTGGAAAGAATTTTGGCTTTCTGAATGATACCAATTACAAAATCATATACATTTAAGCAGCAGAAAAACTAACCAGCTCGTCTGTACTTGCTTTAGACTATATCCTTTTCATTTTATTTCCATTGCATCATACTGCAGTAACAATTGTAACAATTTACATGATCAGATGAACAGCAAAAAGTCAAACACCCATGATATGCTTTCATATGCTTTTTTTTTTTTTTTTTTTTTTAAACCATGGTAAGCTAAGTCTTTGTAATAACTACTGAAACTGACTGAGTGAAGTTAGTGAATAACTCAATGTTTGTTTACAAACATAGCCCATCTTCTGCGACACCCTCTGCCACTATGCTCTGAACATCAAGTCTGGGATAAATGTCCAGAAGGAGTGATCAGGATTGATTTTGTCATCTTGCTTCATCAGTCTTTGATAGACACCACAAAGAGAAAGCAAGGAACATTTTAGTCAAATTCAGAGGTTTCAGGTTTCAAAGAACTGGTCTGAGGTACACTGTCTCTCTCCCTTTGCCTTGTTCTGATCAAGGCTCCTGCAGGTGCTAGGGCTTATTTCAAGCCTAGCAGGGAGGCCTGTTGTGTACTACTAGCAGGTCACGCATGCACAGCTCTCATTTGGACAAATTAGCATTTTCTATTTGAAAAGTTGGTGAACAAGGTTCTTCTTGGTTCTGCTTGTTCACAGTTTAGAAGACCTCAATCAGAAGTATTGGAAAAATTTGTTTTGCTCGAGCAATGGATGCTTAAGCAGTTATTAGCAGAAGATTATTTTTTTTTTTTTTTTGGGGGGGGGGGGAGGTGGAGGAAAGGAAGCGGGGAAGAAAAGTTTTTTCTGCCAATTTTTCTCGTGAACACCTGTGATCTGACCAGTGCGAAGCACAAAAGTTATATTCCTTTCTGTAGGAGATGACAACTACAGACAATAAATATATAAATAAATTCAGGCTTTCTCAGCAGTTTGCAAGAAAGTGGCATTGATCAAAGAAGTCAAACTGGCTGATAGCAGATAAATAGACTTTTCATTTGATTCCGTTGTTGACTTGATTTACAACTGTTGTATGTGGTGTTTAATTGGTGCTTTTGTATCCACTTATAATAGTGTAGTAATGTAATAGTCATCTCTGTTAATTATACTTGTAATCTCAAATCTCAAAGTTTGTACATTCGACTTGATTTTGTTTTCCATATTCAGGCCATTTTGTGTTGATCTAATCTTTCTCTCATCTTTTCATCATTCTTTAATCATTCTTTCTCATCTTTATTATTGTTGTCTTCTTTGTTCTTTTAGTTTATTTTAGTAACATATATTTCATAGCCTGGTCAGAGTTTTATCTGGTCTTTCGTGGTCTGGAAGGTAGCTATCTTGCCTTCACCTGTATCTAATTCCCTGCATGAGCTCTGTTTTACCTCTCTGTCCTCAAATTGTCAGGAATATCCAATCTTTCCTGATTTAGAGAGGTATATGAAATTCCTGCCAGGAATAAAAATCTAAGCCAAAATTGAAAAAGGTCACTCATTTTACTCTTGCTGTAATAAAAATTATAATATTTAGCAACGTTATACTTTAGTCATTAGATAAAACCCCTAGAGGGAGACATGATCACAGATGGATTGTTGCAATTCCCCATCACTCTGATCTTTTCACAATAGCTGAAGTAATTTCTCTAGGTTACTTTGCATAACCTGTTACTTGATAATTGTGCACTCTAAGCAATGCTATTGTTTGTAGATGTCCATTTTTTTTTTAATTTTTATTTTTTATTTTATATTAGTCTTTCTCTCTCTCTTTCTCTCAAAAAGTGTCAGCAATGGTGACATAGTAAGGCACCTTGAAAAAAATTCATCCTGAATAAAGATGTAGTCTACCTAGACTTCAGCATGGCCTTTGACATGGTCTCCCATAGTATTCTCCTGAAGAAACTGGCAGCCCATGGCTTGTATAGGTACACTCTTTGCTGGGTTAAAAGCTGGCTGGATGGCCGAGTCCAGAGAGTAGTGATGGACAGACTGAAATCCAGCTGGCAACTGGTCACCAGTGGTGACCGGTTAGTATCTTTAATATCTTTATTGACAATTTGGATGGGGGAATTGAGTGCACCCTCAGTAAGTTTGCAGATGACACCAAATTGTGGGGAAGTATCGATCTGCCGGCGCGTAGGAAGGTCCTGCAGAGGGACCTGGTCAGGATGGGTCAATGGGCAGAGGCCAAGGGGATAAGGTTCAACATGGCTAAGTGCCACATCCTGCACTTTGGCCACAACAACCCATGCAGTACTACAGGCTTGGGGCAGAGTGGCTCGAAAGCTGTACAAAAGAAAAGGACCTGGGGGTGCTGATTGATGTCCACCTGAATGTGAGCTAGCAGTATGCCCAGGTGGCCAAGAAGGCCAACAGCATCCTGGCTTGTATCAGGAGTAGTGTAGCCAGCAGGACCAGGGAGGTGATCATCTCCCCGTGCTCTGCTCTGGTGAGGCCACACCTTGAGTACTGTGTCCAGCTTTGGACCCCATCACTACAAGAAGGACATTGAGGCCCTGGAGCGTGTCCAGAGAACAGCTACAAAGCTGTTGAAGGACCTGGAGCACAAGTCCTGTGAGGAATGGCTGACAGAACTGGTGTTGATTACTCTGGAGTGGAGGAGGCTCAGGGGAGACCTCATTGCTCTCTACAACTACCTTAAAGAATGCTGTGGGGAGCTGGGTGTTGGCCTCTTCTGACAGGTAACTAGCGATAGGACTAGAAGGAATGGCCTCAAGTTGTGCCAGGGGAGATTTAGATTGGAAATTAGGAGACATTTATTCTCAGAAAGAGTAGTCAGGCATAGGAATGGGTTGCCCAGGCAAGTGGTGGAGTCACCATCCCTGGGGATGTTCAAGGAAAGGTTGGACATGGTGCTTAGGCACATAGTTTAGTGGGTGACATTGGTTATGGTTGGACCAGATGATCTTAGAGGTCTTTTCTAACCCTTATGATTCTGTGATTTTAATGACATAGTTCACTAGCACAGCACCCTGCCACTCATCCAGACTGCCTGTGGCTCTGCTCTGCATGAAATAATTTTCATATTTGTGATTGTATTTGTAATACTTCTTCTACTAGTTTGAAAGGCACGCCAATGCACTCTGCAATGTTTCATTTATTATTTGTGTGTGTGTTTATGTGAAAAAGATTATCTAGTACACTGTATTGTTTGGATGTTGAGAGGGCAATTAACCTACATGTATGATATGATCCTATAATTCAGTATCTTCATACATAATTTATTGTTTAGAGGTATCCAGACATTTTATTTCAAATGTTTTGTGCTTTTCTGGTTGCTTTTTCTTACATTAATTTATTTAAACTGTCTTAAAGAATATTTGCCTTTAACAGTGAAGTATCAAATTTTTATTTTCCTCTGATGAGGAGGAGTTTAATATGGTGCTTAAGTTCTGTTCTTTAAATTTCTCAATTTTTTTGTTGTGTTTGGGTCCCAAAATTTCCCAGATAAGTTTAAACACTAAAAGTCAAATGCATATTTTACTAATAACAATGGCACTTTTTTTTTTTTTAACTAATGACATTAATGACAAGTAGAATATTGTTCTTCAGATGTGTACACTTTTTCCTTAGCATTAAAGAAAACTAGATGTGAAGGTATTCAGAGCTAAGTTAAACTCTGCCTAATAGTAATATATTTTTGAAAGATTATGCTCAAGATGATGGTTTCTTGTCTGTCTCCTCTGGGTTCAGGCCAGTGAAAAAGGAACTGGCTCATTTATACCAGCTCTCAGGAGATATGGGATCCTTGTTTTAAACTTTCTTCAACCTAGACATGTACTGGGCAGTTGCTGGTGTGAAGACTGGTGAAGGATGCAGTGCTTTTGGAATAATGCATGTGCCAGACAGACTGGACTTGCTGTAGAAGGACCTATAACTGTAGACAACAAACATCCACCCAGAAGCTAAAAGTATTGAGGCAGCTGTGCAAGCCTTGTCTAGATAATTGAGATATTCAGGAAAGATGTGGAGTTATCTTAATATCTCTTTAAATGGTGGAGATGAAGGATGAGATCAAGTGCATGATTTGCCCCACCAAAGTGGGGTCTGGAGTGTTCTTAGACTGTGTTTGTCATTCTATGTTAGCTGTGAAGGAGGCTCAGGATGGCTACTCTCATAACCTAGGCATGATGCCTGAGGTATCTCAGGAAATAGCATATTCCAGAAAGCACACTGGCTCCTGTTCAGTTTTACTTTTTATTTTTTATTTCCTTAAATTTTGATTGAAGATTGATGTGTTGTTGAAACTACCTGTGTTGCTGGTCACCTATTCAGTCTGTATCTCATCCTGTTTTGTACCTGCCATACATGTGTGACAGTATGCCAGCAGCAAAATTCCCAACTGTCAATTTTTACTGGAGTATGTTGTTCCATGATGGTACTAAATAGTTCCAGGCACCTACTATTCCATCTGCAGACTACAAGTGTCAGTGCTGGGAAGAAGCTTACTGAAAAAGGGATGTTCTAATTTGCAACAGAGGTGAAGTCTAGACTTTATTCTATACTGTCCATTTTTATGTTTATACTTTTATTATATTTTGGGGATTTGCCTCCAAATTTCCTGCATTTACTTTGCTGGTATTTAGCAGTGAGAATTTTTTAAATTCTAAGGTGAGACTTTCTATGACCTACTAGATCTAAAGAAAATAATTGTTTCCCAATCCATCAGTCCCATCACTATGGAGAAAAGGAAAGGAAATAAGGAAGGTGATTGTCCCACTCTACTCTGCACTGGTGCAGCCTCACCTCGAGTACTGTGTGCAGTTCTGGGCACCACAGTACAAAAAGGACATGAAACTGTTGGAGAGTGTCCAGAGGAGGGCGACGAAGGTGGTGAAGGGCCTAGAGGGGAAGCCGTATGAGGAGTGGCTGAGGTCACTGGGCCTATTCAGCCTGGAGAAGGGCAGGCTGTGGGGGAACCTCATCGCGGTCTACAACTTCCTCACAAGGGGTAGTGGAGAGCCAGGTGACCTTTCTGTGTAAACACCAGTGATAGGACCTGCGGGAATGGTGTTAAGCTGAGGCAGGGGAAGTTTAGGCTTGACATCAGGAAGAGGTTCTTCACCAAGAGACACTGGAACAGGCTCCCCAGGGACATAGTCACTGCACCAAGCCTGTCTGAATTTAAAGTGATTGGACTGTGCACTTAGTCACATGGTCTAAGCTTTTGGGTAGGCCTGTGTGGTGCCAGGAGTTGGACTTGTGATCCTCATGGGTCCCTTTCAACTTGGGATATTCTGTGATTCTATGAAATATTAATGTCCAGGGCTGTGGCAAACTTGATGCTGTGCTGTAAGACTGGTAAGGCTGTTGCTATAAACCTGCTGTAGTGCAGAAGAGCAGTCATCTGCTTAATTATATAATTTATATTTTCTACTTTGATTTTTATTTTTTTTTTAAATAATCTCAGTGCTCTCTTTGCTTCAGACTTTCACTTTGATTCATATCTTTTATCTATATTTCATGCTGAATTTGATTAATCAAAAGGATAAGGAGAGAGAATTTTTCCTTTGTTTTTCAGTTGCTATTCGTTCAGAACCAAACTTTCCCATTGAATAAGCATTGTGGGAATAGTACTCAGTTTATGAGTAGGACAGGAAAAATAATATAAGTATCAAATAATTTTTAAGATTTGTTTTCCAAATATTTTAAGACTATGTTGAGTTGTCTGTTACCCAGAGGTACCTCAGTTCTTTCATGTAAAGATAACTGTGGCTTTAAGAGGTCAATATAGCATATAGAAAGAAGGGTGTGGAAGAATTTGAAGAACAAAGAGCTAGCTGTAAAAATCAAAAATATTATCTGAACTTACTAAAACTGGAGAAAGAAAACTAGAGAAAAAGAATATGATGAAAAGGAAATATGCAACACTAAGCTGCTCTACTATGTTCTGGTCATCTTTCATCTGTGTTGTAGCTGGTGCTGATCCCTCCGGGATGTGAGATCCTACACAGACCAAGCCCAAGCCTGACTCAGTGTGGTAGTTTATGCAGCATCTTCTCTCTGGTGTCTTGGTGACACTTCTTTCAATCCACTAAAAAGGATTATGAAGAAACATTTTCAGCCTATTTTGTCTTGTGCAACATATAATGAAGCCCAGACAAATGACACCCTTGTAGGCAGAAATACCAGAGGTGTTATTTGCTAGGCTCTTATGCAAGACTTTTGCATCGACAGCATATGTATATGTAGGATCACAGTGTCCTGGAGACCTAAGGAAGGAGTGATATTACCAGATAAGAGTAAAGTTAACCTCCGTACAAACTAAAAAAGCTCGTCCAGTCTCTATGTCTGTCCAGTCTGGTTATGTCTACCCAGACTAACTGGCTGCACAACACTCAGTCTTATTTTCTGCTGCTGAGTGTGATCGACTTACAGCCCCACCGACCAGCTTGTCTTGAAATAAGCCAGCTTACTTGACAGGAGACTTCTCAAGTGCTAAAAGAGAATTTGTATCCGGTTGACATGTTCAGCACTTTGCTAAGCAGAACACAGCAGTGCTGTCTCTCCTGAAAAGGAAGAGAAATTTCCTTGGCTATTATACTTTGTCAGTTCTCTTTATCACTTCAAGTAGTTGAGTCTAAGAAATTTTGACTGAACTTGCAAAAACTACATCTTTCCTTCCTATTCTTGTTGTATGAATAAGATTATGGTATCTATGTAGCCTAAGATTCAAGAAATGTCTCTTGTCCTGTGTCTATCGATCTGATAAAATCTTTATGTGCTCCTCTAACCATATGGATAAGGAAAAAGACCTTCACTTCATTGCCCTGAAAAAAATGCATACAGGTGTAGATTGTGTTTGTCATTTCGGAGTTGGGGTACCCAGTGAGTTCTGAGATGCAGGCTTCCTCCTGTTTCCCTCAAGTATTATTGGTTTCAGTAATAAAAAAATAAATAAGTAAATATATTTTTTTCCAGAAGAATCTTTGACTTTCTTTCCCTTGGACTGCTAACTGATACTGATGTCATCTATTCCAAAGTGCTGATATTTTTTTTTTGTCCAGGCCAAGTGTAATCAGACGCCACTGCTGCTCATTTGAAGTCCAGCTTAGAGGTTTCATGGGGCCTATTATTGCAGAGCTAGCTTTTGGGGAAGGCCTATGCCTGTTGCTTGGGCACTTGTCATTTTAGCCATTGTTCTGGAGATAAAACATTTTAAAAACCTTGTTTTCAGTATTTAGGTAGTATGAGTCTAATATTTTTTTCCTCCTTCTGTTCTTACCTTTGTTTTGGTTCATCACTATTTCTATTCACTGTTTTATAGCTCTAACTTTCATCAGATTTCCCTACCTCTCTCCCTTGTAACTTTTAGTCTGAGTTTGCTGCTGTTTACTGTAAAATACAGTGTTTAATTGGATTGCATTTTACCATTAAGTAACATATAATTCATATAATTACATATCGTCTTTTACTTGTCTCAGTTTCAATTAGGTTTTGATGTATCACTTGTTCTGTTACTTAGCTAATCTCTTTCTTCCTATGGAAAATTGCAGAGAAATATCTTTTTAATAAAAGACCCTGAAATCTCATTTTTGTTGTTGATTGTATCCAAGTAGCTTATGCATTGTTTTCCACTACAAAATGCATCTGGATTGTCAGCATTGTGTATATGTGTGTATATTACAGCACCATAGTTATTTTCCTTGTATCTTTGTGTGTTTGTCTGCCATTAAGATGAATGTGTACCAGATGCTTCTTTAAAACGAAGCACTATTGTGCTGGCTGATGGATGGGAAGTTTGTCAAAAGTAGTGAAAGCTTCTAGAGGGGATACAAAGAAGCTGGAAAAATTCATTGTTATGTGCTGCTAGTATGAATCCCTAGTTTGGCTGTGCTGCATTTTGATTAGAAAGTTAGATTCTGTAGAAGTGTCAAACATAGTTCCCGATATTCTCTATTTTTATGGCATTTGCAATTTGGTATTCACCTTTCTTTGCCAGCAAGTCTGCCATTTTATATGAATGTTGAGAAGCAGTTTAACATAAAATTTGGCCAATGTGAACTGTATTTATTACCTCTATGTGAACACCTTCTTGGCCAATGAAAATTAAAATGCCCTATTGATTATTTCCCTTGTATTTGTAGAGAATAGCTTGTAGAGCAGATGAACAATGCCAAATTTTATTTTTTTAGTTCTCTATTATGTTACCAACAATACTGTTCTCTGCTTCAAAGTACAACTATAATTAGAAATATATTATGTAAAAGTGGCACCATCTTATTCAGCTGTGCTTCTTCTTGTGTTTAGTCCTATTATGTGTCTTTTTGCTTTTCTGAAACACAAGTTTCTGCTAGAGCTGAGCCAACTTCTTGCAAAGGACTTATTCTGAACTAGCACCTATCTCATCTGTATGCATGGAATTGTTGGCTCCAGTGCTTGAAATGTGTTCTTTCTAAATCTCCAAGTGCCTTTCATCTTGTTATGCGATGTCGTTTTATTTGGCTGTCTTCTGCATGTGAGATATCTTTCCCTATTGCTTTAGGAGAGTCTCTCCTACTTCTCTCTCTCTAGGGACTTCCAGAGCCAATCCCAACATCTTTTAAAGTGGACTCTGCTGACAGTCAATACCAAGATGACATTTAAAAAAGAATCTCTTCCCACCTTATGTCTCCTTCCCTCAAATTTCCTGGAGAGAGAAAGAGAAAATAGTCCATTTTTTGTTCCAAGCTATTACAAAACTAAGTAACAGAGGTAGACAAAGTGCTTCATGGCTTCGTCTTGGGATTGCTAGTTATTTCTGGAGGACAATAGCACCCATCTTGTGTAAATAAAGGTTAGCCCTGAAATCAGTCTTGTTGATGCTTACTTGGGCCTGATGAATTATAAACACATTTTCAAAAACTTCTTACTTGACCTGCACAGGAAAATCACGTCAGAACTTCTGTACTCAACACATTTTGAAATATGCGTCTTTTTTAGCAAAATTGGTAGATTTTTGTGGTGAGCTGTATATACAAATGTACTAGAGGGTGGTATTATTGATAACGTCTCTTTTTACTGAAAAATAAAAATCTTGTCTTATGCTGATTTGCTCTCAAGCAGAAGAGCAGTAGAAAAGTATTTCAGATGAAATGTCAGGCCATCTTCAAGCTGTCTGAAGCTTTCAAACCATCTGGGTAATAGTTGAATATCCTATGGAGGAAATGTGCAAAAGAAAGAGGGTTAATCCTGTGTTCTGATCAATACTGACATGTTTCAGTGTGACAGAAACTGTTGTTCATGGTTGGGTGGGGGACTACAGTCACACAGATGGCAGAACCACCATCACAATAAATGTGCTTTGTACTTAAGTTTTTAAGTCTTTGTTAGAAAGACCTGGGCAATTATGTAATGTATCTATTAAGTTGTATCTGTATTAAAAATAGGCATGTATTGCTATTTAGGATTTACAGGGGTTTTTCATTGTTTGCTTAGTCCTCCTTATTACTTTATAAATCATTCTGCCATGGAAGGACTGTAAAAATAAATTTGTAAGTGCTAACAGAAACAGCCCATGCTTCAGGCAGGAGTTTGATATTAGAAATTTCATGGAATCAGATAACTACTAGATTTTTACTGGTGTTACAAAAAATGCTACATCAGCAAATGCAACAATGATCAGATTTATTTCAGTTCACAGTACAAAGTCGGAGTTTCTCCATTTCATTGTTGTATCCAAACCGTTTATTGGGTTTAATTCAGTGTTATTTTCTCCTAAAATGAGAAAGGTTTTATTACAGTTTGCATTAGGATCCAAATATTTTGTTTAACTTCCCTAACATTATAAAAGTTTACATTTGATGTTGTGACAAATAACAGTCAAGTTGTTTTGTGTAGCTGAAATTTACTAGATTTTCAAAGTCTTTTTTTTTTTTTCCCTTTCTTTTGTCTTGCAGTTTTCAGTGAAGATCTACACGCCAGTCTATATTTTGTCAATGCATCTCTGCAAGAGGTAGTGTTTGCTAGCACCACAGGGACATTGGTACCCTGTCCAGCAGCAGGGATCCCCCCTGTGACGCTCAGATGGTATCTAGCAACGGGCGAGGAGATCTACGATGTCCCAGGGATCCGCCACGTCCACCCCAATGGCACTCTCCAAATTTTCCCCTTCCCTCCTTCAAGCTTTAATAACTTAATCCATGATAACACTTACTATTGCACAGCTGAAAATCCTTCAGGGAAAATCAGAAGTCAGGATGTTCACATTAAGGCCGGTAAGTACAGTCTTTTATGTGGCTCAAATGGGATCAAGGTGGGAGGAAATTTGGGTGTTTCAGGCAGTGAGTAGCCAGTAGTCTTGCATCAAAGGAGATGGGCCAAAATGGTAACCTTTGAAACTCTCAGAATACTAAGTGAGATAGTGTATTCTTCTATCTTCAAGATTTGATTTTATTTTGATGGTGAAAAGTTAGTTTTCCAAAGATAATAATCAGTTGAGCTTCTGGACAAGTATACAGAAAAATGAACCAATAATGACGTAATTAATCAGACCATGCTTACTCATTAAAAAGCTGTGAGAGAGAAGGAATTGGTCTTTGGATTTTGTACAATATTTGGAAAAAAAGTGAAATGCTTGCCTAATCACATCCCTTCTTGGTGTGTGCAGACTGGGTCAAACAGTAGAGAATTAAAGAGGGATCAAAATCAGACTTTCTGTTACAATGCATAAACATATGCATACTTTTTGAAGGTTTTGTGTACCCACTTCAGCTAATTAAAATATTCAAAGAAACAAAAAAAATGCTAATCTGGAAGCTGACCTTTGCCTAATGCAAATCCTCATAGACTTTTTTTATTGTTGGTGGTGGTGGAGCTGTGATAGTCTTTTCTTAGAAAAGAAGTATCTTTTATTTGGAAATATGCCTTCACAGGATTTATGTAGGGAAAACCGCAAACAGTTACCAAGTAGACTTTGACTTCTTGTTTGTAAGTAAGAGAATTTTTTCTGTTCTTCTTAAAAATAAACTACTATTCAGAGATTAGTAGTTTATAGTCAATTAGAAGGCGAGCTTGGTTCTGTTTTTTTTTGTTTGTTTGTTTTTTGTATTTCTGTATTTTGTTTAATGAATTTTTGGACATGATATCTGTCAGACTTATATTTAGGAAGAACATAATATTGGTTGTCCTTTGTGGATTTGTTAATACATCCCAGTTTTGTACTTTTGGGGCATTGTTTCCAATTTTTCTATTTTTTCAGATAAACTAATGAGATGTTATAAAGAATGCTAAAACTCACAACTTTGTTAGGTAAGGCTCCAAACTAATACTCATTTAGTTATGACAGCATAGGATTTAGATGACAGAATGTTGCTGTGTCTATTGCTCAGCATTTACCCATTTATCCATGGAATTCCAAAAGAAGTCTCCCTGTCCTGCTTTAGAGGAAAAACCTCCCAAATGGAAGCGGAGTATGAAAAAAGACTTTGCAATAGGTACAATAAACTAACAACTGTTTTAGGCCAAGTCAGAAATGCCTTTTTTTTTTTTAACACCCTTTCCTCTCCTTTTTAGCCTCTTACCTCTTGGTCCATTATTTATATAGATAATCTGAAGCTTGGATAGTAAGTTATACAAGTCTCCTTTCTTCCCATGGACCACTGTTGTGTGCCAGAGCTGTTGTTATGCCAGACAGGAGACAGTATCTATTGTCTTGGAGACTTTAATAATCTCCAGAGAAAGGAATATACAGTTTTGAGAAAGTCTCCTATGTGTAACAGTAAATGTATTTTATGTTCAGATGGTAAACTCTGCGGAGCTCAAAGATGAAATGATAAACTTCATTTGTTTTTGTATTACTTTCAGTCACATTTCTGTTCAAATGGTAGTAGAGATAAGCATTCTTCCTGATGATTATGGTGTTTTTGCATATGATGCACCCCTCCTTCCCCTCCCCCCAAAGCAAATGAAACAGAAAATCAAACAAACACTCTAAAGAGATAAACCTATAGCTAAAAAAAAAACAGACTTAGCTCTCCTCCAGACCAGTCTGACAACGGAATAAAGGTGTTTACCTCCCTTTCACCTTCAAGCTTTTCCGTGCAATAATGGCAGGGACCTATTTATTTATTTATTTATTTTAGAAAAGACTGAAGTTTTCATATATATTCATGTCTCTGGGAATTGGGATTTTCAAAACAATCAGCAAAACATCCATGGGAACTGGCAAACTATTATCAGGAAATAACTGAGGAGACTCTGAAATCCCAGTAATGTGAACTTCTCAAACAAAGAAGTGAATAATAAACCTCTTTCCAGTTTTTGTGCCCTACAGGTGGTTTCTGTGTTTGCTTACTGAAATATCAACTGGTCAGTCAGCTTTAAAATAATATGGAAGATTTTCAAAATGGCCAGAAGTTTTGGAAAAAAACAAAAACAAAACAAAACAAACAACAAAAAACAAAACAAAACAAAACAAAACACACCTTTAGCAATGTGTTAGGATATTACTGTTAAAAATAATAATAATAAAAAATAATAAAAAAATAAAAAAACACTTGCCTGTAAATGATGGAGCGTGAGCATTAGTCAGAAGTCAGCCTCATATATATGACCTATGTTCTCTGGAACACTCCCTCCAGTGTAGAAAAAGATCGGGGGAACTGCTTCATTACAGGGCAACCACAGTTGTAAATTCATTGCATTAAAGGTACTTATAATATTAACCATTCAGCAACTGTGTCTTTATCAAAGGTGTGTTCATAATAGGGTTAATAAAAATATCTTTTTGATTAAAAAGAAATTGTTGACTTTTTTTTGAGTAGTCTATCTTATCACAGAAGAATGATTTATCTTGATTTTTTTTTAAACCAATATTTAATTTATCATTAAATTTATTCACTTTTGGCTACAGTTCCTAACTGCTATATTGCTACAGTCTTGTTTAGGGTTGAGGTAGGGATGGAGAATTCTGGTCTTCCTTCTCACAGTGGTGGCACTAAACCTAAAAACTTGCTACTGTTTGCATTTGTGAAAAATACAGTTACACTTCAGTATACTGTTTGTTTGTTTTCTTTAAAGACACTGAGTAGAAGTGACCTTTAAAAATTCCTATGCTCCTGGTGTATTGAAATACATGCACAAAAGCACTCACTGGCTCTTAAGTCTAGATTGTAATTGGTAGAGCTCAGTGTATGTTTGCAGGCAGGGTATATGGGCAAGAAGGGCTACTGTTCAGCATTGCTGACTTAGTTACATTGCTGCACTGGGATTGTTCTTGGCAATAATTTTTACCTTCAGGTACATACATGCCTCAGACACATCGTTTTACAATACATTCACCCCTATTTTCATTGAAACTCTCACTTCACCACTACCTCAAGATACATAATTACATGTATGTTGGCTGCAGTGATTTCTTTTCTTGCACCTTCACCTTATGATACTGTGGAGGTGCTACAGTACTGCTTGTCCTTCTTGTCTTACCCACTCACTACTACTTGCAGTATATAACATGTTTCTTCTATGCTCTATCTTCTTCTCTGTTAACTATTACTTGAAGGCTTTTTACCCCTCCTTCTTCATTGCATTGTTTCAGTGTCAGTTTTCCTTCTTTCCATTCTTTTACTCAGTGAAACTTCATCTCATCCCAGCAATACTAGTTTGGTGTTAAGAATTTGTCCTGTTCTTTTTTTTCTCTTTGGCTAATTATTTAATTCCTCCATTTGCTGGTCAAATCACATCCTGGATCTCAGTGCTCTTAACTTTGCTATTTGAAACAACTCCCTAACACAGTTTGTTTTCTTATCACTGGCTTATTTCTTTCACTGCTGGTCAACTGAATGCATTTCTTACCTTACCTGCTATAATTTCTCCATGTCTCAGAAACACTTTGCTTTTTCTCTGGCTGTCATTTTGTGGTAGTTTTACTCAAGGGGGAAGCTGAGCTCCACCACAACCACCCTCTCACTCCCCTTCCTCAAAGGGAAAGGGGGAGAAAATATGATGCAAAGAGCTCAACATTTGAGACAAGGACAGGAGGGAGATCACTCAACAATTATTGTGACAGGCAAAACAGCCTCAGCATAGGGAGATACAGTAAGATTTATTGCCTATTACTAACAACCAACAGAAGTGAGAAACAAAGGGAAGAAACCAAAAACACCTTCCCCCCATCCACTCTCTTCCACCTCCTCCCTCTGAGTGACACAGGGGAATAGGGGCTGCAATCAGTTTTACAGCACTTTATCTCCATTGCTCCTTCTCAGCCACTCTTTTCCCCTGCTCCAACAATGGGGTCCCTCCCACGGGATGCTGTCTTTCCCCGACTGAGCCTGTGGGGACTGCCCACAGGCAGCAGCTCTTCAAGCACTGCTCCCACATGGCTCCATCCCGTGGGGTCCATCCATCCATCCCCCAGGAGCAAACTGCTCCAGCACGGGTCCCCCATGGGTGGGCGGCGGCTCCCCCCAGACCCCCTGCTCCTGCGTGGGCTCCTCTCCACGGGCTGCAGCTCCAGCCTGGGTCCTGCTCCTGCGGGGGCTCTCCATGGGCCGCAGCCTCCTCCAGGCCATATCCACCTACTCCACCGGGGGCTCCTGTGTTATTCTCACAGAAGGCACCCCTGCCGCGCCCTGCTACCAAAACCTTGTCACATAAACCCACTACATGCTTGCATCGATTTTCTCTTTCAGTTCTTCAAAATCCTCGATGACACTGTCCTTCTCTTCTACACATTGGATGCCTTATTTACCTACAGTAGTTGCATGTAATTTATACCTTTTGATAGAGCAGAAAAAAAATTGTGATGGAAAAGAGAAACAAGACAAGCAGCTGAAGACTTAACACAATTTGCCCATATAAATACGCAGTTCTTGCAAAATTCTTTCTCTTTGCTCCCAGGATGACATAGGGAAGGAACACACAAACATGGTGAAGTGCAAATTTGGAGTAAATGCAAAGATCTGGCCTTTTTTTTTTTTTTTTTTTTTATTAATTTGCAGTCAGCCTCGCAATATAATTTAATCAGATAAAAAAAAAAAAATCACACCTGAATAACCTTCCTGGGGGAACTTTGTGATTCTAACCTAAGAATTAGGAGGTATGTGTGATTATGATTTCTTTAACTAAACATGTACTTCTATTTTCAGTTTTACGGGAACCCTATACAGTCCGTGTGGAGGACCAGAAAGCCATGAGAGGCAATGTAGCAGTGTTCAAGTGCATTATCCCCTCCTCTGTGGAGGCATACATCACTGTTGTCTCATGGGAGAAAGACACAGTCTCGCTTGTCTCAGGTAGGCTTTTATGGCTTTCTTTGCCACTTGGCAATGGCAGCTGTGGTTGCTTTTTTTTTGTTTGTTTGTTTGTTTTTTGTTTTTTGTGTTTTTTTTTTTTTTTTTTACCCAAAAAATGCCTAATGTTTGCTTTGAATCAATTATAGCTGAATGGTGTGTCATCTTTGCAGTAACATATTTCACATTAATGCTGCTGCATCCTTATGACTGTGTGTGACATGAAGGTTTTAGACAGCCCTTCTTGTTCTAGCATGCTTGAGGGGGAAATAACATGTTTTTTGTTTTATGCCAGACATAAAATTAGCTTCCTGGTACTGTAGCAATAGGTTTATGTTTTAACTTTGATAAGGAACCCCCACTACATGCCAAATAAATTTTAGTGTCATAAAATGTGTTTAGTTGTAATTGTTTTTCAGTAGTAATGTTGATTAAAGAAATTCTGAGTTTAAGTTTATATTTAAATGTGGTATGTAATTGGTATTCATACTTTCATAATATTTTTATCTAAAGTATCTTCATAGGTAACACTGGAGTCTTAGGCACATTGCAAACTGGGCTGTAAGCCAAACACATCGAAGTGAAAAAATCTTTTCTAAAAGTTATACGTATTAATCTATTTACTGTCAATTTGTGGTATTGCTTAGGAAGTACAGGGGCTTCAAGCAGGGAATATCCAGCATTTTAAAGCATAAACATTTTAAGAAATTCATAAGAGACTATATATATACATTAAACATATTTTTAGTATGGTACATATCTAAATTATATATTACACACAGTGCTTCGGTAGGTATACGTACAAATGATTTACATGTACAGGAATTTGAAATATATTGTTCCAGGGTAGTGCAGAACAGGAAAAATAGTTTAAGTTAAATGTTGCTACAGAGGATGTTTAAGAGTGTGTTTGTGTTTATGATCCTACAATGTGGGGAAATGTTTTTTCACTTTTCAGCAAATTAATAATCTTTCCTTTCTGACAAATGTGACATTGATGGAAATATTTATGTTTTTATATGACTCATGTTGTAGATTTTATTTCTCTCGGTAGTTTATTGATTTCTTACATAAGCATTTTTTGGTTGTTTTTTAATATTCCAAATAGCTCTGTAAAGATTTGATAGCTATTTAAGTGCAAGATAATTCATGATCAGTTATCCTATATTACTACCATGTTGTTTAAGCTTGGTAAATCTACATTGTTACGTTCATGGATTTTGGTCTGGCATATTATTTTTGTCACTGGGCAGCAGAATCAAACGTGTCTCCACAAACAGGTTTTTAAAATCTGAACTGTAGAACTCACCAGTGGAACAACTCAACCAATATAGTAAGGTTGTAGTGAATGTAATAATGAGCTTTCTATTATTCTGCTTATAAAAATACAGAACTATGGTTAAGGTTATCTAATCCAACAGTGGGTGGATGTGTCTCCTTGGCTTCATCTTAAAATAGGCTAATAGATGGTTCATATACATCTGTCCTTAAGAGAATTGGTTGACAGAAAGAATATGTATACCTACATAGTTAACTACTTTAAGATTTTTTAAAATTCATTCATTTTATATTACAAGAAAACATGAATATTTTTTCTTCAGGAATAAGGACTAGGACACACAGGTCTCTGTAACCCCTTCTTTAGGGAAGAAAGTGTGACATTTCTGCAGACCATCATGACTGCTTTGTTAAGATAATTTCATCCTAGTTAGTCTATCTTGATTTTATCCTTCAGACTTCTGGGGGATAAAAGTGCATAATAACGTTTAACCACAGAGACTGCCATGGTTCTTGTTGACTAGGGTACAATCACTAAGAATCTAATACAGTTTTCAATACTTACAAACAGTTTCTAATTATCTCACTATCCCTTACTTTGACAGTTAGAAACCTAAAATGTCTGTTTAACATATTGGATCATATCACATAAAAGTTTTAGTTTCAGAGATGAAATCCCAGGTTAGATTACAGGTTGATGCTATCTGTTGTGCAAGGGCAAAAGTGAGACAGGAAAACATTTCTCCAGTTTAACCAAAATGATTGTAGGATTTGTTTGTTTACCACTTACAGTCTTTAAATACAACTTAATAGTGACAGCATTTAAAAACCAGAGCCCATGTGTTTTATATAATAGATAGATAGATAGATATAGATATATAAATTGCATTGAGTTTTGCTCGTAATCAATTTTGCAATAATCTGGCCATGAACTCAAATGGCGGATATTGATCAAGCATGTCTTCTTGGAATGTCACTGCTGATGAATAAGATGCAAGATGTAACACAGCTATTGAGCCATTTTCCACTAATGATCAGTATTCTGAGGAAATTCATATGCCTACTTATACAATCATTATCAGCATGTTTTTTGTTTGTTTTTTTATTTTGTTTCCCAAAACAACAACAACAAAAAGTGGTGAGGCTTCTTATGTGAGTGGTTTAGCAGACAAATTTTTCTTCTGGAAGGTCTTAGTCCCAGTGCAATTCTTCCCAGTATAATTTAGAATAAAATTATATTTTATTTTTATATAATTATATATAATGATAAAATTATATTTATTATTATATCATATTTGTATAAAATATTTCGTATACCTGAATATCTGTAGCCCCATTCTGACTGCTAGGGTAGAAAAATTTGTGGGAAAGATACTTTTGAACCAGAATTTTTTCTTTCAGCTGTTATTTACTGTTTTAGATATCATTCCCCTTTCTATGCAAATTGAATATTTTAAAGAAAAAAAGAAAGTGATCTTTACTGTTAAAAAGATCTAACTTTTGCAAAGAACATTTTTAGATGAATATTCTTTAAGACTTTTTTTTTCTTTTTTCCTGTCCTGTTGCAGAACTGGACATATGGGTATATCAGCTTTTGTTCTGTAATTCTTAGTTATCAGAAGAGAGCACAGTGAAGTCCACAGTAATCAAAATATGTAATAAATATCTGGGCAAAAGCATCTTCTGTTTCCTGGTTGTCATGCCTCCAGGTTACTGTAAAGTAATTGCGGGTTGAAACTTACTAAGACGTATTGCTACAGCATTTCCAAGGAGTGATCAGATAGGTCAGGCTCCTTGTTCAATAAAAGGTGCCTACTTCTGAAGATAATAATATTGAATTCCATGAATTTTCCATGCAAAAGAACAGCTGTGGACTAAAAAATTTTGCATCTGCCAGAGAAATGGCCAAATAGTTGAGGTTTTGATCCTACCTTTTGTCTTTCAATATGACAGTAAATCTGAGGCTAAAAAGCTTTTTCAGATGAATCTATTCTGGGAAAAAATGCTAAACCTCAACTCCCAACAATACACAGAAATATTTTCATACAAGAAAGATCCATTTTGAATAATATTTGTTAGATGAAATATTCAGCCATCCCTGCTAAACACAGCTGTATTGCATGCTCTCACGACAGACACAGATAAGAACAGCAACAGACCTTTGCAGTTATAAGTCCACTACAAATGCATGAAGTATATCTAATTTGCCCATCTGTGTCTCCTAGAAAAAGGAATCAGACATTCCAGTGGTGTGTGTAGTGCCTAGCAATCTCTAAAATGCTGGCAAAATAGAAGGACCAACAGCAATTTTGAGAAGTCTTTGTGAATGTGCAAAGTGCATGTTGTCACTGTACAAAACTCTGCAGCTGTATCTTCAGGATCTTTTTTCAGGAAGATGCTTCTTGTCTGAAGAGTTGTATATTGTCAGTTGACTTGAAACTGAGTCTGAAATTCACATGAATTATAAATAGTGTAATGATGTGCAGTTTTCTGCCTTGTATTTGCATCAGTCACCAGCTCTTATGCATTTTCATTAGATGACACCAAACATAAAAGCTTAAATAATCCTCTAATGTTGTATGACTGATAACTGCATACAGCTTGCTTAAAGGTCAAGTTTCCTTTCCTTCTCATTGCTCTCCTTTACAAACCATTCCCACAGAAAGAGATTTTGGAACTTGTATTGTGTTGACCTTGTAACCATTGAAAACAGCATAGGCCCTGCAGGACTAAAGAATGCATTGAAGTACGTTTTTGCAGGCTACAGCTGTAAAAATGAGGAATGATAGCGTAGAAATGTGTCATGGGTGCAGACTGTGCTCCTGCTGCTGTTGAGCAACTACGAGGCAGGTGGGAGACTATGGCTTAGCTTGTATTTGTTCTTCACACACAAAATAGTGAAGCTGGACTAGAGAGGAAGGCAAAGACATAATAACTGCTGATTCTGCTCTGTCTGGGTGAAAACAAAGAGCAGAGTCCGTTCACGTGTTAATTAGCCCCGGAGAAAGCAAAGGATGGGTGTGGTTGTAGGGGAAAGAAGGCAGAAAGGGATTATTAAAAATAAAGGTCAGTAGAAAGGATTAACAAAGAGACAGAAAAGAGAAGAATGAAGAACAGATGGAAACAAAGAGAAAGGCTGAAGATTAAATTTTGGTCTGTGACTACATACTGTATTTTCTTTATGAATGCTATCCTGGTGCTAATAACTATGAGGCATTTTCCAAGTATCTGAATACCTTAGTGCCATGAGCAGGATCGTGAATAGGTTCATGCCCTGACCTTTCTGAATTCCTATTTTCCTGCCTAATGACATACCTTGCAAGAATCTGTCCAATATACACAGAATGCAACTGCTTTAAAAAGGCAGAAGAGAGACAGATAATAACAACCATGCACCATGACATATTTAAATTTATCCAGAAAGAATAGCAGCTCGAACGAAAGGTGTGTAAGCATGAATGGAACACAGCTCCCCGAAGGACTTTGACTGACATGCAGACGACAGCCGATGAGCCTTTCAGACAGCACACTTTACTTGGGCCAGAAATTAGACACAGTGGACCACAGTTTGAGAAGTGTCACTGATGTACAATGACCTACATTTGATGTAATGAATTGCATTATTTATTTACATGCCATTCCTCAAGTCTTGTCTTTAAAAGGCTCAGAGGCTGTTGGATCTCTTTCTGCAGAGAGGGCTTTTCTGAATCTGCTGCGGTTGACAGCAAGCAGTCAATGTTTGCCAGTAGTTATCACGTGGCGGCATCTGAAATGCAGCACTGCAGTTTTTGTTTGTGCTGGGGTTTGGAGATTACAACACTGATTCTGTTTACATAGAGTGATCACTTTTTTTTTTTTTTTTTTTTTTTTCCCAGCCATGAGGTTTGTACATAGAGGGGAAGAAGAAATCTCTCTTTATGAAGAGTGGTCCTGTGTGCAGAGACCCATGCTCAGAATTAGATTATTGCTGATGATCACACTGGTTAAGTCCAGCCATTTGATTGAGGCTGTGTCTAGTAGAGATGAGATGTGATCTTTCTTGTTTTGGTTTGATGTCAGGGCTTAAACATGGTTGCCAAACAACAAGCATTCAGCAGGCACTCAGTGTATGCCACAGACTGCTCTTAGATGCAAGCTTTTTTCTCGGTCCAGGTGCAGTTGGCTGAAGTGTGATTTTTTACACTTTGGCAATGTATATAAAACAAAAAAGTTATGAGTGTAAACTACCTTCTATCAGAAAGATGGCAATGGGATTTAAACCTGCTATTCAAAATTGTGATAGGGCAGAAAATAAAGCAGTCAGACTCCTATATCTACTGAACTTCCTTGACTCCCTGGAAAGATAATGTGTGTAGTTTTCAGCAATGCTCAGGTCAGACTGTAGTTTTGTTTTTGCAGTAATGTGTTTTTTAAGCTTCTTGAAGAAGTGTAAAGTGCACATGCCCATCCCTAAAGACAATATGCAGCTTCCTCACTTTCTCTTTCAACAAAGCTGTTTTCCTATGGGACCTTGGAAAAAGTCATTTGCTACATTATTTAAGAAATGTCTCGTTACCTTCATTTTTTCCTAAGAGCACCATTCTTTTTAGATTAGACTATTTCAGAATCCTAGAAAGTGGAGACAGTAAAAACTTAGCACTTCCTGGTTGTGCAAACGTGTTAATGCTTTGCTTTGATTCACTGTAAACCAGGATTGTAACAGAACAAGGCAATGTACCTCAGCTCTTCATTGGAGGACCTTTCTTCTGGCTACTCTGCAGCATACGGTCCATTGTTTCCTGAGACATTACACTGGAGTATTTTGATCAGACTAGTCATTCTAAAATTAGAGCAGAGGATTGGATGCAAGGGGTTCCATGGCTTTGTAGATGTTTAGAGTAGCTTGGAGGGATGAAGACGAGGACAGCATCTGACTCACATGTCATAGGCTTGTATTTTGATAACACAGAAGACAGGTGATAAGACTGTAGGCAAAGGAGTTCGCATTTAACTGGCACAGGAAGCATACATGTGAAATTGAATTGTTAATATCACAGACACTATTGTTGTCCTCAGAGAAGGAACTTGCGGATCTTCTTTGGCATGACTGGATATTGTGGCTGCTCTGAGGGTGGGTATTTGTGAGAGACGGGAGAAAACAGTACCTCAGTGTGGTATCTTATTGCCTAAAGTGCTGAAAGCTGAAATTTGTTTTGTCTCACTCCAGCCAGCATATTTAATACTAGTAGGTTTTGCAATTAGTAACAGTATTACTGGTGTTTCAGTAAAAAAATGTGTCTAGGGGACAAGTATGTTGTAATCTTTTTTTCCTCTGTTTTGGATGGCCCTCTACTTCCATCAGTTGGAGCTATCCTTTCCTTCTATTCACTTTAAAAACAAATAAAAAAAATAAAATACATCCAACACCCCCTCAATCCTCTTTCTTTATTTTTTCGCAACCATCTATTTTTTTTTCTATGCTTACTCAATTAAGAAGCATGAAATCTTGATTGGATTCAGGCCCCCTTCAGCATTACATCTTGTGCTCTTGTGAATTAATTGAAAAGAGAGGGAGAGAGGGAGGTTGTAACTCTGCTTTCTTTGTTAGGGCTTCAAATATTTGATATGGTTTATTGATATACATTTCTCTCCCTCTTTCCATCTCCATGAGTGTGTGTAAGTGTATACACCCACATATATAGATATCTATCATGGATTTCTACAGGCCTAAGAGTCTGTTGGACCACACAAAACATTATTACATGTGATGCCTTAACTGTTCTGTTTTACCACCTTGTTATTGATGTCACAGGTCATGAAGAGGTTTCTTTCAGCATGGTTGAATTCAGTGGCACAGTTAGTTTCTCACTGGAAATATCTGTCGTATGATCCTCCCTCCAAATGTTCTTGAAGTTTCATTCATTTTCATGGGGTGAATCCCATTTTATCGTCTGGCCAGACCTTTCTGGCCTCAGTTCCTGAAATATTAATTCTCTTTGGGGTTTTTCTAAAACCTCTAAATAAATATGGGCTGCACTTTAATTAATGTGGTGTTTACCAAATCTTTATTAAAGGTGAAATCAGAGCAGACTGACTGCTAATCTTCATAGGGGTTCACTCAATTTTCCATTTTGCCTTTGTTCTTTGTTCACAACTCTTAAAGCAGGTTTTGGTTTATACAATTTTCCTGAATATTTGAAGCAATATATGTATCGACTTGGTATGATATACAGGACTTTTTTTTTTTTTTTTGTTGATGTTTAGACAGCAAGACCTAGTACTATCAAACTTCACACCAATGGGCAAGGAACAGTAATATATGTGGGTGATATATATGCTTTTTATTTTATTTAGTAATGGTCATAGCATTGTTTTCTTCTTTATAATCTGCTTTGCTAGTAGCTTGTGATCTTGTCACCTTGAATGGTAACAGATGAATAGATGACCAAATTAAGTGCTGTACACTGGGGTTTCCCAACAAAATCCTATCTAACCTGAGCAAACAGCCAATGAGCTCTGACAGTTTTGCTGTGAGGGGACAAAATCGATGCATGAGATTCATTTTAATGAGTGCATGCCTTACTGCCCAGGACGCATTGTACCATACAGCTTTCACCTACGTATGTGGTTTAGTTGCACTCTGAGAGGGGTAAAATGTCAAAACCACCACCAGCCATGATATTGATCTGTATTATTGTTGTTTTTAATGCATCAAGGAGACTCCTAACAAGTGACATCTGTAAGAAACAAAAAGAGATGCTTGTTGTACTAGGTAACTGATTTCCAGCAAAATATCGTTGTACAGCACAATGTTTTCACTGTGGATAAGCCTGCAAATTTTTAGAACTATAGATAGCCATACAGATGCTCATTTGGTTTGTCTTCCCCAATGAGAGCAAATTTATATCTGAAAGGTTCATTAGAAGAATGAATCATTAGAAAAAAATTGAAGTGCCTGTGGGGTAGATCTTTGACATCAGCATCCTATCTCTGCTGTTTCACCTGGGTTGCTAAATTGTAAAGGCATATTTTAATACCAGTATGTATGTTTTCTCTTCAGACAAAGTTTATGATGAGGACCAGGAAATATTTTAGTTAGAATCCAAGTGAATTTTTACTGTCTGTGATCTGATAGGTGAGCTCAGGCTGTGTGACTGCACTGTGGTGGAGCATGCTATGCTCTGATGCAGCAAGGTTGTGGATCCAAAGGCTAAATACTTTTTAATGTAAACAGTGGCTGTACCAAATTTCTTTGTTTTTGTAGAAAACTTAAAGCTAGTGAATTTCTCACAAAAGTCACAATACAGAAGAAGAGAGATTGAAGTGCTTAGATTTTTTTTCCCCCCAATAAAATTGCACTGAAATTGATATTAGATATTGTTTTTCATGGCAAAAAAAAAAAAAAAAAAAAAAAAGTCTCTCAGTTTGCTAGTTCATGTTTTTTTTTTTTTGGCTTGAAATAAACTCTCCATGTTTTTACCATGCACTCAAATACTGTTTATGTTGAATGAGTCAAAATGTTTACTGCAGGCCACGGAGCCCAACGTGATGCCATGCTTTCAGCTGGTGAAGGAGTGTGATCTGCACAGACCTGTCAACAAAAGCAGGTCAGCAGGATTGAGCAAGAAAAAAAAATCAATAAATCTTTGAATTAATCATGTAGCTGCCAGAGAGAATTATGGGTGCATGGAATGAAGGAAGTAGGTATATATCTATGGCAACTATTCTCTCCTGCCTCATTGTATCCTTTTCTTTTTTTTTTTTTTACACTTGCAAGTTTTCCTCCCTCTACCTCCGAGTGGTCCTGTCTTTATTCTGGTACCATCATGGAATACTCACCACTCATTTTAAAGTGACTAATTCAATATGGATTACAAAAAGCTCTTACTGTTCTCTCTCTTCACTGCTACTTTTCTCTCTGACTTTTGTGTGCACTCAATATGAATTAATACAGGAATTTCACCTCCACGTAAAACTAAGATTGCACATCTTGTGCAGTGAAGTAGACCAAAAGCAACTGCTGCTTCAGTGAACAGAGGAGTTAAAAATTCATGCCCATGCTTCTGATGTCTCAGGTGAGTGGCCATCCTCCTTGAGCCCTTCTGCAGCAGCATGGTGGGGGATGAGCCCTAACCAAGATGGGGCTAAACCCATGGGCCAGGTCCCTCATACTAGGGCTAGGCACCTCTGTCTCACAGGGAGCCATGGCCAATAGACATCATTACCAAAACAGAACATTTCAAACCCTGATCTCTGATCAGGGCCACAGTTGGATGCAGTCATGAAGAATTAAAAGCAGCTCAGGAGGGAGCAACCCAACACCAAGGATGTGCTGGAGAGACCTGTAAGGTATTATGAATTAGGAGATGCATCCTCTTGATATATCTTTGTAGCTTCAGCTCTAAGCTTGGGTTTCATTCTCTCTTTCTATGAAGGATTTATCCTTCACTGTGGTGCCCTGGAGGGACTCTTCTAATATAGCTTCCCCATACAAAACTTTGTTTTACTGCTGCCCTGCTTCTGGGTCTGGTATTGAGGAAGGCTGGTGAAATTAATGTTCCAGTGTCTTTAAATCCTCACCTGCTCTGAACACAATGCTCTCCTGTCCCTCCTCTGTGCCCAACAAAACTCTCCAGCTGCAGAACTTGGTCGTGCTCCACCACAAGGATATCTTCTTGGCTCTCTGCCCAGGGATCAAGTCTGTCTCTCTTTCATCTGGGGAATAGCCTAGTACTGGATGCTCACTTTCACTGCAAATTCAAATTCATTTTCCTCTTTTTTTCCATAGCTTTCTTTTCAAATAGATTGTGATATTCATAAAATCCTCAAGAACAATTACCCTGCTGCTTGTGGAAGGTCAGGGCAGCTCTGTGCAGGGATTATCTATTCCTACAGGGAAAACAGAGCTGACATACAGCATTCTTTTTTTTTTTTTTCCCTTCCAATTTCATACCTAGTTTTTTTTTTTTTTTTTTTTTCTAAATGTTTTTCCAATTTCTCCATTAAAAGAGAGAACTGAATTCCTGACACACTCAGAAAATGCATTTGAGTAGAGCTGTGGATCTGATTTTTTAATGTTTGAACTAAGAAAGAGACAGGTTATAATTTTTTAGGGGTAGAGAATATTTTTAATGCCCTTCCTTTGTAAAATGTCCTCCCCAACTGCATCTAGTTAAATATTATTGTCTAATAAACACACATTTTACTTTAAAGAGGCATAACCCATAGAAAAGTAACATATTTTCTGCTGATATATATATATGTATATATATATATATATTTTTCTGCAAGCAATCAAGTGCAAGTGATCAAGTACTAACTTGAGTGCTAATGATGGAAAAAATATTTCTCTCTGCTTTTTGGAGTTGCATTTGTTTTGAGCATGTAAGCATGTCTGTACTGAGGACTGAGAGTACTCCATTTTCTCTTCTGATCTATTGCAGTTTTTTACACAACATGGATGGGAAAAACATTTATTTAAAATTAGAGAATGTTTGTAACATGTAAAAGAAGAAAAAAGGCATGAACTGAAATGCTGAAATTAACTTCTGGAAAAAATATAGCTATATTGTCAGTAAAACAGATCCCTTTAATGTATTAAATAAGATGCAGGGTTTTTTGTTTTTTTTTGTTTTTGTTTTTAAGGATACAACTAAACAGAAATATTCCATATGAAGAAATACTGATTACAATTACTGTGTTCTGAAAGCAAATCACTTCTGTAGGTTATTTGTTTCAGTGAAATTTCAGTGCAGTTGTCCCGAGAGTGTAACAATCTTTGTATTTATGCACAATATAATTTTAATTTTTTTGAGATCTTATTGTATTTTTCTGAAATATTTTGCAATTTTTTTCTAAATTATAACAAAATAACTGAGCAACTGCTGACATGAGTGGAAAGGTCAGGAAAAAAAAAAAAGAATTGGGAAAAAACAGCCCCTCTCATAAATTCTATTGTATTTAAATGCATATACCTTGTGGAAGAATCCAGTGAAATAAGGGGATTAATGTAATTCTTTTTACTCACATAGATGTTTTTTGAATGTATAAATATTCTGAATATCTTGAAATCTTTTTTTTTTTTTTTTTCTGAAAACAAAACATGGATTTTCTTGGAAAAACAGAGCAAGAGAATCAAAACTGTTCTTTTCAAAGTGGATGTTTGTTACTTGCAAAAAAAAAAAAAAAAAGCAATTTTAGGGATGGAAAGCAAAAGTGTACCTATAAATAGGAAGTATTTGGATATTGTATGGTGTGCCACAGCACTTTTATAGAATGAGTGAGAAAAAGAGAATCCCTCTAAGCCCCTCTAAATGTCAATTCCCAAAAAAAGACTTTGTGAGTTGCTGTATGCATTTTCAGAAGGGATTTAAGAAGTTATTTACTAGATTTTGGTTTCTTTCTCTTTCACATGTAGTCTTTGTTTCTTTGTTTCATGAGCTTTGTTTGTAGATAGTACTTTGCATCTATTTTATTTTTCTTTTTTAAAGTGCTAAAAAAAATTAGATATCACAAGGCCTGTAGAAAATCAGAAAAGCTTGTATTTCTGCCTGCTTTGGAGTCTCTTCCCTTATGAGAAATTCAAAATCCCTGTAAGTTAACTCGATTTCTAAGCCTCATTTTACGTAGACGGAAATAAAAAAATAAATATTAAAAAAAAAAAAAAAAAAAAAGAAGCTTCAAGATTTCCTGTTACTCATGGAGGCTGTTGTGAAAGCTTGGGCAGGCTCTCCTAAACAAAGTTCTTTACTTGGGCCCATGCTTTCTGCCTCTTCCTAAGTGCTAACAGCAAAAGGTGCAGATTAAGTGTGAAGGAGTTTTTTAGGAACATGTGGTACTTTGGTGGCAATATTTTATATTCCTATGAAAAAAAAAAAACAGTACCACATGTCCTCAGTGCTTCAGATTTATGGAGCACTTATTACCTTGGACTGGAGCAGCCTGTGTGAGGACCTGGAAGATGAAGCTCAGTGGGAGAGGTGGGTTTGGAAAGCATTGCTTATAAAAGTAGTCAGTTGAAAGAAGATGAATTTCCTTTTGCTGTGGCATTTTCATTTAGATTTATGTTCTTATTACATTCGATACCTAAGGATAAATTGTTGTAAGGAAACCACAGGAACATTGGACCATAAATGTAAATGTCCTAAATTTGTCAAATGTATATATATTTAAAATCAGTGCAGTTTTAATCAATGATAATTATTTGCTTTTAGAATCAGAAACATCTTCCTCTTTCTTGTCTTAAGGAAGATTTATTTTTTTTCTTTCTTTCTTGTGATTGATATCCGTTGCAGGAGACTTGTGGGATTTCAGGTCTTTCTGAGTTAGCTGTACATTTTTTCTGTCAATTACTATGTTAGGAAAAATATGTACTTGTATGGCTGAAAACAATGCCTTCCTGTAGAAAAAGTCATGTTGAACCAAAGCAAAGAAATAAAAGACTGCAATGGTTGCAGGAAAAATGCTACAGTAATTCATTTAAAATATTTTCAAAATGAAGTATTTTCCTTTTCCTATTGAAAAGTTAAAACTTTCTCATAACTCCTCACATAATTTTTATAGAGGAAAAAAAAATCATATGACAAAATTTCCATGATTTTTGGTTGATTGCTTTGTTTTGTTATTAATTATAGCAGTGTTACTTTTTTTTTTTTTTGATCATTTTGTTTGTTTTTGATGTGCTGCTTATTTTTCACTTTTTTATGAATTTCTGCTTTGGAAAAGGAGTACTGAACGTTTTGGGTTAATTTAAGTAAAATGTGGATGCTAATATTCACGTAGGTTACTTTCTTTGACACAAAATTGCCAGAACTCAGAAAAATTTTGTGTGTAACCACTAAACTGCACCATTTATCTGAGCTGCTTTTCTTAAATAAAATCAATGCTATTTTTGCATTTCCCTAATGGGAACCTATTAAGCTAAGTACACAGGCATTTTTAACCTCAGACACATTGCAGGGGCAAGTCAGTATGGGATTCAATCCAGCATATTAATGAGGAGCATTGCAATACATGATCCTGTGTTTGGGCAGCTTGGTTACTGGATTTAGAAGCAGTTTGTTGATGTGCTGTGTCATGTCAAGATGCCAGTCTAGATAGTTTAAACCCTTCCATCTCTAATACTCCAACAGGTATTTCTTTGCCTGCTTGACTGTTATTCGGAATACTTTTAATGCTTCTGTTCAGAATTCTCATCTTTTGGAGTTCACAGATGGCCATAAAAAATAAATTCTGGTTTGAAGCTTGGCTCCATATGATTTCAGTTTGAACTATGAATGGCCACTGTATATTTATGGCCTTTAAAGTCAATAGGGATGGGAACTGCAAAACAGTTTAGGAAAGACTGGATGTATGAGTGTATACTGTGTGAATTGAAAGGAGGGGGAAACTAGAAGAGCAGGGGGAGGAAAAGTGGTTTATATTTATTCTGATTTGGGAAGTGTATTTTTGCTTGCTTGTTTTTCAGAACAAGGAATAGACAGTTTTGAATAGAACAGTAGTAAAATGTATAGGAGAGATCAAAGCCAACAGACTGCAAGCAAAAATAAGGCTCCTTTCCTTCTCATACTGCAACAGGTGTCTTCTTAGCTTTATATAATGTTGCCCTAGAAAGACTAGGAAGAGAGGGAGGAGAAAGCAATTAGGCCAGGTCTCAGCATAACCAGCTGCCTCTCACACTTAGTCCAAATGTATCCATCTGTTCCCAGGAGAGAATGTTTCTTTCTATTTCTAAAACAACAAGAAGAGGTCAAAACGTGACTGCTCGGGGTTTGGAGAATCTTAGAATTGAGGCAAACTAGGGTTATTTTTTTTTTTTGGTTAAAAAACTTCCTTTGAGAAACTTTTTTATGATTAACATATCATGTTTTCCTATATATGTGAATATATATATATTTATATATATATAAATGCCCACTTCCTTTTTCTCTCCTCTTCCACAAGGCCTTACACTTTCTTTGCTAGCATAAAAGTGTGAATTTAAACAAAGACATTTTTGTGTCATCCCCCCTCTTCCTTACCCCTCCAGACTAAGGACATTTTAAAAAATTGCATGATGTCTGCAAATAGGAAGTGAGGATTTGTAAAGGAAGAAGGGTGAGGAGAAAAAACATTACACATGTTCTGTTGCATTCAGTAACTGAAAGTTGCAGGGAGAAGCTGGGACAAAATAAATAGTTATCTCTCTATCTGGTGGTGTTGTGACTGGGAAATAGACAACTACATTGGGGAACAACACTGGATAGGGGCTGAGCAGAGCTTTCTGTGAGTTATTTCCTTTACTGATCTCTGGCAGCCTTACTCTGCTGCTTTATGTGTCAGTTTGTGCTTTTAAGGTTTAATTATTTGGGAAATCTTTGACTTCTACATCTATTTTACAAATCTTAGGCAAAGGGATTAGGGTGTAATCTCCAACCAAGTATGTGAAGGAAAAGAAGGAACTAAACATGAGTTTCTGTTCTATTTCTTTTGGGCAACTTTTCATCCAAAGTGACCAGCATGCTTCTATTTAAACACTTCCAAAATAATAAAATTCACTAAAAAAAAAAATATGCTGAAACTAGTACATCCTCTAAAATACTTAAACAGCATAGACTCAAGCAGTCGAATAATGAACAGTACTGTGCACTTAAAAAAAGCTGATTCAAAGCTTTATTTCTTGTTGTTCTGTTGAATCATCAAGTTTCATCAATAGGGCTTAAATTGATAAAGTATTTTGATTTGAACTTCCTTTAGTCATTATGACCCCTATCACTTGGAGATAGCTGATAACACTGTTACTGCTATTCATTGGCAGGCGTTGAAAATCATCATTTGCACTTATGGGGAAAGGGGTTCAACGTAATTAAGAAATATGCCAGACGCTCATGTGAAGCCCTATCTGCTGATAACTGTAAACCAATAACCATCACGGTGGCCTATAAAGCAGTTTCCAATTATTGCTCCTCTGTGCACTTCTTCAAGCATAACACTCCCAAATCCATCAGAGAAGACACAGGAGTTTTTTCCATTTCCATTTTTTCTCCAAAAGGTGTCTTCAGTTGCCTCCTGGCACCTGGAGGATTGGCCCTTGGAAATGTCAGGCTCCAAAAAAGAAACTGAATAGTCTTACATAGACACAAGGAGTACCTAGAAATTGGGCCTTTTGGTAGATTATTTTCTGGTTTATGATCATTTAGTTAGGCAAATTTTGGTTCTTGTGGGTAGGGAGCTGAGATGACAGCAAAGAGCATGCCTTCAAGATGTTTAGGCTCTGCTGTCTTTGTAGGCTTAGAACATGACAAATTATAGGATTTGCATTCAGATTTGTCACCTTGGTTGGTGGTTATCTGAGGGATGTTAAACTTGAATGTGGGGATAATTTGTGGATCGTAACATAGCATTTATACTGTGGCCTTCAGAAGGGTGAACCAACCTTGGAGGAGTGTTCAGCTGTGTCACAACCTTTCCAGAGCTCCTACAACAACCCCAGGCAGGGGTGGAAAAGGGGAGCAGAGCTGTACATGGTTCAGCATCTGTTGCAGTTGGCTGCTTCCTTCCCACTATCCTGTCTTATAACTTTTTCTTATTCCAGTGTTAGATGGAGTCATATCTGTAGATATCAAGTAAATCATTTTGAAAAAACCTTTTCATTGCTTCCTTGCTGATGAGTTCAGCTGAAACTTGCATTTCTGAACATTTGGCTAAACTTCAGGAAATGCCTTTATAATATGGAGAGCAAAGCAGTGGAGTAAATTTCAGTTATTTGACGATATATTAAGATAGTTGATGATAGAAGGGCCCATTGGCTGAAGAGTCCTGAAATTCAGCAGCTGTAGCTCAAAACAAGCAGCAGCTATCATGGCCCTCAAGTGGCCTGTGTTAGCCAAAATGTAGATGTTCTTGTACCTGGTGGTACGGTAGATCAGCCTTTTTAGATATATTCACCAAGTGAGTTTCCATGTCTGTTTTTCTTGAGCTATTGTCAAGATCCAGTATAACTATGGGTCCACAAACTCTCATGCTGCTTTCATGTTGCATGAGCAGTCTCAGATGTCTTTGAATTGGAGCCCTTATGTAATAGCAGTGGGCATGACTCATTTTTTTCTAATAATAAGCAAACCTTTTTGTTTGATTTTCTGTAATTAAAAGGGTGACTGTAAAGTTATTTTAGAACACTTAAAAAAGACAAAAAGCAGTCAGCCCCTTTCCCCCTCTCTCTTGGAAAACAGTGCAGAATAGTCCTTGGATGTATAAACTGTTGAA